>NC_060141.1:713209702-713834702 GCF_021461385.2 Schistocerca piceifrons | reverse complement strand
TAGCTGCTTCACTCTCGCGCATCGCAGAACTGCTGACTCGGTCGCTCAACAATTTGCTCCGTCGTCACGTGCGAACCATAAACTCCGAGAAGCCGCAAATAGATTTCTGTTCGCTGGTGACACGTGCCCATTCTCAGAGAACGTCTGAAGCGCACGTTTCTCAGTCAACGCAACGAATACTTATTTTTTGTGTCTGCTGCTGCAGATGTGCAGTGCGAATGCTTGGGATCACTTGACACACAGTAATAACAAATGAATGTCCATCAAAGCAAACCACAATTTCTTCTTGCGTTCATTACTTCCGATAACATAAACAAAGGAAACTCGTTTTCGGAACTCTAAATACCAACACAAGTTATCTACAGAAGAACAGACCGACTGGTAGGAACAGACTTATGATAATATATTTGGGTTCAAGAGAAATGTAGGAACACGCGAGGCAATCCTTACCCGAAAACTAACCTTAGTCCACACACTAAAATAACAGTTATATACCATTTGTAGATTTAGATAAGACTTTTCTCAATGTGAACTGCAGTACACAACTTGAAATTGTGAAGTTATCAGGGATAAAATACGGGGAGTGAAAGGTTATCTACAAGTTGTACAAAAACCTGACTACAATCTTAAGTGTCGAAGGACATGAAAGGAAAGCAGGAATCGAGGAGGTTACTGAGTCTGTACTGAAAGCGAGCAGTGATGGATTCCAAGTGGAAATTCGGAAAAGGAATCAAACTTTGCTCAGAATAATTTTCCCAACGATATTTTAATTCTGCCATAGAAGACAAAAGACCGGAAGGACAGTTGAACGAAGTAGATATTGTGTTGAAAAAAGGTTATAAAATGAACATCAATATAGGTAAAACACGGATATGCGGTGTAGTAAAACAAGGTTAGGTGCTGTTGATGGAACAGATTAAGAAAAAGAACACGGATTTTGTTCTTACTACAGAAGTTTGTTCGCCCAGATCGCATAAAAATACACAGTGATTCCTAGTATCAGCGAAATTAAATAGCTATATTCAGATCATTGGTACAGGAAAAATTTTTACATGACCAGTCCATTTCGTCGACTGTTCCCATTAATTGGACACGACTTACGGAGACGATATTCCATAGTACCGTCTCTCGTTATGCAGTGAGAGAATAACTGTGCGAACAGTGCACAATAGTCACAAATAAAATAATCATTTCATATTGTGTCCTTGGTGACATCTGACAGGAAATTTTTGAAGTAGTGTAGCAATTTTGATATTTTGGTTACAGTTGATTTTTCAATCCAGCTTCGAACTAATCGAGAGATTTTTGCATGCAGGTTTGATGTGAAAGACAGTCGCAGCATGGGTATAATTCCTGCTGCTCATTGGCGAGAGATGCATCCGATTGTTGCAGACATTGGGATCCTCGACATCGGCAGTCGATAGCGAATGGTGAAAATCTGTAAACCATTTACAACTGGCTTCAGCATTTGCACGAATTTCATGAGTCCAGTTTATAGCCGATGTAATACGTCAAAGATATTTCTGTACCATTTTGGGGAAAATGTAAAGGTGTTTTAGTTAAAAGTGCTGCAGCAATAAGCAAAGAAGACTATTTACCTGAACATGAAGTAGTGCAAGTGGGATGGTTTATTACAGAGGCAATAGCCAGCTACATTGTGAGCGCAGTACTCACTGGTAGAGAGATTAAATCTCTAATACAGGCTGTTTGAAAAGGTACGGTGTTACAGCGTCTAACTAATTAAGGTATTCCTATCATATCTGGCTTGTAAGACGTTATCTCAGAAAATTTTTATACCATTCAAGCAGTTTGAAGATATGCGCCGTTGGTGGCAGACAGAACATGCAGTCTGTACTCTAACTCTATCAACACTCGCGTAGCATGCCCGCACCAACGGTGGCAATGGCAGCAATGATGCGCGAAGCGCGATGCGCTGACAGGCTTTTGCTAGATTCTGTCCTTGACATAGCCCACTAGAAAGATGTCTACCGGTGTAATGACAAGCGATCTAGGAGGCTAGGGAATTGGACCAACCCTGCCAATCCAGCAATCTGGAAGCATCTGATGTAAAACATCTCGCACAGTCTGAGCCAAAAATGGCGGTGAACCATCTTGTTGGACAACGACTGTGTCTTGGCGGTCAGCCAGTTTTGATAATGCAAACAGCTCCAGCATATCGAGGTAATTGTTATGGTTAACTTTTTTCTGAGAAAAAAAAGGGACCCATAATGCGATCAACCATCAAACACCACCACACATTCACTTTCGCTCTGTTACGTACTTCTACCATCACAGTATTCGGAATGGTTTTGCCCCACATGCAAACATTATGTTTGTTTACCTTACCACAAGCGTGGAATGTTGCTTCGCCAGAAAATGCTAAATTGTTTAGACAATTTTGTTTCTCTTCAAAACGATGAAGATGGCTTGTCTGGTTTCAATGCGTGCAACAGCTGCAGTCGCTATGGGTACATCTGTAAACGTTTACGAATGACCCGGTGCACTATCACCCTAGGCATTTACTGCCCCTACGACGACCTGCTCAAAAAAGTTCAAATGAGTGTGAATTCCTAAGGGACCAAACTACTGAGGTCATCTGTCGCTAGACTTACACACTACTTAAACTAACTTACGCTAAGAACAAAACACACACCGATGCCCGAGGAAGGATTCGAACCTCCGGCTGGATGGGCCGCGCAATCACGACGACCAGCGAACACGCCTTTATAATGAACTATGGAAAGCCAACCGTATCCGAGCTGTTTCGGCTTCAGTTATTTCGGGTTGTCCAGTATAATGCTTCACGACAACGCTTCCTGTCTACATAAAATTCCTGCGCCATCCGCATATCGACGTCCGCGAGGATGAGTGCTTCCTATACCGCGTTTCGAAGCTCCTTAGAACCCATGAGTCCGATTTGGTCTGAATAAATGATTCCACACACTGAGAATTTGCTTGAACCATTGCCATTACGCTTCATGACGATAACCTGGAACACACAAACAAAACTTTACGAGTTTGTGTGTCACGTAAGTCAAAATGATGTGAATATCTTAATTTGGTTGCTGTAGCATACTGATATTGTGGTATACCTTTTTGAGACACTATGCACATTTTGTGAGCTTCTCCGGACATTATATGTTGGACACAGTTTTGTCAAGTAAACTGGGTTGCATCAGAGTTTAGTGAGGACAGGCACAGCAGGTGAATGCTTTTTTTTCTCTGGCAGTTGACTGTAGAATGCTAAAGCTGTGGTCGACAGCGGGTAATGGAATATGGGAACCGAGGTATCGATTCCAGTCATACGCGGCGACTATAGAGTCCAACTGGACGTGGTTTAGATGGTTTAGAGGCGATCACTACTTTTCCGATGGTAGCTAAGCTAATGATAAGCTACAGAAGGTTGTGTTAGAGGTAACAGTCTAGATCTGTACCTCTTTCTGTGGAAACTACAGTCCTCGTGTAAGTGTGACTGTATGACTCTCGCGTGTTAGCTAATACCTCAACATTATTCTTCCTATGGATTCTAGGACTTTGCAACGAACCAGTGGGTACCTGAGTGCGACTGCTGGCAGTAAATATGCGCAGTCATATGGTTGCACCAAGAGCTCTCTGAGCACAACTGCGGGTCTGAATCTCCTGCAGCGCAGTCATACGGCAGCGAGACCCGGAGGAGTCGCCTATCCGCCCACAATGTCTCCTTTCACGCGGCATTTGAAAGTTGTGTCTTAAAGTTGTCTACTTAGTGCGGGCGACATATCAATGTGTTGAAAATGTGGTGTCATTTTTACGTTGTGTGATGAGTGAAAGGTGAAACACTTTGTCGGCACATAGCTTACACTGCTGCAGTAATAAGGGCCCGCCTGTTTACGCTTTCCACGCATCGGTCCGATCACTGTCAACGATATCACGTAGCCTTGCCTCACAGCGGATAGGTTTGAAATTCAGTCCAGGACAATGGCATAACGTCCGATGATGGGCTACATAAGAGTTTCATTTATTTACCGCTGGGTCAATACGTCGCTTAATGAAGTCGAGTTCGTCGAATATCATCTGACATAAGCGGGCAACAGAAATCGACAGTCTTTGAAGTAGCTGATGGAGAGGGAACGTTGGAGCATCAGCACAACGTCTAATAATGGAATCATTAAGGTGGTTACAGACGTACGTGGATGGCGACGTTGACGTTTTGTGAGAATACGAAGCCGTGCTGAAAAGTAACGCCTCCGAATTTTTTATTCTGTTCTCAATCTTGGTTAAGGTATTAAATGTCATACATTTTACTCGGTCGACTTTCCCACATCCTTGACACAAGTTGCAACCCTCTGTTGGTCGAGGGCTCCGTGTAACGTGGCGGTCTGTAACGTAACTGTGTTGGTATGTAGGAAACAGCATGCTGTAATCGAGTTTCTATTTGCAGTAAAAAAGGTCTCTAAATTAACTCCACAGAAGAATGAAAGCTGTGTACGGTGACCGTGGTGTCAATGCCAGACACCACACTTGCTAGGTAGCAGCCTTTAAATCGGCCGCGGTCCGTTAGTATACGTCAGACCCGCGAGTCGCCACTATCAGTGATTGCAGACCGAGCGCCGCCACACGGCAGGTCTAGTCTAGAGAGACTCCATAGCGCTCGCCCCAGTTGTACAGCCGACTTTGCTAGCGACGGATCACTGTCTACATACGCTCTCAATTGCAGAGACGACAGTTTAGCATAGCCTTCAGCTACGTTATTTGCTACGACCTAGCAAGGCGTCATATTCAGTTACTATAATTACTATCTTCAGGAAAGTATAATGCACAGATAATATTGTGAATCATGTACCGTCAAGAGCGACGTTCATCATTAATGGATTAAAGTTAAGTATCAAACTAATTACGTCCCCTTTCTGAATTCTCATTCCTTGTCATGTTCCAGACCTCACGTCAGTATAATTCTTCCCTCCTCACGCCAGCCTGCGTGAGCTAAAACGCGTGCATTTCGGCCTCCACTCGTAACACGGTGTTGACTCTTCTGCTAATACAAAAGTGACGAGTGTATCGACACCACAATACGCTGCGTTGGGTTTTTGATGCTCGTAGTGAAGGAAATGGCTGTGCTAACCTCAATGCGTGTGACAGAGCTCGGAGTGGGCGACCACGTACGGGAACCGACGAGAATCATAGGAATCTAGCTGATGAACTCATCAGAGAAAATCATCGGGTAATGCAGACAGAGCTCAGAAATAAGTGTGGCATATCAGTAGTGCATGTACTGACCTTCATTGCCGAACTACACTACAGAAAATTGTGCGCACAATGGGTGCCTCATGCTCACTATTGACATGAAACACAGGCGACAGGCCGTCTGTCAGCAATTTCTTTCGTGTTTTGAACGAGAGGGTGATAGGTTCGTTTTGAACACTGTGACGGGTAATGAAAGTTGCGTTCACTATTTTTACCTCGAAAAAAAAAAGATAGCATCAATGGAGTTCCACCACAAAGTATCGCTGACGCCAAAAACGATCAGGACCATGCCATCTGCAGCCAAAGTCATGCTCACAGTGTTCTGGGATGTTTAAGGTTTTGTGCATTTGGAAATCATGGCTAAAATCACCACAAACGCTTCAAGGTACTGCTAGACCTTAGGAAATTGAAAGAAAAGCACGAATTCAAAGAGTTCTTCCACACAAAGAGCACCGTCTCCTTCAGCAGGACAATGCCAGTCCACACACGAGTGCTGCAACATCTGCAAGAATCTAACACCTTGGGTTCTGCCATCGACCGTGCTCCACACAGTCCCGACATGACGCCATCCGATTTCGATTTATTTCCAAAACTTAAAGAACACCTTCGAGGACTTCACTCTGACAGCGATGAAGCGGTGCTAGGAGAGGTGAGGTTGTGACTCCGTAAAGAAAGCTAAACATTCTACTGTGACGTTACAAGCGAACTGGTCTCTCGTTCCGAAAAATTTGTTTGTCACCAGGTGACTATGTTTAGAAATAAAAATGTAGACATGAATAACGAAGTCGTCGTGTGACTAGGGCCTCCCATCGGGTAGACTGTTCACCGGGTGCAAGTCTTTCGATTTGACGCCACTTCGGCGACTTACGAGTTGATGGGGATGAAATGATGATGATTAGGACAACACAACACCCAGTCCCTGAGCGGAGAAAATCTCCGAACCAGCCGGGCCCTTAGAATTGACATTCTGCCGCGCTGACAACTCAGCTACCGGGCGCGGGCAACAACGAAGTTTTAGAGTATTAATAAAATTTGTTTGGTATTAAAAGCCTTAAGAGTTTTCACATAAAAAAGTCTGAGGCATTACTGCACAGCGCGCCCTCGTACACGACTGTACCGTATGAAATCACACACGTATTCGGTTTTGAGACAACCGAAGAGCGCGCTAGGAATATAGCTAAACTAACAGTACCAGCCACGGAGAACAGAGCCTGACGTCAAGGAAGTCCGGATGTATGTTTCTGCACGACCGAAAGGAATTCCCGGGGCGCCCCGTTCCAGTCCAGTGGTTGCATCAGATATTTCACAGGTCTTTCTTCATCTGAGTCCGTCCTCCTGGAGGATCCGGTTGTTTCAGCAGGCGTGGTGGCGATGTATTGGCTTAGCACATTCCAGAGGGCCCCGTCACCGGTGCAGACGCGAAGCGGATCACAGAGCCGAAATGCTCTCCCAGAAGTGAGGACCAGGGAAGCCCACTCTATAGAGATGATGCGTCTCCACGTCTGACAAATTCACCTTTTGTAAACGACATTCGCTAGTACGACGAGCGAGTTGCGCAAGGCAAAGTGAATCATCCACCAACGGTGATCTAGTTGCATGCCCTTCATTACCTTAGGTTGTGTAATTCTTGCACAAAGAGTCCGTCTAAATTCCTGTTAGGACACGTTATGTTTAATATCTTTGCACGTGACCAACAACAAGTTTTTGAATGGTAAACAATAATAATAATAATAAATCCACCGACAGAGGGGCTTACGTCAATTGCTTATGTTGATACCAGTCACTAATTCCCGCCCCCCCCCTTTCCCTTCCCTCCCCCACATCCCCCTACCAATTATGTAATGAGTTGAATTCACATAGGTAAAACTCGATGAGTAAAGTCTGGGTAATATGCTGAGCATTTTACCAAAAACTAGTTTTTTTATGGATATCAATGTTATACTTCTTGGCTATGTGTCGCATGTTGATATTTGTGTAGGGCACATTCAGAGGCAGCATATGCGGATATTTTCTGCAAATACTGTTGCGAATAGATAGTAAAGGAGTAGTACATTGAAACGTGATTCCTGATACTGAAACTTTACTGCATGAACAACGAACATCTAAAAAACGATAAACTTTTTTCCTTTCATTATTTTATGTCGAATGTCAGAGATAAAGGAATATTGGAAAATGCTTGAAACTATGTGTAACGCTTGTTGGCAATCATCCAGTGCTCTCGTTCTCAAATACTGCATGAATGTAGTCTGGGTAATGTGCATGCTAGTAGCTGCACTTTTTCAAGGCATATATACAGTTTCCAACTTTAATTCTTGACTTTTTGTATTAAAACTTCAACGTAAGATTGCATATCTTAATTGATACATAATGATTGAATTCTAAATTTTTTATTCGGTCAGTGATCATATGAAATACTGAAAATCGAATTTTTGTTGTCAGCGGAAGCTGTTACATAGGAATCCAGCAAATGGCCATTAGATAACTAAATTCAGACTGAGATAGGAAATCAACCTTCTTTCAAAATGCCTGGTGTCAAATTTCCGCCACTGGGCTTAAACGATTTTGGGTAACAACAGAATACCAACACATCTGAGTGGTTGGACGGTCTTTGAACCGCCGTTCTCGTGAATGCGCCTACATAATGAGCAGGCCCCAAGACGGGAGACTGGCGCAGTTCCCTACCTGGGTGGGTGGTGCGTGAGAACGTAGAGTGATGCATCGTGAGCAGCGAGCGGAGCCACGCGGAAGCAGGTGGGCAGTGCTAAACGGCCGCTGAGCAGCTAAACATAGCGCAACGCCATGCCGTGTATCTGACGCGGCATGTCTGAGCCACGCGCGGCTTTCCCCGACTACAGGACACGATGGCCAGCTAGACACCAGACGGCTCTCTGTCACCTCAGAGGATGCTGGAGCGTCTGAATGAGCTTATCTACAGTGATGTCTCTAAGAGGGGCTAAGTACCTGTCGTTTCTAACACACTATCTGACCATCTGACGTTGCCCGGATATGTACCTGTTCTAATCATCTATTAGTCCACCTCTTGCTCCCCCTCCCCCTGTCCACCTCTTGCTCCCCCTCCCCCTGCTCCTCCTGTCCACCTCTTGCGCCCCCTCTCTCTGTCCACCTCTTCTCCTCCTGCTCCTTCTCCATCTGCCCCCCCCCCTCCAAGTCAATCCCCTTCTCACAATCTCCATCTCCCCCTATTCCCTCTCTGTCCATCTCCTCCTCCTCCTCCATTCCATATTCTGTCCTCCTCTTCCCTTTCTCTGTCCATCTGCTCCTCCCACCTATGTCTATTTTCTCCTGTCCCCTCTGTCTATCTCCTCTTCCCTCTTCATCTTCCCCTGCCGCCCTCTTCACCTGTTTATTTCCAACCACTCCTGCCTCCACTCTGTCCTTTTCCCCCTACACCACCGTCGACCAATTCCATCCCCCTCCGTACTGGTGTCCATCTTCCCCTGCCCGTTTCCCTCTCCACACCAATTGGAAGTTGCCGATTCTTACCCCAACAGTATTTCCAGATACTAAGTAGTAAGTTTACCAATTTGTATTGAAATCCATCCAGGGGTTTCGGAGGAGCTCTTTCACAATGCTTTCCCCACGTACACACGTGTTATTATTTTACAAATATGAAACAAATTTCACACCTATCTGCACACGTAGTTCACCTCAACCTCTAGCGAATTTCGTCTTGCAGTTTCGTTTCCACGCAGCTTTGTATCATGACGTTATCTCTCCTCATGTGTCATAGAATGATATGATTTCGTAGGTACATTCAGCGGCGTATGTGGATACTTCCTGCGAAATGTGTTAATAGCAAAGAAGTAATAAATTTAAACGTCATGTATGATATAGCAGTTTTCCACGCATCTCAGCGTTTGTGACAAATCTCACGAACTATGTGTCATACACGATATAATTCTGCAGTTACATTCAGTGTTCTACTCCAATACTGTCTGCAAAATGTGCGGCACACACAGTTGGTAGCAAGAAAGTAATAAATCAAAACGTCATGCCTGATGCATCAGCAGCGGAAATGTAGTAAGCTATTGATTTTCTCCTTTGATAATTTTGTCGGACTTGTAGCGAGAAGAAGTTTTGCATAGGTTTGAAATTATGAGTAAAGTTTGTTGCAAATTACTAAGTGCTCCAATTCTGAAATACGAGATGAATAAAGTGTGGGTATTCGAGCGTCATGACTACACTTCGTGTTTCATCTTCACTCCTTTGATAGTTAGGTGGTTCTTAGCCCCACAGTGATTCTTTCCGATAAGTGATGTGTTCACCAAGTTTGGCCGAAATCGGACCAGAGGTCCACGAGGAGATGTGGAACATACATAAATATTCGTACCTACATACTTTTCATCTTTTCATAATGTATGTGGATACGTGTCTGTGCCTAGCTACATGAGTAACTAAGAAGTAAGAGATACAATATGCTCCAATCTCACTCGTATGATGGACGAAGAAGAATCTGAGACATTCGTGCACAGCACATTCGTTATTAACATGCTACGGTATTGCAGTAACAAAATTAAATATTAGCGGCTGTGGAACAAGGCGCACATCGGCAGTGGGGGTGAGACCACGTGTCAGGTATTATCACAAACACTAGAGGCACGAGTCCAAAATTTCAAATTGAAGAACGGTCTTCAAAAATTGATATCACAGTATGTAATATACCCTAAAGATTAATAGCACCACAGCTGCGACTAAGAGTGCGTAGGAAACTTCCTGGTTAATTAAACACAATTAACAAAAACCTTCAACAGTTCCATCAAACAGTGCTCGATAGAGATAGGAATTATGGTCAGAAAAGATCTATCAACGATGAAACAAGGATATGCGCAGAGATAGAAAGAGGGAGTTGGCAGGCTAGGTGACAAAATATCTTGTCTCGTGCCTTCGGCAGGAGATATTCTGGAGGGGGAAATTCTGTACTTCCATCGTTAATGATGGGTTTATCGCGTCTTGCCCACACTGTTCGATACGAATTAATTTATACTAACTTGTTACTATGTGTGTGTAAGTAGGTCATCATACACTACTGACCATTAAAATTGCTACACCAAGAAGAAATGCAGATGATAAACGGGTATCCATTGGACAAATATATTACACTAGAACTGACATGTGATTACATTTTCACGCAATTTGGGTGCATAGATCCTGAGAACAACCAACTCTGGCCGTAAAAACGGCCTTGATACGCCTGGGCATTGAGTCAAACAAAGATTGGATGGCGTGTACAGGTACAGCTGCCCATGCAGCTTCAACACGATACCACAGTTCATCAAGAGTAGTGACTGGCGTATTGTGACGAGCCAATTGCTCGGCCACCATTGACCAGACGTTTTCAATTGGTGAGAGATCTGGAGAATGTGCTGGCCAGGGCAGCAGTCGAACATTTTCTGCATCCAGAAAGGCCCGTACAGGACCTGCAACATGCGGTCGTGCATTATCCTTCTGAAATGTAGGGTTTCGCAGGGATCGAATGAAGGGTGGAGCCACGGGTCGTAACACATCAGAAATGTAACGTCCACTGTTCAAAGTGCCGTCAATGCGAACAAGAGGTGACCGAGACGTGTAACCAATAGCATCCCATGCCATCACGCCGGGTGATACGCCAGTATGGCGATGACGAATACACGCTTCCAATGTGCGTTCACCGCGATGACGCCAAACACGGATGCGACCATCATGATGCTGTAAACAGAACCTGGGTTCATCCGAAAAAATCACGCTTTGCCATTCGTACACCCAGGTTCGTCATTGAGTACACCATCGCAGGCGCTCCTGTCTGTGATGCAGCGTCAAGGGTAACCGCAGCCATGGTCTCCGAGCTGATCGTCCATGCTGCTGCAAACGTCGTCGAGCTGTTCGTGCAGATGGTTGTTGTCTTGCAAACGTCCCCATCTGTTGACTCAGGGATGGAGACGTGTCTGCACGATTCGTTACAGCCATGCGGATAAGATGCCTGTCATCTCGACTGCTAGTGATACGAGGCCGTTGGGATCCAGCACGGCGTTCCGTATTACCCTTCTGAACCCAATGATTCCGTATTCTGCTATCAGTCATTGGATCTCGACCAACGCGAGCAGCAATGTCGCGATACGATGAACCGCAATCGCGATAGGCTACAATCTGACCTTTATCAAAGTCGGAAATGTGATGGTACGCATTTCTCCTCCTTACACGAGGCATCACAACAACGTTTCATCAGACAACGCCGGTCAACTTCTGTTTGTGGATGAGAAATCGGTTGGAAACTTTCCTCATGTCAGCACGTTGTAGGTGTCACCACCGGCGCCAACCTTGTGTGAATGCTCTGAAAAGCTAATCATTTGCATATCATAGCATCTTCTTCCTGTCGGTTAAATTTCGCGTCTGAAGCACGTCATCTTCGTGGTGTAGCAATTTTAATGGCCAGTGGTGTAAATAAAACTTCAGACGAGGTGGTGCTTAGCTGGAAGTTCACTTGACAGTGACTCCGACCAGACTATTAAGAGAAGATGTATGCCGTCAGTCTTAAGAAGAAAATCAGAACAAAACTCACTGTCCTTTCAAATGTGAAACCCCTCTTTGTAAAATCAGCACCTGCCCTACTGCTCCCTATCCTCACCCTGACCCGCCCATTAGCTTTCTTCCGTACTTAGCAGGTGTAATTAACCTAGACCTCTTGTTTAAACATTGTGATTATCATCAACTTACTAATTTGTATAAACAAAGAGTAGACAGATTCAAAGAAATCTATCCTCATCAAGCCATCAAGAAGCTCACTTAATCAGTTAATGTGATAGCATTGAAATTAATGGGAAATCAAGTTTCAGCTATTCAGTTAGTACAGGTTATTAATAAACAATTACTGCTGGTTCAGCAAAAGAACAATTACACATAATAAAACGAAATATACGAGGAAATTATTGCGAGCAAGAGAGACATTCTGTCAAAGATGCCACAGGGTGAAAAGATAATTTAGAATGACCTGGGTGGCAGCCTGTATGACTCTTACCTTCCGTTGGGTCGTATTTCAGAGTTATGATTGTAATATTTCTTAATTAAATTGTCACAGCAAACGAGCATCAAAATCTTTCGACAGTTTGATTGTCGAGGATCGACAGCTTTCCGTGACTTTACGCCTAAATGCATTTGACTTGACTGTGTCAATCAGAACACTACTAATACCGTATTCTAACATTATGGGATTGTTTTCCTATTCATCTGCATTAACTTACATTTTTCAACAGTTAGAGCTAGCTATCATTCATCACACCAATTAGAAATTTTCATCTTTGATCCTCCTTTAGTCTCTCACGACGACATTTTACCGTATAAGCCTCGGATTGCTGCGCACCCTGTCCGTCAGATCATTTATGTATACAGAGGATAATAGCACCCCTCCTGGGGACACCCTTGTCTCCGACAGACACTCGCTATCGACGGCAAGAACTGGGTTCCATGACTTAAGGTGTCTCATATGTGGGAACCCACATTCCACGTGCTCGTACTTTCGTTACCAATATGCAGTGTTGCACCGTGTCAAACGCTTTCGGAAACCTAGGAATATGTAATCTGCCTGTTGCTCTTCACCCATAGTTCGCATGATATCGTCTAAGAAAGGGAGGCAAGCTAAGTTTCGCACGAGCGATGCTTTCTAAAACCTTGCCGATTTGTGAAGGAAACTTAATAAATTCGAACTCAGAATATTCTCAAGAACTCTGCAGCAAACCATTGTTAAGGATATTGGTCGGTAATTTTGCGGGTCCGTTCTTTACCCTTCTTATATACAGGAGTCACCCGTGCCTTTTTCCAGTCGCTTGGGACGTTGCGCTGGTCGAGAAATTCGCTGTAAATGCAAGCTAAGTAAGGGTCCAACGCTGTAGGGTACTCTTTGCAAAACAAATTACGATTCCTTGTGGAACTGGCGACTTATTGTTTTCAACTCCTCCAGTTGCTTGTCTGCGCCAGGGCTGCCAATTGCTATGTCGTCCATCCGGGAGATTGTTCGATGGTCACACGAAGGCACGTACAGGTATGTACGAGGTGTGGCTAGAAAAAAAACCGGACTAGTACAATAAAACGAATGCAATAAGGCTGAAAGTCACGTGGCCTGTCACGTGACTCTCGCTCCGCCTACTGCTCGAGTTTCATCTGCCTCCTGCACTCAGTCTGCCCGTGGCGTCTGTTTTAAGTAGTTGACGTTTTGTCTGTGCGTCGGAAAATGTTGAGTGTACAGAAAGAACAGCGTGTTAACATCAAATTTTGTTTCAAACTAGGAATATCTGCAAGTGAAACGTTTGTAATGTTACAACAAGTGTACGGCGATGATTGTTTATCGCGAACACAAGTGTTTGAGTGGTTTAAACGATTTAAAGACGGCCGCGAAGACACCAGTGATGTCACTCGCACTGGCAGACCATTGTCAGCAAAAACTGATGCAAACATTGAAAAAACCGGTAAACTTGTCCGACAAGATCGCCGTTTAACAATCAGAGCAGTGTCTGAGTTAACAGGAGTTGACAAGGAAAGTGTTAGGCAGATTCTTCATGAAAGTTTCAACATGAACAAAGTGTGTTCAAAAATGGTTCCAAAGTGTCTCACAATTGAACAGAAGGAACGCCGAAGAATGATTTGTTCTGACATCCTGGAAAACATTGAAAGTGATCCCACCTTCTTACAAAATCGATGCATTGGAAAACTCCTGGTTCTCCCCGACAAAAAAAAGCACGAACGTCAAAATCGAAATTCAAGGCAATGATGATTGTTTTTTCTTTTACATCAAAGGGATTGTGCACATTGATTGGGTACCAGAGGGACAAACAGTGAATCAGCATTACTACATTAGCGTCCTGGCTACCCTACGTGAGCGAGTACGGAGAAAACGGAACGATTTGTGGAGAAAAAAGTCATGGATCCTTCACCAAGACAATGCCCCAGCTCACAGTGCGTTGTCAGTGAAGACGTTTTTGGCAAAACACAACATTCCCATCTTAGATCATCCACCCTACTCACCTGATTTGGCCCCCTGTGACTTTTTTCTTCTTTTCCCTAAAGTCAAGTCAGCTTTGAAGGGAACTAGATTTGAGACTGTTGAAGCAGTAAAAGAAAAAGCGACGGAAGTAATGTATGGACTTACCGAAAATGATCTGCAGCATTGCTATGAACAGTGGAAAATTCGTATGGAGCGGTGTAGAGACCGAGGAGGAGAGTACATTGAAGGAGATAACATGAAATTGTAAATAATTGTAAATAAATGTTTTTTCCAGCATCAGTCCGGTTTTTTTTCTAGCCGCACCTCGTATGTATGTGTGTATGTACGATCCTCCTGCATGAATGATTTCTTAAAAGCGAAATTTAAAGCTTCAGCTTTTCTTTTGCCATCTTCTACTGCCACACCTCACTGGTCAACGATTGACTAGATAGAATCCCTCGAGCCGCTTAGCGATTTTACGTAGCACCAGAGTTTTCTCGGGTACTCGGCAAGATCATTTGATACGGTGTGATGGTGGCAGCTGTATGCTTCGCGCACCCATCTTTTTACAGATGCACGAATATCTATCATTTGCCTGTCATCATTTGTGCGTTCTGTTTTGAACCGAGCGTGCAAAAGTCCTCGCTTCCTGAGCATATTCCGAATTTTTTTTATTAAACGACACTGAGTCTTTTCCGTCCTTAATCCACTTGTATTGTATGGAACCGGGGACCTAGAAACGACGGAGAGGCTTCGTCCCTGCCGAAGCCCGCAGTGGTTTACCACCCTACAACAGGTTACAGCAGTCCACTCACCCCACCGCCGCCCCACACCGAACCCAGGGTTCGGCCCCCAGCGGACCCCTCCGTTAACGTCTCACATAATACGAGTGTAATCCCAATGCTGGCGTGGTAGAGTAATTATGGTGTACGCGTACGTGGAGATAGTGTTTGCGCAGCAATCGCTGACATAGTGTAACTGAGGCGGAATAAGGAGAACCAGCCCGCATTCGCCGAGGCAGATGGAAAACAGCCTTGAAAACCATCTACAGACAGGCCGGCACACCGGACCTCTACACTAATCTGCCGGGCGGATTCGTGCCGAAGACAGGCACGCCTTCGCGCCCGGAAAGCAGAGCGTTAGACAGCACAGCTAACCGGGCTTAATCTACTTGCTCGGTACATAATTCTCCACAGCCCGATTTACAGTCCTTTTAAACTTCGCCCTTAATTCCTCAACGTCCATCATACTGGAGCTACATGATGTCCATTCATTCTGTAAGTGGGATGCTGAGAGCTGTGTATCAGCTCTTTCTAGCAAAAATACTCCACTAGCCATATTGACTGATATATTAACTTTAATAACCATCGTTGCTATGATATCATGATCACTAATCCCTGCCTCTATACCGACACCGTCGATAGGGTCAGGTCAGTTTGTAGCTACAATGTCTAAAATGTTTCCATTGAGCGTGGCCTCTGGTATTAGCTGCTGAAGACAGTTTTTGAAAACTATGTTCAAGAAAACTTCACGAGACTGCCTGTCCATATGCCCTGCAATGGAGTCATGGACATTCCAGTCTATACTCGGAAGGTTAATGTAGCCTCCAGTGAGTATTTCTGGGCTCCTCAGACTTTTTTTGAATGACTAGAACTGTCACAGAGGAATCTAGTGGCCGGTAAAATCATCCAATGTTAACTTAATTTCACTTGATTTCTCCCGATGCTGTTCCCGTGGTTCAGCAAAATTGTCCCCTAAGTCTTCGCATCCATCTTTCAGCACCTCTTTTAGGGTCTAATATTTTCCTCAGAATTTTTCTTTCTTTTTTTCTATTTTTTCTGTGCCACATCTGCTACCAAGTCTGCGAATGAAGCACTTGTTAAACGGTTTGAATTCACGAAATCCAGAGATATATGGAACTATATGGCATTATCCTTTATTTTTAGATTCATGTGTGGCCTGAATACGGCACAGTGGAATGCCGAAACTGGTTGTCGTCAAAATAAAACTAAACATCTTAGTTACATGGTTGTTGCAAATTTCATAGATATTGACAATTACTTAACCAGCTGATGTCCCACGTCTATGATGGATCAACAGACATCTTCCTAGTGTCATAGTCTCAACCGCAAGTCGTACCGCATTATTCACGTTTGCTCTGTAATGTCTGATCTTTCCGTCTTTAGATACATTCTTTTTATTGTGTACATCCCACGTCACACAGAAAGTGACATCCTTTTCATCTTCTCTATTGTTCCTAAATTGCTTCTGTTTCTTCCTGTTATATATTTGGATTACCTCAAGTATTTAAATTTGTCAATATTTTGCACGGTGCCTTCTGACCGGCTTATTTCGGTTGTGGAGTTGTTTCTTTGCACGTTCACTATCGCTGTGTCGTCAGAAAAGGCCAGGTAGTCCACTTGGGCGCTGTTGCCCTTTTCGTCCGTCACGTGTGTCTGCTATTCCTATTTTTTCGGTTGCTGCTCTCTAGAGTCACGTCACTTTGTCTAACAAAACTGGCGACATCTACTGGTCTTTATCTCTTACTTTCCTCTGAATCTTTACCCATGGCTTTGTGTCTGTCAGAATTTCCGATGTTGTGAAATACTAAACTCTGTTTCAGTTAAAATGTCTGGACCACTCGATCCCTAACTCAACAGGAGTATAGCATTTCCTAGAATTCACCCTCTCGTTACTTTACAAGGGAAACATACGTATTAACAACAAGCATAACATTGACTACGCAACTATTATTGATGCCTAACGAGGTACAGAACGTCCTTCGTTTTGACACGACGCTGTTCGACACATTCGGAATGACGTACTAGACAGCCATTGATCGGCTGCTCTAGATTTCTGCCACAGTAAATTGTTCCAAGAACTCGCTTTTGGAAGCAGTGAAAGTCTGACGGAGAGTTATGAACCCGCTGAGACAGGCCACCCGAACTGTATCCATAATGAGCAAATATATCGAGGTGTAGTATCCGCTAACAAGAGGACCGTACAAATTTCCCTCACCGATTTGATTCATGCTGACGGTGTGTAGGACACAACTAGGACTTCTACGTAGGTAACCAGGAAGACGCAACTGTTAATCGTTTACGAGAAATTTCAATTTGAAATCGTAAGTCCGCTTATATTCCTTGTAAGGCCTCTAGTTTTCAAGCAGTCCACAGCCGAGCGTGTAAGTGATTAGTTTTATAAGAGCAAATTCTCTGGACCGAGTCTCGCTACAAGTATTTTTTTTTAATTGCCATGTAATTCTAACAGCAGGTCTACGGCCGAGTGAATTATCAGTGTTTAATCACTCATTTATGATTTCTCTAGTCTTTATCTTGAAAGGCGGTAAAAAGCTCTTTTGTTAAGTAGAATGGAAATAAAAATAGAATATACGAGAACTTTCAATCAAACTTGTTTTTGTGTCTAGATTTGTGCAAGTGTAATGTGTAACCTATGGAGCAGTGCACGAATTATGATAATACTGGTCGTAGAAACATGGAAAACAATAATTGTTGCAAAATACAGGACATGTAATGAGCGTCCAATTTTTGTATGTGCATGGTTTTTTCAGTGCATCCATTGCTAAACAAACTTTGTTTACATTCATAACCGGTTCTCTGTCAAACAATTTCGCGGCGTATGAATCACATCGGGTGAGGGAATTTCGTTCGGTTCCCTTGTAAGCTACAGAGGTCGCTGTAGCAAAATTACCGACTTATACCAGTAATTTTTAACATTTGTAGGTAGCAGTGACTGTGCGGACATCATGAGGCTTGTACAGGACGAACTAGCATGGGGAGCTGCAACAGATCAGTCTTATCACTGAAGATCACAACGACAACAAATTAGACCACCGCATAAATCCCAAAAAACACTGGTTATGGAAGCCCGTAATGTGTGATCCATCACAACAATTCTCTTGAACTTAAAGTCAGTTTTGACTCAGTCAACAACAAGTGAGTGAGCAGACTTACGAACACTGTAGCATGTTATACATTTTTCGTCACATACTTTGAGAAAAACTGGGACGTTTACAGTCCAGTAGGGCGGAAATATGCAACCTTCTTGGTGACATTCACTCTTTTGTTGAGCGAGCCCATAAGGAACACATATTCCAGCCTTCCGCTTTCACAACTATTTGTAACTACAACGTAACGTTACTAGTTTGTATCGAGAGTAGGTCTGGAAGCATTCATTCACCTTCCGTGGTCGTTATCGTCTCTTAATCCGTCTCTAAAGGCAGCAGTTTGCAAGAGCACCCCGCTCTTACTGAACCTCGAGAAATGTCTCAGCTTAGCCCGTTGAGTCCGTAGATGGTGTGGTGTAAGGGGCGTACGTATAACTGGACTAGCTTTCTCACCAGAGTTTTGCGATAATCAAACCAGTCAGTCCTTTAAATGACTTAGTGAGTCGCCGCATTGTAATTCTTCCCACTTACTGTGTGGAGAAGTTCTCGTAGTTTATGTCCCCTTTGTTTTTGAAAATGAACTTGTATTTGTTTGATACAGAATCGGTACCACGCCTCTAGGAACCCGCTAACGTTTCAGCAATTCTCACGGAAAGAAAAAGAAAACAAAAGGCTTTCATTCCTCAATGTCAGGGAGATTTTCTCTGTCAGTAGGACAACGACTGAGGGCACGCTGTACCGTACGTGCTCTTGACAATGTTCGCAAGCTCTCGTGGGCTCCACTATCGACAGACCTTCTGCCCTCCAACATTTGCACGGTATTTGAGGATGATGGAATGGCCGCTGCTCTGGTCCGTATTACCGTCCACGTTTAATTTAGTGGCATTTGGAACTTAACAACTTGAGCTATTCTATTTAAAAATTGCCAGCATTACATTACAGTTGAATCACTGACTGCAGAAACAGCATTAGTCCATGCATGTTGATTTTGAGAAAAACGGAAAAATAAGTTTGTGGGCCTGAGTATTCTATTTTCTTTGACAGCTCTATTTTACTTTGCTATTTTACTTTGAGCATGTCCAGACACTGCTTTCAATTATGTAATGATTAGATTATATAATGATTTAAATACGCAAAGTTCTTGGACATGTGCTGTTTCTGAAATCAATTGGTTTCCAGAAATGTAAGTCTGTGTTATTCAGCAGTTTATTTGTAAATTTATTATGTTCAATACAAAAATTGTTATTATTAGGCTACCTAACGGTTTCTGAAGATCAGCTATATTATTTCTCATTACCAAAACTCTTATTTTATGTGTACATAACAGATTCTGAACAACTGCTTTTAAATACAAATTACAATCAGGTAAATACCAAGCTTAGTGTAATATTGCTTGTACCCGTGTCTATTATTTACTGTCAGGCCCTCTGCTGTATACTGAAGGCCAGTTGCTTTGTAAAAGGATAGGTGCTCTTCAGAGATATACAGCTTCAATTTCTTGAGGTCAGCTATTTTCTTCTCATTTAGTGGTACACGTTTTTCCTATGCTGCAGCCGTCGGTAGAGTTACTGTTGTTTTTAAATCAAGAAGTAAACGAAAAGTGTGTGTCACCAGGCTTCCAATGTATGGTTTTGCAATGACGTTCCCACTACACTCACTGTTGTATTCAAATTCCATGAATTCTGAAACGGTGAAGGATTGTTTCTCATTCCTTGTGGGCACTTTGCTGTTCATTGTTTCCAAAGACAAGACATTGCGTTTGTTAAATTTAGGTCAGCATTGTTGGAAAGGCAGTACAAACTCTGTTGAAACAACTTTAACGTGGTATTTGTTAAAGGTACTTGCAGCAATAATAAGTTCTACAAACTGCATGATGCTATAAATCCTATCGACAGCTCGAATTTTCCTCTTAATCACTGCAAAGTCCTTGTTCCAGGGTAAGAATGAATGGCCTCTGACCGGGAAATAATGATAAATTCTGAGGAAAAGCTGAGATGTTGCAACTGCCATGAAGAACCTGAGCATAGTATTATTCTTATTCTGCCCTGGGCAGCCATCTGAAAATATATACAGGTATTTTATGTTTGGTGGCAACTTGTTTCGTATGTAATCCAGCAGAAACGTGCAGACTTCATCGGGACCCTTCTTTGCTACACCTTTGTGAGTAATGTAAAATGTTGCATATCCTGTCTTCGGGTTGTGGATATTGAATACATTAACATTGAGTTGCCAAAGGTAGAAAACTTCCTGAACTGGAATGGTAAGAAGGGACAGATTTTGCATAAAATCTATGGCAATACCTGAAACACCCTCGTCTTTTTTACACAATACTTGTACTACGCGAATACGAGCAGAAAACTTTGCAGCCCTGCCTTTATGAACCATCATTTCTGCAGCGGCAACCCTTTTAGCCTTTTCATTCAGTGGTTTGTTTCGTAATTTATTTTGAAGCGCTTCACAAGTACCACATGTGTCAACTTGTGGTCGACCAAATGTAAGTGAAAAACGTTCTTTGAGTATTTTTAAATAAAATTCGTACTTAATATTACTTGCTTGGGGATGTGGTAATCTGAACTGCTCATGCATGATTTTGGCATTAATTTGGCTCTTTAAGTAACGCTGTTCTCTTGTGCCATAGTGAGTAATTTTTTGGGGATAGGAATTTATGTGATCAATTATCAAACTAATTTATGCACCACCGATTTGATTTCCCAATGCGTTTTAACCCCTCTGGTCACTAGGCGACTTTCCACAAGCAAGCAGATTGCTTATCCTCCTTATCCTTTGGTTTGTGACACCATGGATACTTAAGAAAGCTTTCTTGCATACCTCTGATCGTTCAGTGCTGGATTTAATAAAATACTGAAAATTGTTGCATCTTGGTTTGCAGTTGCCTCCTGCTGGTACTCTTCTTCGTCTTCTGGAAATATTACCTACAGTAATCAGCTTTTGGAGATAAGAATCTTGTGCGTTCTTTTATGTCATGTTGTAGAAAAGTGAAAATACTTCTTTCCTCTTCAGGAATTCTTCCAAAGCAGTTTCTACGACATCTACAAAATTACACAGATATTTCAGTCACGCAATAAATCATTACTTTACTATTTTACTGACGTATAGCCCCCCGTATTATAACATTGCTTACTTGCACTCCACACCAATGCATTTCTTTCAAACTAACTTTCCACTGTAATTTTTGTACTCTTAACCTTTAATTTGCGACCTTTTTATGATTTCACGCTGATACTCAACATTCTTTACATCTTTTTTCCTCTTTCTACTTTCTCCACCATCATATACATCCATATCTTCCCTGTTCAACATTGCTGTGCTTCACAAAGAAAAACCGTGTGAACACAGAGATGATATTAGACAACATGCTAGCCAACGTTGGCTGCAGAAATAGCACTAGTCCTGGACAAGTGTTCTTTCTCCTCTCACTCATAACGTCGGTATCTTGTTTGTCCCATTAAGAATGATGGACAAATGTTGTTTCTGCATTCATTCGACAGAGGGAGTGCCATAACGTGGCATTTTAACCAAAAAGTGGACAAGTATTGTTTCTGCAATCAGCGATTCAGTTGTTCTCGTGCTCAAAATGAATTACATTACATTTTTAAGATCGGGTCTTTAGAATAAACATGTGTCACTAAACTAGCAACAGTAGTCAACATGCAACAACACATTCTGAAACACGGATCGTATGAAACACACGTTAAAACAATACATGAGAATATTTGTCAATGTATTACATCTATAAATCAAATTACACTTAAACTCATAACAAAATTACTTTGAGATATAGATTCAGTGATTGCTGTAAGAACTTTAATATTATTATAGAAAACTGAAATAACGATCTGCGGGAACTGGTATGTAATTAATTCACCGGCTGCATAAACATTTCCTTCGAAATTTCATACTTGCTGCAACAGGACAGATGATTTAGATCTCTAACCGACTCCTTGTCACATCACATTATGGCGCTGCACTGATATTGGTTTTGAGCATACACAGAGAATACCCACGCCCATATCTCGCACTAAAAATAGCGGTGATGGTTCGTCCTGACAGTCCACTATCTGTAAGCCAGACTTGGCTGGGATGGTACAATGTATCTCCGACTAATGCCTTTCCCGAACGAGTTTTGAAGTTCTGTCGTTGTTGCCACGATCGTGGTATTCTATCGTAAAAACATATAAAATCCTTTACATGAAAGTTCAGTATCAACACATAACCCACTAAAAATTGCCCCTTTGCCAGCTGCTCAACTTTCTCAGTATCGGCTCTTTCATTATTGCTTTTAACCGAAATACTAAGGGACTTCCAGAAGTAAACTTCACCTTATCATGGTAAGCCAAGAAACTTGTATTGAAGCCTGTACTGTACTTCAAACTGACAGACATACCTGACACTATTTCTCAACATAGTCACCAGGTCTCTGTAAACAACAAGTCGTGACACTTAGCAACCACTCAGTTCCTCGACAACAGAAACCCATTGCTTGCTCACGAAGCGATTAGAGAACTGCTGTGTGAATGTTTTCATCGTTGAAAACCTCTTTCCTTCCAGCTGTTCTATCAGCTTACCAAAGAGATGGAATCTGTATGGAAGTTAGACTGTTTTCCCACAAAAATCGCACTGTTCTGCGACTTGAACTTTGGAGTAAGTTTCCAGAAGCCGCGCCATTTCACTAGCACACTGTAGTGCGTTATATTGGTACCGCTTCAGAACTGTGTTTGCAGGGCACCTGGAATATGTACTCTCTTTTGATAATGCACCATTTTTGCTCCGTAATGCTCTTAGCGTGGGACAACATGCGAAATTTACGTGTGAGGTCCCTGAGTACTTCTGTTGTCCGATTGCGTTTCTGCATTCCGTAACGTTCATTACTATTTTGATGCTGGTATAGAAGTATTTCTCCTTCTGCTTGATTATGGTGCTCTATACAAACATAGAGACTGTTAACAGCAGCATTAGTGTTACTGAGATTCTTCTAACAGAAATGTAGTGGCTCTAATATCACAATGATTACAACAGTAAATATTGAATATCCCATGGAAATGGAACAGTTTTCCTACTGAGGTCGGTGGACACCGAAGGGGACGTCCTATGTGACTTTTCATTTTCGATCCACCTGTGGAAAATAGTCTGTCCACTTAATTTGCGGTGTTAACGATTGATTGAACGTAACAGATTTTGAAATTAATCCTTCTATTCTAGAATTCGAGGCTGTACGTTGTCACAAACAAACCAGTTTCATACACCGCAGCAGAGCTCTACCGTACAGCTGATTCTAATAAATGATTTCAAGTCTTAACTGCGGTATAATGCTTGTAGCTTTCTAGTTCTTCTCATTTTGATAATTATGGTGCAAAAGTCATTAATTTTCGGTAACCTGGACGTCCAGTAAGCGAAGGTCGGGAAAGGAAATATTTATCAGATTTCTCTAGTGCCTTTATCATTACACTACTGGCCATTAAAATTGCTATACCAAGAAGAAATGCAGATGATAAACGGGTATTCATTAGACAAATATATTATACTAGAACTGACATGTGATTACATTTTCACGCAATTTGGGTGCATAGATCCTGAGAAATCAGCACCCAGAACAACCACCTCTGGCCGTAATAACGGCCTTGATACGCCTGGGCATTGAGTCAAACAGAGCACGGATGGCGTGTACATGTACAGTTGCCCATGCAGCTTCAACACGATACCACAGTTCATCAAGAGTAGTGATTGGCGTACTGTGACGAGCCAGTTGCTCGGCCACCATTGACCAGACGTTTTCAGTTGGTGAGAGATCTGGAGAATGTGCTGGCCAGGACAGCAGTCGAACATTTTCTGTGTCCAGAAAGGCCCGTACAGGATCTGCAACATGCAGTCGTGCATTATCCTGCTGAAATGTATGGTTTCGCAGGGATCGAATGAAGGGTAGAGCCACGAGTCCTAACATATCTGAAATGTAACGTCCACTGTTCAAAGTGCCGTCAATGCGAACAAGAGGTGACCGAGACGTGTAACCAATGGCACCCCATACCATCACGCCGGGTGATACGCCAGTATGGCGATGACGAATACACGCTTCCAATGTGCGTTCACCGCGATGTCGCCAAACACGGATGCGACCATCATGATGATGTAAACAGAACCTGGATTCATTCGAAAAAATGACGTTTTGCCATTCGTGCACCCAGGTTCGTCGTTGAGTGCACCATCACAGGCGCTCCTGTCTGTGATGCAGCGTCAAGGGTAACCGCAGCGATAGTCCCCGAGCTGATAGTCGATACTGTTGCAAACGTCGTCGAACTGTTCGTAGAGATGGTTGTTGTCTTGCAAACGTCCCCATCTGTTGACTCGGGGATCGAGACGTGGCTGCATTATCCGATATAGCCATGCGGATAAGATGGCTGTCATCTCGACTGCTAGTCATACGAGGCCGTTGGGATCCAGTACGGCGTTCCGTATTACCCTCCTGAACCCACCGATTCCATATTCTGCTAACAGCCATTGGATCTCGACCGACGCGAGCAGCAATGGCGCGATACGATAAACCGCAATCGCGATAGACTACAATCCGACCTTTATCAAAGTCGGAAACGTGATGGTACGCATTTCTCCTCCTTACACGAGGCATCACAACAACGTTTCACCAGGCAATGCCGGTCAGCTGCAGTTTGTGTATGAGAAATCGGTTGGAAACTTTCCTCATGTCAGCACGTAGGTGTCGCCATCAGCGCCAACCTTGTGTTAATGCTCTGAAAAGCTAATCATTTGCATATCACAGCATCTTCTTCCTGTTGGTTAAATTTCGTGTCTGTAGCACGTCATCTTCGTGGTGCAGCAATTTTAATGGCCAGTACTGTAATACATTCGTGAGCATGTTCGTCATTGCTCCAGGACATTTCGAAATGAATCTAATTTCCTAAGGAAGGCCTTGTTAACATTGTAATATAAAATGTGCAGTGCTCTATTCTGGATAAAATGAGTGCTCTGTTCAACCCATCACCTGACTGCAGCAGGTGGAACAGCTTATAACAACTTCGTACGACAACTTTCGATACCTCTGATGATTCCTGTTCAAGATTTCAGTATTTCATTCAATCTATACTAGACAAGGTACTTAATTTACAGTCCACGCCCGTTTTTTGGAAGGTAGGTGACCTTTTTATCATGATAGTATTCAGCGAGAAGTTGAATCCATATTGTTGATGTGGTCTTCAGTCCAGAGACTGGTTTGATGCAGCTCTTCATGCTACTCTATCTTAGGCAAGGCTCTTCATCTCCGAGTAACTACTGCAGCCTACATCCTTCTGAATCTGCTTATTGTATTCATTTCTTGGTCTCCCTCTACGATTTTTACCCTCCACGCTTCCGTCCAATACTAAATTGGTGATTCCTTGATCCTCAGGATGTGTCCTACTAACCGATCCCTTCTTTTAGTCAGGATGTGCCACAAATTCCTCTTGTCCCCAATTCTTTTCAATACCTCCTCATTAGTTACGTGATCTACCCATATAATCTTCAGAATTCTTCTCTAGCACCATATTTCGAAAGCTTCTATTATCTTCTTGTCTAAACTATTTATCGTCCATGTTTCGCTTCCATACATGGCTACACTCGATACAAATACTTACAAAAAAGACTTCCTGACTCTTAAATCTATACTCGATGTTAACAAATTTCTCTTCTTCAGAAACGCTTTCCTTGCCATTGCCAGTCTACATTTTATACCCTCTCTACTTCGACCATCATCAGTTATTTTGCTCCCCAAGTAGCAAAAATCATCTACTACTTTAAGTGTCTCATTTCCTAATCTAATTCCCTCAGCATCACCCGACTTTTAGTTCGACAAAAAATTATGTCATTGTACCGCATAGTTCAGGAGAATTGACGTCATAAACACTTATAAACGTGAAAAAATACTTCATTGGGCGTTAAGTTTTACTACACACATTCTTTTCTACTAAGACTCTTTTACAGTCGAGTCAACTTAAGGAAATCCCTGATACCTGGCAGTGCTGTTGACAGCTTTCAACTGCGAAGCGAAATGGCTGTAGACGCAAACAGTAGCTGTCTATAGAGCTATGAAGGGGCGTTGTCATATAGGTGTAGATAATAGCTGTATAGGTATCTGAAAGATCTGCGCCTAACGTACAAAATTACCTGGGATATTATATTACAAACACAGATTTTTGTTTTCGTTTCTAATACAAAATTGGAAAAATAAATACCCTGGCAGCGCCAGCGATTGTCAGCTACTCTGAAAATAGAACTTAGGTAACTAGAGCCAGAGCACAGCCTCTGAATGGACCAGGAAGGAGAATGGTATCAGGTATGTCGTTTAAAAGAAACCGCCCTAGTATTGACTTTGAGCTATGTAGAGAAATCTAAAAAAAAATTTAAATCTGAATCAAAGTATAGGTATTTTAGCCGCGCAAGTTCCGAATGCGAGTTCACAGAGCCACTTAGTTCAGTGTGTGTGAAGAAGGTCTTCATGTTTTATTTTGCTTCGAGGGCTTTCATTTGCCATTTTCCAAAAGCGCGCGAAAATGCAGGCATAACTCTACAAATAGGCAATTTCCACTGAGTAGGAAACGGCACGTACGGAGAAATCTTGAATCCTCTTCCCTGGGATAGCGTCTTATCTATCGCCATTGCCTGGAATCTCGACTGCCGTACGGAGAAGTGCAGTGCGTCTACGGAGCGTTGCAGTTACATAACGGCCGGCGCTGCGAGCCTTGTTACATCAAAGGTGCGCCGGGGAATCATGCGGAACTGCCGGCGCTCCTAGAGGCGTGAGGTTCCTTCAGGATAAAGATCGGACGCCCCGTCCTGTCCTCGCGCCGCAAAGGAAGTGGCGCCGCTTCCTGACACTGCAGGCATCGCCAGAAAACAGGAAACGGTGCGGTGGGACTACTCAAGGAATGGTACTACACTCGTCTTCATCGTTCTCACTAGCAAGATGAACATCGAAAACTCTCATACTGGCGAAATACTCCATCCACCTACCACCTTGCAACTACAGTGCTAGATTGGCCTTCACGACGCTTCTAGGTCACACTCGCTGCCTGCGGTCCACAGGTGATAAGTGCTGTGATTCGCCCGCCCCATAGTTTTGTTACCACGCTATAAACAGTGAGTAAGTCAGAGCCACGTGCGGTTTGAGTCCTCCATGGAAGGCGTGTGTTTGCTAGTGAGTGAAATACGGGAGGAAGGGCCTACAGTGTGCGTGAAGGGTGAAAACACATCCGAAAAAATCTAAAATTGTCCTGTCGAATGTACTGAAGGGTTTTACTGATGTGGCTAACAGTACACAAACAGGGAGTAATATAAATTTTGTGCAAGTTCATAAAATGACAAAAGCTTGTGGTATTTCGGAATCGACTGTATCCCGTATTAACAGTGCAGCAAACTCGACAATCTCTAGTTGTGAGCATGCATTTTGATTCTCCAACGAAAGAATATAAATGAAAAATGAAAAATACGGAATTTGAAGATTTTGACAAAATGTTAGTTTGTAGAATTGTACTTATGTACTACGACAGGTGATAGTATCCGACAGCTAGAAAAATACGGGGTAATCTCGGTGAAAAAATAAATTATTCTAGCTCAGAGACGTCTGTTCTTTGACTTCTCCTTTCCCCTGGTCTTTGATTCGAAATTGTGATGGACGAAAATTTTGAATATAATTCAGAAAAAATTGCAGCAGCAAGAACGAAGTTTTGTGTAAAATGCACTTATTGCGTGCTGAGGACAACAGTCACGATGGAACTATGGTTTCATAAAACCAACGCACAAATATATTTCGCTTGACTTCAATGGAAGCAATGGCCTGGAAGTACCAACAATTACTTTTATATAGCGTATATCAGCGATTCTGGCGACTGGTCCAGTGACGAAGGGTCAACACGAGCTGCAAATAAAAATTTTCTGGGGTAGGGATTATTCTCGATCGTATTAAGGCAAGCCGTGGGAACAAAAATCTTTGCTGCGGCACCCAAGTACTGGCTCGCTTCCGCGCACGGAGTCACTCGAAAATGAGAATCGTTCATACATGACACGATAGAATAAAGATGTCTCATATGTTACTAAAATTAATTTTACGGTTTTCTTAATAACTCGGAATTTGTACAAGTTCCGACAGAACTCAAATTCATCAGCGACGACACTTTCATTACACATATGCAACAGTTTCATATCTCTTATTGTATTTTTTTTATCTTAGAATAATTTTACGTTTTCACGATAAAATATGTATCACACGCATCTATGAACTTTTAGAATGTTAATTTTTTTCAGTTGAAATAGGTCAATTGTTGTGTTTTATCAGGGGGTCGAAGTAAAAAATATTTTTCTTCAAAATTTCCTGTAACGTCAGTTTCTACATATTTATGTATTTTTGTAGCAGCTGGCAATAATTTTCTTTTGAAAGAACATGATATCGTAGACTAAAAATAGAGATGTCTAATATTTTGTCGGAATTGTTACTGACATTTGAAACTACCACTAACTAGCAATGCTGTAGGACAGTGAGATGACGTCGAGGTACCTGTTTTCGTTTCGGCCGCTGTAGTCATAACTCCATCATTAGTTACGAAGCACTATATGACTTCCCACTCTATGGAGCACAGCAAGTGTGCCGCAGTGAACCCGGCTTTGATTGTCAACTTCTGGTACGAAAAGTATGGATGCTTCAGAAAATCTGAATACTATAAGACGCCTCACCTTCAATCACGGCTGTTATAAGAGGCAATTATATCGTACTGGTCTGGTCGCATCCTCCTTGTGCGACTGTGGTACAAAAGAGAATGTCAACTGCACCTTTTTTTAGCTAACTGAACAGATACAACGCTGTAAGTGACCCACTACGATGTATGGTCCTCATCGGTTTCTGTTGACATTTTTGTAACCGTATTGCAGTGCTTGAAAGACTTCTTTAACGCCTTTTAAGTGCCTCTTGTTATAACAGCAGTTTAACTTTTAAACCTTTCAGGTTAAAATTTATTTTTCATACATCTGAAAAATAAAAGATCATAACTGTCTTCCTTTGTGATAAATAATACACTTTCACGACAAAAAATTTACGCTCACAGATTTTGAAAATCGTTAAATTGAGACACTTGTGTCTCACGTACCTACCTAGATCTATGGTTTAATGTGAACCTCGGATTTGCAGAGTTAAATTTTTAATTTTAGGATATCTTCTCCAGGATGACAATTACAAAAGAAAGTGTGAGAAATCAGTACGAAAACGCATTTATTCTCCTGATAATAAAAAACGTGAAATGTAGCACTCAAATTTTCGACATAACGTGCCTTTGACATACCACACACCATTGTTTTCTACACTATAAAGTTTTGTGGGTATCCCACTACATACTAATTATGTACAAACCATTAGAACTGCAGAGATGCGTAATAATGTTTCAAAACAATGTCTGTGATTTGTAGGAGAACACAGTTCCTTGAGGTATTCTTGAAACGGAGAAGATGGTGATTCGATCTGATTTTCGTTAAACACACGCACTGAGCCCCCTTAAACACACTCTCCCCCTTTTGATCGCTCACAGCTTTCTATATATCCATTACATCGCCCGCAATATTTTTCTCCAAGTTCCGAAAGCATCTCGCTACACGTTAACACTATATAAATATGAGACGACGTCCCATCGCTCAGAACTGGATATTACTTTAGTGGGACATTTGTATACCATCAACCACGAAAGGGTTAATTCGATTCTGTTGTAACTTTATGTTGATGTTGAGGTATAATGTATTAAATCTTTCGTATACGTTGCTCTACAGTGTATTAAACCTTACGTATATGGTGATGGCTGTGATTATGAGCCGTGGTGAGATAAATAACAAACTAACTGTTCAGTCCATTAACAACATAGTCTTATGAATTGTCTCGCTCCTTCATATCGGTAATGGAGCACTGTATATGATAAAGTATTCGATATCATTATACTAACATGGCGTTGGGTTGGTGTGCGCGATACTAATTTTTGCGTTATTTTGGTGAAGAGCTCAACATTTACTTCCAAACAGAAAACATTGTGGTCGTCTGACAGAGAGAAATTTAAATTTTATTCCTTGTTAATAATATTATCTTTTTAAATCTTTGGCTCATAAATTCTGATATCTTAAATGCATAGAATCTATTATTCGTTCTATTTTTTAAATTATTCTTATAGTCTGAATTTACTAGTATGCTGTTACTGTTATGGCCGTTTTTGATAAATTTTCGTGGAATGCTTTGTGTGGTTTTTTGTAGTTCGTATACTGATTTTGGTAAATTGCCGTTCAGGCATTAATGTCTAGTAGTTCGCAAATAATTTTCACACACCATATTTAAAATTCCAGAAATTTTCATATGATTTGTAAGAACATACACATTTTTTGTGAACCATCTTTACCCTGGCATTACTGTGCAGTCATTGGCGGAGAGGGATATTCACCAGCACATTTTATGTCAGGCAGTTTTGTTACCTCGCATTATTCCATTATTTCGTCAATATAAATAATGAACAATAAAGATGCGAGATTAGTCCCTTGTCAAAGCTGCGCATTAATTTCTACAGCTTCTGTATTTCTTTCCATAGGGTAAGTTAATTTTGATGTATGCAGTTAGTTTTTAGCTTCTGAACAACATAATATTTTAATGTCTGTGGTGGATACTACAAGAGAGGTCTTGTGCATCATAGGTTTAATGTTGAAATTCTGGGAGCGTACATTCCAAGAATCAAAGATCTATCTAACTACCTTCTTTCACAATGAGCATAATTTCCAGTAGTCGAAATACACTCTCCGCAACTTTTAGAAAGCAGCTGGTAACTGTGACAAAGGTTTATTTAGGAAATGACCGAAGCACGGATGTTAAATGTCATGGGACGATAACGGAATCCGCAAAACGTGCACCCTTGACGATTCTCTTCAGACAGGAAGAACGAAAAGGAGACTCCGGACTCCAGGAAGGACTAGTACGGGAGGTACTCACGAACTGTTACGTGGCGCTTTACCAAGGAGTTTCGGGAACGAACCACAAAAAAGCCTCACACTTGGCGTTGGTGATCTAGTCTTTCCCTTGCTGTGGTCTCTTTGCGTGGTTCAGTAGCTGTTCGTCGTTAGATACAATCATCATCTATTCATTAGCTCCACACGCTATCGCAGGGAGCATGCCGTGTACGAGTCGAAGTGTAACAAAACGACAAAACCTTTTTCCGGAGACTGAGCATTGTGCTCTGTATTAGTCTAATGCGGACGTTAACCGGCAATGACTGTCCTCAAATTATTCGAGAATTGAACAACGAAGAAGGCTACAGATGTGGTACCAGAAGTACCCTTCTCAGCACACCGTTAGGTGGGTTGTGGAGTATAGCTGAATGCTTGAACAAAGCCTGCACCAATGTCTCGTTACTAGGGGTCGTAACACACATCATTTGACATTTGCAGACGACCAACACATTACGGCTGTGTTGAATTTCAGCAAGTTTCTGTTAATAGAAACAATCTGAATATCCAAGTCTATAAATAAATAAATTTTGCAAGGATTAGAAATTTTCGTCCTTAACTAGCAGGTGACAAGCAACGAACGTTTTTGTGCTCTTGTCACTGAAAAGCATCAGGAATACATATTTTGCAGACTTCACCCCGTACGTAACATCAGAGGCTAGTACGTAACATCAGAGGCAGGTATGTAAATGCAATTCACTGTGACAGATACAACGGCCGCCAGACTGCACAGCATTGTTCGTTTTTAGCGTTGTTATCAGGCCTATTCGGGTGTTGAATGATCATTGTGAAGGACACGGGATGTCGTGAACTCTTGTAAAGTCGTGTTATCAGCACATGACAGAATCTGAAGGTGGCCCCACTGATCTCCATTAGGTCGGCTGGTCCAACCTTGAAATATTCAGATTATTCGGGCTTTCGGATGTGACAGTGGCCTGATGTAGGGCTGTACGGGAACGCGAGAGTAGGTAAACTCGTCGAGTTCCTGTCCACTACATATGACATTGTCTGTTGACAAAATACTGATATCGATATTTCTCCAAAAGTTTTCGCTTTATCGGAGATATGTTTTTCGCCGATTTATCGATATATCGATATCTAAATGGCAGTATCGAGAGCCAATATTTTTATTTTACATTATTTTTTCGTAATTTTAAATAAATATTTTAAGTTTTTTTGAAACTGTAGTAGAACGTAATTTTACTTTTATTGCGTGAAGGAGCCTAACTACTTTTTGAGCTTCCATCACGTGCAGTCTCTTTGATTGGGTGAAGCAAGTATATACGGCACAAAGAAGAAGCCCGTTTGCCCTGGGAGGGGGGGGGGGGTGATTGGAGTAACAAGAGATTCGATGGGAAAAAATAGCAAACCAGTTGCGTTAAAAAAGAATTTTTAACCGAACTAGTGTGCTATTTCTTCACATCGGCATTATTCGAGAACAGTTGCTGAAACTAATGAACAAAAATCTGAATGACAAGACTGGTCTTTGTGGCGGGGCGGAGACGTGTGACCGGAAAAGCCGACGTAATCGGCGCTCGGTACTACCAATAGAAACTAACGTTTAACTTCACCACCCAGTTTTGACGATAAAGCTTCTAGGTCGCAGAAATGAAAAACAAGGAAGTCGACATGAAGTGGTTCGTTCAAATGGCTCTGAGCACTATGGGACTTAACTTCTGAGGTCATCAGTCCCCTACAACTTAGAACTACTTAAACCTAACTAACCTAAGGACAGCACACACAAATCCATGCCAGAGGCAGGATTCGAACCTGCGACCGCAGCGGCCGCGCGGTTCCAGACTGTAGCGCCTAGAACCGCTCGAACACCACGGCCGGCGACATGAAGTGTTCAGGACAAATCCGGTATGTGACGAAACCGAACGACTGACGCATCGCACACTTTTTATTGTGCCAATTACCTGGAGTTACCACTGTTAACAAATTGGTTATCGCTATCGCCAGCGTGAACGTGCATCACTTTCCTTTCAATTTTTGCTCTAAGGAGGCTAATCAGGCTGCTATCTTGTTGATGTCCAGAATATCTAATAATAAATCAGTACCTAAATACGCAGCTCTAAACCGGCAGTATATTTACAATGTGTAGCTGATATTTTTATGAGCCGGTATGCCGACATTTTCTTCGTCGATATATCAATATATCGATAAATCTTTTCTATATATCGAGGACGAATAATGATATTTTTTAAAATATCCGTATACTGGACTAAAAAAAAAAAAAAATGTTCAGATGTGTGTAAAATCTTATGAGACTTAACTGCTAAGCTCATCAGTCCGTAAGCTTACACACTACTTAAATTATCCTAAGGACAAACACACACACCCATATCCGAGGGAGGACTCGAACCTCCGCCGTATACTGAACTCACGATACTTTTAAAAGTATCAACAGTCTTAATTGAGAGGTACTGCTCATGAGTCATTGGTTTTAATACGTGGCTTTTTTCCACTAGTTAGCGCAGCTCATTGAACAACGAGCTACAAAACAGCGGCGTGACAAAATAGCACTCGTTTCAGCCGCGCAGAGCAACAGCTCAGTGCGCGACTAACCTAATTACCGCTATTTCCGTTACAATGCTTCACTCATACTCCTGGTTAGGGTTCATTTGGGAATTTCCATCTGAGTATTGTACCTTTGACTCAGGTGAAAGTACTTCCCCCTGAGCAGACGCGCCCCGCTAACTGTTTCTTCAGTATCTAGCTTACGTCATGGGAATCGGATGTAGCGGAGAGGCAGATGCCAGCAGCTCTTCCCGGGACCGGCACCAGAGCAAACATCTCGCGTCACCGCTTTGACGTACGACACTGCTGATAACATCAGTGGGTCACGTCTGCTCACGGGAACGGGAGACTGAAATCTCGGTAGGCACGGCTGGGCGCCACTGCCAAATAAGGGCACTGGCTGATATGCCACCTGGCTGTAGTCACTTGCTGAATTGCTGAATGGGGTAACGGCGCTGGGCCAATGCACGAGGTTAACGCCAGGGAGCGCAAACGACTTTGCCCGGACGACAGTTGTTTACCTTTCACTTTACTCACTCTAGAGAAATATAGGCCTCTTCATAACAAGGTAATTAGCGCCCAAGCACCGATAAAGAGACAATCACATACAATAAACGGCTATTAATGTTGAATTGTTAACTGGAAAGTGATTTGCAAACAAACTGGTGGAAGTTACCCAGTATGGAACTCTGCAGTCTACTGTAAGTTCCGCTTCCCACAAAATTTTGTTGGCTCGTCATCCAACTTCTAATTAAAATTGGGAAAATTTAATGTAAGAACTCAATCACTGAATTGGTACGCATTATTAAGTGTTAACACTAATAAAAAATCCAATTGAACATATGGAATGAGCATTTGAGACAATTTAAGTACACATGATAAATCAAATAATTCAGAGCAAGCAGGTGCTTAAGCCTCAACTAAAATGTAAGATAAACAGACAAAAATCTAGAAATATAAGGCCTACCTCTTGCGTTTCAGAAACACCAGGATGGATGTACTAAAATAATATTGCAAAAGGGCGTGGCTATGTCTGAGAAACAGTCATCACAGTTTAACACAGTTTATTGAAATAAAAACACGATATTAAAAAATCCACAAAGTAATTTTGAATTATGATTTGTCGTTGCCTGTTATTTAATTATGTAACTCACTTATACTATTCACTGAGTGTTGAGGTATATTGCGGTCATAAATAAAAAGGAAATCTTAGGTGCGCATGGGAAAAATTCATACAAACAGACAACTGAAACACAAGAATAGAGATAAAATGAATTTTACCCATCACAGTAAGTCACAGGTTCAGAGGTTCATCCCTATCGCCATGGTTGAATCATTGTGAATACGAACACTACGGAACACTTTCTGACAAAGAAATTTATTTGCGTCATCTTCCATACGTAACTAAGATACGCTGGCACAGGCTGATCCCGGCGAAAGTTCGAGTCCTCCCTCGGGCATGGGTGTGTGTGTGTGTGTCCTTAGGATAATTTAGGTTAAGTAGTGTGTAAGCTTAGGGACTGATGACCTTAGCAGTTAAATCCCATAAGATTTCACACACACACACACACACACACACACACACACACACACATACGCTGGCACAAAATACCTGCAAATTTCGTGAACAAAGCAAAATTACTAAGACTCGTGAAAAACTTCAGGAACAGAAATGCTAAATCTATAGACACAAAGGACTATTAAATTTCATGTAAAATTAGGACTAAAATTTCTACAAGACGGTACTGAAATTACACACAATGAAATTACGACTACGTGGTATGAGCAAAGCTACACAAGTTTAAGGTTGAAACGAAAATAAAAGAAAAGGAAATGAAACAGATACACGCGGTAAAAGTTCACACATACATTGCAATTAATAGAGAAGCCAGACAACTGAATTTTAACCCTGGGCTGGAGTAACGAACTTTCTACACCATGTGTTCTCGTTACGCAGAACAAGGACCGGAAAATATACTCATGACTAAACTCTGAAAAATATAAGAATTCGACTACCGAACTTGAAACTGAACTAGGAAATTAAACGAGTACATCAGAGCAGCTATTACACACCATCACATATTAGGACACTCACCACCTCCAAATCGTTTTTAAGACTACCGTCTTCACTCACCAGAGGTTCAGTCCCGAATGCCGCGAGCACGCTTTCGGTATAAAGAACATCCACAGGTAACCGGGACAGACCAGAGAGGTCCTTCCCGCCACTCACTTAACTACTGTCAAATGACTACCGAAAGGGTACAAATCTCTTTCTTTTGACTAAGAAAGCTACGATGGCTACACTGTTAATATCACAGCAGACACCCCGATGCTGTACTGCTACAACATAAAAGACAAATTCAACAAACACACTCACTTAGTGATTCATGCAGAGGATAAGGAGAGAGAAGAATTAAAAAAAAAAAAAATGTTGGAAACATTCATAGGCTCGAATGCTTACTGGAAATATCTATTCTTTGATGTAGTTCTGTGCTACTGAATCGTAGTCTCGAAGTATAAAACTAAATCACAAATGATTGAGTCAGAACAGCACGAAATACAAGTTAAACAATATAAAACTAGTCTAACAGAGACGTTTCAACATTTCACTTCAACAAATGTAGATTGGCAATCGGATACTAAAAGAACAAGTCCGTAGCCACTCGTGTAGCCTTCGCAGTTCATTTCACACTTCTGACACCCAGTTCGGAGAAGTTACTTCCCAACTCACATCCATTAACTACATAGAAGGTGAAGTAGGTTCGATGGTCGGCATCAAAAAACACTGTATCACAAACGTCAGAGATACATCCTATGCGATCCCTTTGGGTAACACATTAATATGAGAGATTAAATTCTCTAGTTATGTTGGTAAGTAGATAACCCTGAAAAATCAACGAGGACCTGGACGTTAAGAACCAAACTCAAACTGTCCAACACCACAGTGACATTTTCGGTGCTGTACGTCTCAATGCCTGAACATGATCAAAATGGGACAACGCAGGAAACTAGAAATAAACGACGGAAATGTGTAAGAAAAATCAAAGAATTTAGTAGACACGTAGACACATCTAGAGTGCGTTATAACAGCAGTGACGAAGAGGAGAATAATTTTCTAAGGTACCGTAATGTAGTCAGATCTGACAAACTAGAACGATTACATAAATAATGTTGCAGGAAACTCACACCAAATACTGCATTTCATTGGCAGAACATTTAGAATATGCAACAGCTCTACTGAAGAGACTACCTGTCTATCCTCTGCTAAAGTATTACTGAGCGGTATGAGATCTTTACTAGATAGGATTGACGGAGGACATTTCAAAGGAGGACAGCTCGTTTTGTATTATTTCGAATAGGGGGGTTGTGTCAAGGATATAATAAGCGAGTTAAGAGCGACAAACATTAAAACAAAGGCGGTTTTGTTAGGGCGAGATCTCTTCACAAAATTTCTATCACCAATTTTCTCCTTTGAATGCGAAAATATTTTATTAACGTCGACCTACATAAGGGAGAAAAGACCACCGTAATAAAATAAGGGCAATCAGAGCTCGCACCGAAAGATTTAATATTCATTTCTTCCGCGTGCTGTCCGAGAGGAGAATGGTTCAAAAATGGCCCTGAGCACTATGGGACTCAACATCTTAGATCATAAGTCCCCTAGAACTTAGAACTACTTAAACCTAACTTACCTAAGGACATCACACACATCCATTCCCGAAGCAAGATTCGAACCTGCGACCGTAGCAGTCCCGCGGTTCCGGACTGAAGCGCCTAGAACCGCACGGCCACCGAGGCCGGCGAGGAGAATGGTATAGAGATAGCGTGAAGGTAGTTCGATGAACTCTCTGCCAGGCACATACGTTTGAACTGCAGAGTCGTCATGTAGATGTGGAGAGCGGCTCACGTCAAACATTTTCAGCACTGTCTCCAGAGGTAAATCGATTTACTTCAAGTGTGTAAGGTTCCATAGGGAAGACCTTGAGCAACTAGAAACTGACAAAAGCGAAACTCACGACGCAAATAAGTATAGAATGCTTTGCAGACCATCAGATTCTCTCCACAGCAGCAATAGTGCGTCCAGGAACACGAGTAAAATGAGCTCAGGAATAGAAACCACTCACACACCGGTGTGTGCTTAATGGGCTAAGAGGAAAGCTCTCTAGAATTAAAAACTATGTAAGACGAAAAGTAATACAATAATAAAATAATAATAACAATAACAGAAGTGAAGAGCACTATGATCTGTACGAACATGTATACAGAGATGGAAAAATTTCATTTATTGACTGGCTTGCTAGAACCCGATCAGGAACAAAACAATACAACATTAAACGAACTATACTATAAGATGTACACGCTGGAAAGCCAGGCAAAAATGTGTCGGCTCTTTGACACCATGAGTGTCGTGATCCAAAGCGAGGATTATCCTCTTCAAATAATGAACTGCCTCCTCACGAATCCATTAGATGTCACGATCTAGAACGTGATACGTGGTTGTTCCTACGACGGAAACACCGACGCAGAAGGAATCCATGCTTTAGAAGATAATGTCCTATGCCTGACTCCACGTTACAGGTTGGAGGGAAATAAAACACTGCTCAGCAGTTTCTTCATAGAACACAACTCGTTTTCCACGGGTTCTACCCAGATTTTCTACTTGTGAAAGGCACTATGATTGAAGAGTGCGAAGCCACATGTACATTCACAGCAGAATGTGTCACATTAAGGTCTCCTTGAGTAATTCAGATGCCAATCCGCTGTCCTAAACGTCTTCAAGCTTTGAAACGAAGCAGAATAATTCCTGTGTCCAGAGCTTTTGTAAGCGAAGTATTATCTCCAGTTTTGTGTTGAATGTTTCTCCTATTGGCCTCGTGGCCAATGATGTCTCAAGGTTGATTCATGCCGCTGCTGATGACAATATAAGCTATGTGATCAAAAGTGTCCGAACACTTCTCAGTCGACATTATTAAGGGGTGTGTCCATACCTCGTCTTTAACACTTCTCAGTCGACATTATTAAGGGGTGTGTCCATACCTCGTCTTTATGACTATACTTTAAATGAGATGTCTGTTCATATGTGGAGGAATGGCAGCCCATTCTTCCTCAAGAGCCGAAAATAGGGAAGTTAATGACGTTGGACGCTCGGGCCTGGGTCTAAATCGTTTTAACTCGTTCCATATGTGTTCCATTGGATTCATGCGGGCTCTGGCAAACCAGTCCATTTCAGGAATGTTATTTTGCACAAAACATCGATTCGTTGGTGCTTCTTTACGACTGGGTGCACTGCCGTACAGATAGAACAGTCATCGTCTGAGAACTGTTCCTCTATTGCACGCGTAACACAACGCTGTAAAATGTGTTCATATCCTTCCATAATTGACGTTTTCTTAAACGCAGTAAGAGGGCCGCACCTTAACCACGAAAAAATCCACATACCGTAACAGCACCTCCTCTGTACTTCACTGTGATTATTCCTCTGCGTTTCCATTTCACAGTAACGCTACCAGCAGTCTAATGGGACAGCTTTAGAAAGACTGAAGTGTCACTGATGGCTTTGTTACTCAAATGCCGTCGAATGACTGGTCGACGTTCGAAGTCACTGACTTCTCCTGACGGCCTCATTCCGCTGGCACTGCTTGTCTTCCGACAACTCCTTTTAGACTGGTAGGTCCACCTCCCGTGACGTATAGCAATCAATTCCGCATTAAATTGGAGTGTTCGGATACTTTTGATCAGGTAATGTATAATGTAATCCTGTTACCGTATTTATAGGTTTAATGGTGCCATGCCGTGCGACCTTTGTCGTGATTAATCTTAGATGGGAGGGAGAGAAAAGATTGTGATTAACGAAAAACTGTTCGGATCTTCTTCAGGCAGCCTTAGTACTTTCTTGACTTAGCTGGCGAGCCGGAAATGGGACAGAGGAGGTCGCATCTGTTCCAGCATTTGCCTAACAATCAAGGGAAACTTCCAGAGAACCATCGTGGGAAACAGAGGATTGAAGATTTTTTAAAATTTATTTCTAGAACAATACGTCCCAGACAAAAACATAAAGCTCTAGTACATGTTTGAATACACGTTTGTGCGTCTTGTCATATAATTCTATTTAACTCTTCGCTCTTCTCATAAATCCGAAATCGATTGCTATCTATTCTAAATTGATTTGCTCAGATGTAAACTACTTTCCTCGCTGTAATCTGAATTTTATATAATAAGAATTGGTTCTGACGTAACATAAAAAGTACTTGTAGCTAATACATAAAACTTTTTGAAAATATGCGTCCGTATCCACTTCGTCCTTTTTACTTTTATTCACTTTAAAAGCTATTTCTCACGTGATTGACTTTATTTACCTGCTTTCTCTTTCAGTAACTATTCCCAGTTTTACTAAAATGTAGTGGAATTAGAACCAGCTCTTATTCGCTGTGACTTAACAGGTTTTGTGGGGGGATAGCTTCCATCAACCAGTCCTGCGAATTATGTTATATGACACTTTTTTAGGAAAGCCTTTTGAAGCAACTCATGTATTTCAGTCGAAGCAGGAGGTCAAAATATCTGCATTTCGACAATTTTGTTTAAAGATGTTTTAATTCCTAAAAATTAATTAAAACGTAGATAAAGATGTGTCGATACCTCTTGTACTACTTCGTCTAAACGTAGTCCAATATGAGTTTCATAACACTCTGGTCAAATTGAGTCATCTGGTATACATCATGATATTCTGATTGAGGCTTTCCATCGACTACCAACCAGGTGCAAACAGTATATTATTAACATTATTTGAAGCACTTTGACATGAAGGGAGGAATACAGCAAGCAGGGTGAAATGGATGTAGGTTACAGTAATTATTCGGAGACGATGAGGCTTCCACAGGATAAAGTAGCTGGAAGAGCGACATCAAACTAGTACTCGAACTAAAGACTACAACAGCAACATTTGTATGCCATCAGCACCAGCAGTTTGTGAGGGACACCCAATGTCAGTTGAGTGGATTGAATGATCTGTATAATTAGCCATCTACATGATACTTACACGTTGTAAATCCGACGCGTGGATCGTCAGATGCCATGGGAATGATGTTACAAGCCACTGGCGTATGTTCACCGCTAATACGAGGGCTGATCAATAAAGAATGATCATAATTTTTATGGTCATTATTTCTCGCGCTAAAATTTAATCTTAAGATATTCTGTTAGCTTAATGTGCAACAAATACGCCGAAGTAGTTTCATTGTTGGGAGACCTGGTTCCCGCCTGTGAGAGGCAGGCAATGTCAGACATGTTCAGTATCGCCTACCGCTGCAGTGGAGGTAACACGCGAGGAACAATATTCGGCTTTGAAATTCTACTTTCGTCTCAACAAATCTTCAGCTGAGGCGTATACAATGTTACAGCAGACCTATGGAGAGTCTGTTCTTCCCTACAGCACAGCTCGAAGGTGGTTTAAAATGCTTATAGAGGGGAGACAATTTCCAAGGTAGTTGGACCCGGTGCTCCAGTTACTGCTGTTACGGAAGAAAACATCAACACTGCTGCTGTCATTGTGAGAGAGGATCGACGAATTAACTTAAGACCACTTTCTGAAATACTCAACATTTCACGTTGGTGACAGGAAAATTACGCATGACAAGTGTTTGTGCGCGATGGGTTCAAGGCTGTTGATTCCTGAACAGAAGGACATTCGCGTGCAGGTCCGCATGCAGTTAAAGTTGATGTGAGAGGAAGAGTCGGAGTTTCTTTCAAATGTAATCACTACTGATGAAACCAGGCTACATCATTTTGATCCTGAGAGCCAACAGCAAAGCTTAGTGTGGAAATCTCCTTCATAACCAACCCCCAAAAAAGCAAAAGTGGTTGCTTCTGCTGGGAAAGTTATGGTCATCTCATTCTTTGATATTCATGGAATGGTTTATCAGCATGTTGTACCTGCTCACACATCAGTAACTGGACAATACTACAGGGATGTCCTGAAACATTGCAAGTCCATATCAGGCGCAAAAGACCACATTTCCGCGAAGCAGGCTGGATGCTGCACCACGATGATGCGCGGCGGCACATTGCCGATGTTGGTGCTGAATATCTTGCAAAAACCAACGTGAAGTGCATGCCTCACTCTCCCTATAGTCCGAATTTAGCCCCATGTGACTTTTTTCTAGTCCCTAACATGAAGAAACTCCTTTGTGGGAGGCATTATCCATCATCAGAAGCAGTAGTGAAGGCTGCGGAGGCGAATGCGTAGGACCTCTCAATAAATGGTTTCCAGCATGCATTTGAAGACTGGCAGAAACGCTGGGACAAGTGAATCACATTCATGGGAGATTACTTTGAGAAGGACCATAAAAATTATGAGGATGAGTAAAGATATGTTGTCAAAAACAGTTATGATCATTTTTTATTGAACAGCCCTCGTAGTTCAAGGCAACGTCTCAAAGTGCTTGCTTGTAGTTCCCACTGAAAATCACAACAGGGGAGTACAGTTCGAAGTCAACAGGAAAGAAGCACGTGAAACAGTTCCAAGTTTCATTGGAGAGAAAGGGAATTTAATCCTTGAATACTAACCCTCGTAAAATTTACAACTTCAGTAGGGTATAAAACAGCATATTTTGTGCACAATTTGGTACGTAACGTACCATAGGAGACCTAATAATTGTAATTAAATAATGCAAAACGTATAAGTTATGGTTTCCTTTGAATAAATTTGGATTAGTACAATTTACGATGGTTAAGTAGCAAGTTAACATTTTCTTTTATTTAATGTTCTAGGGTTAATAACATGTAGTAACCCTAACGAAGTCCGTCACTATTATACAACAGCACCCTCATAAGTATGTCCTGAGGCATGCCAAGAATCACCTCACATGCACTTTCTCCAGAAACAAAAACGCATAGATTAAGTTCCTGCTCCTCCGCCAATTTTTATGAAATTTCAGTTTTTCATGAAGGATTCACCTCAGAGAATGAGCAGACTACTCAACAGCAGCTGAATGCCTGTGGGCAGAGCGCTGAGGGGATCACAAAACAGAAAGCCTTACCGTGTCAGGCCGGCCGCGGTGGTCTCGCGGTTCTAGGCGCGCAGTCCGGAACCGTGCGACTGCTACGGTCGCAGGTTCGAATCCTGCCTCGGGCATGGATGTGTGTGATGTCCTGAGGTTAGTTAGGTTTAAGTAGTTCTAAGTTCTAGGGGACTGATGACCACAGCAGTTGAGTCCCATAGTGCTCAGAGCCATTTGAACCTTACCGTGTCAGTGTTTTGGCGTGACCTCGCTGTTCGTGAAAGTCCAGACTTTTTTCTGCACATCACCAGTTTCCTTGAAGTTGTTTACCAAAGGAACAATCGAGTACAAGCTAGGAACGCGATCACGATGCGCAACATGAAATGGGTACAGAATGCACGTTGCGTGGCGATGATTGAGCGACCGTCAGAAATGTATGCCTTGACAGCAAACACGCGCTCCATCTTCGTCCGGGCGAGTACCTGGGTACCGATTGTGCACGAAGAGGTTTACTGATTAGCCGATTGCGCGAGAGCAGGTTAAGTACTACCTCAGCACACAACTCAACTTGCGCGATGAGATATATTATATACAAGTCGATTGCGCGCGAGTGTTTTGTTTGCTGTTGGTAGTGTTTGCACTGAATTGTTGGCAGTACTGTTATCATTTGTCAGTTTCTTCGACTGGTGTGCTGTGTGTGCAAGTTCCTACTCCTCGTATGCGGCTAGTAAGTTAAAAATGGTTTTCAAATTTCATGTCGAGTATGTGACACATGAGAGATACCATAGATTGATCGTTGTTGGATGAAATAAATAACAATGACACAGATAAGTAGTTACCCTGGGTGCTTGGTTTGGCTTTTCCCGCTCACAACGAAGTTGTGGCTGGTTTTGTTGAAGATTTAATGAGCATTAAATCCGGAAGTGTAAATGACACATGTATTGCTGATTATTTGACAACGTACTTCATAGACTTAGGGCGTGGTTTTACGCCAGAAATTTCAGCTTCCAGTACTACCGCGCGAATTCTGAAAGAGTAACCAATGCCTGTGAGGCATTTCACAAGGCTTTTCCTTAATTTTCAGAATGCACGTCCATATGTATGTCGTATTGTTGATGATTCGTTCAAACTCGACCAACCACCTAAATGAAAACTTACTACACAGGTAGGGCACACCGATCTAATAACAAACGCGAAAAATACGTGCAGTATACACAGAAATTGATTTTAAAGTGCAGAAATAGAACTGTTACACGTTTGAATCTTTTATAAAGCGTTTCTTGTTGTCACCATAAGAAATGAAAATGCTTTCCGTGTCTTTTTAACCATACATGTGACTGGTCTAAGTCAGTAGTCATGAAGAGTCATAAGTATTTGAAAATGGGAAGGAAAGTGCCTAGAGCCAACTTGTGTTCTTCTCCGAGCCCATCTAACTTGAGTCAAAAATTCAACAAGCCGCAGTTGACGTCTTTTGAAAAGTGACCGCTCGCGCATTTGACAACTTTAAGAACAAGTAACATTTTTGGTTCGCGCGGAGTCGGGATCACCGGCTTCGTCCAGGATGATGACTAAAGTACTAAACCTAGTGGAGTTGCAGATTTACTCTCCGACCTCTCGAATGTGCCTACCCCACTCCTCGGAGCATACGTCGTTGCAGGGCGCCATATTCAAATAAGCAAGTTGCTCCACCGCATCCTGTATTCACAGGTTCCGTAGCAAATTGTGGGCCTGGCCAGAGTCCCTGTAGGTCCGGCAGAGCGACGGTTCCGCGTTTTGGAGTTGGCGCCGCCGCCGTATTTCGCTGAGTCAGGTGGGCGACAGTCGGCTCCAGACAGGTACGTGCGTCGACGCCTGAGCTCGGCTGGGAACGCCTAGCAAGGGGCGCGTCGCTCTCCTGGAAGATAGCATCTTGTTTGGATTGACATCATGAGCTTATCGGCTGGCCTTTACCGAGACGTCACTACTCTTTCGCGGGCTCCCTGACTCATTCATTCAGCGCTGCGGCCCGTTCTATTTTTAGCTCCATTCCGCCTCGCAATCGTGGCGCAAGACGGTATTACATCCGCGAGGGATTCTGCGAGATGGGGGACTGCGGCACTACAGCTTCGTCATCATCTGGCACACTAATGTTTCAGGAAGTCCCAACACGGAGAGAGATACGTGCAGAGAAATAAACTGTACACCAGAGATCGGACAGACACCATCAGATCTTTACATGATCTCTGAGTTTTAAGATGTAGCATAGTTCTAATCCTTCAACGTGCTGTAACCAAATACTGTAAACGTTGAACCAGGAAATATAATGGAGCGTGAATAGGTTCAAAAATGGTTCAAATGGCTCTGAGCACTATGGGACTTAACATCTGAGGTCATCAATCCCCTAGAACTTAGAACTACTTAAACCTAACTAACCTAAGGACATCACACACATCCATGCCCGAGGCAGGATTCGAACCTGCGACCGTAGCGTTCGCGCGGTTCCAGGCTGAAGCGCCTAGAACCACTCAGCCACACCGGCCGGCTGAATAGGTTCCTTGAGAAACGCTTATAAGGCGCTTGTTCGCCCGATTCTTGAGCATTGTTCATCTATCTGGGATCCTTATCAGGTAGCACTGATAGAGATAGAGAAGATCCAACGAAGAGCGTCGCGTCTCGTCACGGGAGATCGTTTAGGTGGCGAGACAGCGTTACGGAGATGCTAAACAAACTCCTCTGGCAGACGTTATAAGAGAGGCATTGTGCACCACGGAGAGAGATGCTATTGAAATTTCGGGAGAGCACTTTTCAGGAGTCGGACAACATATTACCTCCCCCCACATACATCTTGCGTATTGACCACGAGGAGAAAATTAGATAAATTAGAGCCAATACAGAACCTTACCGACAGTCATTCTTCCCACACACTGTCGTGAGTGGCACAGGGTTGGAGGGGTCAGAAAGTGGTACCGAAAGTACTCTTCGCCATACACTATTAGGTGGCTTGCGGAGTATGATGCAGATGTAAGTGAATGTGTAGGGTGGCTATAGTGAAACTCTCACTACCTGAACCATTGTGAACGGAAAGCTACCGTACGCGTATCCAGCATTATAGGAACGGTGTCCAGACGGTGCGCTGCAGATAGTCAATGGTATTAGTGTCATGACTTGTCGTCAGGCGCCGGTGCCGATACATTGAAATAGGACTGAAACAAGCATCAGTGTGCACTAGATTTGCAGGCATTCATCACGAGTGAGCAATGTGAAGTGGGCCTTTCTAGTAAAGCGCCGGCCGGAGTGATCGAGCCGTTCTAGGCGCTACAGTCTGGAACCCCGCGACTGCTACAGTCGCAGGTTCGAATCCTGCCTCGGGCATGGATGTGTGTCATGTCCTTTGGTTAGTTACGTTTAGGTAGTTCTAAGTTCTAGGGGACTGGTGACCTCAAAAGTTAAGTCCCATACTGCTCAGAGCTATTTGAACCATCTAGTAAAGCTGCTTTATCAAAACAACAGCAGAAATGCTGCTGCTCTTCGCGAATATCGACGTATTTAGGAATACGGAGAGGCTCTCTTTCGGCATCGGGGTTAAAGAACATCTTTGGGAAATTACGATCAACTGGCGGTTTGGCCATTGCTTCTGGGAAAAGCCGACGTCCAATTGCAGCAGATGGTTCAGATGGTTCTAAGCACTATGGGACTTAACATCTGAAGTCATTAGTCCCCTAGACTTAGAACTACTTAAACCTAACCTAAGGACATCACACACATCCATGCCCGAGGCAGCATTCGAACCTGCGACCTGAGCAGCCGCTTGGTTCCGGACTGAAGCGCCTAGAACCGCTCGACCACAGCGGCCGACCGATTGCGGCACAAACTACTGAAGTTATTGTTGCAATGGCTGAGAATGCTGGACCCAATGTGCGACCTTCAACAGGTGCACAAGCTGTGTCACACAATTGAACATTCGGCGGTCCACCATTGTTTCAGTCAGCAGTAGAGCAGTCTCTTGTTTCGTCCCCGGCTGTCGTGGCTCCAGATGGTCGTCATACTGTGCAGCGTTTGTAAACTGGAACGTAAACATGACGCACAGTTAACAAATGTTATCCCCTCATGTCGACATTAAAATGGTTTATTCGCTATTTCTCTTCCGCATTATATCGGTACTTTGCGGGCAGGCGTGTCAATTAGCATCATATTAATTAAAATAGGGGAAGAATCAAAAAGGGGAAAGTAAGACGAAACTTTAATAACTGCACAGTATTACTAAGAAGCAATATAATGAAAAGTAATAAAAAGCAAAGTAGCAAAGATCAAGCGGGACAGAAAAATATAGGGGCGCGTTAGTGTTTTAATACATATAAAAAAACATGTAACACATCATTGAGCTCTCTACCTACAGTTATCGCGATGGGGCTAGTCGATGAAAAAGTGGTACGCGACTGTGAAATTCGTTAAGGAGATTATTTAAAGACTCTTCAAGCACGTTTAAAATACATTACGTGTGACGAAGTGATCAGAGATGTTTATTGTCGGGTGAAGTGAAAATGAATCCGACAACGTAATTCGAACTTTGTGTTAGCTGGGAAAACTACTCTTGGGAAACTATTATGGTTGTGGAACCCACGAAAGTTGTCCGCAACGGAAAGTTATAGTTTACGTAATTCTGCATTTTATAGAATGGTGAAACGCGTGTGTGCGGAACATTAATAGAATCTTATCCTTGGACGGTTGCGGGGGTAACTGATACAAACAACGCGCCAGCATAAAAAATAGTTCGCTTATTAACTACCAGATATTAATTAACGGAGACCGAAAATATTAAAAAAGAAGGATAGGATCATCACCTCCAATCCAGATTCATATTTCATATTTAATTAATGAAAAGAGAAGTGTTAATAAACAAACTACATTTTAGTTTTATCCACGATTTTGGCATCATTACGTAGTCTTGACGACACGATAAACAATATCTGTGGAAGTTGTATGCAACGTATCGTCATAATATTTAGCTAACCAATATTGTGGGACACCAAAAATGTAAATGCATGAAATTGTTCTTACAGCGGATGTATAATGTGTGAGTGCGACGAACTATATTGAGAAACTGAACATCCAATACGTACTTGCATGTTTATCTGCGAAAATGGTCCTTGTCGGTACATCAGCATAGAGTTCGAATAGAATCGCTGGGACATTGCAAACCATTCAGATTAATCAAACATCTCAATACGCATAATGCTGGTACCACCAGGATGTGTTCTTTCTCCTCACACCCGTGGCAGTTCAAAAATGGTTCAAATGGCTCTGAGCACTATGCGACTTAACTTCTGAGGTCATCAGTCGCCTAGAACTTAGAACTACTTAAACCTAACTAACCTAAGGACATTACACACATCCATGCCCGAGGCAGGACTCGAACCTGCGACCGTAGTGGTCGTTCGGCTCCATACTGTAGCGCCTAGAACCGCACGGCCACTCCGGCCGGCATTCCGTTAATCACACACGCGATTTATGTTACGCGGCCTACACATTATCGATAGTTTAGTAAGTTGATCATTGCGTCAGCCAGAGGGACACAAACATAGGTAGCGCTATGTCTCTGTGTATTTGTATTTTGTCACGAACTCTGACTCTTCCTACAACGTCTCTTCAAAAATCTAGGTAAACGCTACATTATGAACTACATCATAGACCTACATTACTTTTAAAAGGTGATTAGACTTTATACAGTGCAGCATGTCTCAGCGAATTCCACTCGTGAAATCATCTCGTGTTATCAGCTGAGAAACTGCGTGCCTCTGATGCAACACGTTTCAAACTTGTCATTTCCTTCCAGAATACCATTAATACGAAACTCGTCGGAACATTGCATCAAGGCGACGTTATTACTCAGTGGATAGGCTAGGACAGTTAATTTACTATATCTATTCTTTTCGTCTACAACTGCTATTTCCACAAGATTTGTCTAAAAAACTGTAGGTTGGTCATCTGTCTCTGTGCTTCGAGGTTACATTCCCGAGATTTAGTTTCACTTCACAGTCTTAAGAGTTATCTCTAGCGTTACACACGCACATTTGCTATAAATATATCTTAGGTTTCCTGTTTCTTACGAAGATCAAGACTATAGTTGATTTTCCGTTACCTTCAACAGTCTCGAAACCTCGGTGGCCATCAGTGAGACTCTCAAAGTTATGAAATTGTCCTGCACTTAGTTTATTCCAAAGGGATGAAAATACTTGGTTAATTTGTAAATGTATAACGATTTCGAGTGCGGTGGCGCAGTGGTGAGTTTCCACTGCTTCCGAACTACTTTTGTGCAAAGCTCAACATTTTTATCGGCCAGACGTAACATTTTGATGAGGAAATGTCCTCCTGGCGGAACCCGTTCTTCCAACAGTGCTGTAGCTAAGCAAGGCGTAAAAAGTGAAAAAGGAGTCCCCTTGCTATGAAATTGAAACATAGCATAAAAATATTTTGTACGTAAAAAGGAAGACACCAATTGCATGAGGGCTTAATTAAATATGACTGAAAATATTTTTTTTTTTTGATTTTTCGTAGCTGTATGTCCGATTACGCTGTTTCGTAAACGGTTGGCCCTGACTGCAAAGAACAACAACAAGAATGAAATGAAATTTTTCGTTGACACAATTAATTAATTAAGTCCCCGGCAACTATGAAACCTACGAAACCAACAAGCACAAGTGTAGCTGTTCTGTATGTGGTAGTATGACTCAACGCACATCTGGCACGGTTCTTCTTCAACAAGACAAGAATTTTAAATACCAATTATACTGACGTGATAAAAGAAAATTAGAAAGACTATAATTATGCAAGAAAACCTGAATTACACTCTAATACAAGAGCACAAGCCAGATGCTTTGTTGACTGAACCTGTAATGATGCATTATTTGAGACACTCAAATAATAAAAGAACATTGTGGTTTTTACCTTCATATATATTGACGAAATGCACTCTGATCATTACAATAACATCTGCTATCTCTCCCTTCAAATAACTGGATAAAACATGGAACAAACACTCCTTACTACAACATCTCGACAAGCCTTGTCCACTAGCACATCTCAACACGAACTGTCTTCTACGAGCTCTGCCCACTCACTGACTACCACGAGTTCTTAACAGCACTGTCCTCTAAGAGCTCTGCCCACACACTGACTGCTACGAGTTCTTAACAGGCACTGACTTCTACGAGCTCTCGACAAGCAGTGGCCATCACAACTTCTCGGCAAGAACTGACTGCCGCTACCTCTCAATAATCACTGCCAGTGGAGGCGGCGGAACAATACTCTCTGGCGCGATCTCTGGCGCTGTGGCTCAGTGTAGCCACCTTTCACAATATTTTCATAATGCACACCAGAGTTGACCTCGCCGCAAAAACTGGTTCAAACGCGACGCTATCTGTCCGAAAGGAGAACGATTAGGTTAGACGCGGCGCGCAACTTCCATATGGGGGAAAGAAATCGCCGTGACCATTGAAAGGAGCCATCCCGGTATTTGCCGCAAGCTATTTAGGGAAATCATGGATAAAAAATCTAGACGATCGGACCGTATTTCAGGTATCGTCCTCTCGAATACGAGCCCATTTCCTTAACCAACTAGCCACATCGCTGGTAAATTATATTCGACGTTTTCTCCATAACGTCATACGCATGGCAGTCCCGCGCACACTGAAAAGGGGGCCATAGAGTGGTATCCAGTCTCCAAAGAAATTCGCGGCTACAGTGCATATACAGGGTGCTACAAAAAGGTACGGCCAAACTTTCAGGAAACATTCCCCACACACAAATAAAGAAAAGATGTTATGTGGGCATGTGTCCGGAAACGCTTAATTTCCATGTTAGAGCTCATTTTAGTTTCGTCCACCTACGCTCAATGGAGCACGTTATCATGATTTCATACGGGATACTCTACCTGTGCTGCTAGAACATGTGCTTTTACAAGTACGACACAACATGTGGTTCATGCACGATGGAGCTCCTGCACATTTCAGTCGAAGTGTTCGTACGCTTCTCAACAACAGATTCGGTGACCGATGGATTGGTAGAGGCTAACCAATTCCATGGCCTTCACGCTCTCCTGACCTCAACTCTCTTGACTTTCATTTATGGTGGCATTTGAAAGCTCTTGTCTACGCAACCTCGGTACCAAATGTAGAGACTCTTCGTGCTCGTATTGTGGACGGCTGTGATACAATGCGCCATTCTCCAGGGCTGCATCAGCGCATCAGGGATTCCATGCGATGGAGGGTGGATGCATGTATCCTCGCTAACGGAGGACATTTTGAACATTTCCTGTAACAAAGTATTTGAAGTCACGCTGGTACGTTCTGTTGCTGTGTGGTTCCATTCCATGATTAATGTGATTTGAAGAGAAATAATAAAATGAGCTCTAACATGGAAAATAAGCGTTTCCGGACACATGTCCACATAACATATTTTCTTTCTTCGTGTGTGAGGAATGTTTCCTGAAAGTTTGGCCGCACCTTCTTGTAACACCCTGTACACACAGCCCAACGCACAGGAGTGTTTTAACTTTACGCGACACAAATATCCCAGGCGTTTTTTTAAACTCGCTTAAAAAGCCCTTAAAATCCAAATATAATTATTGAAGTTTAATTAACAACGAATGTGTTGGATAGTTAGCGTTACAAAAATTAAAAACAGCCATCACATTTATTGAAGAAAAATATTTATTGCCACAAGAACTTATTCGATTAATATTGTTTCCATTTTTCTTGCAATATAAGAAACATAGTTAAATAATATTTTACTTCCAGAAAAAAGCTCACTCGATGTAGAATCGTAATGACTAAAGCACAGTTTAGTTTAAATGTAGAAATTTATAGATATTCACTAATTTCTCGGATCTTTACTCTGCTAATTGTTTTTTATTTTAGTCAAACAAGCTTGTAGGTGAAGAAGATTCTCTCATGGGATGTAGTGCTGGCAGGACAAGAAATGAGGCATTAGTAACGTAGTTGTAAGAATAGGTTAATGATGTGAATAAATTAATCATGGGAATTTAAATGAAAATATTTAATCTTCAACACGAAGATACACATATCAACCCAATTTTACTGTTTTTTTAATACCCAGGTTTTTCTCAAATCTACCAATGTAGCTTGAAGACTGAACAGATACCTATCTGTAAGCTCTTGCTATCCTCTGACCTCCGAAATGACAAGCATAGGAAGTTACAGGGATGTCTACACTATAACATCCATTCCGAACCATGGTACGACGTAATTATGCAACAGAAAAAACTTTTTTTTTTCAGATGCAAACTATACAAAGTACTATATTTGTACACACATTCTGTTCATAACAAGTACACTCTCCGTTTTGTGTTTGGCTCTTGCGTCATTTGTAAAGAGAAGTGGTGAGTCGTCGGACCCATAATACGCTCCTCCAGTTAGATGTTGTCCAGTTTCTTTGTTGTTTGGCCTATACATATATAAATCATCTAGTGGACAGGGTGGGCAGCAATCTGAGGTGATTTGTTGATGGCACTGTAGTATTCGGGGTAATGGCGTCACTGACTGCCTGTAAATGCATAAAAGCTGTCACACAAAATTACCTGCTGATGTGATAAAATGTGGAAAGGAAAAAAAAAAACAATGTTCGGATACAGAATTAGTAGTGTCCTGATTGATGCAGTCACGTCTTTTAAAAATCTGGCGTAAGGCTGCAAAGCGATATAAAATGGGATGAGCATACAATGATTGTGGTGGGGAAGGGGAATGGTCGTCTTCAGTTTAATGGGAGAATTTAAGGAAAGTATCAAATGGTTCAAATGGCTCTGAGCACTATGGGACTCAACATCTGAGGTCATCAGTCCCCTAGAACTTAGAACTGCTTAAACCTAACTAACCTACGGACATCACACACATCCATGCCCGAGGCAGGATTCGAACCTGCGACTATAGCGGTAGCGCGGTTCCAGACTGAAGCGCCTAGAACCGCTCGGCCACTCCGGCCGGCAGGAAAGTATCGTTCATTTGTAAAGGCGAACGCGTATGGGACTGTAGTGCGACCCACTCTTGAATCTGCTCGAGTGTTTGGAATCCGCAGCAACTTGGATTGAAGGAAGACATGGAAGCAGTTCAGAGGCGGGCTGACGAATTTGTTACCGGTAGGTTCGAACAACACCCAAGTGTTACGCAGATGCTTCGGGAACTCGAATGGGAATCCCTGGAGGAATGGTGACTTTCTTTTCGAGGAACACTATTGAGAAAATTTAAAGAAGATCTTCATTCAGTGACACCAACAATGACTGTTGCGTGTGGAAACGCCTTTAATTGATAGGGCATGACACTTTCCTCCAGTTGCTGTCAGTTAGGATCTTTATACGACCGCTGTTCTGACGCCGTGGAAAGTGGCTGCGTGTGCCATAGCAGTCCGTGTTGATACATCAACACGGTTTAGTTATGCGCACACGATAGCTCGTTTCTGGTTTTCTCCCACGTCTCCGTACATAATCATCTTACTGCTCTGATTCCATTCACACGACTGCCACAAACGCAACAAATGGTTCAAATGGCTCTGAGCACTATGGGACTCAACTGCTGAGGTCATTAGTCCCCTAGAACTTAGAACTAGTTAAACCTAACTAACCTAAGGACATCACAAACATCCATGCCCGAGGCAGGATTCGAACCTGCGACCGTAGCGGTCTTGCGGTTCCAGACTGCAGCGCCTTTAACCGCACGGCCACTTCGGCCGGCCAAACGCAACACTTCATTGTTATGTCAGGGTTGAGGGTCTCATGACAAACTGATACTAGAGTTACAGCATCTACTGTGTTCCAAAGCTAGCAGTGTGTTTTTTTGGTAAGAGTAACTAATTTTTGACCGATAAGCTTCCACAATGAGAAGATAAAATTCATGGGATATCTACTAACATCGTATCGAACACTTTCGTCCGGCGTAGTGCAGCAGGTCGACGTGGCATGGACTCGACAAGTCCCCTGCAGAAATATTGAGCCATGCTACCTCTATAGCCGTCCATAATTGCGAAAGTGTTACCGGTGCAGGACGTTATGCACGAAGTATCTCGATTATGTCCCATGAATGTTCGATAGAATTTATGTCGGGCAATCTGTGTGGCCATATCATACGCTCGAATTGCGCAGAAGTTCTTAAAACCAATTGCGAACAACTGTGGCCCGATGACACGGCGCCTTGTCATTCATAAAAATTCCATCATTGTTTGGGAATTTGTAGTCCCTTAATAGCTGCAAAACGTCTCCAAGCAGTCAAACATAATCTTTTCCAGTCAGTGGTGGGCTCATTTGGAGGGAGGAGGAGGAGATTAGTGTTTAACGTCCCGTCGACAACGAGGTCATTAGAGACGGAGCGCAAGCTCGGGTGAGGGAAGGATGAGGAAGGAAATCGGCCGTGCCCTTTCAAAGGAACCATCCCGGCATTTGCCTGAAGCGATTTAGGGAAATCACGGAAAACCTAAATCAGGATGGCCGGAGACGGCATTGAACCGTCGTCCTCCCGAATGCGAGCCCAGCTCATTTGGAAGCACATCCAGTCTGTTCCATGTAAACACTACCCAAACCATTATGAAGCAATGACCAGCTTGCACAGTGCGTTGTTGACAACTTCGGTCCATGGCTTGGCAGCGTCTGCGCCACATTCGAAATTTACCATCAGCTCTTACAAACTGAAATCCGGGCTCATCTTAGGCCGCACTTTTCAAGGCGTCTAGGGTCCAATGAATATGGTCACAAGAAGAGGAGAGGCACTGCTAGGCGATGTCGTGCTGTTCGCAAAGGCACTTGCATCGGTCGTCTGCTGCCGTAGCCAATTAACACTAAATTTCGCCACACTGTCCTAACGGATACGTTCGTCGTAGGTCCGACATTGATTTCTGCTGTTATTTCAAGACGTGTTGCTTGTCTGTTAGCACTGACAACTCTATGCAAACGCCGCTGCTCTCGGTCGTTACGTGATGGCCGTCGGACGCTACGTTGTCCGTGATGAGACGTAACGCCTGAAATGTGGTATTCTCGGTACACTCTTGACACTGTGGATCGCGGAATATTGAACTCCCAAACTGTTTCGGAAATACACTACTGGCCATTAAAATTGCTACACCACGAAGATGACGTGCTTCAGACGCGAAATTTAACCGACAGGAAGAAGAAGCTGTGATATGCAAATGATTAGCTTTTCAGAGCATTCACACAAGGCAGGCGCCGGTAGCGACACCTACAACGTGCTGATATGAGGAAAGTTCCCAAACCGATTTCTCATACACAAACAACAGTTGACCGGCGTTGCCTGGTCAAACGTTGTTGTGATACCTCGTGTAAGAAGGAGAAATGCGTACCATCACGTTTTCGACTTTGATAAAGGTCGGATTGTAGCCTATCGCGATTGCGGTTTATCGTATCGTGACATTGCTGCTCGCGTTGGTCGAGATCCAATGACTGTTAGCAGAATATGGAATCGGTGAGTTCAGGAGGGTAATACGGAACGCCGTACTGGATCCCAACGGCCTCGTATCACTAGCAGTCGAGATGACAGGCATCTTATCCGCATGGCTGTAACGGATCGTGCAGCCACGTCTCGATCCCTGAGTCAAAAGATGGGGACGTTTGCAAGACAACAAACATCTGTACGAACAGTTCGACGACGTTTGCAGCAGCATGGACTATCAGCTCGGAGACCATGGCTGCGGTTACCATTGACGCTGCATCACAGACAGGAGCGCTTGCGATGGTTTACTCAACGGCGAACCTGGGTGCACGAATGGCAAAACGTCATTTTTTCGGATGAATCCAGGTTCTGTTTACAGCATCATGATGGTCGCATCCGTGTTTGGCGACATCGCGATGAATGCACATTGGAAGCGTGTATTCGTCATCGCCATACTGGCGTATCACCCGGCGTGGTGGTATGGGGTGCCATTGGTTACACGTCTCGGTCACCTCTTGTACGCATTGACGGTACTTTGAACAGTGGACGCTACATTTCAGATGTGTTACGACCCGTAGCTCTACCCTTTACTCGATCCCTGCGAAACCCTACATTTCGCCGGCCAAAGTGGCCGTGCGGTTCTAGGCACTGCAGTCTGGAACCGCGAGACCGCTACGGTCGCAGGTTCGAATCCTGCCTCGGGCATGGATGTGTATGATGTCGTTAGGTTAGTTAGGTTTAACTAGTTCTAAGTTCAAGGGGACTAATGACCTCAGAAGTTGAGTCCCATAGTGCTCAGAGCCATTTGAACCATTTGAACACTACATTTCATGAGGATAATGCACGACCGCATTTGCAGGTCCTGTACGGGTTGTTCTTGATAGAGAAAATGTTCGACTGCTGCCCTGGCCAGCACATTCTCCAGATTTCTCACCAATTGAAAACGTCTGGTCAATGGTAGCTGAGCAACTGGCTTGTCACAATACGCCATCACTACTCTTGATGAACTCTGGTATGGTGTTGAAGCTGCATGGGCAGCTGTACCTGAACACGCCATCCAAGCTCTGTTTGACTCAATGCCCAGGCGTATCAAGGCCGTTATTACGGCCAGAGGTGGTTGTTCTGGGTGCTGATTTCTCAGGATCTATGCACCCAAATTACATGAAAATGTAATCACATGTCAGTTCTAGTATAATATATTTGTTCAATGAATACCAGTTTATCGTCTGCATTTCTTCTTGGTGTAGCAATTTTAAGGGCCAGTAGTGTAGATTGTCCCATGCGTCTAGCTCCAACCACCATTCCGAGTTCAAAGTCGGTTCATTGCCATCGTGTGGCTGTAATTACGTCGGACATCTTTTCATATGAACCACCGGAGTACAAAAGACAGCTTCACCAGTGCATTGATTTCAATTTTATACCTTGTGTACCTGATACTACCGCCATCTGTGTATGCTTTTATCGCTGTCCCATGACTTTGCTCACCTTACTGCAATTGAGGACGTTGGTTGTAAATGCTACTCTGATAAGAAAAGGTTGGCACAGAAAGGAAGTCATGGTGATCCGTACCAAATTAGAAATTACTCTCAAAATCTCCTCAGTTGTGATCTACATCTATTTCACCTGCTTATCCCTTTTTCTAGCGCTCTTCCCGTAAGCTCCAAGTCAGATGAGCTAAACTGAAGCAAATGGGTGGCGATGTAGGCCGGACAAGGATGTGATCAGCGGAGGAGGAAAATTGTATCCGGAGCAGTCAACGTTCCAGCCGAGTCAAACGCCCCGCCAGCGGCTGACTTTTCGCGACGTGCCAGTGACGCCCTGGTACCGACGTCAGTGTGACGTCACGGGCCGCCGAGGCGTGACCCGGGCCGTGTGGCTGGACACGGCCACGTCACTGCCAGAGGTCCGCAACGTGGGACAGTCACGAACTCACCGTCTGCTAGCGGTGGCGGGGTCGAGAGTGGCCCTCTGCTGTCTCCTTATTCAGGCATAAGCCAGTATCAGGCGCTCTGCCAACAGATAGCGCCCCATGAAGCAGTACTTACACTGGCCAGCCGTAGCAATGAGACGTATGACGATGACATTTCGCATGAACGTATAGCTCAAAACATTCTAGTCTCCTCATCCACAACGCTTAAGGCGCTAACACACGCACAAATTTATCGGCCGAACCGCAGAGCGACCAATTTCGTGACAGCCTGCACATGTCTCTACCGATTGCAGTCAATGATTACAGCGCCACCCTGTTATGATTTTTTTATGTTAAGTTCATTGAGTTTATGTTTTACGCGATCCCCTTTCATTCCACACACAAACAAAAATTGGGGTTTGCCCTGATTGTTTTAGAGATAAAAAGGCCAAAAAAAAATCCGAAAGAAAGCTGTGGGCAAAAAAGTGCCTAATGCAAAGAAAGAAATTCGCCCACGGTCTGTTACTGAGCTGAAATATGCATTACGGAGCTGCTGATCATCATCAAACCATTCTTAACGAAAGAGAATCAGCCACAACGGAGGTTGTGAGCTACGAGCAGAGTCTGTTGGTTACATGACTGTTTCTAGCAACTGGTTGAAGTTTAGAGGATGTCAGAGTCAGTCTTCTTGTGTCCTCACTATTATCCAAAATGATTCCTCAAACGTGCGTCGTCTTTTGTAGCTGCCTGGAGAAATACATCACGTGAAGCAAAATAAATAAAATAAAAATGTTCATATTAACTTGAGTAATTTAATTATATATGTAGCTTGACTTATGACTAAGTTTAAAAAATTCATTTCAAATGAGAAGAAGAATGACAAATTGGTGATGGTGCACACCGTAAGAAATGTAAGAAATGAAGCATTTAGTAACTGTTTGACCCATAAGAAAAATCTTATACTTTGATCTTCTTAGCAAAACGTTTGGCTGTGGGATGGACTTTAACACCTGTAAAAATAAAGCAACTATGTTTTATGAATAAACGTCTGTTGACTGTCTATACTTCGATTTTTAGGTTTTACGTCCAGCAGGTATCGGAAACAAAACCTAAAAACCGAAATGAGGAAGGTCGAATGACTTGAATCAACTCTATAGAACGGCATTTAATCCTGCTCAGTGACAGAAGACGAATTTCATTCGGACGGTTGGCAGGAAAGCGCTACGCACGGCACAATTTCTTGGGCGAAGTGGTTCTACCCGGCCGACATCCCAACACCGAATTTTCATCGGTGGATCGGTCAAAACGCCTACACACTTTCAATTTGTCGGTCGGTGCGTCTGTAGGGCTCATAGAGAGTGCAAAGCCTATTGAACAGTTAAGTTTCTTATAGCATATTATAAAGGATATCGACAGCTTTCTATTCAGAACAGTAGAAAGACAAATGAAGAAAAGCATGGCGGAGGTTCAGTTTGGATTAGGGACACGAAAAGGAACACGAGGTACCATGGATATTAGAGGATGATCGGACAAAGGATGTTAGAAGTTAACAGGGATATGCACCTCTGTTCTGTCGACTGATCAGAGGCCTTTGATAATGCTGACTGCAATATCCACCTGAAGAGCTTGGAGCAACAAGGCCGATAAAGGATCTCTACACGAGACAGAGCTGTAGACCTCAGGCTAAATATTATTTGAACATTAAGCGACACCGAATTGTATCACCATTTCACATCAAATTGTCGGCAAGTGAAGTATTTACGAGCGCTCTGTTAATCCCAACATAATGTATGTCATATATAAAAACATTTTTCATTCCAAATATATTATGATTCTATGTTGTCCACATAGGTGACTGCTCTGTAGGCCTGCATTACTAACAGTCTTCATTACTTATCAAATAAGATTACAAGGCTTTTTTTTCTAAACTTTTATTGTGCACGCTCCTGCTTACGCTACTGAGGTAAGAGCCACGACATGTTTCCGAACCTCTTCCAGAATTCCCTTACCATAGGACAAATTCCTACAGATTTCATAAACATTTTTACACTCCCGTGTTTCTGTAGTTTTCTGCAACTGTAATAATAATGATTTGCAGTTAGTCAAATAATGACATATATAATGGATATGTTACATCCTTTCAAATATATTCATATGCAGCTCGTGGTATTTAGGAAAATAATTTTTATTATCTACGTCTACATGAATAGTTTTCAATTCACTATTAACTGCCTGAGAAAGAGTTCATCGAATCACCTTCAAGCTATTTCTCTATCGTTCCAGTCTCGAACGGCGCAACACGAGCACTTAAATATACACTAAAGTGCCAAATAAACTGATACACTTGGCTAATATCGTGAATGACCCCGCTAACATGCAAAATTGCCGAAAAAAGGCGGGGCATGGACTCGACTAATGTCTAAAGTAGTGCTGGAGGGAATTGAGACGATGAAGCCTGCAGGGTTGGGTTGGGTTGGGTTGTTTGGAAGATGACATCAAACAGCGAGGTCATCGGTCTCATCGGATTAGGGAAGGACAGGGATAGAAATCGACCGTGCCCTTTCAAGGGAACCATCCAGGCATTTGCCTGGAGCGATTTAGGGAAATCACGGAAAACCCAAATCAGGATGGCCGAACGTGGGATTGAACCGACGTCCTCTCGAATGCGAGTCCAGTGTGCTAACCACTGCGCCACCTCGCTCGGTGAATCCTGCAAGGCAGTCCACAAATCCGTAAGAGTATGATGAGGTGGAAATCTCTTCTGAAGAGCACGTTGCAAGGCGTCTAAGATATGCCTGTAATGCTCATGTCTGGGGACTATGGTGGCCAGCGGAAGTGTTTAAACTCAGAAGAGTGTTCCTAGAGCGACTCTGTAGCATTTCTGGACGCGTGAGGTATCGCATTGTATTGCTGGAATTGCCCAAGTCCGTCGAAATGCACAGTGGACATGAATGGATGCAGGTGATCAGACAGGATGCTTACGTACGGTTCTCCTGTCAGAGTCGTATCTAGACATATCAAGGGTCCCATATCACTCCAACTGTACGCGCTCCACGCCATTACAGAGGCTCCACGAGCTTGAACAGTCCCCTGCTGATATGCAGGTCCGTGGATACGTGAGGTTGTCTCCGTACCCGTACACGAGTCTCGTCAGACTAGACAACATGTTTCCAGCCACCAACAGCCCAATGTCAGCGTTGACGACCCAGGCAAGGCGTGCGGTCATGAAGGGTACACGAGTGGGCCTTCGGCTCCGAAAGGCCATATCAATGTTGTTTCATTGAATGGTTCGCACGTTGACACTTGATGGCCAAGCATTAAAATCTGCAGCAATTTGCGGAAGGGTTGCACTTCTGTCACGCTGAACGATTCTCTTTAGTGATCGGTGGTACTGTTCTTGCAGGACCTTTTCCCACGGCCTTAGCGACGTCGGAGATTTGATGTTTTACCATTTTCCTGATATTCACGGTACACTCGTGAAATGGTCGTACGGGGAAATCCCCACTTTATTGCTACCTCTGAGATGCTGTGTCCCATCGCTCGCACGCCGATTGTAACACCACGTTCAGACTCGCTCAGATCTTGATAACCTGCCATTGTAGCAACAGTAACCAAACTAACAACTGCAGCAGACACTTGTTGTCTTATATAGGCGTTGCTGACCACAGCGCCATATTCTGCCTGTTTGCGTATCTCTGTATTTGAATACGCATGCCTATAACAGCTTCTTTGGCGATTTAGTGTATGAATGTTTGGTTCCTCGCATTCATACCGGGTGATCAAAAAGTCAGTATAAATTTGAAAACTTAATAAACCATGGAATAAAGTAGGTAGAGAGGTAAAAACTGACACACATGCTTGGAATGACATGGGGTTTTATTAGAACAAAACAAAAAAAAATTTCACAAAATGTCCGCTGGACAGCAAAACTGCTAGTGTGACGGGTGAGAGGTACGCTGATATGTTAAGGAATCTCATCATCCCCAGCCTGGCTGATAAACACCTGCTGGAACGTACGATGTTTATGCAGGATGGCGCTCCACCCAATATTGCTAGACGCGTGAAAGATCTCTTGCGCGCGTCGTTTGGTGATGATCGTGTGCTCAGCCGCCACTTTTGTCATGCTTGGCCTCCCAGGTCCCCAGACCTCAGTCCGTGCGATTATTGGCTTTGGGGTTACCTGAAGTCGCAAGTGTGTCGTGATCGACTGACATCCCTAGGGATGCTGAAAGACAACATCCGACGCTAATGCCTCACCATAACTCCGGACATGCTTTACAGTGCTATTCACAACATTATTCCTCGACTACAGCTTTTGTTGAGGAATGACGGTGGACATATTGAGCATTTCCTGTAAAGAACATCATCTTTGCTTTGTCTTACTTTGTTATGCTAATTATTGCTATTCTGATCAGATGAATCACCATCTGTCGGAAATTTTTTTAACTTTTGTATTTTTTTTTTTTTTTTGGTTCTAATAAACCCCATGCCATTCCAAGGATGTGTGTCAATTTGTACCTCTCTATCTAAATTATTCCGTGATTTATTCAGTTTTCAAATTTCTACTGACTTTTTGATCACCCGGTATATCTGATTAGCCTATGTGGGCAAGGGATCCACCTTCTTCGGTACAGATCCACAAACATGTCCGACCTCCTGTGGGAATCTCAGAGTAACAAACATCGAGAAAACTGACAGGGACTGCGATGGGAATGTGGATCGGCCGTGAAGTGCGCCGAGATAGTCCGCGCCTTGCGGTAACACAGTGTCGCGGATGTTGCAGTGGTTAACGCACATCCCTTGTAAGCAGGAGATCCCGTGTTCGAATCCCGGACCGGTAGACATTTTCACTCGTCGCTGCCGATTCCGCGTAATGTCCGGGTGCAGCTGGCGACATTGATGCCCTCCATTTTGTTTCCTTTCTGCCCCTCTCCACCTTCAATTTACGTGTAACGTGACCAGGTCGGGCGGCGGAGACCGGCGTGGGCGGCGCAGGCGCACTGATTCACTTCCGGCGGGTCGCAGCCGCAACGAGTGTCAACTCGGCGAGGCCTTGCATCAGAGTGACGCGGGGAAAGCCTCGCCTGCCGCCCGTAATTTTAGTCCTCGTCTCATCGGCCGCTTCTTGCGTTCCGCACCGCGCCGGTCGCGGAATCAAATAGCGCGCGGGCAGCCAGTGTCAGCCGGCGCGCATCACTCTCCGCCATCACAGGGGCCGCCGCGCACTCTTACGAGCATTCCGTCACCGCCTATCTACAACGCCATCTCCGCCACACTGTCCGTTCTCAAACGTGAACACGTGGGTATGCTAGTAAAGTTCTTGGTTCAAATGGCTCTGAGCACTATGGGACTTAACATCTGTGGTCATCAGTCCCCTAGAACTTAGAACTACTTAAACCTAACTAACCTAAGCACATCACACACATCCATGCCCGAAGCAGGTTTCGAACCTGCGACCGTAGCAGTCCCGCGGTTCTGGACTGAGCGCCTAGAACCTCTAGACCACCGCGGCCGGCTAGTGAAGTTCTCTCTACATCTACATCTACATTTATACTCCGCAAGCCACCCAACGGTGTGTGGCGGAGGGCACTTTACGTGCCACTGTCACTACCTCCCTTTCCGGTTCCAGTCGCGTATGGTTCGCGGGAAGAACGACTGCCGGAAAGCCTCCGTGCGCGCTTGAATCCCTCTAATTTTACATTCGTGATCTCCTCGGGAGGTATAAGTAGGGGGAAGCAATATATTCGATACCTCATCCAGAAACGCAAGCTCTAGAAACCTGGACAGCAAGCTACACCGCGATGCAGAGCGCATCTCTTGCATAGTCTGCCACTTGAGTTTGCTAAACATCTCCGTAACGCTATCACGGTTACCAAATAATCCTGTGACGAAACGCGCCGCTGTTCTTTGGATCTTCTCTATCTCCTCCGTCAAACCGATCTGGTACGGATCCCACACTGATGAGCAATACTCAAGTATAGGTCGAACGAGTGCTTTGTAAGCCACCTCCTTTGTTGATGGACTACATTTTCTAAGGACTCTCCCAATGAATCTCAACCTGGTACCCGCCTTACCAACAATTAATTTTATATGATCATTCCACTTCAAATCGTTCCGCACACATACTCCCAGATATTTTACAGAAGTAACATCTACCAGAGTTTGTCCCGCTACCATATAATCATACAATAAAGGATCCTTCTTTCTATGTATTCGCAATACATTACATTTGCCTATGTTAAGGGTTAGTTGCCACTCCTTGCCCCAAGTGCCTATCCGCTGCGGATCTTCCTGTATTCCGCTGCAATTTTCTAATGCTGTAACTTCTCTGTATACTACAGCAGCATCCGCGAAAAGCCGCATGGAACTTCCGACACTATCTACTAGGTCATTTATATATATTGTGAAAAGCAATGGTCCCACAACACTTCCGTGTGGCACGCCAGAGGTTACTTTAACGTCTGTAGACGTCTCTCCTTTGAGAACAACATGCTATGTTCTGTTTGCTAAAAACTCTTCAATCCAGCCACACAGCTGGTCTGATATTCCGTAGGCTCTTACTTTATTAGGCGACAGTGCGTAAATGTATCAAACGCCTTCCGGAAGTCAAAGAAAATGGCATCTACCTGGGAGCCTGTATCTAATATTTTCTGGGTCTCATGAACAAATAAAGCGAGTTGGGTCTCACACGATCGCTGTTTCCGGAATCCATGTTGATTCCTACATAGTAGATTCTGGGTTTCCAGAAATGACATGATACGCGAGCAAAAAACATGTTCTAAAATTCTACAACAGATCGACGTCAGAGATATAGGTCTATAGTTTCGCGCATCTGCTCGACGGCTCGACGACCCTTCTTGAAGACTGGGACTACCTGTGCTCTTTTCCAATCATTTGGAATCTTCCGTTCCTCTAGAGACTTGCGGTACACGGCACTCAAGCTGAGTGGAAATCGAGATTAATTAACCGCGCAGTATCCCTTACAGGGTTCCGTCAGCGAGGGGTGGGACAGGGAAGAAAAGGACAAGTAACTTGTCCCCACCTGGAATGTAATGTACATACTTAATTCCATTATGTATTTCAAGAAACGATTTATGTTACTAAACGGGTAAACGGGATATTACCCCGTGAGATATTCCAGCCAACAATGTCATACTCACTTTTCTCACTGCTCAGCTAATATAGAGCAAACAGTACGCTTCATAGTTCCAGTTGCAGTTTGCAAGATCCCCTCGCTTCTAAACTACTACCGTTATCACTCAGCTTAGCCGCGAGTCCGTAGAGGGTGGTATATGTGACGTACAGTGTATCTGGTCGGCATTTCCACCCGGAATTTGCGAGTGTAGGTCGGACCTTCCTTGATGCGCCTTGGTGGGTCGTGTCGTCGGATTTCCTCCTATCTGTGCGCAGTGCAGCTCTCGTAAATGTCGTCCCATGCAGATTCTTCATTGGCGCATTGGATGTCTGTCAGTGGAAGCTAATTATCGGAAATTGATGTAGATCAACTTTGGGGTATCTGTTTACTCGAAATTAACATTCAGAATTCCGTAATATCACTTTTATTCCCATTACATCAATAATGAAACACTCATGTCACAAACTACTTGTAATCGAGAGCATGGCTACCATCTAACAAGACAGGAAGAGCTCTTAACGCCGACTGCCGACTCTGGCACGCAGTCCGTATCTCTTACTAGTTTCGTCACAGTTCTTGGATTTCCGATCAAGTTCATACTTATTAAGATATGCATTTGTTAATGAACGGGTGTGAATTTTAAAGAGGCAAAATTATGATAAATAGCTTTAAACATCCAGAGGCTTCTTCTAGTATTCATGTTGTCATAAATGACTTTGATTATTAAATATATATAAACAAAGTCGGTGACTTTGGCGCCAAGATGGCGGTACTTCCCGTCATGTATATTTCCCAGGCTGACGCTTGTTGCTACGGTCCAGCGCCGAGCCCCACCCCACAACGCGAGACATATGGTCGCTTCGTCACCTAGCTAGCCAGCGTGGGAAATGCTCTCCAGCTCGTGGCCGGCTACGGACTACAGCACTTCCTAACTATCGTGAATACATCAATAAGAGACAATAATTTATTAAAACTGGTAAAAATGTCTTCCTCACGTAAGAAACACCTTACAAGTTGCAAGCTGCCTTTCTCACAGCTTACATGGGCAACATTCTGTTTTCAATATTATATATAATTATTATATACAGAATTTCTGTATGGTGTGAAAAGTGCCAATTGGCACTAAACAAAGAAAAGTGCTAGGTCATCCACATGGGTACTAAAAGAAATCCGATAAATTTTGGGTATACGATAAATCGCACAAATCGAAGGGCTGTCAATTCGACTAAATACCTAGGTATTACAATTACGAGCAACTTAAAATGGAAAGTTCGCATAGATAATATTGTGGGGAAGGCGAAACAAAGACTGCGCTTCGTTGGCAGAACAATTAGAAGATGCGACAAGCCCACTAAAGAGACAGCCTGCATTACACTTGTCCGTCCTCTGCTGGAATATTACTGCCGGGTATGGGATCCTTACCAGGTAGGATTGACGGAGGACATCGAAGGTGTGCAAAGAAGGGCAGCTCGTTTCGTGTTATCGCGCAATAGGGGTGAGAGTGTCACTAATGTGATACGCGAGTTGTGGTGGCAGTCACTGAAACAAAAGCGGTTTTCTTTGCGGCGAGATCTATTTATGAAATTTCAATCACCAATTTTCTCTTCCGCATGCGACAATATTTTGTTGACACCCACCTACATAGGGAGAAATGATCATCATAATAAAATAAGAGAAATCAGAGCTCGAACGGAAAGATTTAGGTGTTCCTTTTTCCCACGCGCCAATCGAGGGTGGAATGGTAGAGAAGTAGCATGAAAATGGTTCGATGAACTCTGCTAGGCACTTAAGTGTGAATTGCAGAGTAACCATGTAGATGTAGAAGTTAAAATACATCTACGACATAGTGGTAAAGGGGTATGACCTTGCCTTACAGATTTAATACAACAAGTACACTCCTGGAAATTGAAATAAGAACACCGTGAATTCATTGTCCCAGGAAGGGGAAACTTTATTGACACATTCCTGGGGTCAGATACATCACATGATCACACTGACAGAACCACAGGCACATAGACACAGGCAACAGAGCATGCACAATGTCGGCACTAGTACAGTGTATATCCACCTTTCGCAGCAATGCAGGCTGCTATTCTCCCATGGAGACGATCGTAGAGATGCTGGATGTAGTCCTGTGGAACGGCTTGCCATGCCATTTCCACCTGGCGCCTCAGTTGGACCAGCGTTCGTGCTGGACGTGCAGACCGCGTGAGACGACGCTTCATCCAGTCCCAAACATGCTCAATGGGGGACAGATTCGGAGATCTTGCTGGCCAGGGTAGTTGACTTACACCTTCTAGAGCACGTTGGGTGGCACGGGATACATGCGGACGTGCATTGTCCTGTTGGAACAGCAAGTTCCCTTGCCGGTCTAGGAATCGTAGAACGATGGATTCGATGACGGTTTGGATGTACCGTGCACTATTCAGTGTCCCCTCGACGATCACCAGTGGTGTACGGCCAGTGTAGGAGATTGCTCCCCACACATGATGCCGGGTGTTGGCCCTGTGTGCCTCGGTCGTATGCAGTCCTGATTGTGGCGCTCACCTGCACGGCGCCAAACACGCATACGAACATCATTGGCACCAAGGCAGAAGCGACTCTCATCGCTGAAGACGACACGTCTCCATTCGTCCCTCCATTCACGCCTGTCGCGACACCACTGGAGGCGGGCTGCACGATGTTGGGGCGTGAGCGGAAGACGGCCTAACGGTGTGCGGGACCGTAGCCCAGCTTCATGGAGACGGTTGCGAATGGTCCTCGCCGATACCCCAGGAGCAACAGTGTCCCTAATTTGCTGGGAAGTGGCGGTGCGGTCCCCTACGGCACTGCGCAGGATGCTACGGTCTTGGCTTGCATCCGTGCGTCGCTGCGGTCCGGTCCCAGGTCGACGGGCACGTGCACCTTCCGCCGACCACTGGCGACAACATCGATGTACTGTGGAGACCTCACGCCCCACGTGTTGAGCAATTCGGCGGTACGTCCACCCGGCCTCCCGCATGCCCACTATACGCCCTCGCTCAAAGTCCGTCAACTGCACATACGGTTCACGTCCACGCTGTCGCGGGATGCTACCAGTGTTAAAGACTGCGATGGAGCTCCGTATGCCACGGCAAACTGGCTGTCACTGACGGCGGCGGTGCACAAATGCTGCGCAGCTAGCGCCATTCGACGGCCAACACCGCGGTTCCTGGTGTGTCCGCTGTGCCGTGCGTGTGATCATTGCTTGTACAGCCCTCTCGCAGTGTCCGGAGCAAGTATGGTGGGTCTGACACACCGGTGTCAATGTGTTCTTTTTTCCATTTCCAGGAGTGTATTAAAGTTAGAAACTTTGTATATGTTTAGAGGAAGCGCAACCCACGACACACAAATTAGACTGACTATATTCATTCGGTATTTCTCAACGAGAGCACTTAGCGACTTCAACAATTTTTACACATAATTTCAAATCTTTTCGAAATTTTTTTTCATTTGCAACCTTTACAAAATAATGAAAGAAAAAGTAATATGCTACATTTTTGCTTTTAAAGCAGTAAAACATCGGGCTTGAAGTTTTACTTTATTACTGCTTTCCTGCTGACTATTCGCAACGCCTTTTGAGACAATATCCACATATATCACTGTATGGACTTGCAAAATTATATCATTGTATGACACATAGTTCCAGAGATACGACTTGTTATACATCGAGTCTTTACATAACGGAAGGCCAGGAGGGGGACATTACCGATTGTCTGCTGTTTTACTAAACCGGAGATTTAGTACTGCCGCGATGAGAAAAACTGTGGTAAAATCATTGTAAAGTGATAATTAGGTAAAAATTCTTTATTTACAAATAACCGGTTTCGTCAAAAATTGCTGTATTCTTCAGCTCTTCAAAAACTTTTTGTTATAAAATATTTACATTTTGAGTTTTATGCTACTGTTTGTAAATTTTCATGCAGTTGTTTGCGAATAAAGAAATTTCTATGCGAATTTGGCTTTGGAATGTTTTTACCAAGTAAAACACATAACTCCTCCTGTTTTCAGTTGCAGAGCTGTGGCTGCAGTTAAGTCGCTACGAAGACTGTGCACAAAATAACATGCCTCATAGCTCTGCAGAAACACTGTTAGGGTATGGGACAACACGAGTGTGGTAGTGGCGAAGTTTGCGCACCAACAGTGCACCTACGCTACAGCTTGCGACTCGGCACACTACCTTGTTAACAGGTTATATCAGTAGCTGCTATGATGAATAACCTAACAAGTTATTAGTCACTGAGTACCGAACAAGGAAATCTGGGCATGAATATTGACATGGCCACTCCTCCAGTGCCCTGCTCAGCAGGCAACCGTGAACTAGTGCCTGAGTACACTTTCCTGGCCGGCCGCTGTGGCCGAGCGGTTCTAGGCGCTTCAGTCTGGAACCACGCTGCTGCTACGGTCGCAGTTTCGAATCCTGCCTCGGGCATGGGTGTGTTTGATGTCCTTAGGTTAGTTAGGTTTAAGTAGTTCTAAGTTCTAAGGGACTGATGACCTCAGATGTTGAGTCCCGTAGTGCTTAGAGCGATTTGAACCATTTCAACACGTTCCTGAAAGTGCGCAACAAATCGTCCGCTAAAGTGAACGGGAAAGTCACGTGTGATTTGAGGTGCCGCAAAGCATACAACAGTAGACACCGTTACATTGAGAGGCACCCACATGTCTTGCTCACACTGTGGCATCAAGCAGTCAGGCCTGCAAGATGAGTGGTCTGCCAAGCGAGTGGATTCATTCTTATTTATCGAGTAACATGAACTCTAGTACTCACACTTAAGTTACAAGTTATCCTCCTATATGATTAATACGCAACGGAAACACGCATCTGACTATCAGTAATTCACAGAACTCTGACTGTACACTACGCACTGGCAAGACCACATTTTCTTTTTGTCTTTTATTTAACGGCTTTTGTCAACACGTGGCCACCGCACTGAATATGAATGGCGCACACATTATAAATTCGGGATATTATGACAACATACAATTCGAAGGAAAAGTCCACCAATCTTTTTCTTTTCACTATCTTATTTATTCCGATAAATTTTCTAACCTAAACACACAAATTTTATAACCCAGAACAATAACACATGAGAAATTCCGCCCAGTGGGCATGGCTTTACAATGGTGAATTTCTATATTGTGGTCTCGTAATTATTTAACGCTACAGTGCACTTTCTGGATAGGATGGTGGATCTTTTATTATACCTCACACTTCGACTCTCACAATCATCATCACGAAACTTTCCTCCAGATCGAGCGATACAGAAGGAACAAGCATGACCCACTAATCTTTTGAAACTACCTTGCTACTCTCCCATGCAAACCACACATACCCAAATTACCTGACATACATTACACTGCAATAAGAAATATAAAACTAAATAGTCACAACACTATCACTTTCAGCTTTCCCACTTCAATTAATATTTATCCCAGTTTCACACTACACTGCCCCACTTCGTAATTCTACTTTCCTACTATGAACTCTGGAGATATATGCACGTCTTCCTGTGCAATGCAAGCCAAGTGGCGTTGCTGGATAGACGGCCGACTCACCTTGCTTCTCTCTCAGAGTTCGAATCTAGCGTCACACGGAATCATATCACGCAAAGTAATATTAAGAACGTGTTCATCACACACGCGAGTCCTCAACTGATACCATGGACGAGTACTTCTCTTTATCTTTTGTCTCATACACAGTTTGAGACTCACACAGTACTCACCACGTGGAAGTACTCGTCTCTAATTTCAAGTCCTACACACGCCATTTCTTAAATATTTCAACTTACGGTACACACGCTATTTCTCAAGTATTTCAACTTATTGTACACACGCTAGTAATTCAGCTTAACTTAAGCACACGGAAGTATTTCAACTTATTGCTACACGTGGTTTCATTGTGACCGTTGGTCACTTCCGAAGATTACTACAATCCCATTAATATTACCTGCCTGACATTTAATTCTCCCCACAAAAGTTCCTGAAACAGAGAAATTAATATTTCAAACTACTCTTAAATATTCCACATGCATACCATGTCTCCACTCTTTCGTCATTACGGAGCACAACTAAAACAGGTCTTAACAGCACAAGATCCAGCGGCAGAGTGCCGAAACATGGCCGTTCTCGAGGTCCTCTCCACCTCTCCTGAAGTGTGGGGAGCACCTTGCTACCGTATTGGTCAGCCACATTTCAGGCGCTCAAAGCTCAGGTAAATTTCATCTCTTTGGTCCCATCAAAGGTGGCCAAAGGATCGTCTCAAAGATGATCATATATTCACATTCACTATCTGCGGTTAGCAGACAACCATACATTCATTCATTTCACAGATCTCACCAAACTGAATGTAGGGATTTACTTTGTGGGAGTGCACATGTGATCAATTAAATAAATAAATTGTCATTCTTTCCCACACTGGTATCCGGCTTCGCTGAATTAATTGAAATTGAGTTATTTGCCAAAAAAAAAATGTTGTTCTGACAAAAATAATGAATTATGTTGTACCTATTTTCAATGTCGGGTGGTACTGTACCCTTTCAACATGCGTAGAACAAGCTGTCATCGCGTTCAGTGCTACAAGAATATCAGCAGTTCTTGCTTTCTCTGTAGCCGCTGACTTACGTATCATGGGAATGAATAAGAAGAAAAAGAAAAACTAGGAAACAGTCATTATCAACGAAAAATTGGGTGAGTGGACGGGGAAGACTCTCGATATTTTTTCGAAAATAACATATTTTAAAGGACAAAAGCTCATTCCTAATTGCTTGAGAAGGAGTGAAGGTAACTATCAAATACTACGTAGCGCGTACTAACATAAATTATCATAGCAGGACAGGTAACAACGAAATAGAACTTGACCTTTAGTTACATAAATGAGCATAGCAGGACACGAATGAGAGGGGTCATCAGCTAATCCAAGATTCCATGACTCTGCTGAATTGGTCTGTGAAGAAACTGCAGATTTGATACTACTTCACTTCGAGGTCTCAATGGCACTTTTTCTCTGCAGTACTGTGAGTGCATAGTTTCATTTTAATTTCCACAGCAGTGTCTTAAGCTTTCTCTCTTACAACATACAGTATATTTCATGTAATGCTGTATCAAGTTTGTACCGTCCTTGTAGTGATAATCTTTACTTCTAAAGTCATAAAGACACGATTCAGTTAATATTGTTTGATTAAGACACTCACGCATAGTTTGCACCAAGTCGCCATGTACTAAGTTCAATCTTCTTGAAGCAAGTTTTTCAACTCGCACGGGAGGTGTTAAGTACACTGCCGCAGGCAGTCTTTCCTACTTGAAAGCGGACCTGAGTGAACGCTTCGGCTTCTGTAGGCAACATTCGCGTATCATCCGATGTGCTTTCAGTCTCGGACAGACACTGAAGCGCCAAAGAAACTGGTATAGGCATGCATACTCAAATAACGAAATATGTAAACAGGTAGAATATGGCGCTGCGGTCGGCAGCGCCTATATAAGACAACAAATGTCTGGCTGTGTTGTTAGATCGGTTACTGCTGCTAGAATTGCAGCTTATCAAGATTTAAGTGAGTTTGAACGTGGTGTTACAGTCGTCGCACGAGCTATGGGACACAGCATCTCCGAGGCAGCGATGAAGTAGGGACTTTCCCGTACGACCATTTCACAAGTGTACCGTGAATATCAGGAATCCGGTAAAACATCAGATCTCCGACATCGCTGCGGCAAGAAAAAGATCCTGCAAGAACGGGACCAACGGCGATTGAAGTGAATCGTTCAACTTGACAGAAGAGCAACCCTTCCGCAAATTGCTGCAGATTTCGATGCTGGGCCATCAACAAGTGTCAGCGTGCGAATCACTCACAGAAATATCACCGATATGGGCTATCGGAGAAGAAGACCCACTCGTGTACTCTAGATGACTGAACGACACAAAGCTTTACACCTCGCCTGGGCCCGTCAACACTGACATTGGACGTTGACGACTGGAAACATGTTTCCTGGTCGGACGAGTCTCGTTTCAAATTGTATCGAGCAGATGGACGTGTATGGGTATGGTGGAGACAAGCTCATGAATCCATGGACTCTGCAAATCAGCAGGGGACTGTTCAAGCTGATGGAGGCTCTGTAATGGTGAGGAGCTTGTGCAGTTGGAGTGACATGGGGCCCCCTGATACACTTAGATACGACTCTGACAGATGACACGTACATAAGCATCCGATCTGCGCACCTGCATCCATTCATGTCCATTGTCATTCCGGCGGACTTGGGCAATTCCAGCAGGACAATGGAACACCCCAGACGTCCAGAAATGCTACAGAGTGGCTCCAGGAACACTCTTCTGAGTTTAAACACTTCCGGTGGCCACCAAATACCGCAGACTTGAATATTATTGAGCATATCTGGCATACCTTGCAAACGTGCTGTTCAGAAGAGATCTCCACCCCCTCGTACTCTTGAGGATTTGTGGAAAGCCCTGCAGGATTCATGGTGTCAGTTTCCTCCAGCACTACTTCAGGCATTAGTCGAGTCCATACCACGTCGTGTTGCGGCACTGCTGCGTGCTTTCGGGGGCTCTGCATGATATTAGGCAGGTGTACCAGTTTCTTTGCCTCTCCAGTGTAGATTTGCCTTCGGTTTGGGACCAAGAGCGGCGGCACGGTGGGGTAACGAGTTTGGCTGTCTGTGTAACTTGTTGAGCGACGAAAAGAATCTGTAAATGGATACTATGGCGATCGCCGCTTCGGTGCCATGTAGTTTCTCCCTGCCTGTAACGGCGATTTCGAGATGTCATACTGTTGGTGTAGATGCGAACGTTTATGGAACGCTGTCCAAATAACAGTCCCCAAACTTTTTAACTGTTACCTCCTCGTACAATGCATTATCGCGCCGCAGAAGCAGAACTGATCCATCATCCTGATTCCTGGGGGCTGGCTACAATTTCCAAGACAGTTATCTTCTGCGTGACTAACACAATAAAAACATAAGCATATCTGGCTGACAAGCGACCCCAGTTCCTATAAGGAAACCTCCGTCCCACACTGCGAAAGTTACTCATTGCAGTAGTACAACATTTGTCCGGGTGTAGGTAATATGCATTATTGGGGGTCTATGTGCTGAGACCATATACACCTTAACACGGCAGATCTACTGTGGTACACACTGAAGAACATGGTCATGACACACTTTGTATTCATTTATCCTTCATCTATGGATCCAACACAAGTGGAAAAAGAAAATACTAGTTTATGAACTAGAAGAGAGGAAGGAAATCGTGTGGGGCTTATACGCGGGAAAGACGTCCTCAGAAGATACAGACACCATGCCGATTTCTCAGGGATGCAACGCAGCACAAAATGCATTTTTTTCTTCATTGAACTATGGATTCGTACATGACAAGCGTCAAGTGTTCAGCAGACTGAAAACTACTACCACGGGAGACAGAGAGTGCGTAGCGTGCATGCAGTATATTGTTAATGTATCATCTACTTTGATTGAAAATGGTGTTACCAAGATTACAGGTAAAGAAGTTTACCTTTCTATCGATGTGAAGGTATATGAAACAATGAACTGTCACATGCAGCTAGAAGTGAACACTGGAATCATTACCGTGATTAAAATCAGTCTCAATTACTATTATTTCAGTGTGGTTTAAATTATGCTACATAACATCGAAGTTTTCAATTCTGTGCAACGAATTCCTTGTAATCCCAAATTTGTCACACCATCGTTACACTTTTTATGAACAAAGCAACATGTTTGTGTAATTAGTCCAGTGTTTCAGCAGCGTATGGATTACTTCATTTTGCACTTGAGTCGTACATATAAAAAAACTGCTAATTTTGTTTCCAATTTAAATGGTAGGCATTGTTCATGCTGACAATTGTACATGGCGACAATTATTGAACTACATGAAATAATGTAAACTAGTTACAAGCTATGGCGTGCACACAATTTATTCAACATGTAAACGTCACTACGGATATTCAGGTTTACGGTGTAGCATGTTCGATATGCCTGCCATCATTGGCGATGATGTGACGCAGACGAAGAGTGAAATTCTGAATGATCCGCTGAAGTGTCGGAACATTGATGCTGTTTCCAGCTCAGCAGTAGTTTTGCGATTATTGCTGTGCACCTTGTCTTTAACATAGCCCCACAAAAAGGAGCCACATGTGTTCAGATCCGTGTAACACGGCGGCCAACCGATACCCATGCCAGTGGCCGCTGGGTACCCCAGAGCCAGAATGCGGTCCCCAGAGTGCTACTCCAGAACGTCAGACCCTATACTGCTTTGTTGGGATCGGGCTCCGTCTTGCATGAACTACGTCTTGTCGAAATCAGGGTCACTTTGGGTAGTGGGGATGAAATCATCTTCCAAAACCTTCACGAACTGTTCACACCGATTACCCCGTGACTGGACGTTGCACAACACATTGTCAGCCGTTGAGAGTGAAGAGACTTCTAGATCGCGAAATGCAGCTTCTCAGTCCGCCAAATGCGCCAGTTTTGCTTATTGACGAACCATCCAAATGAAAGTACGCTTCGTCGCTAAACCAAACCATACAGCACATACTAATTCCCATCATGCCCTGCGGACAACAGTGCAGTTTGAACGTCCTAACGCAAACCGTTCAGAAATTATGACGATTTAGTTCACATCGTTCAATAATTGACAGCATGGATGAACTATGTTTTGAAGCTTTTGAAATGTTATGTTATAAACACCTATCTATCGCTACCTATCTATTGCTTCCGCCTTTGTCCCGCATGTTGCGCGGGGTTGGCGTGGTTAAATCGGATTTGGCATGTTAATTGGAGCCGGCCGGGCTGGCCGAGTGGTTCTAGGCATTGCAGTCTGGAACCTCGCGACCGCTACGGTCGCAGGTTCGAATCCTGCCTCGGGCATGGATGTGTGTGATGTCCTTAGGTTAGTTGGGTTTAAGTAGTTCTAAGTTCTAGGGAACTTATGACCACAGCAGTTGAGTCCCATAGTGCTCAGAGCCATTTGAACTGCTATTTCCACAAGATTTGTGTAAAAAACTGTAGGTTGGTCATCTGTCTCTGCGCTTCGAGGTTACATTCCTGAGATTTAATTTCCTTAGTTCCTAAGTTCTGGGTGATTGATGACCTAAGAAGTTAAGTCCCAAGGTGCTCAGAGCCATTTGAACCATTTGTTAATTGGAAGGAGTGGCTGGATGCCCTTCTTGCCGCCACCCTGTACCCCCCCCCCCCCCCCCAGGACGCAATCAGAGTACCCCATCTGTCGGCTTCTAGTGTAAATCATGGGAAACTGCGGATGTTTTTCAAATGTCTGTGAGTCGTGTAACTGAGGTGGGACGTCGGGACGAGCCCGGTATTCACCTAGAGGGATGTGGAAAACCGTCTAAAAACCACATCCACGCTGCCTGGCACACCGGCCTTCGTCGTAAATCCGGCGGGCGGATTTGATCCGGGGCCGGCGTGCCTACCCGAATCCAGGAAGCATCGCATTAGCACCCTCGGCTAACCTGGCGGGTATTATGTTATAAACACCATCCCCCAGAAATACAGTGCTGTCGAAATCCACCCATTCCCCAAAAAATTGCACTGAGCACTATGGGACTTATCATCGGAGGTCATCAGTCCCCTAGAACTTAGAACTTCTTAAACCTAACTAACCTAAGGACAGCACAAACGTCCATGCTCGAGGCAGCATTCGAACCTGCGACCGTAGCGGTCGCGCGGTTCCAGACTGAAGCGCCTACAAGCGCTCACCCATTCCCCAAGCAATGACCGAACTAGGCGAGATGCTTGTCAGTAATGTGGTCTGGAATCTTATTTCGCCAGATGGAAACCACCGAATATTCCAATGAGCAGAAAATTGGCCCTCACAAAAGTGATCTCTATCACTAACATTAATGTACATGAAACCACTCCCAAGACACGTTACTATCGAAACGGCGCCATTTGAAGTTTTCTTAGAATGTAGTAGAAGTCTGTATCGACCCAAGCAATATTCTTCAATCGACACACACAACTTCCTTTTCTAGAAGACTTTAACGCCTAACCTTACTTTTCAGTCCTATATTTTAATGAAACTCAACGTTCTTAGCTGCTATGTTCATAGTTTTTATGCACGCCAGAGGTGGTACACATACTTCAAACGATGCTAACCCACTGATAGTAAAGCTTTTGAATGCAACGGATTCAGTAAACTCTAATGGTTGGTACAAACACGATGGAACGCATCTTACGTCGACAACAGACTGGAACCGCGACTGTGGAAAGCCCCGCTTCCTGGATGAATTTGTCAATATGTGACAGCTCGGCGCGCTCATTTTTCCGGCACTGCGCCCAAAAATTTCCTCAAGTGTAATGAGTCCGTTGCGACATCAGCTATAAAAAGATAAGGAAATGATAACAGGAAGGAGATCTTTTCTAGTCATGCCTTACTTATCCGAGCCAATTTGGAGTCACATTTTTGGTATGTTGGAAATTACAGTAGCCAAACAGCTCATGTTTCAGAAGCATCATCGATAAGACAGTACCGAGAGAAGAGAGGTTTTCGCACTAACTAGGTGAAGCCTGCTATCGACTTGCCACCTGTAGAAAATATGTAATAAAACCCTCGGATATTGTAATAAATATTTTATTTTCGGTGTCACCTTAACATTTCATTCTGCATTTCACTAGAGTACACACAGAAGTTATAAATAATCCTGTTAATGAAATTCTGAAAAATATGAACATGTATAAACGGCCCAATGAAGTGGACTGATTTCCCTCATTGGGCCAGGCATTTTCTGAGAATGGACTATAGTGTAATAGCTGTTAGATATTACACACGCTTAATAAGCGTCAATACAATACGTATTTGGTATTTATGGAAGATTTTGCTTACATCTGAAGCCGAATAACATGTATTCAACACCAAGGGGGCCAAAAGTAGAAATGTCGCCTTTGCAGAGAGAAAAAAAAAACACACTTGACTGATTGTCGAAACATTTACAGACTATAAGAAGACGCACAAAGAAAACCACTACTTAAATTTTGTTCATAATGGCCTACGTAGGCCAAAGCGTAGTAGAAATTCGAGGTGGTGGACGTAACTTTATTTTGTGAATATGATAAAATGGTGTGAATTGCTGGTACTATTCTTGAGTAGTATTCAAAGAACTATGACTGACGCCCAAACAACAGGTAACTAACATTCATCGAAAATAGAAAATGTTGCACTGATAATGGTTAGGCACTAGCCGAAATCTGGATTTGCGTAATAAAACCTGCAAAAAAAGGACAACTGATTGCTGCGCTCCATACTTTATAAAACATGGTGCCACGTTCATTGTGTTGGACAGTGACCAAACGTCATGGCTGCTTCAGAAAAGCGTCAAAAGAGACTGAATGATCATGCGGGTCCTAGACTCGATCCCAGCAGGAGAACAGCACACTAACGTAGTTGACACTATTGTCTATTACCGCCCTAAACGGACAAGCCGAAGAAAAAATACGTTGAGTGAGTTCTAAGAAAACGCTACAGATCTGTCAGATTTCCATTACTCGGCTGGTTCTAAACGCCAACTGTCTCCCAGCAGAAATATTCTAGTGCTCGTGACGTCTTCTTTCACGTAAAGGATTCTACCTCAACACCCATCGCTATGTTGGCGAAAATTACTAATTATAATTTTGGAAGCTATTACCTTAAAATTAAAATCGTCCCCCAACGAATAAGAAGAATTAATTTCCGCCTGTCTCACTCGACTCGGAATGTGTGTTCTCATTCAAATTACAGCATCCATTGACTAATAACTTACGCGCTACAAGGAATGTAACACTTAAACTGAAGAAAGACTTACAGAATTTTGTCGTACAATAGTATTAAAAGTCCACTCCTTTGGACTGGTGCGTATGGAAATCAAGTGACTCTCCAGGGTTTGAATTACACACTTTTCTGTTCTGTAGCCATTTTCCCATGGTCTATATCCAATGTAGTTACATGGTATTATTGGGGAAACCACGCGTAAGCTAAATCATAATGGTTGACGGGTGGGGGTTTCAACTCCGTTGCCCCTTAATATGATATATAATTCCATTGCCTCAGCCAGTGCGCCATACCGTTGCGTCCATTTGGTTTCAAACCATAGGTCACACCCTACGACCGGCTACGTTAATTATGTACTGGAGAAAGGCAGGGGCATTCCACCTCTTTACCACACCGGCGTCACATTTTACTCCAATTAGCTCCTTACAGAACGCTGAAGATAATGGTATGTAATCAATACATCGCCGTTCACAGTGCAAATCAGCACTGAATTTGAAAACATCGATAACGTGTTTTTTTTTATCATTTCAGTTTTAGTCCTTTCGCGATTTCAGCGAAGTATTCAGTTTAATAGTACGCCATCGTCAGGCAAGGAACACTTGTTCATGGAATGCAGGATCTGTTTGCGATCTAATAGAGCCGTGGTTCTGAAACGTTTTGGCTCTAGGCCTCCTTCACGAGTAAAGATACTATCAGGCCCCCCTCAGCCTATTTTATCAATAAACCTTGTCAGTTTTTAATATTTTATTTGACTTGTTCTCTGTTTTACCAAATTCAGTTTAAAAGTATTTTGTGAAAAAGAAACCAAACTTGCATGAAATATTATAACGGAAATACGGATCAAACTGTTTATGTGCTTTACATTTTCATTTATTCAGAAACGATTGAAATGAACAATAATTACAGTTCAGCAAATTAGATGAACAGCATCATCTTTGTTCGAAGGGAAAGATAAACGTAACTGCTTGTTACTAATAACTGTTTAAATATGCCCCCCTTCCACACCATTGGCGCCCTCCCCCCCTCTCATACTCCCCCCCTCCCCGCCGACCCCTCCGGGAGTCATATCCCACAGTTTGAGAACCACTGTAGTAGAGGGCTGATGTACAAGCCGATTTTTATAAAATCTTTGTGTTCCGTGGTGTTTTTATATCTTTTGTAACAGTTGGCACAACATATAAAGGGTGCTACAAAAAAGTACGGCAAAACTTTCAGGAAACATTCCTCACACACAAATAAAGAAAAGATGTTATGTGGACATGTGTCCGGAAACGCTTAATTTCCATGTTAGAGCTCATTTTAGTTTCATCAGTATGTACTGTACCTCCTCGATTCACCACCAGTTGGCCCAATTGAAGGAAGGTAATGTTGACTTCGGTGCTTGTGTTGACATGCGACTCATTGCTTTACAGTACTAGCATCAAGAACATCGGTACGTAGCATTAACAGGTTAGTGTTCATCACGAACGTGGTTTTGCAGTCAGTGCAATGTTTACAAATGCGGAGTTGGCAGATGTCCATTTGATGTATGGATTAGCACGGGGCAATAGCCGTGGCGCGGTACGTTTGTATCGAGACAGATTTCCAGAACGAAGGTGTCCCGACAGGAAGACGTTCGAAGCAATTGATCGGCGTCTTAGGGAGCACGGAACATTCCAGCCTATGACTCACAACTGGGGAGGACCTAGAACGACGAGGACACCTGCAATGGACGAGGCAATTCTTCGTGCAGTTGACGATAACCCTAATGTCAGCGTCAGGGAAGTTGCTGCTGTACAAGGTACCGTTGACCACGTCACTGTATGGAAAGTGCTACGGGAGAACCAGTTGTTTCCGTACCATGTACAGCGTGTGCAGGCACTATCAGCAGCTGATTGGCCTCCACGGGTACACTTCTGCGAATGGTTCATCCAACAATGTGTCAATCCTCATTTCAGTGCAAATATTCTCTTTACGGATGAGGCTTCATTCCAACGTGATCAAATTGTAAATTTTCACAATCAACATGTATGGGCTGACGAGAATCCGCACGCAATTGCGCAATCACGTCATCAACACAGATTTTCTGTGAACGTTTGGGCAGGCGTTGTTGGTGAAGTCTTGACTAGGCTCCATGTTCTTCCACCTACGCTCAATGGAGCACGTTATCATGATTTCATACGGGATACTCTACCTGTGCTGCTAGAACATGTGCCTTTACAAGTACAACACAACATGTGGTTCATGCACGATGGAGCTCTTGCACATTTCAGTCAAAGTGTTCGTACGCTTCTCAACAACAGATTCGGTGACCGATGGATTGGTAGAGGCGGACCAATTCCATGGCCTCCACGCTCTCCTGACCTCAACCCTCTTGACTTTCATTTATGGGGGCATTTGAAAGCTCTTGTCTACGCAACCCCGGTACCAAATGTAGAGACTCTTCGTGCTCGTATTGTGGACGGCTGCGATACAATACGCCATTCTCCAGAGCTGCATCAGCGCATCAGGGATTCCATGCGACGGAGGGTGGATGCATGTATCCTCGCTGACGGAGGACATTTTGAACAGTTCCTGTGACAAAGTGTTTGAAGTCACGCTGGTACGTTCTGTTGCTGTGTGTTTCCATTCGATGATTAATGCGATCTGAAGAGAAGTAATAAAATGAGCTCTAACATGGAAAGTAAGCGTTTCCGGACACAAATCCACATAATATATTTTCTTTCTTTGTGTGTGAGGAATGTTTCATGAAAGTTTGGCCGTACCTTTTTGTAACACCCTGTATATAATGAATCAGATGATGGCCAATGATCCCTTCAATGCACGTGCATAACAAGGTCTAACTCTGACTGGAATCTACGAGGTGCCACCAATAATGAGGCTAATGAGCAGGGGCACTACATCAGTAACGTGATAGAGATTTTGGGTCTGACGGGGAGCGCGCTAGGGTAGTCCGTATGGTTTTGGTGAGCACTATGTCTGGGTGGTGAGCGCGTGTGCCTAGCAAACAGGAGATCCGGGCTACAATTCCGGTCTGGCACGAATTTTCAACTTGCCCCATTAATACCAGTGAATGCCCACTGGCAGCTAATGTCGTGAATTCCTTTTTACCTCGAATTGGAGTGTCGTCTTATCTTCCGTTAAGTATAAGTGTTAAAAACTTGACGATAGGTACTTACGTTTAGTTGCAATTATTTCAAGCACTACGAGTAAGTTTTATATGCACACCACAAGCTGACCTAACTCGAAAAACCCTCTGAATCAGTCGAGAACAGAAAGAAGCTGACCTGTCATACTTAAGATAAAATATGACGAGAGTTGCTGTGCAAACTGAGGCGGGATTCATCTGCACATGACGTAGCGTTTGTACCCACCCTACCAATCTCCAGAGACAGACATCACGTCATCTCACGATACGAAACCGCAATGTTTGCTTCGGGCAAAGTCAGATACAATGTGTATCTTTATCAGGTACATTCACGGGGACTCGGAATAACATCCTTCCGCGTAAGTCTTTGCAAGGCACCCGCGTAGTTCCTTTGCAGATAAGAGTGCGGTCTGGTCCCCACCATCTGGGGTGCACGAGAAATCATTGCTCTGCTCTTACGACGAAACATGGGCCTCTAATCCCGGCGTCGCCTCTTGTAACGTCCCCTGACGTGATGCGGCAAAAAACCCTTACTTCCTGGTTACTGCAACAAGACGCATTGCTCAAGAACGCAAACGTTCGCTTGCAGCCGGCGAAAGCCCAGTTTCGGTGAGAAGGTGCAAGAGACTTGTAGGCTATGTATGAATGTCATGCTGCTTATAGAAGTAGCTTATGTCGGGACTTACGTGTCAAAAATAACCATCACAGACTTCCAAATGTCCGACCGTTCTATATCCATAACAAAAATCACATTGTTCATGTGTTTGATTCAAATATAAAGTTCCTTCTGTGATGTTTTGATAATCTCCAGGAATGTATGTTCTGACCTCCTCCTCTATCTTCTTCTTTTTCTTCTTCTTCGTAAGAGGTCAGTTCGACGATTGGTTGGCAGCAGCGTCGGTAGCAGCAAATCTTCATCCTTCATGTCTTTCTACCTAATTTTTCATACATTACAGTGTATTTTACCATGTCATTTGCATCTTCAGGCCACATAAAAGTCTTATTCAGAGGGAAAAAAGTACAAAGATGTTCGCTAAGGATACGGACACAATACAGAAACTTTTGCTTGTTTCACTTTGTAACCTAATGCACATTGTTTGTAACATATGCTCAAATAGGCTGTCCTGTTAAATAACGCATGTACCATGTTTGGGGCCACTTTGCGGAGAACATTACCACTGACACTGTCAATTTCCGTCGTTATGTTAATCTCTAGAACGGCCAGTGTGTGCGTTCTATTTTATAAGAGCCTTCCTTTATGGTAGCCCCGCAGTAAGAATTCTTGAGACAAATTAGGAGAGCATAATTTCTTATGGATAATTCGATCACCAAACAGTTCGTTTAAAAATAAAATTTTTCATGAGAAGTGGCACCGTCCTACTGCAAAGAACAATAAAAGTTTCGTGTGCCTCAAGATGCGAAATAAATTGTGTTATGGTGTCTTGGTACATAACAGTGTCAGTGTAGATTCAAAGAAATCAGGCCCCACTATTTGACGACACGATAGGGCACACCGCATTCCAATTTTCTGACAGTACAAGGTGGGTCATAAAATACATTTGTACGAGGGTGAGTCAAATGAAAACCTTAAATTTTTTAAAAAATATTATTTATTGTGCAGAAGTGGTACAAAGCTGTATCACCTTTCAACATAATCTACCCCACGCTCAATGCAAGTCCTCCAGCGCTTACAAAGTGCATAAATTCCTTTAGAAAAAAATTCTTTTGGTAGTCCGCGGAGCACTCATGCACCGCGTGGGGTACCTCTTCATCAGAACGGAACTTCTTTCCTCCCATTGCGCCTTTGAGTGGTACAAACATATGGAAATCACTTGGGGTGAGTATGCTGGATGAGGAAGACACTCAAAACGCAGGTCTGTGATTGTTGCAACTGTTGTACTGGCAGATTGGGGCCTTGCATTGTCATGTTGCAAAAGGACACCTGCTGACAGCAATTGACGTCACTTGGATTTGATTGCAGGCCGCAGATGATTTTTTAGATCTGTGTATGATGTACTGGTGACAGTGGTCCCTCTAGGCACGTAATGCTCCAAAATGACGCCTTTTTCGTCCCAAAAGAGAGTCAACATAAACTTCCCTGCTGATGGTTCTGTTCGAAACATCTTTGGTTTTGGTGATGAGGGTGGAGCCATTCCTTACTCACTCTCTTCGTTTCCGGTTGGTGGAAGTAAACCCAGGTTTCGTCCCCAGTAACGATTCTTGCAAGGAAGCCATCACCTTCTCGTTCAAAGCGCCGAAGAAGTTCTTCACAAGCGTCAATACGTCGTTCTCTCATTTCAGGAGTCAACTGCCGTGGCACCCATCTTGCAAACACTCTGTAAAACTGGAGCACATCATGCGCAATGTGGTGTGCTGACCCATGACTAATCTGTAAACATGCTGCAATGTCATTCAGTGTCACTCGGCAGTTTTCCTTCAATATGGCTTCAACTGCCGCAATGTTCTATGAAGTTACAACTCGTTGTGCCTGACCTGGACGAGGAGCATCTTCCACTGAAGCCACACCATTTGCGAACTTCCTACTCCAAAAAAAATGTCTGTAAGCACTATGGGACTCAACATCTCCGGTCATAAGTCCCCTAGAACTTAGAACTACTTAAACCTAACTAACCTAAGGACATCACACACACCCATGCCCGAGGCAGGATTCGAACCTGCGACCGTAGCAGTCCCGCGGTTCCGGACTGCAGCGCCAGAACCGCACGGCCACCGCGGCCGGCCTTCCTACTCCATTCGTAGACTTGCTGCTGTGACAAACATGCATCACCGTACTGAACCTTCATTCGTCGATGATTTTCAATAGGTCTGACCTTCACTACGCAAAAACTGAATAACAGAACGCTGTTCTTCCCTGGTGCAAGTCGCAAGTGGGGCGGCTATCTTTATATTGATACTGCGACGGTATGTGTGCATCTGCACTATGCTGCACTTACAGGATAAAGGCGCGAAATTTCGATTTGTTATTACAAATTTAAGGTTTTCATTTGACTCACCCTCGTATTTTCAGTTAACCAAAGTCAACTGTGTTGACTATTCACGAATGCACTAAGGTTAAACCACGCCAATCAGTAAGGAAAGTACTGTCCAGTTCTGCGATTCTATGGATGTCGACTAATAACCGAGTCGATGTAGGTTGCGTAGGGAGCGGTAATTTTTCAAAGGATTCGTAGAGAGTGTGTGTCGGTATCCTGTGTAGGCACCAATATTGCCTCGGCACACAACACTGTGGTACAGCGTGCCGCTGCAGGTAGAGGTCGGACGGTGGCTCTGCAGTCTGCAGAGGCGGCGCATAACAGCGGTGTTTAGAGGAGCTGCGCATGCGCATGCGCGTGCCCCGCCAAGTAGAAAGCCAATTTAACGCTGGTAGGCAGCCGCGGCGGTGGCGCGGGCGCGGCCCGTCAAATTGGCCGTGGCCGGCGCAGCCTCGCTTCCGGCGTGTCGCGCCGCCTAGCCGGGCGTCGCGTCGCTCGCCTCGTGTTTAGCGGCACTTGGGAGGTTCCTGCTGACTAACCGCAGGGCTTTCGCAACGCCGAGGCTAGCACACGGATGCTGCGGCACGGTGGTGTTTCCAGCTCGTAGGCCGCGCTGCCTCTGGCGCCGATCCTCGACTCTGGATTTGTCAGGCGGTCGCTTTGGCACTCATGTCACTGCTCGTAATGAGATGTACACTGAGGTGATAAGACGTCGTGAGAGAGCTATTTTCACATATACAGGTGGCGGTAGTACCGCATACATAGGGTGACCAGATGCAATTGTTTAAAAAAGAGGGCAAACAGCTTAAAAAAGGAGTACAAAGGAAGAAAAAAGAGGACATATCAAACGGGTCAACTGCGGATGAGGATACCACTCGTCAGCTTTGGACAAGTCGCGTGACTGCCGGGAATTACCGGTAAAAATAGTAGTTAATTGTTACTGATATTCAGGTGGTGGTTCACTGAGCAATATAAAAAATTAAAAACATTGATTGTGGTGACAATGTGGTGTCAATTGTTTTGTTATGTCAACAACACGGAATTGTTTATAAAGCGAAAGACGTAAGACCATTCACCACCCTTCATTCGGCGCACCGCTACCAACATCTACAGTTCAAGCAGTAGCTGACGACATGTAAACTGCACTTTAACCTTCCGAATACAAACAAATTGAATGGCAATGAAATAAAGCCATTACGCTTAATCTGTCGACTTATTTCTTACCTTTATTGGCCACTGAGACGTACGTTCCAGCTCCACATATCTTACATTCCACTTCAAATTCATGTCTCCCTTTCTTGAAAGCCGGATATTTGCAGGAAAGGACATCAGAAAATGTACACTTTCGTTTAGGCATAGCCAAATGTTTTACCTAACTCACTCGGTTAAAAATTACACTCACAAATCACACGCGCACTACAAGAAGCCAAGCCAATACAACGTGAAGGTTGTTGTTGTTGTGGTCTTCAGTCCTGAGACTGGTTTGATGCAGCTCTCCATGCTACTCTATCCTGTGCAAGCTTTTTCATCTCCCAGTACCTACTGCAACCTACATCCTTCTGAATCTGCTTAGTGTATTCATCTCCTGGTCTCCCTCTACGATTTTTACCCTCCACGCTGCCCTCCAATACTAAATTGGTGATCCCTTGATGCCTCAGAAAATGTCCTACCAACCGATCCCTTCTTCTGGTCAAGTTGTGCCACAAACTTCTCTTCTCCCCAATCCTATTCAATACTTCCTCATTAGTTATGTGATCTACCCATCTAATCTTCAGCATTCTTCTGTAGCACCACATTTCGAAAGCTTCTATTCTCTTCTTGTCCAAACTATTTATCGTCCATGTTTCACTTCCATACATGGCTACACTCCATACGAATACTTTCAGAAATTACTTCCTGACACTTAAATCTATACTCGATGTTAACAAATTTCTCTTCTTCAGAAACGCTTTCCTTGCCAATGCCAGCCTACATTTTATATCCTCTCTACTTCGACCATCATCAGTTATTTTGCTCCCCAAATAGCAAAACTCCTTTACTACTTTAAGTGCCTCATTTCCTAATCTAATTCCCTCAGCATCACCCGACTTAATTAGACTACATTCCATTATCCTTGTTTTGCTTTTGTTGATGTTCATCTTATATCCTCCTTTCAAGACACTGTCCATTCCATTCAACTGCTCTTCCAAGTCCTTTGCTGTCTCTGACAGAATTACAATGTCATCGGCGAACCTCAAAGTTTTTATTTCTTCTCCATGAATTTTAATACCTACTCCTAATTTTTCTTTTGTTTCCTTTACTGCTTGCTCAATATACAGATTGAACAACATCGGGGAGAGGCTACAACCCTGTCTTACTCCCTTCCCAACCACTGCTTCCCTTTCATGTCCCTCGACTCTTATAACTGCCATCTGGTTTCTGTACAGATTGTAAATAGCCTTTCGCTCCCTGTATTTTACCCCTGCCACCTTTAGAATTTGAAAGAGAGTATTCCAGTCAACATTGTCAAAAGCTTTCTCTAAGTCTACAAATGCTAGAAACGTAGGTTTGCCTTTCCTTAATCTTTCTTCTAAAATAAGTCGTAAGGTCAGTATTGCCTCACGTGTTCCAGTGTTTCTACGGAATCCAAACTGATCTTCCCCGAGGTTGGCTTCTACTAGTTTTTCCATTCGTCTATAAAGAATTCGTGTTAGTATTTTGCAGCTGTGACTTATTAAGCTGATAGTTCGGTAATTTTCACATCTGTCAACACCTGCTTTCTTTGGGATTGGAATTATTATATTCTTCTTGAAGTCTGAGGGTATTTCGCCTGTTTCATACATCTTGCTCACCAGATGGTAGAGTTTTGTCAGGACTGGCTCTCCCACGGCCGTCAGTAGTTCCAATGGAATGTTGTCTACTCCGGGGGCCTTGTTTCGACTCAGGTCTTTCAGTGCTCTGTCAAACTCTTCACGCAGTATCATATCTCCCATTTCATCTTCATCTACATCCTCTTCCATTTCCATAATATTGTCCTCAAGTACATTGCCCTTGTATAGACCCTCTATATACTCCTTCCACCTTTCTGCTTTCCCTTCTTTGCTTAGAACTGGGTTTCCATCTGAGCTCTTGATATTCATACAAGTCGTTCTCTTATCTCCAAAGGTCTCTTTAATTTTCCTGTAGGCGGTATCTATCTTACCCCTAGTGAGATAGGCCTCTACATCCTTACATTTGTCCTCTAGCCATCCCTGCTTAGCCATTTTGCACTTCCTGTCGATCTCATTTTTGAGACGTTTGTATTCCTTTTTGCCTGTTTCACTTACTGCATTTTTATATTTTCTCCTTTCATCAATTAAATTCAGTATTTCTTCTGTTACCCAAGGATTTCTACTAGCCCTCGTCTTTTTACCTACTTGATCCTCTGCTGCCTTCACTACTTCATCCCTCAAAGCTACCCATTCTTCTTCTACTGTATTTATTTCCCCCATTCCTGTCAATTGCTCCCTTATGCTCTCCCTGAATCTCAGTACAACCTCTGGTTCTTTTAGTTTAGCCAGGTCCCATCTCCTTAAACTCCCACCTTTTTGCAGTTTCTTCAGTTTTAATCTACAGGTCATAACCAATAGATTGTGGTCAGAGTCCACATCTGCCCCTGGAAATGTCTTACAATTTAAAACCTGGTTCCTACATCTCTGTCTTACCATTATATAATCTATCTGATACCTTTTAGTATCTCCAGGGTTCTTCCATGTATACAACCTTCTTTCATGATTCTTAAACCAAGTGTTAGTTATGATTATGTTGTGCTCTGTGCAAAATTCTACAAGGCGGTTTCCTCTTTCATTTCTGTCCCCCAATCCATATTCACCTACTATGTTTCCTTCTCTCCCTTTTCCTACACTCGAATTCCAGTCACCCATGACTATTAAATTTTCGTCTCCCTTCACAATCTGAATAATTTCTTTTATTTCATCATACATTTCTTCAATTTCTTCGTCATCTGCAGAGCTAGTTGGCATATAAAATTGTACTACTGTAGTAGGTGTGGGCTTCGTATCTATCTTGGCCACAATAATGCGTTCACTATGCTGTTTGTAGTAGCTTACACGCATTCCTATTTTCCTATTCATTATTAAACCTACTCCTGCATTACCCCTATTTGATTTTGTGTTTATAACCCTGTAGTCACCTGACGTGAAGGTACGAAACGAAAATTTTAAATAATCGATATTTGCATTCGCTTATCGGTCGAACAACGATAACATCGACGATCCTAGTGCCACCTACTAACACCGCCTTCGTGCGTGTTTATCACGAAGTCTGTGCCAATAATTTAAGTATTTAAGAAAAGAGCAATAGAATGGGACTAATTGTAAATTTAACTGTATTACGCTCAACTTTGCGAAAAAGCCGGACACTGTAAAAATCCGCCCGGACCCTGGACAAAGAGCTAAACAGGACGACATGTCCGTATTAATACGGACGTCTGGTCATCCTACGCATACGCAAGGCATAAAAGGGCAGTGCATTGGCGGGCCTGTCATTTATACTCAGGTGATTCATATGAAAAGGTTTCCGACGTGATTAAGGCCGCACCAAAGGAATTAACAGACTCAAAACACGGTATTTGAGCTAGACGCATGGGACATTTTTCGGAAATCGTTAGGGAATTAAATATTCCGAGCTTCACAGCGTCTATCTAGTGCAGAGAATACAAAATTTCAGGCATTACCTCTCCGCACGGACAACACAATGGCCGACAGCTTTCACTTGACGACCGAGACTACCTCCGTTTGGATAGAGTTGTCAGTGCTAGCAGACAACCAAAACTGCGTGAAATAACCGAAGACATCGACGTGGGATGTATGACAAACGTAACCTTTAGAACAGGATGGCGAAATTTAGTGTTAATGGGCTTTGGCAGCAGACGATGACGCGAGTGCCTTGTTGACAGCACGTCATCCCCTTCAACGCCTATCCTGTGCTCGTTACAGTTGCACTCTAGATGACTAGAATACTTTGGCCTGCTGAAATGAGTCCCGGTTTCCTTAGAGCTGATGATAGGGTTCGAGTGTGGCACAGACGCCACGAAACCATGGACCCAAGTTGTCAACAAGATATTGTGCGAACTGGTGGTGGCTCCACAATGGTGTGGGATGTGTTTACATGGAATGGACTGGGCCCTGTGGTCCATCTGAACCGATCATTGACTGGAAATGGTTATGTTCGGTTGCTTGGAGACCATGGCAGCCATTCACATACTTCATGGTCCCAAACAGCGAAGAAATTTTCATGGATGACAGTGACTTGGAGACCATTTGAAAGCCATACATGAAATTCATTTTTATGGATGACAATGCGCCATGTCATCGGGCCACAGTTGTTCGCGACTGCTTTAAGGGGACCACACCCTGCGTATCTAACCCATGTTAATGTAGGCAAGTATTTGAACCATTTCTGAAAAAAACTATTTGATGCAGGACCTTAATATTTTTACTGTAAGTTACATGATGCTAATAGAGTCAACTGTACTAAAATCTACTTTATCCATTTCATAGTTTTTAAGAAATACTTTTTTTAATTTATTAACAAAAAATATTGTTTTTTCTGCAGAAAATTTTTTTTGTGAACTTCGTAATGAGCGAATGTTAATGAATGTAACACAAGAGGTGGCTTTTTATGTTACACAGAGTCTCTCAAAATTTCATTCATTTATCTATGATAGTTTCTGATATAATTGGGCATATGTACTGAAGATTTTAGTTTGCGGGAAATTGACTTTAAAGAAAAAACTTTTGAAATTTGTTACTTACAGTTAATTAAAAGTGTCCTGCTGCATATGATGGCCCTTCTTTGGCCTCTATCAGGTCTTCCAGCTTCATTTTCACCTTTCTGGATGTTTGTCTTGCTTCGTTGGCCATATTAGATGCAGACCTGTCTGCATCTACTATCCTCATTTTATCGCAATGTTGCGGCCCAGTGATCATATTTTCACCAGGATTAATTCCCAGCTTTTTCATTACCCAACACTTTCCAATATTAACACAATTGAATGCCATAACAGCATCATGAATTCCTAGTTTCACTGTATGCATGCCTACAAATACAGTTTTAGGAAGGCAGTTCCAAATTATGCTGTTGAAACTTTCATTTGGGTTCTGTGTCTGCCCATGCAGACATTTCCTTAGAAGGTCAGAATGAGCCAAGTCTCTGAATATAGGTTTAGTAGCTGTAATAACAGCAGCAGGAAGAGAATGCTGGTGAGAGTAAGATTCTCCAGTTGCCTGAGCCCTATTGTATTTGCACCACGAATTTTCTCCTGATGGACACAATCCATGACATGACTTATCATCAGTAGAGGACTTACGGAAGAATATGGCCCAAACAACTATCTTCATTGGATCCAGTTTTTCTTTATTTCTCCTAATTGCCTGCCCATAGTATACCTGCAAGTTTTCTGTAACAACTACTCGCAATTACACTTCAACAAAACTAACCGCGTGTTTGAAAGTGTGTTGTTTACGAACAGTAGAAACAAAAGAATATCGACCGTTGCATTCCAAGGATAGCCAACACATTCGGCAGTAAAAAAAACCCTAACGTTCAAAGTAGGGGATATAAAGAACTAAAATATATGCAAAAAAACGGTTCAAATGGCTATGAGCACTATGAGACTTAACATAGAAGGTCATCAGTCCCCTAGAACTTAGAACTACTTAAACCTGACTAACCTAAGGACATCACACACATCCATGCCCGAGGCAGGAGTCGAACCTGCGACCGTAGCGGTCGCGCGGTTCCAGACTGAAGCGCCTAGAACCGCTCGGCCACACCGGCTGGCTAAAATATATGCAGAAAAGTGGGTGACAGAAAAGTGGGCATGGCACATAAACACACGTGGTAGGAAAATGCTCCTAGAATGCTTGAAAAAAAATTTTTCAGCATAATCCTTTTCAGATTACTGAAGTCAAACCTTAATCTATCAAATTATGATGAAAACCGAAAATATTTTTTTTTCGGCCTGAACCACGGTATGGTATCCTTAATTAACATTCTGGACAGTTCGAGAAAATTATTTGGCCACCCAGATCGCCCAACACAGGACACAATCTAGAGGTCAGTTCGTGTACGAAATACTTCTCCGGCGACACTTTCGCGATTACTAATGGCCATAGTGGCAGCATGGGTCAATATTTCTACAGTTTACTTCCAGTGACATGTCGAGTCCATGCCATGTCAAGTTACTGCATTCTTCCGTGCAGAAGATGGTTCGATATGGTATTAAGAGGTATCCCATGACTTGTCACCTTAGTGACCAGTATAGCGTCTGATGTTCCTTCTCCACATCTTCTCGAAACTTCTCAACGTTCTTAGGGTAACGGCGATATAGTGGTCCATGTGCTGAACGTGCACGCGATTCGCTGCTAGCAGTAACTACACCACCACCGTTAAGAGAAAAATGATTAACCTTGTCAGCAATCCACACTCCTGCACTTGACAAAATATTTTGGTAAGTGATGCCAGCTTCTCTGATCCACTGATTTGCAGGGTTTTCTACCCGGTTGCGCATTGAAACACTGCACATCCAGTCTTTTGGTCGTAAATTAATAACTGCTAGCGACTTACACGTAACCTCCAACTTTTCTCTCCAAGTCACGCAACTTTTGAAAAGAAAAGGCCTCGCTCGAAAGCATAAGATACAAACAGTCGTATCAATGACAAGTGGGTATTTCTCGAACAAATGATACCATTTCCTGATGCAAGCTTACCTGAACCAATTCTTTTCCAAATCATTTGCCAGCTTACTTCTAACTGTCCAGTAGAACACAAGTTTTCTGCTGAAAAACAGCAATTACGTGAGATAAATCAAAACTCTCACCCTCTAAAATCACCGCCGAAATCACTATCATTTTCGCTTCACTACCTTCCGTGAGGGCCCGCAACTAACTCTTTAAAATATTTAATCTCTAAGAACTCCTTAAAACCGTGTAACATTTGGTTTTCCAGTGTTTATAAACTGATTGCCTATGTCCTGATTAACAGGTAGTGTCATTGCATTTACGCGCTACTCTGCCACTTACATCCTACTGTTCGGAAAATATTTCGTTGAAATCATGGAAAATCTTGTAGTATTTAGTCCAACTCAGATACTCTTGGAAGATGCATGTAACACTCCAGAGGCAAGCTACGCACAGCTCAGAAAAATCAACCCACTTGCTACAAGGAGTACCGACATAGAAGATACTCAATTCTTCCCCAGAGTTAGCTGAATGTGTCACATATCATAATGAAAAAATTACAACACTGCAGCAGCAGTCTATTACACCATGCTTAACATTCATGTAACCATTTCTTGAATCACAATTGTCGCCGTATAATGAACTGCAACAAAAACTAACCACTTATCTCAGAAATGTAAAGATCCTGCCGTTCCAAAATGCTCCATGAATGTTTCTCAGAGTTCCGACTGGGCCCCACGAACGTCCTCAAGGCTGAAGATTCGCCTCTTCAAAAAATCAAGGGTGAAAACAACGTCTGTTGTGAGTTAATAGCTGTGACGACCTTCACAAAGAATTAGTGCCTCCATGTAAAAATTTAACTATGAATACCGTCAGCAAGTGTTTTAACACTTCCTACATCCTGTCCAAGGTCTGCCCGATGTTTCTTCATCTTTTGCGACTTATTAGTTTATTTTCTATTGCCTGGCGATGCTCCGACTCATTCGACAGCAAACAGTCGCCTGTACCTAGCTGGAAAGTAGGTCTCAGAGTTGCACTATCCACATTGTTCAAGAGATTTACTCTTCCAAAAACTGAGACATCGCCAGAAGAGTTCCGAAACAAACACCATTGAGAAGTTACAAAAGGTGCTGACCGAGAAAATCAAGGTAATTCCCTGAAGCTACTCAGAGCCTGAAAACTCATGCTCAACAATGTTTCAAGTGAAATGTATTTTGTGTAAAGAGATAATAATTACATATCTTTGGTTTTCACTTTGTTAGTGCCATAGTCTCAGAACGAATGGACCACAGGTAGATCAAACGAAATTTGGGAATCACTCGCGCTAACAAGAGGTGCTATTTCCTGACGCAGTAACACATCCTTCTAGTTTTCATGCTGTAACGGTATGAACCTGTACAAATTGTCTCCAAACAGCTCTTGGTATTGATTAAGATGGACTATACTGTATGGGAAGGTCAGTGGAACATCTAACATCACACCATCCACTTGTTCACGATAGTGCTGTGGAATCTGTTGTGCCGCGGTACCTTCGCTTTTCCCTGGTTCCATCAACACATGACCAAACTACATATCGTTAGTCCTACGTAGTCCAATGACCTGTCTGTTAGCACAACCTCTTTTCCTAGGCCTCACAGGACAAGTCTTCTGATCACATATAGACATGCACCAATGGAGTTAACGTGTTGTCGCCTACACCTCTCGTAACACCTGTATTACATCACCCAGTGTGCCTTACCACGTGAGTGGGGCAATACTTGGCAACCGTTTCTGTTTACACTCATCACGTATGTGTGGTCGACCACTGAGCTGATTAAAATGCATCGAATGATCTAAAGGTCATGCTGTGGAGCGTACTCAAAATAGTCGCTGTTAAGAGGAACTAAAGCCACCTACTCTATCAGCCGTCCTAACACACTAATCGCTTGAAGAAGACAACGTGGATGACTCAGACACCAGTTCATGGATGAAATTAAAAACTGGTTGAAGTTATAGGAACATTAAGCGATTAGGCCGAGCCCACCAACTTCCGGGTTGAGAAGAAAAAGGTCACATAGTGTGCGTAGGAATACTGTAAGGTGATAAGAGCTTCAGAGCTGAAACATCCAATCTGTACAGCTCCACTACAACTGCAACCTTTCTAACTCCGTAAATTCGCGTAGTCTAACCTAAAGCTTAGCTGTCTAATCAGGTTCCACGGGGTCCTAACGAACAAGTGAACACACACGTCGAGCACATACAAGAGTCGTTGACTGAAACGTCACTGTAACCACTACTCACTATTGATCTTATGGCGTAAAGTACATACATTCATTTGTTCTATTTCACATAGGTTATTTCAGTTCATTGCGATATCCAGGTATTTGTGTCGTTAGCTACATGTCAGCCGTTTTTATAAGATATATACTGAAGAGCCAAAGAAACTGGTACACCTGCCAAGGGCCCCAGCGAGCAAGCAGAAGTACCGCAACACGACGTGGCATGGACTCGACTAATGTCTAAAGTAGTGCTAGAGAATACTGACGCCATGAATCCTGCAGGGCTATCCATAAATCCGTAAGAGAAAGACAAGGTAGACATCTCTTTTGAACAGCACATTGCAAGGCATCCCACATATGCTCAACAATGTTCATCTCTGGGATGTTTGGTGGCCACCGGAAGTGTTTAAACTCAGAAGAGTGTTCCTGGAGTCACTCTGTAGCAATTCTGCACGTGTGGCATGTCGCACTGTCCTGCTGGAATTGCCCAAGTCCGTCGGAATGAGCAATGAACATGAATGGATACAAGTGGTCAGATCGGATGCTTACATACGTGTCACCTGTCAGAGTCGTATCTAGACGTATCAGGGGTCCCATATCACTCCAACTGCGCATGCCCCACGCCATTACAAAGCCTCCATCAGCTTGAACAGTCCCCTGCTGACATGCAGGGTCCATGGATTCATGAGTTTGTCCCCTTATCCGTGCACGTCCATCCACTCGATACAATTTTAAACGAGACTCGTCCGACCAGGGAACATGTTTCCAGTCTCAACAGTCCAATGTCGGTGTCGACGGGCCCAGGCGAGGCGTAAAGCTTTGTGTCGTGCAGTCATCAAGGGTACACATTGGGGCCTAAGGCTCCGAAAGTCCATGTCGTTGATGTTTCGTCGAGTGGTTGTTTATGGCCCGTCACTCAAATCTGCAGTAATTTGTGGAAGGGTTGCACTTCTGTCACGTTGAACAATTTTCTTTAGTCGTCGTCGGTCCCGTTCTTGCAGTATCTTTTTCCTACGCCGCAGCGATGTCGGAGATCTGATGTTTTATCGGATTCCTGATATTCACGGTACACTCGTAAATGATCGTACGGTAAAATCCCCACTTCATCGCTACCTCAGAGATGCTGTGTCCCATCGCTCGTGCGCCGACTGTAACACCACGTTCAGACTCATTTAAATCTCGATAAGCTGCCATTGTGGCAGAAGTAATCGATCTAACAACTGCGCCAGGCATCTGTAGTCTTATATAGAGGTTTATTTGAACGGCATGCCTATGCCAGTTTCTCCAGTGCTTTAGTGTCTCTTTCTGTATTAGTAATGCTTGAGGTGGTTTACTTTCTCCATCACCCTAACGCATACAATAGGTACAGTAGGACCTTACCAACAGAAGACAAACACCATTGCCAAAACAAAATGTAGTTCCGAAACTAAATGGTAGATGTTATAAATTTCTACCTCTGTTGAGAGACTCAGACGGAGTGTCTTGCTAGTGTTACCACACACGTTAATTCTCTTGCTTGCTTTGCAGGGTACAAGATTTGCACAACATCTACACAGTTCCATCATACTTCAATTACGGACAAGTCGTGTAACTAAAAGCTAAGACCCGTGAACAGAGGTAGTTGAACGATAGGTACTTCACTCCCATCTAGGTACTTGGACTAGCTACTACAGCAGGCAGACTGAGAAAGTCGTGTGTAGGAAGCATGGACAGTTAATTCAAGTACCGTCGTGTTAAACACAATTTGCTTTGTTAGTTCACAGCGTATCTCATGTTTATGTCGTATTTCTTGACTTTGAGAAAGCCTTATACACAGTGCCGCGCTGTAGCTTAGTAAACAGATATGCCGTTGGTCTGATGAATATCTTGCAAAGAGAACGCAGTATTATGTTCCTACGACGGAAATACTCCTGCTCGTACGGCTGGAATAAAAATTATTTTCAAATACGGATATGTATCTGCTCTACCGCCCATCAAAGTCATTTGCCTGTAAAGCCCTATCAGCGTATGAAGGTTAATGAATCTAAAGTCTACATGAACATATTGCACCCTTGCTACTAAAGTGACAACTAAAAAAATTATCATTTTTGAGTTGTTACTATGACAGAATGAAGAAACGATACTTGACCAATCATTTAAAGTGTATTTCTATTGTTTCCTAACTTGGCGTTTAGAGGTCAATTGTTACTTTAATTCTTTGGAATACCAACGTGCTCATAACTAAAGCTTTACATCGATAGTTGAACAGTGAATTCCAGGAACTTCACGTCTTATTTTGAACTGTGTCTTTTTCTTGCCGGCCGTGGTGGCCGAGCGGTTCTAGGCGCTTCAGTCCGGAGCCGCGCGACTGCTACGGTCGCTGGTTCGAATTCTGCCTCAGGCATGGATGTGTGTGCTGTCCTTAGGTTAGTTAGGTTTAAGTAGTTCTACGTTCTAGGGACTGATGACCTCAGTAGTTAAGTCCCATAGTGCTCAGAGCCATTTCTTTTTTTCTTGTTTTGGACTAAAGTCAAAAGGAGGGTGATATTTCTATTTGTATGGACATTCTGCTGATCTCCAAAGTGTTCAAGGAAACTAATCTCATGAAATAAAACCAAGTGATGAGGTAGCATAGGAAGGTCACAATAAAGTACGTCATGAACTACAGTGTCACAGAAATGAATCATCCATAAAGAAATAGAATCAGTTGTTACGGCCAACAGATCTGATGGATATACAAGCAACATTCATGCTGTTGCATGTAGGTTAGAAAAAGGATTGGTTAAAGCTTACTCTCATCAGTTTCGTCAGTCTGAAAACAAGAAGAAAGGTATTCAGTATCTCATTAATGAACACAATTCGAAGGAATTAAATTTTTTTTTATAAAATCGATCTCAGTATTTGTTGAATATTTGAACAATTCTTTATGATTCCGTATTTTAGCGTCTAATAACTGTTAGGCTTTTATAACGCTTAATGATACTGCCATCATCTTATATTTTTGCGTTTGTGAAAGACGTTAAATATATGTAATTTCCAGAAATTTAAGGTGTTTCCGGCAATGGGTACCAAAAACCTATGACTCAAAATCCATCCTACACAATGTGCGACTTAATTAGAAATAAAACGTTGTTAAAAAGCACTAACTTATCTTAAAAGGTGACATATGCAGAGATTTTACTCTAGAAAGTGTCAGAGTTCTAAATAATCAACACCTATATGCGTTATCAAGACACAAAAAGTGACGTAACAATGGGTCATTTTTTAGGATTAATCCTAGAAATAACTGAAAAACAATTTGATCCTGGCGTTATATCCCTCCTCGTTAGTGCTGATAATTTTTTTTCGTAACAGCGTTTCATCATCGCCGAAAACGTTTTTCTTGGTTTATGGAAAACCTGACTTTTCCGTTTTGTTATTCCTGTAGCAATAGTGAAGAGACGATATTGCGAAACAGAATTATGACCAACAGGATTCACAAAAGTCATAACGTCGATTTTTTTTTGGTTCGTAACAGTGTATACTCTGCTTACTGAGGAATAGCTCACTAAATACAAGCTGCTAAGTTGTCGTGCGTTCCTTTCTTATTCGTCGTTAGAGTGCAAACTAGAGCTTCAATGAAGTGATTAATACTCGGTTAAATGAAATAGTATGTACACTTGTCAAGTGGAAAATGTGGACGTGCTACACAATTTTCAGTGAATCTGCACTGCAGCAGACCAATACCAAAGCCACATGATAATATTAACTGATTATTCTGTCGCTTCTTGGTAGAACAATTTCATAATTACAAATGCAAAGTTACAATTTAACCAATTCTTGAGTATTGTTCGCCAGTGTGGATGCTTTACAAGGGTGGTACCCGAAGACAGCTTTGGTCAGACAACATGAAATTGACACAGAGACTATCAACAAACTTCAGTGGGAGAAGACAAAAGAGACGACATTCCCCATCGCAGAGAACCTTCTGCACAAAGTACCACGCAAAATCAGCGAATAGAACAGAAGATTTTGTGTAGAATTAAAGAAAGCGGCAACGACCAGAGTAAGCGGAAGACTTCTTTCAGATTTTTGCCGCTCAGCCTGCCAAGCACAAGGTAGTGCAGATAGAAACTGCTATATAGGAGGAACTTCCATTTGCATTATGAACCAGTAAATACTACAGTAAATTAGAGACGATACTGCAGTGCCGGTGTTATTAAGAACGATGCGATGTTTCTTCGGACATGCATGCATGGGAGTTACATGATGTGTGTAGGCGTACAGGTTGTGACGTAGGAAGTTTGGGTCTGACAGGAAATCGTGCACGGATAGTCAATCGGTTAAGGCGACCGCTCGTGTAAATCGCAAAATCCGAATTTGATTCCCGGACCGGCACAAATTTTCATTGCCATCGTTCCCTCATACCCCTGATGGTTGTTAGTATTCGCAACTGCGGACACGTTCCACGTAGTAAATTAGGAGCCAGTTTAATTAACAATACACAAAATGGATTAATAGTCATGTTGTGATTATGAAGTATAGAGGGCTTGAGACCCACACAATGACGTCACGATCCACCATGACAAAAGAAACCGCTTCTGTTGAAGATAGGCAGCGTGTGGCAAGTACAAGGCGAAAAGCGTTGTGTGTGCTATCAGTGGGTGTCATATGATAGATTTTCTATTGGCAACACAATTGCCAGCCATATTCGATCTCCTCATACTTGGTCAGTATTATCGGCTGTTTGTGTGAGAAACAAATGTTTTCCATTTAATTTATCCATTGCAACTTGGCAAAGATATAACCTCAAAAACTGAAGAGTAGCTGTGGATCTACAGCACTAGAAGTCACGAAGATCTGAACTATTTGTCTTGGTTTTGTTGATATACGTATTTACATACACGTAAACACTTACAAATAAATGTTAGGTATGTCTCAGTGGCCTGGTTCACCGAACTTTCGGACGTACCTTGTAGCTGTGTGCGTAGCAGGTGGGTGTCGAGTAACATAACTTGGCTCTTAATCACCACGTCATCTCATTAGTCGGCTTTATAGTCACACCTTGAGGCTTACAACTTGAGAAGGTTACGTGATGAATCACGGGTCTGTTATGGCGCTGAAGTTACACGGTGCCATTGAGTGCTGGCATCAAGGCGGGCAGATAACCGCAGGTGAGCTAATACGACAAACAAGCTGACTGCCTTCGGGGGCCTGCGACACACGTCACACACATAGCCTACGCAGTAAAATACGATTAGGTGGCCTTTTCTATTATTTGAACGAAGCGATTACTCATATCAGTTAACTATATCCTAATAATCGATTATCCGATTAATTATCATGTTGCGTCTTTATTTTGAGGTCTATAGAGCATTTCCCAAGTTTGTTCTACAAAAGAAAGCTGTCCTATCATATTTAAAATTCTCTTTGGGTAACTGACAACAGTTGCTCATTTTTATGAAGTATGTAATTACCATTTTTTATATTTGGGGGGAAATATATACCTATATAACATTTGTATCAGTAAAGCTAATGAATATTGTTGTTTTTAACACAGATACTGAAGTGTTTGCGAGTACCAGATTGTCTCAGAATGTGAACTGAATAATACTGATGTAGGCCAACATTATCTTTTTCCGCTGATTCTCGAACCGCAAGCTGTCGCTTTGTCCCTTGCCTTAGAATACGACGTTTCAGAAGAAACGGAGGAAGCCACTATTTTAATATACTTAAGAACCGCACTGCGCACAACGTCTTTCCAGGATTGCAGAGACTATTTTCGGTTGATAAAAGATTGGAGTAAATAGAGTCGAACATCAGAAAGTAAATGTAGTAGACCACCTCACTGCTTTCGCGCTCCTCGTATTGATCTGTAGCTATAGTATAAACTGCGACAGAAGTAACAGGGTTTGGGGAAAGCATATCAGAGATGTTCTTGTTAAAGCATATCAGAGATGTTCTTGTTCAGACACACTTGTTACGTTATTTTCGAATTGACACACACAACACAATACATACATTGGCAGTAATCGTAAACAGAACACACATAGGCCAATAAAACTAGCTCCGAAAAGGGAGTTGCCTTTCAAACAATAGTGAGAATCTGGAAACTGTTATTCACTCAAGCAGGCCTTTGATATGAATAATCTGAGTTTGCCCCGATTTCTGAGTGGAGCTTCAGCTGTGATGAAAAGAAAACAGAACACACATAGGCCAATAAAACTAGCTCCGAAAAGGGAGTTGCCTTTCAAACAATAGTGAGAATCTGGAAACTGTTATTCACTCAAGCAGGCCTTTGATATGAATAATCTGAGTTTGCCCCGATTTCTGAGTGGAGCTTCAGCTGTGATGAAAAGAAAACCGCCGAAACTCCGAAATTTTTGTTTTGTTTTTGTTTCGTTTCTTTTTTTTTCTTTTTTTTTATTTCTCCGAAACTAAGCGTTTAACCGAAGAATAGAAATTACCAGAAATGTATGTCATTAAATTCTGCATGAATTGGGTACCAAAATTGTGTTACTTGATTAAATTTTCCCATAGAAAATCTACGCTACAGAACGCAAATTTTCACCACACTTCTAGTAAAACACTCGTTCCGACAGTATAAAATGTGCAGCATCCGAGAACTGCACAATCGGACGCAAGATTTTATTGGCGGAGGGGGGGAGGGGGAGACGAAGCGAAATTATAGAGCATCAAATTGTGGTTTCAAAATATCAAAAATGAGATAGTAACTAAGTATCGCATTAATTCAATAGCATGCCAATCACAAGGTTAACGACCAGTATCAGCCTTCTGCTGTCAGTTGATTTCTTCCAATGTACGTCCTTTTATTTTTCAGTACATTCATTCTCTGCCCACGTAGGTATGCGGAAAATATATAAAGCTGTGTTTTACAAGTCGTTCGATGTCTTTAAAGACCAACTGACATAGAGAAAGCACTCTTCGTGGTAGGTGGAGGATTTCTGATGCATAGGGTAGCATGAGAGGCGAAAGAACCATTTTCTTCGCTTATTACATCGAGTGATTAGCACACTGGACTAGTGTTCGGAGGACGACGGTTCAAACCCGCGTCCGGCCATCCAGATTTAGGTTTTCCTTGATTTCCCTAAATAGCTTTAGGGAAATGCCGCGTCATTCCTTTGAAAGGGCATGGCCAACTTCCTTCCCTAATCCATGGGACCGATGACCTCGCTGTTTGTTTCCTTCCCCAGACCAATCAACAAACCATTATTACAAAGTAGTAGATTACATCAAACGTTGGTATGGTCGAAAGGCCACGATTGTGTCTGATGGATACCAAGATGTAATAAGTAACAGGAGCACGAAATCAGTTGACCGGCGCCGCAGAACCACCAACTGTACCTACCGTCACTTTTCATGAAGCGTCAGTAACCGTGGAAAAAGATTTGTTTCTGTGGAACGAACAGAATAAACAGCGCCTCATTTCTTTACTGATCGCACAAATTGAGGTTTTGGGTTTGTTTTGCTTTAGGGCGCAAAAACTGGGGTCATACAGAAACGGAGGTCCAAAACTAAAAATTAAATGGTCTTCGCCATATTGCTTTGGCGGATAAAAAGTAAGCGTGGTCGACAGCCCGCACGTCATTTGCTAAAACGGCCAATAACTCATTCGGCAAACTCAAGCGGGAACGTAAACGGCACTAGGGCCGAAAGGAGGTCATCCAAGCCGCTGGGAGAGGCTTAATAAGCCGGAGCTTATCCACGTGAAGGGAGGACCACTGGCGATGCCAAAGAGACACCACCTCCTGATAAACGGCAACACAGAGATCATCGCATAACTTTTGGTTGAGCACTGCAATAGTAAACAAGTTACTGAGATGGCCGGTACTGTAACTGAAGCTACTGTTGAAACTTCCTGGCAGATTAAAACTGTGTGCCCGGCCGAGACTCGAACTCGGGACCTTTGCCTTTCGCGGACAAGTGCTCTAACATCTGAGCTACCGAAGCACGACTCACGCCCGGTACTCACAGCTTTACTTCTGCCAGTATGTCATCTCCTACCTTCCAGATGGTAGACAACTTGCCTGCGAAAGGCAAAGGTCCCGAGTTCGAGTCTCGGTCGGGCACACAGTTTTAATCTGCCAGGAAGTTTCATATCAGCGCACACTCCGCTGCAGAGTGAAAATCTCATTCTGGAAACAACCCCCAGGCTGTGGCTAAGGCATGTTTCCGCAGTATCCTTTCTTTCAGGAGTGCTAGTTCTGCAAGGTTCGCAGGAGAGCTTCTGTAAAGTTTGGAAGGTAGGAGACGAGATACTGGCAGAAGTAAAGCTGTACCGGGCGTGAGTCGTGCTCCGGTAGCTCAAATGGTAGAGCACTTGCCCGCGAAAGGCAAAAGTCCCGAGTTCGAGTCTCGGTCGGGCACACAGTTTTAATCTGCCAGCAAGTTTCATATCAGCGCACACTCCGCTGCAGGGTGAAAATCTCATTCTGAAGCTACTGTTGTTGACATTTCTCAGCACTCCGACCGTCTTCCGACTGACCGCTTCAGCCCCATTGCCCCTACATTTTTCTACAGAAGCCAGGCAAGGCAAGTTAGGCGACCTAGTCTGCAGCCCCCTAAATTTCAAGTCGTCTCAAGTAACAAAAGACAACGTTCTGTTCTTACGTGACTTCAGTGGCCGCGGTACGACTTCCTCGTTTTTCGGCAACGGAAAGCAAACTCCCCAACCTGTCTGTGACGAAAAACAACCTTCAGAAAGCAGCAGAGATATTCAGCAACTCTAGTGCTACTGCTAAGGAGACTGATGAGGTTGGACAGAAGTCCATAGTAGCCCTGCACTGCGAAGATAAAACAGGGTCATCACTTCTTTGAAAAGCTCAGAATAACATCCTTGAACTTACAGTGATCTCGCAAATTGTTCTGTGTCTCACTGGGAGTCAAAAACGTCACATATCGTTAGTGTTGACAACGTATGAAAATACATAAAAAATCAAAATTATTATCCACCAGCATATAGGGGTTCTCATGTTAGAACTTGATAATAAATAATGAAAACCAGAGACACCATTCTCCCTCATCTCTTTGCCTCCTGCAGAAACAACTGGTCAACAGCATTTCCTGAGAATGTATTTACAGATGCAAGCTTTGAAAAACAACCCACTAGATCCACCGCAATGGGGCTGGAAGGCTCTTCCAATTACGACTACTGAAGAAAGCAGCACGCACGTCAAATGTTGAAAACCGTTTACTGCACATGTGGCACAGGGAGGCAATGAGATTGTTACTGCAGGAAAAGCATTCAGTGTATCATTGTTTCCAAACTATGCAAAGGCTAATCCTGCACCAATGTTCCAACTGACATCCCTATTATTGACATTGATGACTAACACAGATAGTGACATGTTGGAGGAAGGAAGAAGAGAGCCCACCAAGATTACGAACACGGAAGAAATGTAGGAACAGAGTTAACGTTATTTTGACTCTCATCCTCCAGGAGTGTAAAGAAGTAAACTGTACATTTGAGAACAACGGATTGTGTATAGCTACACACTCTTTTACTCTAAGGTACTTTTTTTCATTGTATTACCTTAACGGAATTTTATGTAATCAAATGTAACTCAGTTTGTTGACAAATTCTGGAACCGCGCGACCGCTACGGTCGCAGATTCGAATCCTGCCTCGGGCATAGATGTGTGTGATGTCCTTAGGTTAATTAGGTTTAAGTAGTTCTAAGTTATAGGGGACTGGTGACGTCAGCAGTTAAGTCCCATAGTGCTCAGAGCCATTTGAACCATTTTGTTGACAAAATTAAGATGGTTTATTATTAATAAAATTATAATCAGCCCAAAGTATTTCTTTTCACTAACACCTGTACCAAGCGAGGTGGCGCAGTGGTTAGCACTCTGTTCTCGCATTCGGGCGGATGGCGGTTCAAACTCGCTTCTGGCCATCCTGAAATATGTTTTCTGTGATTTCCCTAAATCGCTTCAGGCAAATGCCGGTAAGGCTCCTTCGAAAGGGCATGACCGACTTTGTTCCCTAATCCGATGGGAACGATGACGTCGCTATTTGGTCCTTTCCTCAATATCAACCAAACAACCAATCAACCAACACCCTTGCGAACCAGTTTCTTGAACTACTCATATATACAGGTTGATTCTATGATGTTACAGACTGCCAAGGATGATGGAGAAGGATAAGTGCACCAATTTCAGGTAAGAGATCAGCGTCCGGAAACGAACGGGTCGAAATTTATAAGAGAAAATCGTTCTGTTATCTCTAAGAGCGGAATACACGTACCAGTACTGTTGTTGCTAAGACTGTAGGGTGGACAACTTGAGGAGGTGGTAGTACGCACCACCGAAGAAGTGCCCATTGTTCTTAAAGTATGCATTTTAGAGCCCGTATTTAATGGCCAATTTTTTTCTTGTTCTGGTCTGTTGTCTACCTTATAATTTTAGAAATAACAGCACCAGTACATATATTCCAATGTCATAGGTATCAGAAAGATTTTGGCTTTACAACTTTCGACTCTGTCGTTTCCCGATCTCAAATTGACACATTTACCTTTCTCCATCATCACTGACAGTTTGTAACACCATCGTAGAATTACCCCTATAATATAATACATTTAATATTATTCTGTTAATTTCGTAGTTTTATAAACTAACGTGTAGATTAGAGATTATGTTCCAGCAACATAAATCAAAAAGTGAATACTGGAAAAAATCATTGGCTGTAGAAAGCTGATTTTGTTCATTAACCATGTGATTAAATTGTGATTTTTTTCATTTAATCAAATGGTAAAGCTTCATTGGTACTCAATAGAAGCAAATTTTAGTGCCCTACATTTTGGCGACCTTGTTTTCTTTTGATAAAACGCTTAGTTTTGGAGGAATCTGAAAAAATAAAAATAATAACAGAAAAAGCCTGAAATTTTGGTAGTTTTCCTGGTATTACGGCTTAATCTCCACTCATAAATCGGGAAAAACTCAGATTATGCGTACCAGAGGCCTAAATGAGCGGTTAAAACAGTTTCCAGAATTTCACTGATTTCTCGAAAGGAGAACTGCTTTTCTTGGCCTAACAGTCGACACGAAATGTCTTGACTTGCACGACATTGCACAAGAGTACAGTCGGACTGCTTTCCGTAATCAAACTATAGAGATGAGATTTTCAAACTCTGGAGGTCCGTGGCTCTATCGTGCTGGACATAAACACCCATGGTTCCCTTCGCACGTGACATTCGACTCGAAGTGTGGAGTAAATATAAATTTGAAAACTGAATAAGGTTAATTTTTTCTGTATTCTTAGCGCATTTTAATGATTTTTTTAATGTAATTACACCTTACGCTTGTAACGAAATCAGGTCCTCAAATCTCGCAAAAAATTGGAAGTTGCTACTCACATCTCCTTGTCCACATTTATTCGCGATCTTTATTTCTTACTGAAGGCTGTCAATGCCGAAAACATTCCTCACATAAGTAAGATGCTGCAAAAGCTATGAAAACTCTAGGGCCTTGTTAGATATTTGTCGGTATCCTTTCTCTACAAAGCTGCAAAGATCAATCAGCGAAGAGGAAATGAACTTCAATTTCGTGGAATCTGAAGAAATAATAAACTGTTGTTTTTCTTCAGCTGTTAGTGCTCATGGAAGTTTTGAATTGAAAGAATCTTTGATCCATTTGTGTTTACCAACTTACTCTGGAAGGAAAGTCAGAAAGTAGTCACCAGGTTCAGTTAAATAACTTACAAACATAGACTTCAGTTCTTCAGTCTAGTGAAAGAAATTGTCTCCTAAAATCGTGCGAAGGGCAGGGTAAATGTAATATACAGGGTGTATCTATCATCCAACTGTTCCTTCCTTAGTATTAGTTCCTTCCTTAAGGCTGTAATTTTGTCTTACAGTTGCAGAATGTTGCTCTCATTAGCCTGAGGGGCTACATTAAATTGAGTTTCTCGGACATGTCACTTTCACTAGCTTCAATACAAAGTCACTGCCTACAAATTTCTCGCAACTGATGTTTCTCTTGCACAGGATAAGAGTAAAGTTCATTATGAGTTCATACATATTTTTCAAGACATTCCCACCTGGCAACCAACGAGAGTTACTGTAATAAATTAGGAAACGTGTTCAGTCCCATACTGAGGCACATTTGTTGAGAACACCTTGACTTAAGTGGCAGACTTTTGATGAAGTTTACCACTTAGGTCACTAATTGAAGAACCTCATGAAAGACAGGGCTCCAGCATTTTGACGTCAGTGTTTCTCGGCGAATAAAACATTGTGTCCTAACAGACTGAGAAGACTCTACAGATCAGGTTTGCCGCCCGGCTTAATAGCCAGTCGTACTACGACATCCATCTGTACACATGCCTATACAATGTTCCCAATTAATATTGTTTTCTTTCATAAAAGAGTCCGTAGCTCGTGGTCTTGCGGTAGGGTTCTCGCTTCCCGCGCATGGGGTCCAGGGTTCGATTCCCGGCGGGCTCAGGGACTATTCCTGTCTCGAGATGACTTCTAGGACCTTGCCTAGTACTGCGGTGCGGGTCTCCCGCAACGTCCCCTACGCTCCTCGGAGTATGGGACCTCATCATCATCATTCATACAAGAGTTTAGTATTCCATAAGGGTTTGTTGCATTTGCACTCAGAGCTATTTTGTTGCAGAAAAGAAGATCTAAAAGAAATTTGTCGTCAAATATAAACTGTACGTAACAAATCACATGTGCATCATGGTGGTTACCTGCAGTTTCTTCCGACTGGATAGCGAAATTCCCATTCCCTTTGAGTTTTTCAATCAACTTATCAACATCATCAGCCATTTCGAGTACTCGACCTCTAATAGGATTGTCTGAAAAATGCACATTTGCCATTTGCTGACTCACCTGTCTTAACAGCTACCGTGGCCACAGTAGCTGGTAAAACGAGGTCTTCCGCTGTGTCTGAGGTTATTCGCTCTTTACTACACGTTAGGCAAATTTGTAAGACGAAAGAAGAGTATTTGTAGAAACCATAGCTTTAGTGAAATTTTTTTTTCGGTCTTTTTTTAACTCGTGGGAAGAGTATTTCCATCGTTTGTTTTCTATTCTAGCGTGATTTGACTCCAAATATGGATTCAATTTATTAAGAAACACGCCTGTAGTAGCTAGGACTTCGAAACAAATGAATCACTGCCGTCGTTGTCCAGTTCTAAACGAGGTTCACGTAAAACCGAAATTCAAGTCTCTTTCGCCATACTTCCTGTATTTTCCTATATTCTTGCATTTATAACTGCATGATACGTTTGAATCAAAATGTTTTGTATTTAAATTTAAAAATTTGTCCATGATGACAGAAACACAGATCGCAGAAGACAAAAGACAATTAAAATCGATCTGCATTCGGCAAAACCAATTGTTACAGAATAAAAACAATAGTCTTGTAGTAAAATTTGACTGCCATCTACGATAGTGCCACATTAACCACACTTTGCCGACTCGCTAGATGTCACTACTAGCGCACACGCTGTTCCTTTAATCATTAATCAGGTCACTATTTTTTGGGAAGCGGTGCAACGCCTCTGGTAGTCACGACGCACAGTTTGGAAACCTCTGTTGTAGGCAGCGAGTCAACAATCTACAGTCTTTAAAACAAAAAAGGAAAAAACTAAACTAATTCATTGTAAATACAGACTATTAGATTACAAAAAATTAACTGGCCTGAAAGAGGTGTGACTGTATCAATGATCGATTACTAAAAAGTTTCAATTAATTGCAATTAATCGTTCATCGCGACCCACGGGTTCGCTATGGACACAATCATTGCCGCAGATATTTCGTACGCTGTGCTTCCCAGGAAAAGTCACAACCATAGTGTATGCCCTTTCAATTTTACTACTGGGCCGCCCAACATCAAAGGCATGGGTAAATATATTTGTTAACCATACAGAAAATATTTTTATCTGAATAAGAAACGAAGATTACGAAAGCATCTATTATTACAGGTAAGTTGGTGACCTCATGTCAAACAGATGAAGTTCTAGAAACTAACAAAGAAACTTTCATATGGATACAAAATCAGTTAATTATAAAATATAACATACTATGGAGAACTGAGAACAAAAACAAATAACTTGGAAATAACAACAAAAAAAGAAAAAGAAAAAAAACAGTATGCGCAAGTCTGAAATTTACAGAAAACCAACTGTACCAAATGCAGTACTGAATTATGCATATAGATTAAACGAAATTCCGCGTGACAGGCAAACCTATCAAACATAAAAGAAACAATACCACACAAAGGCAGTAATAATTGACGGAAGATCTGTACAGACGTACACTACAGAAGCACGAGTACTAACATGACCAGAGCGCAACTAAGCAGCAGAAAAGAATCACTCATAATGTAACAGGGAAACAAAAACTCCCAGGCAACAAAATTCTACAGCACACGTTAAATACACGGATCCTAAACATTGGCTCCAAAAAGCTTAACACTGGCCCTAACAAAGAGAAAAACATGTCGCATTATCTACAGTAACAGTAAAACTACACAGATACAAAGGAGCACTGTAATAATTGTAATTTCAGGCTGTTGGGTAGTTGGTTAGTGCTTTAGGGCGCAAAACTACTAAGGTCATAAGCGCCCATATCATAACGCAAGGAAAAAACAAGTGCTAAACAAAAACATGTGGAGGAAAATGCAATTTACGGCTGTAGCTCAGCGTACCTTGATATGACTGTCACTGCTTTTGAATCAATGAACACAAGCACGACAAGTAGCTGAGTTCCGTTCTATTTTCCAAACGTACCAGCTTCCAGTTGACCCCTAGCCCTCCTCCCTATCGACACTACACACGCAACAAACGACAATAGTTTCAACCGGCGGCTTTTGAATATGCTGTCAGCTCGATCTTCAGAGGCCAAGTAGAGCGCATGATATCTGACAGCGCACTTTTGTCAACGTGATGACACACGGATTGAAAATCTTACTCCTCATTGGGAAAAATCATAAATATCTAGAGAGAACATGTCGTATATCTGTAAAAACTTTCTGGCAAATATGTATTCCGTAGTGTCGGTTAAAATGAGACATGATTATAGCGTGAATTGCTGCTCGCTTTTTTAGTCTGCTTCAAATATGTATGATATACAGAGAAAAATAGATAGTTTACGGCATGATAGCTCTACTGTGGTTAGGTGGACAACAGACCAACCAGAAGCTGTATTGGATTAAATGGCGCAAAAGCTGAAGTTCCATATCTGTTCGATTATGTATAACTACTTGAGTTATATGCAAATATGTAGCCAGAGAGCAATGACCCATTTAAAATCTATGAAAAACGCATCGCTTTTTGGTACGACTAGTCATCATAAAATCTTGTGAAATGGCATTTTGTTATGTAAAAATATCACATACTAGTCAGAATACACCACTTGTAAATACGCGTAAATGTTAATGAAATACTCATACATAACGTATCTATAAACATAAAAACATATAGTTCCGTATCTTACGGATATAGCCTAGTGATAGCTAACAAAAAATATACATAATATAGCATGGAAAGTCTGCTCAGCTGAAACTGTGTGAAACAATGATAAAACTATATTTTGTATGCCAAAACGTCAAACTGAGTTTCATAGTACTTTTAGTATAAAGCTGTTTGTTTACACTTATTTTGTGCTAAGAGTGAAGCTTTAACGTTGGACAAATATTCCCCGTTTTTACACATTTATTAGTAACAGCAATGGTGAACGATTGTTGCTGCTACACGATGCAAATCGAAATACGTCATAGAAAGAAAGGTTGCATTCATTGGCAGGCCTAAATACTACGAAGGTCGAATAATGCTTGTCATAAAAATAAGAGGCGATTCATATGTGGGAAAATTTCGAGACGGTGCAATAAATACTTTCGTACGGCTAATTTATGTTACTGCACGTCCATGTCATTTACGCGATTCCCCTGTCCGATTATATGAAACAACAATATCAATTAAGAAACTATGCTCGATAGAATAAATATGACTGCTCGTCAGCTAATATATAACGACAGTCACAGTTTGCGCTAATACATCAGATCTCAATCTTACCAACGATTCGGCATAACGAAGAGTCAAATAAATCCGATCAGAATCGGGTAGCATCTGCATTAAGTACTTAATGTGATTGCTGTCCATTCCGCAAGCAGCAATTTAAATTAAAGCATTGACTCCCAAACCACCTGCAACTTGGGGATGTTTTACACATTCAGGTAAATTTGATTGGAAAGAGGCAATATTTATATGTGATACATACCAATCGACATCTTGATACAACTTTAACCACAGCTACGTGAAGCAGAATACATGTACATTCCGGAACACAGGATGTATACTACGTTCGTGTACTACATAATTTGTAAATACACTTACCTTGCGTCAACGTGTTGTTAAATAGTTTGATAAAATACGTCGCTGTTGAACACTCGATGGGGATATTCTACAGAATCTTCGTGAAGATACACAGTTTGTGAAGTCAAGCAACGGAAAAATTACTTAAATATACCTCTACGTCTGAACTCCCCATTGCACGTAACTGATGTTCTCTAAACGACTCTTGATATGACATCACTCGCAGCACTTCCATATAACCGGAATTTTAACTTGACTGCTCTACTACTGTCTTCCGAAATAACACCGTTTTACGTTCGCCATGTTCTACAAGCGAACACTGCTCGCTTTCTTTTAAAGTATATGACCAAACGATACGGAACTGCAGCGACTGATTGTAATAGTACTGAACTAAGCCCCGTAGTTTCACAAACCGACACATGTTTACTCTTTCTATCTTCAACGAAGTCCATGATGTGGCTACAGCTGTTATCTCTGCGTAAACATTGTACGGATATCATTGGGTTACCATAGGGAGTAGGAATATCTGTGGATTGATCATAGTCCATTGCGCATGTGCCAACATCAAACTGGCATTGTTACGCGACTTTCATATAACATCGTTCGTTTACAGTTTGTGACAGAGCGAAACTTTAATAATTAACCTGTTTTCACACATTTATTTCTTAGTAATGGTGAGAAACTGTTGCTGCTAGCGATTCAAAACGAAATACGTCAAATAAGGAAAAGTTAATTATCATAGAAAGGCCTGCGTATCATGAATATCTGTTAATGTTTATAATGCTAGTAATAAGCAATACATGTGTTGAGAAATTTCGAAACAGTATGTGATAATTAATAGCGTAGTGCAAATTAGGCGACTGCTTGGCCATATATTTGCGAGATAAGTGCAAGATAAATTCGAGAGTGTGCTGCCAGTCAGTGCGTAGAACGTATACGCATTTAGAATAATTTTCGCACAAAATAAGTCATATGAGACAGTGTAACATCCCCATAGAAAAATTATGATTGGCTGAGCTGGAAAACCACTACGTTATTTGATTTTCAAACAGCTGAGCAAAACTGAACGTACTCAAGACATTTCGATTCGATGTTATGTAACTCAGTAGTTAAATCTTCACGTGTTTGTTGAAGTGTTTCTGATTTTGTTCCATTTGTTGCTGTGACTGTTTTTGATTTTGTTTCATTGGGTCTAACTTTAGAAGCTGTTGCTGTGTTTGTCTCTGATTTTGTTCCATTGTGTTTAACTGTTGCTGTGTTTGTCTCTGGTGTTGTTCCATTGTGTCTAACTTTTGAAGCTGTTGCTGTGTTTGTCTCTGATTTTGTTTGATTTTTTGCATTAATTGCAATAATAACGTATTAGTGTCTGGAATCTGTTACCCTATGCTTTTCGGCAGTGCATTTGCACCGGCAACATTCGCATTTTGAAAAGCAGAAGATGTGTCTTGACTTAACTGAGAAAAAGGTGAGGATGCAAAACCTAAATCTACAGTATTTGCAAACTTTTGTCCTGTCATTTCGGAATCCTGAGGCGAGCTGTTGCCGACCGATCGAGTGACAATGCTTCCCTGCTCACTAGTTGTTTCACTGTCTACACCATTATTTGCCGCCTGGTCCACTTCCCTATGCACAATTACCAAATTACTATGCTGAACATTAATTAATGCATTATACGATGGCGCTAACACACTACTCTCGTCTTCACAGTCCTTTCTCAGTTTACTTTGGAGTCTAGTATTATGTTTTTCACACGCCATAATTGTCACAATATTTCACACAATAACACAATAAAGAACAATTTGAAGAGTAAAATAAGAAAACACATTAAAATAGCACTGAAAATAATATCTAATTAATTGCAAGCACAGCTGCGAAATAATTGGTACAAATCTACATGCATGCCACAACTGTTTTACTGTACAGCAATGAGAAACTAGAACAACAAAGGAAATTCTCTCTACAATTACCCACTAGCAATAAACAATAGCTACACTAATTACACAAACTACAAGAAAAAATCAGAAGATTCGAGTGAGGTATCCCCGGCTAAGGGTCGACATATGCAACATCCCCTTAGAAAAATTAAGAATGACAGTGCTGGTAAACCTCTTACATTATTTAATTTTCAGTCAGCTGAGCAAAACTGAACGTACTCAGACATTTCTCTCTTTACATATTCTGATCAACAGTAAGCTGATACAGATTTTTTTTTAATAGTGCAACGCAATCTGACTTTCAATAAGCCCTACAAAGGAATGGCCCTGACTAACAATAACCTATACCTTTCATGAATCGGTTACCTCACAAAAATCTTCGTTACTCAAACTACTGCCAAACAGCATGCGCCAATATTGCCAGCTAAATAAAAGATTCTAACTGCTGTAGGCACTAACTACTGAAAGGCATAGTTACCAAATGACAGATTTTGATGAAGAACAAACAATGTATTTACCTTAATAGTGTTCAAAAGTCATAATATATATCAGTTCATGACATCCAGTCTTACAAATTTCCTTTTTCTGACGGACGCACGTCCAGATCGTCCGCTCTCAAAACTCTGCCATCTCTGTCCCCACCTCCACTACTGCTGGCGGCTCACCTCCAACTGCGCAACGCTACGCTCTGTTCACATCCAACTGCCCAACACTACAATAGCAAATATTCCAACAATGCAAATCAGCCACAGACTGCACACTGCACAGACTGTGATTTTCATACAGAGCGCTACGTGGCGTTACCAACATAAAAACCTAAACAGCCTACTTGCAACAGTATGAAGCATTATTTCGAGATCACACACATTTCCGAACCATTTTAAAGTAGTTACAACAGAAAACTGTGGTACTAATGCCTGTTACGTGGCGAATGAGATTGTGCGATTAATATTTCAGTTTCTCGAAGAGTGAACGAAGATATTGTACCAGTAATTAAAAGCCGATAAATTTCGTCTCATAAAATATTACACAGTGCAATAAATTGCTACTTTGTTGCATGTCCTAGCTTGAAATTCGATACTTTAAAACTGAACACGAACAGTCTCGACCGCAAAAAACATTTCTTTTGTGGTAATCGGTTTCGGTCAGTTTTTGACCATCTTCGGACCCTCATTCCATGATTGTATGCTCCACTCGCAGAGCAATTGATATTAGCAGAGTTATAACACCCGCTCCTCCTACCATCATGGTATGAGTGTCTGAAGATGGTCAAAAACTGCTGCGCGGGCTTAGCCGATCAGTCTGGGGCGCTGCGGTCATGGACTGTGCTGCTGGTCCTGGCGGAGGTTCGAGTCCTCCCTCGGGCATGTGTGTGTGTGTTTGTCCTTAGGATAATTTAGGGACTGATGACCTTAGCAGTTAAGTCCCATAAGACTTCACACACATTTGAACATTTTGAACATTTGGTCAAAAACTGGCCGAAAGCGGTTACCACAAGATAAATGATTTTTGAGGTCCAGACTGTCTGCGTTGATTTTTAAAGCACTTTTCGCCAGACCTCTGATCGCCAAGAGAAATATTCTGAAAAATTACTTTCAAATTCGGTATTTTTCGGAACATTTTCTCTTTGGCGTACTAGGAAGCCATTTCGTAATGCTACCATATCACAGTTTATTAAAATATAGGGTTGATAGTATGGTCATGGGCAGTATGCAAAATATCTGTAGCTCTCACATTACTTCTTATAAGAAAAAAAAACCTTTTATACTTCTCTCAAACAAGCGAAATGTCCTTTAATTCATCTTTTCAAAGCCTTAACCCCAGTTCATCCCAGAAGTAGAATGCAAATTATTAAAACGTCTATGAAACTAATGTGCAAAATCATGGTTCTTGCGAACGGAAACAGTCTGTACTGTATGTTAACCGGGGACCCAGATCGAAGGAGAGGCTCCGTCCCTGCCGCAGCCGCAGTGGTCCACAACCCCACGATGACTACCACAATCCACTTCACCCCTCCGCTGCCCCACACCGAACCCAGGGTTATTGTGCCGTTCGGCCCCCGGCGGGCCCCACCAGGGAACGTCTCACACCAGACGGGTGTAACCCCTATGTTTGCGTGGTAGAGTACTGGTGGTGTAAGCGTACGTGGAGAACTTGTGTGCGCAGCAATCGCCGACATAGTGTAACTGAGGCGGAATAAGGGGAACCAGCCCGCATTCGCCGAGGCAGATGAAAAATCGCCTAAAATCCCACAGAGTGGCCAGTTCACCGGACCTCGACACAAATCCGCCGGGCGGATTCGTGCCGGGGACCAGGCGCTCCTTCCCGCCCGGAAAGCCGTGCATTAGACAACACGGCTAACGGGGCTTAATCCCCTTACTCGGTACATACTTCTCCACAGCGCGGTTTACAGTCCTTTTAAACTTCACCCATAATCCTCAACGTCCATCATACTGGAGTTCAGGAAGTAAAGCAGAAAAAGGAGAATACAAATATCTAAAGCAATGAGATTAACAGAATGCACGAAACGTCGAAGTAGGAATGGCAAGAGAGGAAACGCAAAGCTATAGTAGCATGCCTGATTGCCTGGGAGATACAAGAGGAGTTCAATAACTAATGCAAAACATTTTTTCCTGAAAGCAGGTTGGTTTTGTCCAGGATTCCAACACAGCATATTATCTCCCACCCTTTTGGCTAAAAAAACCCTATTTATCAACATAATATCTATTCAATGCGACAGCCTCACACCGCCTTGCTGCGAGGGTTTGTATGCCGACATGGTACCACTCTTCTTGTTGACGTCGCAGAATACATCTCGCTGCATATAAAACCTCCCCATCATCCACGCACAGTCCGCCTCCGGTCGTTGAGTGGTCAGCGCGGCAGAATGTCAATTCTAAGGGCCCGGGTTCGATTCCCAGCTGGGTCGGAGACTTTCTCCGCTCAGGGACTGGGTGTTGTGTTGTCCTAATCATCATCATTTCATTCCCATCGACGCGCAAGTCACCGAAGTGGCGTCAAATCGAAAGACTTGCACCCGGCGAACGGTCTACCCGACGGAGGGCCCTAGTCACATGACATTTACATTTCATCCACGCCGGCCGTGGTGGCCGAGCGGTTCTAGGCGCTACAGTCTGGAAGCGCGCGACCGTTACGGTCACAGATTCGAATCCTGCCTCGGGCATGGATGTGTGTGATGTCCTTAGGTTAGTTAGGTTTAGGTAGTTATAAGTTCTAGCGGACTGATGATCTTAGAAGTTGAGTCCTATAGTGCTCAGAGCCGTTTTTCATCCATGCACTGCTTTCCGCGGAGTGCATCCTTCAATTGGCCAAACAAATGGGTGAGCTCCTCTTGCGTGCGGAGAGGAGAAGTTCTTTTGCATTTTTGCGGTGACGAACACACTGAAGTCGTTTCTTCAGTTTCCAAATGGTAACGGAATACTCTTCAGAGATGATCGCTGCATCTTGAGGGAGGACATTAAACAGAATAACCCTTTCAGAGCCGCAGGAGCCGTCGTCATGATTCGGCTGAGGGTGCGGCTTTGAACTTTTTTTCGGTGGAGAGGAGGTATGGCGCCTCTTCACGGATTGCCGTTTTGTTTCCGGTTTGGAGTGATTAATACATGTTTCATCGCCTGTGACGATGTTCGACAAAAAATGTCTCGTTCATCCTTCTAATGCACAAGCAATAATGCACAGATGGTCCTTCGTTTCTCTTTATAGTCTTCTGTTAGGCGGTGAGGAACCCAGACGGCACTGACCTTTAACTACTCCAGCTGATGGACGGGTGTGTCAGCACTACCAACAGAGAAGTCCAGTTGAACAGAGAGGTGTTTTATTGCGATCGGTCGATCACTTCGAATAAGACTGTCCTCACATTCCAACATTGTATGATTCACAGCTGTGGCCGGCACGGGGGAGATCGAACAGGTTTGCGCTACCTTGTAGCGCTGACGACAGAAGCCACGTGCAACGACTCACCGTGCTTTTGTTCAGTGACAGGTGTCCGTAGACATACTGCAATCGCCTATGAACGTCTGTGATGCTCTGGTTTTCCGCCAAAAGAAACTCAATGACAGCTTCCTGTTTGGAACGCCATTTTGAAGACCACATGTAGAGCCGCCACCAATCGGAACTTTATGAAACTGTAAGTCATTATGAAGTGCCCATCTTTTCGTTAATGGTAATAGTTAATGTGATATTTACGTGGAATTAAGACACTGCGCGGAATTCGAAAACGTTTACAGTGAAAAATAGGGGTCGCAATGATTTTGTGTTTGGTATATATTACATAGTATGTTGCTGCATATGAAATGTAGCTAAAGTATTGAATTTTTCTTTTCACTTAAGGTGGAGGTCTCTGTCTGTCACCAGTCTCGTTTAACTGATCTGACACAGCACACTTATTTGCGATCGCGTCACACCAGCGATAAAGCCTGAGTGGAATATCCACAACATTCCTCGTACTTCATGAACGGTTTCAGATATCTAAGTGATATTTTCGCAAATGATAACATACAAAGAGGAGCGTATTTTCCCGTATGATTATTACGAAAAACTTCATTATCTACCATGTTATTCAATGAACTACAGACTTTCTCGATGACAGGTTTGCAACAACACAGGTGAATACATTACCGTTTATTTTGTAATGAGGATGTGCTTTTTTATGAAATACTGACCTTACTTTTCCTCAGTTCCTCACTGAATAAACTTTTTTAAGCCACTGTTTCAGAATTCTCTCCCAGGTTAGTGAGGTGAGTGTGTGTAAACTCCGTTGTATTTTGGCAAAAGAAGCAAATTTTAACATGGCAGCAACAGAAATGTGTAGGTTTTACTGAAAATTTGTCACTTGTGACACTTCTCTGAAAGCTACAGATGGTTAACAAGCCAGGCTTAAATAAACTGATGCATTTTCGGCAGAATTCTTTTTAAATACTAACCAAAGAAGAGGTGACAGATCTTTTAAAATGATTACCAAGCAAGTGTGGGTGTGGAGTTGCCACACTTAATATTTACAAAAAATGTGAGCATAGGTTTCAGTTGAGAATGGTACTTCCCCTCCAGCACTCGGCATTTCCCCTACAGTGCCTGCTCACAGCCCCCACCACTACCGCTCTCCCCATTTGTTCCCTACCGTCTGTGCATCTACAGGCCACGATGTTATGTGTAGTCTCAAGACAAATGTGGCGTGCGGGTGGGGGCCACAGGAAAAGTAAAAGAGTGGAATGAATTGTTTGAGTTAAAATACCATAATTATTCATTACTAACACCGCAATTTCAATTAGATCTGAATGATAAATTACACACATTCATTCCATGAGGACACTATTTGCAAAAATGAAAACTACAGAAAGAACACATGTAGTTTAAAATTCTGCACCTGTGTCCAGTAATATGGCATAAAATAACAAATCAGTGCAATAAATTTATGGCTATATTACTCCGATATCTCAAGATAACAAGACACTTAACAAAAATTTTAGTTAAACTTTTGCACTGTGTTCAGTTTTGTAACACAGGGCACAAACTGGTGCAGCAAGCAAGGAGCAGCACTGAGTCAAAAGCATCAGTATTCATTTTGTGTACACTTAACTAATTAAGAACAGTTAGACAATAATTACAATAACGATTATTAGGAACGAAGTCCTCCTTGGCAGGAGCCAGGACATTTACAATGGGAACAGAGCTGTCACACACATCTCGGTACAGGTGTCTTAGTCTGCCAGCAAATACAGGGCACAAGAAATCGCACAATAGATAACCAGGAGCCTCGTATTAGCAATGTAAACAACTGTGCATTCTACAAGTAACAAAAGTCACCCTCTGGTACACAGACTCATTGCTCATAACATGGAAGATCTAGCGTGTCGACTGTCGCTGAACACATTACCCCATACAAGCTCCATAAGATTACAGATCAAACATAATACGAGGAGTGTCCAGAAAGTAAGTTCCGATCGGTCGTGAAATGCAAACGTCTAGGAAAATACGATAAAACTTCGCACAGATATGTTGGGCAGTGTCTCTAGTATGGCCCTAGATAGCATCACGTCGCTCTTCTCATTTATGAGTTCACAGTGAGCGCGTGAAGATGTCCTGAAAATAGTGTCTCAGGCCAAATACGAGAGCCTGGTGAAAAATTTCGCCTGAAGCTATGCAGCCAACTTTACACAATTGTCGTGCGGTTTCTTCTTCAAGACAATTCTCAGCCGCATTCTGCAGGGGCAATGAAGATGCTCCTGCATCGTTTTCAATTGAAAATGTTTGATTACCCATAATACAGCCCGTAATTGTCTCCCTCTGACTTTCATCTCTGGTCACATGCACCGCTGGCTATAAAGACAACATTTTGGCACAGACAACGAGCTGTAGGCCAGCGTAGAGAATTGGCGGAGAGCACTGGCGGCTGCCTTCTGTGATGAAAGTAACGGAAAGCTGGTACAACGCTACGACAAATGTCTAAATCGGAGAGACGACTATGGAGAGAAGTAGCTGGAAGGTGTAGCTAAATGTTGCAAACAAAACATTTCTGATTTTCACTGTGGTTTCCATTTCGCGATCAATCGGAACTTACTTTCTGGACAGCGCTCGTGTATTATGGATCCCCGTGAAAATAACCAGTTACTAACACAGCTTGTCACTGACGTTGTATCACAGAATTTCTAATAAGGCAGCTGTCCATTTAGAGCATACACTTGCACAAGTTGCACGCAATTACACAAGACACACAAAACTTTGTGGATGGCACGGACCAAGTGAATACAATAAATTATGAAGCACTATGGAGACGCAGTGGGTAGTTCTTAGCGACGTGAGGTATCAAATCCAAAAGAAAAGTACCTACTCGAATGGAAAGTTACTTGCCACAGTCAACTGTGCGGACATTGTGGGCAAAGTATAATTCCGTGTTTCGGACATAGATGGAACATAGCCATACCAGCAGCAAATTGGTCAGCCACAGGCTACAGGGCTTCCAAACGGCACATCCCGGCAGCCTCTCTTTAGCTCCGTGTATGCCAGCGGCCACGTAAATAAACCGCTTTCCACTCGCGGGCTAGCCGCCGACCACGACCTTCCTGGAGCCTTCACTCAGTGCCTCGTAACAGGTCCACGAAAGCTCCGTGCATGCGAACGGCCACGTAGCAACAAACTCGCTCTCGAGTTCCGGGCTGGCTACAGAGCACAACTTCCTTCCTCGTCATTCTGCTGACTGTGATGGACACTGTCCGCAATCACTCCGTGCATGGGTACGACGAAGTTCCAAAAACTCACGGCCAGGCTGCCGAGCTAACCTTCCCTCTAACTGGCTACACCGCGCTCGCAGATAAGCAGATGCTATCCAGACCTGCGGCGAGGTGTAAGGGTGATCAAAATATTTCCGTTTGAAGGCCGTACAGTCCAGAAACAGAATTCCAGTCAAGCAAAATCACAGTGAGAATTGAGGCAACCGTCCGTCCCACCAACGCACTAGCTGCGTGAAGAGGTGCACAACTGCCTGCTGCACATCCTCGTCCTACAAGAATCGTCGACCGATCAAAGCCTTTTTTTTTTTTAGGGACACAAGACGTGATAATTTCATAGGGAAAGATTAGAAGTATAGGGCGGGTGCTATAGCGTCTTCCAGTTCAGTCGGCATAACTTCTGCATTACGACATATGCGACATATGCGGACGTGCGTTATCATGAACTTGGGGCACCATTCCACAGTAGTGGTTTTTGACAGACATGCTACCCCATGTACATTCTTCATTCTCCGATGAATGTCTACCAGTGCTTGTCCTTCGGCAGCCAACAAAAGAGTAACAGCTCATTGGTCCTGTTTCAACGCATTTGGAAATAAGGACACCATAGTTCATGTTTCCGCATTTACCCCACGCACGTCGCAAAGACACGAATGCCACACCAATCCCTTGCCTATATATCAGTGCTTATATACCATCACTACTATGCATATACGCTGCAGCAATTCCCTCAAACGGAAAATTTTTGATTGTCCCTTACACAAGCAATGGTGGCAGCTCAGAAGGTTCGATCGATATAGTGCTACACAAAGCCCGTAATAAAATGAAGCCGGCCGGAGTGGCCGAGCGGTTCTAGGCGCTACAATCTGGATCCGCGCGACCGCTACGGTCTCAGGTTCGAATCCTGCCTCGGGCATGGATGTGTGTGATGTCCTTAGGTTAATTAGGTTTAAGTAGTTCTAAGTTCTAGGGGACCTCAGCAGTTGAGTCCCACAGTGGTGGTGGTGGTTAGTGTTTAACGTCCCGTCGACAACGAGGTCATTAGAGACGGAGCGCAAGCTCGGGTTAGGGAAGGATTGGGAAGGAAATCGGCCGTGCCCTTTCAAAGGAACCATCCCGGCATTTGCCTGAAACGATTTAGGGAAATCACGGAAAACCTAAATCAGGATGGCTGGAGACGGGATTGAACCGTCGTCCTCCCGAATGCGAGTCCAGTGTGCTAACCACTGCGCCACCTCGCTCGGTGAGTCCCACAGTGCTCAGGTCCATTTGAACCAATAACATGAAGCGTCAAAGAAACTGGTTTAGGCATGTGTATTCAAATACAGAGATATGTAAACAGGCAGAATACGGCGCAGCGGTCGGCAACGCCTACACGAGACAACAAGTGTCTGGCACTGTTGTTAGATCGATTACTGCTGCTGCAATGGAGGATTAGCAAGATTTAAGTGAGTTTGAACGTGATGTTACAGTCGTCACACGAGCGATGAGACACAGCATTTCCGAGGTAGCGATGAAGTGGGGATTTTCCCGTACGAACATTTCACACGTGTACCGTGTATATCAGCAAGCCGGTGAAACATCAAATCTCCGACATCGCTGCCGCCGGAAAAAGCTCATGTAAGAACGGGACCAACGACGACAGAAGTGCATCGTTGTACGTGACAGAAGTGCAACCACTCCGCAGATTGCTGCAGATTCAATGCTGGGCCATCAACAGATGACAGCGTGCGAACCATTCGACGAAACATTATCGCTACGGGGTTTCGGAGCCGAAGGCCCACTCGTGTACCCTTGATGACTGCACGACACAAAGCTTTACGCCTCGCCTGGGGCCGTCAGCACCGATATTGGACTACTGATGACTGGAAAAATATTGTCTGGTTGGAGGAGTCTCGTTTCAAATTGTATCGAGCGGATGGACGTGTACAGATATGGAGACAACGTCATGAATCCATGGACGCTGCATGCCACCAGGGCACTACTCAGTCTCGTAGAGGCTCTGTAATGGTGTGAGACGTGTGTAGTTGAAGTGATATGGGACCCCTGACACGTCTAGATATTTAGGTGACACGCACGTAAAAGTCCTGTCTGATCACCTGCATTAATTCATGTCCATTGTACATTCCGAGTGGCTTGGGAACTTCCAGTAGGACAATGCGACACCTAACACGTCCAGAACTGCTACAGAGTGACTCCAGGACCACTCTTCTGAGCTTAAATACTGCCAATGTCCAATAAAATTCCCAGACGTGAACATTATTGAGCATATTTGGGATGTGTTGCAACGTGCTACTGTTCAAAAGAGATCTCCACCCCCTTACGGATCCCCTACAAGATTCATGGTGTCAATTCCATCCAGCACTACTTCAGACATTAGTCGAGTCCATGCCACGTCGTGTTGCGGCACTTTTACGTGATCTTGGGGCCCTATACGACATTAGTCAGGTGTACCAGTGTCTTTGGCTCTTCAGTGAATATTTGTGTGTTGAACTTAGAGCTCTGTGGAGGAATGTACTGGATGCTTCTGACTTAAGATATGAAGACTGTGCCTCAGCATGGAAATGTGGTACAGCAGTACCAGCATGGAGGTTGATGGATACAGTAGGTAAGAGCAAAGAAAGCTATCACAGTTACAGGAAACTAAGACACAATAAGCATCTACCTATTGTGGAGCTAGACATTTGGAGCAATGCACAAACAAATTGAATGAATAAATATCAAGTAAGCCACAGAAAGATTCCTGCTGTGCCTCCTCCGCCTCCCCCTCTCTCTCTCTCTCGCCCATTGTCTCACACACACACACACACACACACACACACACACACACACACACGAGCACGCGGGTGTGCAGAAAAGAGATGTAACAGTAATAATGGACACTTGTATTTTTGTGAACTAAAAAACGGAAATACGGGGTATAACCAAAACAAACGGAACTTTTTCCAGAGTAGTGTCCAGCGGTGAAATTCTGCTTTCTGCTCGGAAAAAATGAAAGAGATACTTTTGATTTGTTAAAAACGACGTACGAGGAACATAATTTGGGGGAAACTCAAGGGTTTGAGTGGTTTTCTCGTTTCAAAAATGGTGAAATGTCGGTTGATGATAAACCTTTTCTGGTCGTCCATCCACGGCCGGAACACATGAAACTGTTGAGAAGAATCGTGCAGTCACCAGCGAAGATTGACGACGTCCACTGAAGAAATTATGGACCTGTCGAGAGTGACTTGGTGTTAAGTGCAGCGAATTGTGACAGAAGATTTGGGAGTGAAAAGGGTGGGTCCCAAATTCGTTCCACGACTGCCGACTGCTGAACAAACCGAAGGTCGCGGTGCGTTGAAAGAAGAGTGCCAAAATGATCCAAACCTTTTTTCAAATATTATCATAGGTGACAAAACTTGGTGCTATGCTTACAATCATGAATCAAAGGAACCATTGAACTAGTGGAAGACTTAAGTTCGCCTCGTCTCGCCCAAGGTCAGGTTCAAGCCAGAGGTGGGTCTGCGATGTGTTGACACTGAGCTGACCATCAACGTGAACCAGCATCTTCATTTATACATAGTGAATGATCAGGTGTGGCCTTCCAGCACTGGCGGCTCATGAATATACATTCTGGGTGTTCAAAACTTTTTAGATTCAGATAAATACTAGAATTAAATTAATAGCATCTGCTGTATAACAGTTATGCTTATCAACGTATTCATACAACTATAGCCACTGTCAACAATAATAACAATAATAATATCCAGCAAACCAATACTAGTGTCATTTATAGATTTCAAAAAAGCATTTGATTGTATAGACAGAGAAACACTAGATAAGGTCATTAGAGAATTTGGTGTTAAATCAAAACTAGCAAACATAATTCGTGAAACACTAACAGGTACAGTATCTAAAGTCAGATTTATGGGAGAAGTATCTCAGCCTTTTGAAATAAAAACTGGTGTTAGACAAGGTGATGTTTTATCACCTTTACTGTTTAACTGTGTTCTAGAAAAAATTGTAAGGATCTGGAATTCGGAACTAAAAAATCACAAAATTGAACCAATAAATCTGGGAAGGAAAACAAAAGGAATTAAGGAAAACTGCTTGGCTTTTTCGGATGATTTCACAATATTTTCAGAAAACCTGACAGAAGCAATTACTCAAATAAACATCCTGGAAAAATTAGCAAACAGGACTGGTCTCGAAATTTCAGCTGAAAAAACAAAATTCATGACAAATATAAAAAATGCAACAAAATACGTAGAAACACAAATAGGTAAAATAGGGCGAGTAAATAAATTTAAATATCTTGGAGAAACTATACAACAAAATGGACTAGAAAAATCTGCAATAGATGTAAGAATTAACAAAATGGAAAGAGCACTGATCGCTTTTCTCATTTCAAATGGTTCAAATGGCTCTGAGCACTATGGGACTTAACATTTGAGGTCATCGGTCCCCTAGAACTTAGAACTACTTAAACTTAACTAACCTAAGGACGTTACACACATCCATGCCCGAGGTACGATTCGAACCTGCGACCGTAGAGGTCACGCGGTTCCAGACAGAAGCTCCTAGAACCGTTCGGTCACTGCAGCCGGCTTTCTCATTTCATATAATAAGGCAATATTTCAAAACAATGAAAATTTTACAAATAAATTTTTCTTTTTTTTAAAGATTTATCTAGAAACCACAAATTTCAGTTCAGCACTGCTGCTATGGCTAATATGTATTTTGTTGTTTCACTCGGCTGTTAGTAAAAAGTATAAAACATAGAGATAAAACAATTACCGAAAAATACTGGTTATTCAGAACTGAAATACCGGTATCGATTTTAACCGGTCGGTTTTTCCCATGCCTAATGGTGATGTAAGTTTTTGGTGGTAGTGGTAAGTTCCTATGTCATGAGCTGCTGACGTCACCGATCCCTAAGCTTACACACTACTTAGTCTAACTTAAACTGACTTACGCTAAGGAAAACACACACACCCATGTCCGAGGGACGACTTGAACCTCCGACGAGGGGCTGCCGGCCGGAGTGGCCGTGCGGTTCTGGGCGCTGCAGTCTGGAGCCGAGCGACCGCTACGGTCGCAGGTTCGAATCCTGCCTCGGGCATGGTTGTGTGTGATGTCCTTAGGTTAGTTAGGTTTAATTAGTTCTGAGTTCTAGGCGACTGATGACCTCAGAAGTTAAGTCGCATAGTGCTCAGAACCATTTGAACCATCCGACGAGGGGCACGCGCGAACCATGGCAAGGCATCCAAGACCGCGCGGCTATCCCGCACGGCATAAAGTTTTTGTCTGGTGAGCTTATGCTGACTATTGAGAGCACATATAGAGCCGTTTTCGATGAACGTCAGTTGAATGTTTTTATGTAGGCAGTCCGTCATCGCCGGCTGTGGTGGTAGAGGTGTTCTAGGCGCTACCGTCTGGAACCGCGCGACCGTTGCGGTCGCAGGTTCAAATCCTGCCTCGGGCATGGATGTGTGTGATGTCCTTAGGTTAGTTAGGTTTAAGTAGTTCTAAGTTCTAGGGGACTGATGACCTCAGAAGTTAAGTCTCATAGTGCTCAGAGCCATTTGAACCAAGCCAGTCCGTCATCCCCGTTGGATAACAGGTGAAAAGCTATGAATAGATCTCATTTTACGAAATTTTTCTTGAACACATCCCAATTACATTTGTACGTGATATGGGGCGACGGTAAGTTGTCAGTAGGTGTTGGCATGAAGTACGGTTTGAATTCCTTCTCTTCTCGATCATCAGATATGAAGCCAACGGGATTTTCTCTTTGTATTACGAGGACAGCTTTGTTTTACGAGTATGTTGTACACGGTCCTGCGTAACTGCACAATAGGGCAGTCGCAGCAGCAAGCATTTCCCGTGGTCCAGTGAAAGTGGTGGGGCACATGAAATGACCGTCTTCATACTGGCAGTGTTTGTTGGGGGTTGTGGAAGTTGTCCTGGCTGTGTGTGGTCTCGGCGGAAACTCTGAGGACAGGCGAGACCTAAGCGCAGTTTTAAATGACCCCAAGGGAACACAGAGGCACCCGCTGGTTTCAGGAGTCCAGACCACTCACCCCCGGTTTTCCTGGTCTTTGTTCGTTGCCTGGGCATCGTTTCAGTTGGCCCACGAGGTTTACCGCGGTCGGCTGCACTTGGAGTGAATGTTAAATTAATATCTTGCTAGGTCTTAAATTTTCCCAGGTAGTTAAAAGACACATTACAAGAAACGTACACAATTGGCCTCAGCTGTGCCAGGTACTTCCACAGCAGACACACTGTTAGAAAAAAATTTAGCACTGAATACTTTAAATACGAGAACTCAGTATTCAGATGGATAGCCTATGAAGAAACATACCTCTATGTGAGAAAAAGCACCCAAAGTTAAAACAGGTAAAACCTACCCTCAAAGAATAATTTAATGTAGGTTAATTCTTACAAAGAAGAAAACAGCAACCAGCCACTATTAATACTGCTATTTATGTAGGTAAATAGCGCCGTTACGGGTTCCGAACTGGAAAGTTCATCATCTGACGGCTGTTCACATGACTTTCAAGATACTCTTTACATTATCGTCCGTTTTCGATGTTCATTATTACACTGTGGCGAAGTATTTTTGGTGAGTTGTTGCCCTACGGTAAAAAAGCGCCCTATGTGAAAATAACTAACCTCCAAACGATGAAATACAGCGTAAATAAATATGTGAGGTTAAGTGGTTATGGTACTTACGTCGAAAATTCTGCGCGATGTTGTTGTACCATAACCACTTAACCTCACATATTTATTTACGCTGTATTTCATCGTTTGGAGGTTAGCTAATTTCACATAGGGCGCTACTAACACTGTTTTCTACCGTAGGGCAACAACGCACCAAAAATACTTCGTCACAGTGGAATAATGAAAATCGAAAACGGACGATAATGTAAAGAGTATCTTGAAAAATCATGTGAACAGCCGTCTGATGATGAACTTTCCAGTTCGAAACCGGTAAAGGCGCTCTTTACCTAAATTTATTATTTACGTAAATAAATATTATTTACCTAAATAAATAGTAGTATTAATAGTGGCTGGTTGCTGTTTTATTCTTTGTAAGAATCAACCTACATTAATTGTACACAGCCACGGTCTCACCATGTCAGTTTTAGACAAAATAGCAAAGAATAATTTGCTTGGAGAAAGAGGAACCACAGTATACTTAACACTTAAGTTTCAGAACTCAGGCAGTACATGTGAAACAAGCACCAATGTTCACTATACTTCCAGAGGGCATCAAAATTACTTTGTTCTTGATAGATCGATCCAAACTGTTTTTGCGTGTTGTTCACTGAATAGTTTTGCTGAAAAGTTTTAGGGGTGAAAGAGGAACTAGTACTGCATGAAGGACGTTTCACAGCCGTGAAGCACTGCAGCATTTATTTCCTCTACAACTGCTCTGTGACAAACATACACATCACCATTGTTATTTAAAAAATGGTTTTAATGACACTTACGAAATTAATAAATCTTTTGGTTAAAAACAGGCAGTACAAATAATAATGACAGATTATTTTCCTGAGACGTTTGCAACAGCATATAGGACACTAATCACGCAGAAACAGCCACAATTCTTTATAACCTCGTTTACAATGCGCAGGTATGGCACTGGAAGAATTTACAAGTTAAAACACACCCATTACTCATGCAAATACTAACGAAATACGTCATATAAGCAAATATCTTACTGCTTTCATTGGGCATTTCTACTTTATGGCATTCTAATATTCTTTAATTTTCGTGAGCAACTGTGGGGGCCTACATAAACAAAAGGAATGCAATATCGTAAGTCACTTACCGTAGGAGTGAAACAGACAGGAAGCGAAGGAAAGCCAAGGGGAAGTGACTGCGAGAAATATGTGAAGAAATTGAACAAGAAATATTAATCAGAAAGACCGATTCACCATATAGAAAAGTCAAAACAACCTTCGGTGAAATTAAAGGTAAGGGCTTCAGCATCTGGAGTCTAGTGGATGTTCCGCTGTTAGATGCAGAGGGAGAGCGTATAGGCGAAAAGAGAACATTGGAGGTCTCTACCAGGGTGAGTGCTTCCCTTGTGGCATAACAGGAGAAGAGATGCGAGTCGAGATGGAAGGTATGCGGAATCCAGTAGTAGTATCAGAGTTTATCAGAGCTTTGGAAGAATTACTATCAAATAAGGCAAAAGGTATAAATAACATCCCTTTGGAATTTCTGAAGTCATTGGGGGAAGGGTAATCAAACTACTGTACAGATAGATGTGTAGACTCTATGAACCCGAAGATATACCATCAGACTTTCGAAAAATATCATCCATGCAATCCCGAAACAGCAAGGGCCAATAAGTGTGAGACTATCTTCCAGTCAGTGTAACAGGTCATGCATCCCAGTAGCTGACAAAAATAATACACAGAGGAATGGAAAAGAAAATCGTGGCTTTAGGAAAACTAAAGGCATCGGAGGAGCAGTTCTGACGTTGCTGTTCATAACGCAAGCAAGACCGAAGAAAAATCATGACACGTTGACAGGATTTGTAGACCTGGAAAAAGCGTTTGACAATATAAAATGGTGCAAGATCTTCGAAATTCTGAGAAAAATAGGGTAAGCTATAGGGAAAGACGGACAACACATAACATGTACAAGCGGTAAGAGGGAAAAATAGGAGTCGAGGACCAACAACGAAGTACTACGATTAAAATGGGTTTAAGACAAGGGTATAGTCTTCAGCCCTTACTATTCAATCTATACATCAAAGAAGCAATGACAGAAATAAAAGAAAGGTTCAAAAGCGGGATTAAAATCCAGGATAAAGGAAACCAGTAAAATATTTGTTAATCACATCGCTGTCCGCAGTAAAATTGAAGGGGAATCACAGGATCTTTTGAATGGAATGAACAGACTGGCGAGTGCAGAATAAGGATTGACATTAAACCGAAGAAAGACGAAAGTAGCAGTAATGAGATCAGCGATATAGTTAATATCAAAAGTGGTGAGCATCAGGTAGACGAAGTTAAGTATTTCTGCTACATTGGAAGCAAAATAACAGATGACAGACGAAGAAAAGGACATAAAAAGTAGACTGACACAAGCAAAGAGGCATTTCTGGCCGAAAGAAGTCTAATGGTATCGAACATGACCTTAATTTGAAGAAAAAAAACGAAGAATGTACATTTGGAGCACAGCATTGTATGGCAGAGAACAGAAGCAGCAAGGGAAATATAGCAATGCTGGGTCAATATGTATGACTTCTTGAGCTGCCTAATCATCATGGACCAGTGCTGGGTGAATCAATATTGTTCCAATAAAAGGAAGCACAGCAAGTAGTGGAAACGTGTCTGTTCACTAACACTAAACGGGATTAAGACTCAACCACCGGGCAGGATTATCCTGTTTTGTTTTTGCCATAGTTTGGTGCTAACAGGTTTAGCTCGTAAGGGGCAAATCATCACAGGTGCATACTGCTGAAATTACATGACGAAGTCACGGGAGTCCGTTAATACGAAACGTCACGTTAAGCTGTGCACTGCTGTGTCTTTGCACCCAAGAACACCACAGTTCATCCTGCGCAAAACAGTCACACGTTTTGGTGAAACAGGTCCCACTTAAATAAGAAACGTCGCTAAAGAATATAGTTCGTGATGTTATAACGGCGTGCCGTCTCTATTGCACCACAGATTCGTCTCATACTTGATACGATTTGGCTGCATATCCTTAATTTCGACAAATCTGTAGGTTTTCCTCACTGAAGAAAAAATATGACAAAACAAGGAAAATTCTTTTCTTTACTCACTTTCACAAATTGTCTAAAGCTCATTTAATGATTTTCTCTGTCGCCCAGGCAACCAGCAATAGTGTTTAAACGGACGCTCAATAAAATCAGTGAATCGTTGGTTTCTGTTCTGAAATTACACTTGAAATTGATATTTTCCGTCATTAATTATTTTTGTTGTTAGTAACTGTTAATAACTGTTTTCCAGGCACTCAAACGGTGCACTACCTGTCAACAAACAGTTTGTATGTCTTTCCTGTCCTTGAAACAAAAAAAATATTCTTTTTGTAAATAAACGTTATCGAAGAATTATAAAGCCAAAGATCTACTTCTGGATTGTAGCACTTCAAAACTAAATAACTTACTGACATGCATGTAACCAGTTGATGAAAAATATATAATAAGAACAAACAAATTAACGTTCTTCTTTGGTACAGCCATTCTTCTTTGATACAGCCATTGTTCAATGAATATGAGATATTTTTCGTAAAACGCTTTAACTCGGTTTATTTCAACCAGTGATGTACAAAGGTAGACCACGAGATAAAATTTCGAACTCATTCCGTAAACTGAACTTGATTCGTTAGTGACCAAGAAGAGACTGAACCAGCGGGAAAATACTCCTGTCGAAGCTCAAAAAAGAAGATTATGTACCACTTTAAAAGACTGACAGAAAAATAGGGAACTAGCTGCCTCAAGCCTCATTCTGCCTTCCTCACTAAAAATTTAGGCATGCGAATATATTCGCTCTTTTTTAACACAGAAAATTCTAAATCCTTTTCCCCGGTCTATCTTTGTGGTTAAGGCTTCGTACACTGCCGCTACCTATATCGCACTGCCATTGTCTGCTCTCTCATTTAACACTGTCTCCTTCCGTCTTCCTTTCCAACTGTCATTGTCTGCACCACAAATCGGCAGCTCAGGACTTCTGGAAGGGAGGGGGGGGGGGGGGGCGGGGGGAGTGTTACTTTTATTTACCCCTGCATCCACGTGTTTAAAATTTCTGCCGAAAATGCACCATCGCCTACATCTACGTGATACAGTTCGTTGGCCTGCGATCTGTGAGAATCCTGAACCCCCTCCCCCAACCCTATCTATGGTCTCCACTCATCTGTATTTTTCATTTCTACTTTCTCGTCCACTGGCAGTCTCCTCTCTCTTCCAACGTTACTGTCCCTCTGCTACTCCCTTTGAGCACAAGAAAGCGGTAACATGCTTGCTACCATACTGCGGGCCCGGGTTCGATTCCCTGCCGGGTTGGAGATTTTCTCCGCTCGTGCCCTGGGTGCTGTGTTGCCTTCATTACGATCACCATCTCATCGTCACCGACGCGTAAGTCGCCCAGTGTGGCGTCACCTGAAACAAGACTTGCACCCGGCACAAAAAAAAACGCGACTGTCTACGAATGCCAAAATTTTTAGTGAGGAAAGCGGAATGAGATTGACAAAACTGGTCGGCCATTTTTCTGTAAGAGTCTTTTAAAGGGGAATATATTCATCTTTTTGTGCTCCGACAGGAACATTTTTCCCACTGGTCCCCATTTTTTCCTGCTGCAGCAAGGTGAGATGCTTATATAAAACTGTATAGGTCAGAAAAGTTTTGAGAGTTTATTTATGCACTTCGAGACATTTATATATTTTGACACATATAAACAACAAACAGTACAAGGTTAGCACAAAATCTTTTGCTTTACGTTTTTTCTGGATACTTTTCTCATCGATCGCAGTTCATCGAAAACGCCCGGCTTAAGATTTTGTATAATCTGAAAAGAGTAAAAATGTTATTAGAAATATTTTAATGAATTTGCAGTCTTTCCAGTTTTACGTAAGTTTCAGCAGTCATTTTAAGTTCTCTTCTGGCGTGTCAAGACAGTTTTCAACCATTTTGTTTTTTTTTTTTGTTACGGCAGTACCACTTTGGCCGTATTTGTCTAGGCGTGGAATGGACATTGTACAGAGCCAGCGCATCGTAAAGTTTTATTGGTGGAAATATGCTAACTGAAATCATAGTTTGATGATTTAAGATGACCCTTACAACCCTCGCCATGTGTCGACAACGTCAGTTATATCTACATTAGTAAGTAGGCTGTTTATGTTTTCTTATTGGTAACGTTACGTAGCGCTCTGTATGAAAATCACTGGCTGTGCTGTGTGCAGTCTGTGGCTAGTTTGCATTGCTGTCTGCCATTGTAGTGTTGGGCAGCTGGATGTGAACAGCGCGTAGCGTTGCGCAGTTGGAGGTGAGCCGCCAGCAGTGGTGGATGTGGGGAGAGAAATGGCGGAGTTTTGAAATTTGTAAGACTGGATGTCATGAACTGCTATGTTTATTATGATTTTTCAACACTATTAAGGTAAATACATTGTTTGTTCTCTATCAAAATCTTTCATTTGCTAACTATGCCTATCAGTAGTTAGTGCCTTCAGTAGTTTGAATCTTTTATTTAGCTGGCAGAAGTGGCTCTCGCTGTATTGCAGTAGTTCGAGTAACGAAGATTTTTGGTGAGGTAAGTGATTTGTGAAACGTATAGCTTAATGTTAGTCAGGGCCATTCTTTTGTAGGGATTTTTAAAAGTCAGATTGCGTTGCGCTAAAAATATTGTGTGTCAGTTTAAGCACAGTGATGTATAATTGTTCTATGGGGACGTTTCACATTTACGCTACAGGACGGATATTACCTGCATATTTTATATGAGTAAGTACGTTATCTTCGAACCTCTCGATCTCGGTGACGGATAATAATATCGAAAAAAGTTTCGAGTTTCCCCGAGAACATTATCTTACGAATGTATGGTAAAAATTTCGATGTTGTGCCACGAATAGAAGTTATGGAATTGGCCATCCGTACAACTGGTGCTTGTCATACCCAAAAAATCAATTTTTTGAGGTTTCCTTAAGAAATGTCCATAAACAAGTGACACTTAAAATAAGCCACCTAAGATCTATCGTTGGTCGACGATAGATCTTAGGTGGCTAATGCAAAAGAACCAACCGATTTGTTGAATTTGCCTAGGCTGGAGGAAGCGTGTAATTTTTTAAAAAATTGACCTCCTGCTGCAGGATAGATACAGTACGAAGAGTTATCCAGAACACTTGACTCCTTATGACTGTGAAAAGCTCCGCGTGGTTTGAGACGTCATGCCACGGACTGCGCGGCCCCTCCGTACGGAGGTTCGAGTCGTCCCTCGGGCATGAATGTGTGTGTTGTTCTTAGCATAAGTTAGTTTAAGTAGTATGTAATTCTAGGGACCGATGACCTAAGCAGTTTGGTCCTTTAGGAATTCACACACATTTGAATATTTGACTCTGTGAAAAATCGAATTTTCGAGCGCGTCTTCTTGGAAGACACGTATTTTTACATAGATTCATTACGCTTGACATTGGCTCTTTTATTTCCTATTAGGATCGTAATCGCAGCAGGAGATGTTGTATAGCTTGAGGTTTGTTGTGGAGGACGGCAGTCAGCGAGTTGTGTATTTTAACCGGTGACGTGGAAACGCGTGCAGTGTGCCAGTCTCCGAAACGTACATGTAACGAGCAAAAACAAAACACATTGTAGCTTGCACAGTTATATACAGTACCCTACATCATTCAAGCGGCAGAGCCCTCATTGTGATACTGAACAACGTCTACATCACTAATACTTCTGTTCTGGGCTACCAAATTTTGCTTCACCACTCCCCCTCTCCCCCCACCCTGTCCCTCCCATCCCCAATCCCCTCCTGATATGGCTTTCAGCGATTTCTTCATCCTACTTCGGAAAAAAAACCAGAGCGTGGCATGCATTGCCAGAACGGCGAAAACAAAGGAAGTACATTACAGTACACTTGTTCGCCCACGAGTGTGGGATCCGTACCAGATAGGGTTGATACAAGAGATAGAGAAGATCCAACGGAGAGCAGCGCGCTTCGTTACAGGATCATTTGGTAATCGCGAAAGCGTTACGGAGATGATAGATAAACTCCAGTGGAAGACTCTGCAGGAGAGACGCTCAGTAGCTCGGTGCGGGCTTTTGTTGAAGTTTCGAGAACATACCTTCACCAAGGACTCACGCAGTATATTGCTCCCTCCTACGTATATCTCGCGAAGAGACCATCAGGATAAAATCAGAGAGATTAGAGCCCACACAGAGGCATACCGACAATCTTTCTTCCCACGAACAACACGAGACTGGAATAGAAGGGAGAACCGATAGAGGTACTCAAAGTACCCTCCGCCACACACCGTCAGGTGGCTTGCGGAGTATGGATGCAGATGTAGATGTAGAAAGTGATTTTCGTTTCCTGAACGACTAAAGCGCGTACTTTTACAGTCAAGGTATTTGTCAAGACAGCCATCGTTGGGAAGATGTAGTGCACCGAAGGGTGAATGTGATGTGCAGTTACGGAGTAACACCGACGTTAGTTTGAGTTTCCAGTGGCTACCTCTCGCAGAGCCTGCCCCACCTCGCGCGACTTTCGCGACATGTGCGGGGCAGACGAGGCAGGCGCAGACGCAGGATCTGACAGCGCTGGCTGGCCTCGTGCGTACGCGGCCGCCGTCACCAGGCAGCAGCAATAATAAACCTCGGAGCGCGCCTCTGGCCGTTCGCCGTTTTTTGGGCCCCCTTTCGGCTTAACGGCGAGCTGAGCTGAGCCGAGCCGCGCTGTGCCGCGTGGTGCTTCCAGCAGCCGCGGGCGGCGGCAGCGCGCCGTGCGTCGCAACACGTCGCGACGTCTCCGTTCCAGGGAAGCCGCGCCGGCAAACACTGCAGCCGCGGTGCCTCCCCGCCGTGGTGCGTCGCCGTCCCGGGCCCGCTTCCTGTTCCCGGTACGGCAGCGGTCGCCGCCGCTGCAGAGGACGCCTTTTTAAGTGCGCCGCGAGATGCAAAGTAGTACAGCGGCGGCGAACTGGAAAGGCCGAAAATGGGTCGCTGCGAACTAGTAGCTCTGTGACCGTATTTATCCTGGACGATGCTGTTGTACGAGGGTAGATTTATAAATTCGATAAAAATACAGTGAAGCGCCAAAGAAACTCGTATAGCCATGGCTATCGAAATACAGAGATACACTACTGGTCATTAAAATTGCTACACCACGAAGATGACGTGCTACAGACGCGAAATTTAACCGACAGGAAGAAGATGCTGCGATATGCACATGATTAGCTTTTCAGAGCATTCACACAAGGTTGGCGCTGGTGGCGTCACCTACAACGTGCTGACATGAATAAAGTGTCCGACCTATTTCTCTATACACAAACAGCAGTTTACCGGCGTTGCCTGGTGAAACGTTGTTGTGATACCTCGTGTGAGGAGGAGAAATGCGTACCATCACGTTTCCGACTTTGATGAAGGTCGGATTGTAGCCTATCGCGATTGCGGTTTATCGAATCGCGACATTGCTGCTCGCTTTGGTCGAGATTCAATGACTGTTAGCAGAATATCGAATCGATAGGTTCAGGAGGGTAATACGGAACGCCGTGCTGGATCCCAACGGCCTCGTATCACTACCAGTCGAGATGTCAGGCATCTTATCCGCATGGCTGTAACGGATCGTGCAGCCACGTCTCGATCTCTGAGTCAACAAATGGGGACGTTTGCAAGACAACAACCATCTGCATGAACAGTTCGACGATGTTTGCAGCAGCGTGGACTATCAGCTCGGAGGCCATGGCTGCGGTTACCCTTGACGCTGCAAGACAGACAGGAGTGCCTGCGATGGTGTACTCAACGATGAACCTGGGTGCACGAATGGCAAAACGTCATTTTTCCGGATGAATCCAGGTTCTGTTTACAGCATCATGATGGTCGCATCCTTGTTAGGCGACATCGTGGTGAACGCACATTGGAAGCGTGTATTCGTCATCGCAATACTGGCGTATCACCCGGCGTGATGGTATGCGGTGCCATTGGTTACACGTCTCAGTCACCTCTTGTTCTCACTGACGGCACTTTTAACAGTGGACCTTACATTTCAGTTGTGTTACGACCCGTGGCTCTACCCTTCATTCGATCCCTGCGAAACCCTACATTTCAGTAGGATAATGCACGACCGCATGTTGCAGGTCCTGTACGGGCCTTTCTGGATATAGAAAATGTTCGATTGCTGCCCTGGCCAGCACATTCTCTAGATCTGTCACCAACTGAAAACGTCTGGTCAATGGTGGCCGAGCAACTGGCTCGTCACAATACGCCAGTCACTACTCTTGATGAACTGTGGTATCGTGTTGAAGCTGCATGGCCAGCTGTACCTGTACACGCCATCGAAGGTCTGCTTGACTCAATGCCCAGGCGTATCAAGGCCGTTATTACGGCCAGAGGTGGTGGTTCTGGGTACTGATTTCTCAGGATCTATGCACTCAAATTGCGTGAAAATGTAATCACATGTCAGTTCTAGTATAATATATTTGTGGAATGAAACCCGTCTACCATCTGCATTTCTTCTTGGTGTAGCAATTGTAATGGCCAGTAGTGTATGTAAACAGGCAGAATACAGCACTGCTAGCGCCAACGCCAATATAAGACAACAAGTGTCTAGCGCGGTTGTTAGATCGGATGGACGTGTACATGTTTGGAGACAACCTCATGAATCCACGGACCCTGCATATCAGCAGGGGACTGTTCAAACTGGTGGAGACTCTGTAATGGTGTGGGGCGTGTAAAGTTGGAGTGATAAAGGATCCAATCTGATCACCTGCATCCATTAGTGTTGATTGTGCATTCGACGGATTTGGGCAATTCCAGCAGGAAAATGCGACGTCCGACACTTCCAGAATTGCTACAGAGTGGCTCCAAGAACACTGTTCTGAGTTTCAACGCTTCCGCTGGCTAACAGACTCTCTGGAGTTGAGCATATCTGGGATGTCTTGCAATGTGCTGTTCAGAAGAGATCTCCAACCCCTCGTACTCTTGATGATTTATGGACAGCTCTGCAGGATTCACGGTGTCAGTTCCCTGCAACACTATTTCAGACATTAGTCGAGCCCATGCCACCGAGTCTGGCGGCACTTCTGCGTGCTCGCGGGCCCCCACGTGATAGCAGGCGGGTGTACCAGTTTCTATGGCGTTTCAGTGTATAACACAACTGTGGTACTGTCCAAAGATCGTAGCGCCACACGAAATATGGCAACACACATCGTTTCCACAGACATTAGCTATGTCTCGCTTCAGTCCACAAACGACGAATGGGAGTGACTGAAGAAGAGACTCCCGCTCCTACACACAGCAGTGCCCTCGCACGGTCAACAGAGAGCCGAGTATGGGAGCGCTTTGCCCCAGTTCATGGCCTCAGCAGAAGCAGTCAACAACACCGAGTAGTCTCAGATATAAATGTGCTTTTCTAAATGTTGGACGCCGTACTTCAACAGAAGTTTGTTAATTAGTGCATCAGGTGATGTTTTAATAGCGAGTGACTGCTGTAAATTAACAAGCACTCCTGTGGCAAAGAACTGCATCAAGTTAAGTAAATCTTTTTACCATTCATGTAATAAAATGAACTAATATTTCATATTTTGTAGGTCTGATGTGCTATATCCTACAGCAACCAAAGAACCTTCAGCTATGGCCAGACGTTGTTAGTTTCTTCTGGTCATAACAATCATCTCTTTAAGGATAAAAACCAAACAAACTGTGTTTTTCCACTAATTTTTGATTTTTACTAAATGACAGTAGGTTATCTGAAGGTAACAGCAGACTCATGTTCACAAAGACTCTTGTTGTTGTTGTTGTTGTTGTTGTCATCTTCTATCCGGGGACTGGTGTGATGCAGCTCTACATGCTAGTCTTATCCAGTGCAGGCTTGTACATCTCTGCGTCTACAACTCTGGTAGCTACAACAACCTACATTAATTTCAACCTGTTTTCTGTATTCACATTTGCTCTCGCTACAAATTATGCCCCCACATTTCCCTCCATTACCAAACTGGCTAAGCCTTGATGCCTCAGGATGTGTTCTGGCTACCCGATTCCTTCTTATACTCATGTTTTCTTCCAGATCCCATTCAGTACCTCCCGTTACCTGTTTGATCTACCTATCAAATTTTTAGCACTCTTTTGTAGGAGCATATTTCAAATGTTTCTGTTCTCCTCTCCACTGAATGACTGTCGTCCACATTTCACTTTCATTCAAGGCTACACTCAAGACAAATACCTTCGGAAAATGGCTTCCTGACGCTTAAATTTATATTCAATGATAAATTTCTGTTCTCAGAAATACACCAGGCCAGTCACTCCGAAATTGTATTTTGAACAATATCAAGAACTGCGTACGTGAGACTTGATGGGAAACGCTCACCTAAGCCCTGGCTTTATGTTGATGACCCCATTCGATGCCTGTAGCGTTCGCCAACCGAACCGAAATTGACTGCCACCTGGGTGGAAGTGCATGTGACGTCACGCCATGTGGTTCGCTGAAACAGATAATTTTAACCACAAAATAGGTTCGAGGTGCACTATTCTTTGAGTAAACCAGAGTTGCTAGCTTTTAAAAGAGAACGCTTCCCTTTACAAAACAACTCTGGTAGTATGAGAAAGAACAAAGTGGAAACGAAAGAAACGGAGATACGCGAGCAGTGGTCCGCAAAAATGATGGATCGCAGCCGTATGTCTTCTTCCGCGTACTACAAGTCTGATGATGTTAGTATCTGGTACCTACGTTATGATGAAAGGTTTCGGAACAGCCATGGTTTGCTATTGCTGGCTAAGAACTGGCGGTGAAACTTTTTCTCCGGAAGGGGTGGCAGTTTACTGGAAGTGAAATGGCAAGTTCAGTTACAGTTCTGGAGAACAGGTGTGTGGTAAAGGAAATGGGACAATAAAGGCATTGGCCGTCGTGTTTACGAACTGTTCTCAGAAGTTCGCGTAAGAACGAAACTGCAACTTATGAACCCAAGCAGAGGCTTGTGCAGATCCTATTGAGACATGATCAAAACCCTCCCCACCTACATGAAATAGACAAAGGCAGTCAGACAGATACAGATGTGAAGAGATGGTTCACCAGATCACAATTGCAATACAGCGACATCTGAACAATTATATTAGGCGCAACAACGTTGTAGATGTCGATCTTCACTTTGCATTTAGAAATCTTGATAGCTGGGTAGTGGTAAATAACAATGACAACCAAATTTCTCAACAGGGCACTACTACAGTTCAGTGCACAAAGGAACCTTCGCTCAGCAGTTTCCGTTTCTTACAGACGCCTAGATTTCACAAACTGCGACTGGCCATTCAGAACAAAGAGGCGTGTGATGTTAAGCGTACATGTTACTCTCATACCGTCGTGCTCAGATACGGCTAAGCAAGGTTTACATGGGTAATCGTCTGACCATTCATCCTAACCTACAGATCTTTCTGCCAACGATTTCTATCCTTCGTCACAGCTGAGTCGTCCACATTTACCCGGCGAGGAAGCGATGCATATGGCCTCCACAGGCTGGATTCAGCCTCAAACAACAGACTTATACAGCACCGGAAAACAAAAGTTGACCACTCGGTATGATGTTGCCGTTTGAGCCTTCAGCCTGAAAATTGGTTTGCTGCAGCTCTACAAGCGAGATTATTATGTGCAAGTTTCCACAAAGCCGCTTAAGCGCTATAGCCTACATCCACTTGAAGCTGCTTACAGATGTCATGCATTAGTTTCTCTCTAAAGTTCTTACTCCGCACACTTCCCCTTACTGTCAAGTAAATAACTACTAGTGCCTCAGTATACACTATGTGATCAAAAGTATCCGGACATGTAGCTGAAAATGACGTACAAGTTCGTGGCGCTCTCCATCGGTAATGCTAGAATTCAATATGGTGTCGGCCCACCCGTAGCCTTGATGACAGCTTCCACTCTTACAGGCATACGTTCAATCTGGTGCGGGAAGGTTTCTTGGGAAATTGCACTCCATTCTTCACGGAGTGCTGCACTGAGGAGAGGTATCGATGTCGGTCGGTGAGGCCTGGTACGAAGTCGGAGTTCCAAAACATACCAAAGGTGTTCTATACTGTTCAGCTGAGGACTCTGTGCAGGCCAGTCCATTACAGGGATGTTATTGTCGTGTAACCACTCCTACATAGGCCGTCCATTATGAACAGGTGCACGATGGTGTCTAAAGATGCAATCTCCTTCCCCTAATTGCTCTTCAACAGTGGCAAGCAAGGAGGTGCTTCAAACATCACTGTAGACCTGTGCTGTGGTAGTGCCTCCCAAAACAACAAGGGGTGTCCATGAAAAACTCCATAACACCACAGCCTCCGAATTTTACTGTTGGCACTACACACGCTGGCAAATGACGTTTACCGGGCATTCGCCATACCCACAAACTGCCATCGGATCGCCATATTGTGTACCGTGATTTGTCACTCCACACAACGTTTTTCCACTGTTCAATCGTCCAATGTTTACGCTCCTGTTACCAAGCGAGACGTCTTTTGGCCTATAGGTGCGTGGTTTGTGGCCTATGAGCTGCTCATAAGCCACACATCACCCCTGCGTTCGACGATAAAATCCAAGTTTTCTCACCTCCCGCCTAACTGTCATAGCACTTGCAGTGGGTCCTGATGCACTTTGGAATTCCTGTGTGATGGTCAGGATAGGTGTCTGCCTATTACACATTACGACCCTCTTCAACCGTCGGCGGTCTCTGTCAGTCAACAGACGAGGTCGGTCTGTACGCTCTGGTGCTGTACTCGTCCCTTCACGTTTGCACTTCACTGTCACATCGGAAACAGTGGACCTAGAGATGTTTAGAAGCATGGAAATCTCGTACGATGTATTTGACACCTAATCACCTGACAACGTTCGAGGTCCTTGGAGTCTGCCACAACACCGTTCAAGAACTATTATCGAAGATCGGTAAAATACACTTTCTACATCTGGAATTTGTCCTAGAAATTAGACTGAAGGAAGAATAACTCACGTTTATAGTATTTATATAAGGTGCGATCAAAAAGACCCCGTTTGAGGGCGTTGCTGTAGCTTATATGCGATGTAGCGATTCAAATGCGGGTATACAAGCAACGACATTAGAGAATGGGATTTTCTTAGCGGCCGAAGGAGTAACATCGGTGGACAACCATTGGAGAATAAAGAATGTGTATCGTCGAAAACAACCGTTGTGCAATGGTATGCCAAGGGGTGCCACTGCTTCGTGATAACGCACGTCCCCATATCGCAAATCTGACAACACAGTTTCTTTTCTTTTTTTGGGGGGGGGGGGCATTTTTTTGTCCAACCCATTACATATAAGACTTACCATATTTTTTTGGCTCCAATCCAGCTGATGTTTTTGATATTATTTAGAAGTCTTAACAGTTTAGTGAACCATTAAACTTTATTTATTGTATTTTTCACAAGACAAGGTTTTTTTCAGAAATATTTAGTGTACAATGTGGCCTGAACAACCATTTCCTAAAATAGTCCTATGTAAATCACTTTCAACTTTTCTTGACACATTTTCATTCCCTTTATCTTCACAGTAGCTAAATTACTGTTAATATTCTCAGCAGCATAACAAACCAACTTTTATTTTTGTATATTTTTACACTCTGCAAAATATACTGAGTCAAAATTTGAGCAGTTTCACTTAATACTTAAAACTTTAACTTGAATTTCCTTCTCCAGACTGAAATATCTTACAACACTCACAACCAGTTTTACTTCACTTCTGTTTGAGCTATTCATCACTGTTGCTAGATAATTATTGTTTGCCGAACAACACAACACATTATTAGATATTAGATACTGTATATATGATGAAATAATGTTAACAAAAGCTGCCTCAGTTTTGGTTCTAACACATGAAAATTTTGGGTTAGGCCTACATAAGTTTTTAACACATTTAGATGAGCCGTCTTTAAACCGAGTTCATATCTAGCATTGTGGTATGAAAATGTAGCCTCTTTATCTTTAAAAAAGATCTCTTGTGTTTGGTGAAGTAGTAGCATTAACAGCACAACTGTGTTCATCTGTTTTCGCATAATCTTGGATGTTGCCCTTTCCTTTATGTGCAACTGAAAATTCTCCGGTATATATTGTGCAGTAGAAACGTTCTCCTTCTCAGTTTAACATTAAACACACTTGTGTTTTGTGCATTGCTTAATCATGAAACAAAACCCGAATGGAGATAAAATGATCAGGAACGTGTACACGAGTTACTTCACCCACGAAAACAACATAAACACATTAGCCCTGTTGACTTCCCAGATAACTAACAATAAATGAAACGTTGTGGCCGAAGCGCCAGCGGCCCCTCCCCTTCGACGTCAGCATTTGATACAAGATCGGGTGAGTGTGACACGGCAGCGAGAGATGTTTAAATCGCAGGGTCAAACATTGTTGTTGTTGTGGTCTTCAGTCCAGAGATTGGTTTGATACAGCTCTCCACGCTACCCTATCCTGTGCAAGCTTCTTCATCTCCCAGTACCTACTGCAACCTACATCCTTCTGAATCTGTTTAGTGTATTCACCTCTTGGTCTCCCTCTACGATTTTTACCCTCCACGCTGCCCTCCAATACTAAATTAGTGATCCCTTGATGCCTCAGAACATGTCGTACCAACCGATCCCTTCTTCTAGTCAAGTTGTGCTCCAAACTCCTCTTCTCCGCAATTCTATTCAATATCTCCTCATTAGTTATGTGATCTACCCATCTAATCTTCAGCATTCTTCTGTAGCACCATATTTCGAAAGCTTCTATTCTCTTCTTGTCTAAACTATTTATCGTCCATGTTTCGCTTCCATACATGGCTACACTCCATACGAATACTTTCACAAACGACTTCCTGACACTTAAATCTATACTCGATGTTAACAAATTTCTCTTCTTCAGAAACGCTTTCCTTGCCATTGCAAGTCTACATTTTATATCCTCTCTACTTCGACCATCATCAGTTATTTTGCTCCCCACATAGCAAACCCCCTTTACTACTTTAAGTGTCTCATTTCCTGAACTAATACCCTCAGCATCACCCGAGTTAACTCGACTACATCCCATTATCCTCGTTTCGCTTTTGTTGATGTTCATCTTATATCCTCCATTCAAGACACTGTGCATTCCGTTCTATTGCTCTTCTAGGTCCTCTGCTGTGTCTGACAGAATTACAATGTCATCGGCGAACCTCAATGTTTTCATTTCTTCTCCGTGGATTTTAATTCCTACTCCAAATTTTTGTTTTTTTTCCTTTACTGCTTGCTCAATATACAGATTGTACAACATCGGGTGTAGGCTACAACCCTGTCTCACTCCCTTCCCAACCACTGCTTCCATTTCATACCCCTCGACTCCTATAACTGCCATCTGGTTTCTGTACAAATTGCAAATAGCCTTTCACTCCCTGTATTTTACCCCTGCCACCTTCAGAATTTGAAAGAGAGTATTCCAGTCAACATTGCCAAAAGCTTTCTCTAAGTCTACAAATGGTAGAAACGTAGGTTTGCCTTTTCTTAATCTATTTTTTAAGATAAGTCGAAGGATCAGTATTGCCTCAAATGTTCCAAAATTTCTACGGAATCCAAACCGATCATCCGCGATGTCGGCCTCTACCAGTTTATCCATTCATCTGTAATGAATCCGTGTTGGTATTTGTGTCGAACATTCTTGTCTAAAATTAGAAAATTAAAATAAAACTCGTCAATCACAAAATTCTACAACCGCGAACATTTTTGCAAACCCAGACAGTACCTCGGACAGAACTAACAAACCAGGACTGTCCGGGCTAATCCTGGACGTATGGTAAGCCTACAAGAACAACAATGTTGTCTCGCAGTTAAAAACAAGCCTGGCAACTCGTATCAAAACATTGTCGCAAGTACAGAGTTGTTAGTGGTCGGTCCGTATTCTGCAACATAGTGTTCCGTCCATCGAACGTGTAGTGATCTACTGACCACGTGGATGCCGATGGAAAGCGAAGTTACGATCTCTGGAATAAGACGTGTGGAGGCTTCGACCATAAATATAATAGACTGGCCCTGACGTCATTTTCGTGGCTCCAACATCTCTGGGCTAAAGTCACGTGGCTGTACTCAGCATTTTGTCGGGGGAAGTGTCATTACATTTGACGTGTGTTTCTATGCGTTTATTGAAATCTGCTGACGTGACTTTTATATGGTTTTTTACACTTGAAATAGAGTATCACGTAAATTAAAGTGTTGAAAGTGATGCCTGTAAAGTCAGACTCATATTACATTTTGGAAAGTATCTGTGATAATTCGGTTACAGAAGTAAGTATAACTGTTTCTCGTTCCTACTCATAGGTTCTCTAAGGATGAAAACCGAAGGCAGCTTTGGATACAGGTCCTAAAACTGAAAAACTTTAAGCCGTCTGCACATACGCGCCTTTTTGTATATACAAGTGAGATTATAATAAGCTAAGAGCACATATAGTCGACACATGAAGAGAATTTTTTTCCAAAATCATTTTCTGAAGCTTCAAAGTCTCACCTTCCATCCAAAATATCATTTTTTTAAACTGATAGTTTAAACTTTTGTAAAAATAGTAGGAACTGAAACTTTGAAGTGCACCTAAAATTGATACTCTAAAATGGACCTACTCATAAAGTCGACAATTTTGGCACCTACAATTGACATAATTCCCATATCCCATTTTCTATTATAAGTGACTAGAGCTCAAAACGCGGCGAATCCAATGTTTAAAGTTTTGACACGAGCCCACTATTACTGTTTAAAAGAATTTTAACGACATTTTCTTTAATTGATACTTTATAGTAATTTCGTCCCGCTGCCCACCAGAGGAGCGTTCGATGTATTTGTTAGATTTCATAAATAGTACTGTGAACATATCCAGGTCAAATGTAGTTCTGACATAATTTTTCGCAAATAAAAAAGGAATTTTTGTTGGAAGCGTTTGGCAGTGAATTGAGAAATGTGGGTAAAATACGATACAAACATAGGAAGGCAGACCGCTGATTTTAAATCCCGCGACGTTTTGCCAACAGTCACGTGGTTTATGTTGGAGCCGCACCAGCCCTATAGCTTGTGCACAGCAAGGCCAGTCTACTAGTATCTGTGGTCGAAGTGTGGAGGAGACTACGGACGACGTTTTCCTCGGAGCAGCGCCGTGAATGGCCCACATCCGAGACGGAACTGTTCTGCGTGGACCACGCAGCGGCGGCAGATGCGACAACAAACAGCGGCGAGGGCGGCCAGCGACAGATTTGCGCGTTTTTTCGCCATTGACGTCCGCGGCCGCGGCTCGGCCACCGCGCGCCGGTTGCGGGCGTTTGCTTTCCGGCCGGCCGGCTGTCAGCGAGGCACGACCTACGTCACTGGTGTGACGCCACGCGCGGCAAGTTCACGGCCCCACGCCACATGTCGCTCGCGGACTGCTAGCTGCCTGGCTGCAGCGGCCGGTACGGTATTCGGAGCGGCCGACCATCACTGTTGTGTGCATACAAAAGATGGCTGCGCCTGACCGAGGCAGCACGGATACTTACATCTACAAATACACTACTGGCCATTAAAATAGCTACACAAACAAGAAATGCAGATGATAAACGGGTATTCACTGCACAAATATATTATACTGGAACTGACATGTGATTACATTTTCATGCAGTTTGAGTGCATAGATCCTGAGAAATCAGTACCTAGAACAACCACCTCTGGCCGTAATAACGGCCTTGGTACGACTGGGCATTGAGTCAAACAGAGCTTGGATGGCGTGTACAGGTACAGCTGTCCATGCAGCTTCAACACGATACCACAGTTCATCAAGAGTAGTGACTGGCGTATTGTGACGAGCCAGTTGATCGGCCGCCATTGACCAGACGTTTTCAATTGGCGAGAGATCTGGAGAATGTGCTGGCCAGGGCAGCAGTTGAACATTTTCTGTATCCAGAAAGGCCCGTACAGGACCTGCTACATGCGGTCGTGCATTATCCAGCTGAAATGTAGGGTTTCGTAGAGATCGAATGAAGGGTAGAGCCACATCTGAAATGTAACGTCCACTGTTCAAAGTGCCGTCAATGCGAACAAGAGGTGACCGAGACGTGTAGCCAATGGCACCCCATACCATCACGCCGTGTGATACGCCAGTATGGCGATGACGAATATACTCTTTCAATGTGCGTTCACCGCGATGTCTCCAAACAAGGATGCGACCATCACGATGCTGTAAACAGAACCTGGATTCATCCGAAAAAATGACGTTTCGCCATTCGTGTACCCAGGTTCGTCGTTGAGTGCACCATCGCAGGCGCTCCTGTCTGTGATGCAGCGTCATGGGTAACCGCAGCCATGGGCTCCGAGCTGATAATCCATGCTGCTGAAAACGTCGTCGAACGGTTCGTGCAGATGGTTGTTGTCTTGCAAACGTCCCCATCTGTTGACTCAGGGATCGAGACGTCGTCGCACGATCCGTTACAGCCATGCGGACAAGATGCCTGTCATCTCGACTGCTAGGGATCCAGCACGGCGTTCCGTATTACCCTCCTGAACCCACCGATTCCATATTCTGCTAAATAACAACGCGAGCAGCAGTGTCGCGATACGATAAACCGCAATCACGATAGGCTACAATTCGACCTTTATCAAAGTCGGAAACGTGATGGTACGCATTTCTCCTCCTTACACGAGGCATCACAACAACGTTTCACCAGGCAACACCGGTCAACTGCTGTTGTCGGCACGTTGTAGGTGTCACCACCGGCGTCAGTCTTGTGTGAATGCTCTGAAAAGGTAATCATTTGCATATCACAGCATCTTTTTCCTGCCGCTTAAATTTCGCGTCTGTAGCACGTCATCTACGTGTTGTAGCAATTTTAATGACCAGCAGTGTACATCTACAGCATGTAGATGTAGAACACCAGTCTGAAGGCCGCGATTACACCCGAGCTAACACAAGCATTATCGACAAAGAATTGTCCCTGGTGTAAACGGTTGCCGAGCACGTGCGAACAGCGTTCGGTCTTGTTCGGTTTCCATTCGCTCGTGCTCGCTTGATTTCCGCCGGTTATGTGTCCTTCAGCGAACCGCCAAAATAAGTTCCCGTCCTCTCCACTTCGGCGATAGCAGCAGAGGGAGCAGTAGTCAGCTATTTCTTTCGTGGGTCCTACTTTTGTTGTTGACATGGGTTGCATGAACGATAGACTGATGTGGAGAGACTGTGAGGCTGCTGATAGGAGAATACAAGTACCATAGGTGCTTGTCGGACCAATGAAATCCACGGTGCACATGTCGAAGATAAAGAAATGTAATAAATTAGTAGAACATTACAGAGGCATTCGAAGCTGAAACTAGGAACGTGAGGAAGATGGTAAATTCGTTAGATACTTTCATCAGGCGGGAAAAAAGTGAGTAAGCAAAATCTTCCTATTATTCTTTAAAAAAAGGACAGCACAATAAATTTCATTGGAAGTGAACAAGTACAAGTATGAACTCATTATTGGGATTGAAATTAAAAATATACGAACGACCTGATCACTCTCGTTGATTACGTTCGCAGTAGCTGTAATTACGTGGCTGATGTTTCAGTTTTATTTTTAAGGTTTTTCATGTAATAACCCAATAAATAACAATCTTTCTCCCGACATCAGCCTGTCTGCGCTCTAATAAACTACAGTGCATCTTTTATCAAGTAAATGTTTTTTTCTCATTCCAGTCTTTGATCACAATATCAATTCTTTAGACAATAACCGGTTTCAGTCCGTAATGACCATCCTCAGATCTTTTTTACACCATGTCCTAAGGTGATAAGGCCAAAATGGCATTGTAAAAACATATAAATACAATCAGCACAGCATCGTCACGTAGATCTAAAATAAGGTGTACAACAGGCTACATCGTCCACACAGTCATTATTGCAACTGGCTTCTTTGATCAAGTAGCCTGTTTGATACGTTTTATGGATATTTCACAGTTAGTTAAGCAGATTTTATAGACATTATCTTTCTTATGTGTACTTTAATAAAATCCTTGAAGTACCTTCGATATATCACTCGAGATACCAGGAACTACGAGAGATACACCAGGTACTGAAATGCGACACAATTGATTGGTTTCAGTTGTTAATAAGCAGAGTGTAAATGCTAGCTTTTCATGTTATATCGCTCGCCGGCAATTACAGTTCCGGTTTTAAATTATTTCCTCTACTGTAATGAGATGCAAGTGAAAAGAGCCAACTCTCAAATGTGCGAAGTTTTGGAACAATGTTAAGGAACACTATAGCTGCAATTCATTGTTGAATGAATTGACTCCACACGTTTCGCAGTTACGTGCAAATTCAGACCCTAAATTGTTCAACGTAAAATAGTCCTGTCTGAGTACCGAAGTTTTGCACATTGGCTGTAACTAATATTGTATTGGGTGAAAGCTGTGTGACGATTATGAGCGAGGAAAAGCAATCCCGCAGGGTTCATAAGTTAGTAGGTTTGGCTTGCTGATTACTTGTTGTCCCACGAGTTCTTCCGTCCACTCCAGTGCAATTACTGATACACAGCCACACGTGATGGTTGTGGACACTAGGAAACTGTCTGCGACGGTACGTTGACTGGTGTTCGCTTTCATTCGCTCCAGCGTAAACGAGGCTTAACGAGTTGATGGGCTCAAGCGAGGCGTAAAGCTTTGTGTCGTGTTGTCATCAAGGGTACACGAGTGGGCCTTCGGCTACGAAAGCTCATATCGATGATGTTTCGTCGAATGGTTCGCACGCTGACACTTGCTGATGGTTCAAATGGTTCAAATGGCTCTGAGCACTATGGGACTTAACGTCTGTGGTCATCAGTCCCCTAGAACTTAGAATTACTTGAACCTAACTAACCTAAGGACATCACACACATCCATGCCAGAGGCAGGATTCGAACCTGCGACCGTAGCAGTCTCGCGGTTCCGGACTGAGCGCCTAGAACCGCGAGACCACCGCGGCCGGCACTTGCTGATGACGTAGCATTGAAATCGGAAGCAATTTTGGGAGAAGAGTTGCACTTCTCTCACGTTGGACGATTCTCTTCTGTCGTCATTGACCCCGTTCTTGCAGGGGACAGCCACCTGCGAAACGACACGTCGTATATCAGCTGTTATGTTAAGAATGGTCAGCCTTCTAAATCGGCATGACTACCACCAAATTATCAATTAGGATGAGTGGGCATACGCAGAGGGTATACAGGGTGAAAAGTATTTAATCCGACAAACTCTGGGAGGTTGTAGGGGTCATCAAAACAAAGATTTTTCCCTAATGTCATTTTTACCTATGAGGATTATTCAAACCGGTATAGGCCGTATTACGCTCTTCAGTTGTTAGACGTCGTATTACGATCTTCAGTTGTTAGAGGGCGTATTACGCTCTTTGGTTGTAGGCAACTGCTGTCCACCAGTGTAGTAGTGCATTATCTCTGTTTACTAATGGAGCGATACACTTGGAGTGAGTACACTGATATGGTTGGTGCGTACTACGTAGCGCACCACAACGGACGAGCTGTACAACGGGTTTATCAACAACAATATCCTAATCGCCATATCCCGGGGATCCTTCAATCAGCACTCGTGCAATTGCACGTAACATGGGGACGAATCAGACGTATGTAAGAACAGTCCTTCGAGAGCAATTGTTACGTCCATTTCACCTACAGCGTGTCCACAACCTGAAACCAATTGATTATCCACCCAGTGCAGAGTTCTCGCAGTGGTACCTGGAACAGTGTGAAATGCATCCTACATTTCCATCCTCTTTGTTGTTTACCGATGAATCAACGTTCGGGCGTGATGGAGTCTTCGACATGCACAATTCGCATGTTTGGAGTGAGGATAAACCACATGCCACAGTTAGTAGCGCTCCTCAAGTGCGGTTCTTCATTAATGTGTGGATCGGTGTCGTTTGGGACTGTTTAATTGGGCCATATCTGCCACCTAGGCCATTAAATTGCAGGCACTATTACAATATTCTCCCCAGAGCGTTGCCAGAATTTACTGGAAGACGTCCCGCTCTCTACAAGACAACGCATGTGGTTCCAGCATGTCGGGGCGCCGGCACATTTCAGTCGTCGTGTGCGTCGATTCCTGGACCGACGGTTCCCAGAAACGTGGAGTGGCAGAGGTGGTCCTGTACCATGACCTGCTAGATCCTCAGATATGTCCCCTCTGGACTTTTTTTTGTGGGGAGAGATGCGCAACCTTGTTTATGCAACTCCTGTATCATCAGAAGAGGATCTGGTTGCCCCGATAGTAGCAGCAGCATGAACAATTCAGGATACTTCTGGGGTTTCTGCCTGTGTCAGATAGAACATGATCCGACAGGTAACCTTTGTTCACATGTCAATGGAGACATTTTTCAAAATCTACTGTAACTGAAATTGGGTTGTGTTAATGTGTTGTCTCTTGGTCATAAAAAAATGGGAAAGTGTTTGTTGGTTTAGTTAATTTGCCGCCAGAGAAATCTTCCTCTACCGGATTAAATACTCCTCATAGGAAAAAATGCCATTAGTGAAAAATATTTGTTTTGATGTCCCCTACAACCTCCCAGAGTTTGTCGGTTTAAATACTTTTCACCCCTGTATACTGACAACTCACGATATCCTGTTGCAGAACATGCTCTACAACGTGACAATCGTGACCTCGGCGCCTGTTTCACCACACGCGCCATCTGGATTCTTTCCCCAGACACCAGTTTCTCATTACTCCGCAGGTGGGAACTAACACTACAACATGTCCTTGGTTATCGCCACTCATCTGGCCCTAATTTCTTACGTCTCAGCTCTTCTTCACTGTAACTACTTTTTGATTCACTCCATTTTAATATCCTAGATCTTTCATTGTCTTTCCCGTATATCTTTTACCGCCCACTCCCACCTCTGTGCCGGCCGCTGTGGCCGAGCGGTTACAGGAGCCTCAGTCCGGAACCACGCGTGACTTTCTGAAAGGATTTGTCACTAGTTATCAGTCGTGGGCGCACCACTACAAGCCCGAAACCAAGCACGTCTGAATGCAGAGAAAACATGTTGGTTTTCGAGTACGAAAAAAATTCAAAGTGACTCAGTTTTCTAGGAAATTGCTTTTGACAGTGTTCTGGGATATGCATGGTATGTTAATGGTGGTTTTAGCGGTGCATGGGACCGCTGTGAATACTGTAGTCTTCATTAAAACTCTGGTTGAGTTGCGCGGTGCCTTTTGCAAAAAACGCCACAATATTAATGCCGACGGTGTCCATCTCCATCATGACGATCCTTGTCCCCGTGTTGCTGCTCCTGTTCGTCAGAAAATAACCAAGTTTGGATGTGAGGTGTTCCAGCATCCACCAAACAGTCTGGTCCTTGCACCATCGTACTTCCATCTATTTGGTCCTATGAAGAAATTCCTGGTCGGATAACGGTTTGCGAGAGAAGCGGAAGTGAAACCAGCAGTCTCCAAAGGGCTATACTCAAACCAAACGGCTTTCTACGAACAGGGCGTACTGAAACTGGTACCACGATGGGAGAAATGTGTTGAGAACGTTGGTGACTATGTAAAAAAGTAGGTAAAAGATGTAGGTTCACTTGTGATTTTTTTTGTTTTGTTACTTGTTAAAGATTTTTGGTTCAAAATGGTTCAAATGGCTCTGAGCACTATGGGACTTAACATCTATGGTCATCAGTCCCCTAGAACTTAGAACTACTTAGACCTAACTAACCTAAGGACATCACACAACACCCAGCCATCACGAGGCAGAGAAAATCCCCGACCCCGCCGGGAATCGAACCCGGGAACCCGGGCGTGGGAAGCGAGAACGCTACCGCACGACCACGAGATGTATTTTTGGTTATAAAACTATTGTGCCTTACTTTCCGATTTTACCTCGTAACGAAGTTACAATAAAGGCAGTCATGCTAATTTATGTTTTTCTGGTAGCTAAACAACAACAGATTGTTAAATTTTTTATTTTGCTTCCAGACGGAAACTTATTTGCGGTGGTCAAGATAAACTGGAGACGTTCAACTGTGAACAGTAATGATCCTATAGCACTCTGCTGATTTACGTCCACTTTTACTTTTTCTTCTGGAGGTTTCTCTCTTGGTATCGTCCAGAGATCGCGGTGCCGCACCAGAGTCGGCAAAGCGAAACGGTACAACAGACATTAGCGAGGGCTCGATGCACTCCGCAGCAACCAATGGGAGACCCTCCAGAAGGCACGCCCTTCATCTCAGCATAGCAACGCCCTCACATTGTACTCAACATAGTGTCGAGCCTGCAACTGCTCAGCCCAGTTCGCAATATAGTCTTGAGGAGTCAGCATCATAGTGTAGGACCAACAAGTTCTTGAACTTTCTGATGAATTTGTGCTTTAGTGAAGGTTGAACATTATACCACAAGGAACAGTTCGTTAATTAGAGCATAAAGTAGTGATGCCAATGACTGTTGTAAGTTATCGATCAATCCTGTGACAAAGTACTGTGTCGAAGTTAAGTAAATTATTTATTCATTATCGTACAGAATGAACAAATATTTCATGAGTTACAGATCCGATGTGCCATCTCACAGAGCAATGAAGGAACCCAAAGCTATCGCTGCATAATTGTTTCTTCTGGTCACAACATTCTCGGTTAAGGATGAAATGTTGTGATCCATTTTCTAGAAACTCTGCAATCTGGAAACTTGTCCGACATTCCATAAGCTTCTATTTTATTCATTAAGCGAAGGTCGGAACTGTATCGATTGTCATCCGGAAGTCAACATGGCATAAAATTGGCGCCGGTAAATACTGCCTTCTTTGTCTCGTGGGCGAAAAGAGCGAGTTAGGTTGTAAGTAGGCTGTTCAGGTTTTTATGTTGGTAACACCACACGGCGCTCTGTATGAAAATCACTGACTGTGCTGTGTGCAGTCTGTGGCTGGCTTGCATTGTTGGAATATTTGCTATTGTAGTGTTGGGGAGTTGGATGTGAACAGTGTGTAGCGTTGCGTAGTTGGAAGTGAGCCGCGAGCAGTGGTGGATGTGGAGAGAGAGATGTCAGAGTTTTGAGAGGTTGCTATAAGTGGACGATCTGGACGTGTGTCTGGCAGAAAAAGGAAATTAGTGAAGACGGATGTCATGAATTGATATATATATATATGATGTCTTTTGAACACTATTAAGGTAAATAGTTTGTTCTCTATCAAAATCGTTCATTTGCTAACTATACATATGGCGACCCTGCCAGGATTATGTAACGCCCCCCTAGAAAAATTTAAAAATGACGGTGCTGGAAGACCTGTTACATTATTTGATTTTCAAATATCTGAGCAAAACTGAGTATACTCAGACATTTCTCTCTTTACTCATTATGATCATCATTAAACTGACCACAATATTTTTAGTGCAACGCAGTCTGACTTTCAATAATCCCCACAAAGGAATGGCTCTGACTAACAATTACCTATACCTTCCATGAATCACTTACGTCACAAAAATCTTCGTTACTTGAACTACTGCAATAGAGCGGGCGCCAGTACTGCCAGCTAAATAAAAGATTCTAACTACTGACAGCACTAACTACTGATAGGCATAGTTAGCAAATGAAAGATTTTCATAGAGAACAATCAATGTATTTACCTTAATAGTGTTCAAAAGTCATAATATATCAGTTCATGGCATCCAGTCTTACAAATTTCCTTTTTCTGACAGACACACATCCAGATCGTCCGCTTATAGCAACCTCTCAGAACTCTGGCATCTCTCTCTCCACATCCACCACTGCTGGCGGCTCACCTCCAACTGCGCTACGCTACGCACTGTTCACATCCAACTGCCCAACACTACATAGCAAATATTCTAACAATGCAAACCAGCTGCCCGGCACAATATAAGCAAATATTCCAACAGTGAGTCCAACCAGCTACAGACCGCACACAGCACAGTTAGTGATTTTCATACAGTGCACTACGTGGCGTTACCAACATAAAAACCTAAACAGTCTACTTACAAGGTTAGGCACGATCACTGTTAGTCGAATCCTGGTTGAATAACATACATGTTCGGACACAAGCTGGCACAGTTGTTGGGACTTTACAGTCTTTGAAATTCATCGCCTCAGCTGTAGTTGGATTTTTTAATCAGCAGCTGAGGCGAAAAATAACATTTGGGAGAGGCTTTCAGTAGGTAATGCAATACATTTTTCTCTCGGCCAGTTTCGGTTGACAAATGTCGAATTTTGTTGTGGGACGTCGCGGAATATTCCCGCTTCATGCCCTATAGTTCCATGAAATTCTGATCAGTGGTGCGCTATACGTAGCCGCCACAACTGCGTCTGTAACGGAGGTGCGTTCCAAGCAGAGAGCTGTCATTGAGTCTCTTTTGGCGGAAAACCAGACCGTCGCAGATACTCAGAGGCGCTTACAGAATGCCTACGGAGACCTGGCACTGGGCGAAAGCACGGTGAGTCGTTCAGCAAGGCGTCAGTCATCATCGCAACAATGTCGAGCAAACCCGTCCGATCTCCCGCATGCCTGTCACCGCACACAGCTGTGACTCCCACAGTGTTCGAACGTGCGGACACTCTCATGAGAGGTGTTTGAAGGATCACAATAAAACACCTCGCTATTCAACTAAACATGTCTGTTGGTAGTGTTGACACACCCTCCACCACTTGGAGGGTTCAAAGGAGTGTTCCTCCCTGCCTAGCAGAAGGCCATAAAGATCAATGAAGGACCATCTGTGGGGCGGTGTTAGCGCGCTACGAGAATGACGGTGACAATTTTTCAGGTAGCAAGATGTTGGCTCCGATGTCGACCACTAGAGTGGTAACATGCGGGCTTACGAGCTCTTCCAGTAGGGCGGTCACATTGACTGAAGGCTATGTTGAAAAACAGAGATTTGTACCGAAAAGAGCGGAGACAATACGGTGTACTGTAATCCTGAATAAAAATAACCTGCTCTGAGAAAAAAAAATGTGTTGCATTACCTAATGAACGACCCTCGTACATTAAAGACAAAGGTCTGTTTGCTAAGCTAACTCAACAACTGCCACTTCTTTCTCAGGCGATTCTACACTACTGGCCATTAAAATTGCTACACCACGAAGATGACGTGCTGCAGACGCGAAATTTAACCGACAGGAAGAAGATGCTGTGATATGCAAATGATTAGCTTTTCACAGCATTCACACAAGGTTGGCGCTGGTTGCGACACCTACAACGTGCTGACATGAGGAAAGTTTCCAACCGAGTTCTCATACACAAACAGCAGTTGAACGGCGTTGCCTGGTGGAACGTTGTTGTGATGCCTCGTATAAGGAGGAGAAATGCGTACCGCCACGTTTCCGACTTTGATAAAGGTCGGGTTGTAGCCTATCGCGATTGCGGTTTATCGTATCGCGACACTGCTACTCGCGTTGGTCGAGATCCAATGACTGTTAGCAGAATATGGAATAGATGGGTTCAGAAGGGTAATACGGAACGCCGAGCTGGTTCCCAACGGCCTCGTATTACTAGCAGTCGAGATGGCAGGCAACTTATCAGCATGGTTGTAACAGATCGTGCAGCCACGTCTCGATCCCTGAGTCAACAGATGGGGATGTTTGCAAGACAACAACCATCTGCACGAACAGTTCGACGCCGTTTGCAGTAGCATGGACTATCAGCTCGGAGACCATGGCTGTGGTTACCGTTGACACTGCATCACAGACAGGAGCGCCTGCGATGGTGTACACAACGACGAACCTTGGTGCACGACTGCACAAACGTCATTTTTTCGAATGAATCCAGGTTCTGTTTACAGCATCATGATGGTCGCATCCGTGTTTGGCGACATCGCGGTGAACGCACATTGGAAGCGTGTATTCGTCATCGCCAGACTGGCGTATCATCCGGCGTGATAGTATGGAGGGCCATTGGCTACACGTCTCGGTCACCTCTTGTTCGCATTGACGGCACTTTGAACAGTGGACGTTACATTTCAGATGTGTTACGACCCGTGGCTCTACCCTTCATTCGATCCCTGCGAAAACCTATATTTCAGAAGGATAATGCACGACCGCATGTTGCAGGTCCTGTACGGCCCTTTCTGGATACAGGAAATGTTCGACTCCTGCCCTGGCCAGCACATTCTCCAGATCTCTCACCAATTGAAAACGTGGCCGAGCAACTGGTTCGTCACAATATCCCAGTCGCTACTCTTGATGAACTGTGGTCTCGTGTTGAAGCTGTATGGGCAGCTGTACCTGTACACACCATCCAAGTTCTGTTTGACTCAATGCCCAGGCGTATCAAGGCCGCTATTACGGCCAGAGGTGGTTGTTCCGGGTACTGATTTCTCAGGATCTATGCATCCAAGCTGCGTGAAAATGTAATCACATGTCAGTTATAGTATAATACACTCCTGGAAGTGGAAAAAAGAACACATTGACACCGGTGTGTCAGACCCACCATACTTGCTCCGGACACTGCGAGAGGGCTGTACAAGCAATGATCACACGCACGGCACAGCGGACACACCAGGAACCGCGGTGTTGGCCGTCGAATGGCGCTAGCTGCGCAGCATTTGTGCACCGCCGCCGTCAGTGTCAGCCAGTTTGCCGTGGCATACGGAGCTCCATCGCAGTCTTTAACACTGGTAGCATGCCGCGACAGCGTGGACGTGAACCGTATGTGCAGTTGACGGACTTTGAACGAGGGCGTATAGTGGGCATGCGGGAGGCCGGGTGGACGTACCGCCGAATTGCTCAACACGTGGGGCGTGAGGTCTCCACAGTACATCGATGTTGTCGCCAGTGGTCGGCGGAAGGTGCACGTGCCCGTCGACCTGGGACCGGACCGCAGCGACGCACGGATGCACGCCAAGACCGTAGGATCCTACGCAGTGCCGTAGGGGACCTCACCGCCACTTCCCAGCAAATTAGGGACACTGTTGCTCCTGGGGTATCGGCGAGGACCATTCGCAACCGTCTCCATGAAGCTGGGCTACGGTCCCGCACACCGTTAGGCCGTCTTCCGCTAACGCCCCAACATCGTGCAGCCCGCCTCCAGTGGTGTCGCGACAGGCGTGAATGGAGGGACGAATGGAGACGTGTCGTCTTCAGCGATGAGAGTCGCTTCTGCCTTGGTGCCAATGATGGTCGTATGCGTGTTTGGCGCCGTGCAGGTGAGGGCCACAATCAGGACTGCATACGACCGAGGCACACAGGGCCAACACCCGGCATCATGGTGTGGGGAGCGATCTCCTACACTGGCCGTACACCACTGGTGATCGTCGAGGGCACACTGAATAGTGCACGGTACATCCAAACCGTCATCGAACCCATCGTTCTACCATTCCTAGACCGGCAAGGGAACTTGCTGTTCCAACAGGACAATGCACGTCCGCATGTATCCCGTGCCACCCAACGTGCTCTAGAAGGTGTAAGTCAACTACCCTGGCCAGCAAGATCTCCGGATCTGTTCCCCATTGAGCATGTTTGGGACTGGATGAAGCGTCGTCTCACGCGGTCTGCACGTCCAGCACGAACGCTGGTCCAACTGAGGCGCCAGGTGGAAATGGCATGGCAAGCCGTTCCACAGGACTACATCCAGCATCTCTACGATCGTCTCCATGGGAGAATAGCAGCCTGCATTGCTGCGAAAGGTGGATATACACTGTACTAGTGCCGACATTGTGCATGCTCTGTTGCCTGTGTCTATGTGCCTGTGGGTCTGTCAGTGTGATCATGTGATGTATCTGACCCCAGGAATGTGTCAATAAAGTTTCCCCTTCCTGGGACAATGAATTCACGGTGTTCTTATTTCAATTTCCAGGAGTGTATATTTGTCAAATGAATACCAGTTTATCATCTGAATTTCTTCTTTATGTACTAATTTTAATGGCCAGTAGTGTATCTAAAGATAAGGAACTCTCTGCAAAAACTATGAGTCAAAAGCAATTTTCACTAATATTATTTTTGAATGTAGATCAGATTCAAACATAAGTTAATACCGTACAATTCTGAAATTTTCCTGTTCTCCATGGAGTAAACTCACTCCATGAGGCCATCGTCGGAAACCGTTAGTTTCGAAATCAACCCGTGGAAAGAAGGAATGATATACCTTTCACTGCGGATCCACGTTATTGATATTATCGATTTGTTATCTACTACAAAATTTTTTAGGCTCTCGTGGACACTTGTTGACGGATTGCTTGTTGGTTGTTGCCTCTTTATCTGCGGTCGACGTTTGTTTACTGATTGTCCTTATGTTTAAAGTTTCGCACTGTATTACTGATGACGGACTGAAGTCTACGCCGCGGCTGAAGATTATATTACGTACCTGACACGCCACTCCTGCAGGCAAAACGTCAAAAAAATCATTAAACAAACTTCGGCTGAAGATCACGGGACAACAGCCAACAAGCAGCTCTTAAAAACTGTTGGACTTCTCGTCCGCTCTAAGCTCCGATAATAAAGTTGTACGGACTTAAAAATGGTAGACCCATTAGCTCTCGTTTCTTTCTGTGGTGATTTGTAAGTATAAGAGGATGTAAGGGAATCCGCTAGCTCTTAATGAAGCAATGAACGCCGCTGCCGACTGGCACGACACACAAGTTGCTGGTGGTTACGGAACAGCAATAAAACGTCGCCGCGGAAGATTGTACCGTGCACGCAGGCGGCATTTAGAGACGGTAAATGAGTGGAGTGTTGTGGCGTAGCAAGACAGCCACGCCACGGAAGTAGCCGAAAGGCACGCGTTTAGCTCACGCAGGCAAGAGATAGGTCTGTAACAGGATACGTAATGAATGCTATAAAGAAAAGTACGTAGCTTCTGGAATACTTAACTTTAATCCATCCTTGGAACATCGCTATTGACGATACAAGTGAGACTCTATAGTTTCAGACAATATACTGCTAATGGCGCCTTGCTAGGTCGTAGCCATTGACTTAGCTGAAGGCTATTCTAACTATCTGCTCTGCAAATGAGCGAGGCATCGTCAGTGTGCATCGCTAGCTATGTCGTCCGTACAACTGGGGCGAGTGCCAGTACGTCTCTCTAGACCTGCCGTATGGTGGCGCTCGGTCTGCTATCACTGAAAGTGGCGACACGCGGGTCCGACATGTACTAATGGACCGCGGCCGATTTAAAGCTACCACCTAGCAAGTGTGGTGTCTGGCGGTGACACCACATGGAGAGCAGGTCGTTCTCAGGCTACGAGTGCCCGGCAGGATATAGGTCTGCAGCCGTTCTTTCGTGAGTTTTGGCAAGGACATCAGGCCGTGCTACTGCTTTCTCTCACACCGGAACGACACGTGGTTCGGATTCCACCATAAGCTGTAGGTCCTCTTGCCGCAGCAGGATTACTGCAATAGGCTAGGGACACGAGAGTCGCCGAAGTGGAGTCCAATTAAATGACTTTCACCAGGCCATTGTTATTATTAGTGCACTGTCATCGCGAAGCTCTGCGGAGAGTATGCATTTTGTTATTAAGCTTATCCATTACGGATATTGTAGAACCCGTGACTGTTATTAAGGCATTAACATGAGAGCACAAAATAAAATAAATTGTGTCTTGGAGAAGGTAGTTCGAGAATGGAGGAAGGCCATCAATACTAAAGGGATTCAACTAGGGAGAAATCCAAACAAGATCACTGTCGACTGTTTAGCTTTCGCAGATGACATGGCATTGATTACAGATTCACTAGACAATGCCCAAGAACAAATAAGAGAACTACAAAAACAAGCAGCCAAAGTAGGACTACAAATATCCTATGAAAAAAACAAAGTTTATGACAAACATCTGTGATGCTCCTCAAAATATTGCAGTTGACAACAACACAATACACAAAACAGATTCCTTTAAATACCTAGAAGAGTGGATTACATACAATGCCAAAGAAAAGATAGCTATAGAAACTAGAGTGCACAAAATGGAAAGAGTGTTTCATATGACCAAAAACGTTTATAATGAAAAATCATTGTCCTGGAACACGAAATTAAGACACTACCAAACAGTGGCCAGACCTGAAGCTCTCTATGCGGCAGAAACACTTAAACTAACAAGAAATGGAGATCTTGATATTCAGAATGGATAACAACAGACTAACCAAGCGGATATTCACATTACTCAATAGCTACAAATCCAAGCCAGCATGGTTCATAGAGACTAAAAAGGACATTGAAAATGCTGGAGTTACAATAGACACAATAGAAAATAGAACACATTTCAGAAAGGCAGTTCAAAAGGCAGAATTTCAGGAGAGAAAAAAATACCTAGACGAAAGTGGACTCAAGAAGAAAGGGAACAGCACTCTAAAAGGATGAAGGAAATTTGGAAACTGAAGAAATCTAATACAATGAAGAGTAGCCAACGTTGATTCATCGTACCCTCCAAATGGGTTATTCGAAAGAAAAAAAAAAAAAAAAAAGAATTACTACAAGAACAAACTTCAAGTGATCTGCTGTCTTATTCCTATCCTATATTAACGTTTAATACAGTCAGTTTATGAGCAAATACTTTAATCAAGACTGGCATTAACATGAATGCCCAGCAGTTTGCCCACATATCGACTTTAATACATGCAAACAAAAACAAATCACATTTCTGATTAAAGTAGGTCTGTGCCATATCTTTTTGTCAAGATATTTGTTACAAGCAACAGTCGTATAGCACATGCTGTGTGCTGGCAAAATTTCACTATCGCAGTGTAAATGCATGTTGTTGTTGTGGTCTTCAGTCCTGAGACTGGTTTGATGCAGCTCTCCATGCTACTCTATCCTGTGCAAGCTTCTTCATCTCCCAGTACCTACTGAACCTACATCCTTCTGAATCTGCTTAGTCTATTCATCTCTTGGTCTCCCTCTACGATTTTTCCCCCCACGCTGCCCTCCAATACTAAATTGGTGATCCGTCGATGTCTCAGAACATCTCCTTCCAACCGATCCCTTCTTCTAGTCACGTTGTGCCACAAGCTCCTCTTCTCCCCAGTCCTATTCAATACCTCCTCATTAGTTATATGATCTACCCATCTAAGCTTCAGCATTCTTCTGTTCAAATAGTTCAAATGGCTCTGAGCACTATGGGACTCAACTGCTTTGGTCATCAGTCCCCTAGAACTTAGAACTACTTAAACCTAACTAACCTAAGGACATCACACACACCCATGCCCGAGGCAGGATTCGAACCTGCGACCGTAGCAACAGCGCGGCTCCGGACTGGAGCGCCTAGAACCGCACGGCCACCGCGGCCGGCATTCTTCTGTAGCACCACATTTCGAAAGCTTCTATTCTCTTCTTGTCTAAATTATTTATCGTTCACATTTCACTTCCATACATGGCTACACTCCATACAAATACTTTCAGAAACGACTTCCTGACATTTAAATCTATACTCGATGTTAGCAAATTTTTCTTCTTCAGAAACGATTTCCTTGCCATTGCCAGTCTACATTTTATATCCTCTCTACTTCGACCATCATCAGTTATTTTGCTCCCCAAACAGCAAAACTCATTTACTACCTTAAGTGTCTCATTTCCTAATCTAATTCCCTCAGCATCACCCGACTTAATTCGATTACATTCCATTATCCTAGTTTTGCTTTTGTTGATGTTCATCTTACACCCTCCTTTCAAGTCACTGCCGATTCCGTTCAACTGCTCTTCCAAGTCCTTTGCTGTCTCTGACGGAATCACAATGTCATCGCCGAACCTGAAAGTTTTTATTTCTTCTCCATGGATTTTAATACCTACTCCGAACTTTTCTTTTGTTTCCTTTACTGCTTGCTCAATATACAGATTGAATAACATCGGGGCCGGCCGCGGTGACCGTGCGGTTCTGACGCTGCAGTCCGGAATCGCGGGACTGCTACGGTCGCAGGTTCGAATCCTGCCTCGGGCATGGATGTGTGTGATGTCCTTAGGTTAGTTAGGTTTAAGTAGTTCTAAGTTCTAGGGGACTTATGACCTAAGATGTTGAGTCCCATAGTCCTCAGAGCCATTTGAACCATTTGAATAACATCGGGGATAGGCTACAACCCTCTCTCACTCCCTTCCCAACCACTGCTTCTCTTTCATACCCCTCGACTCTTATAACCGCCATCTGCTTTCTGCATACACATTGTGTAATAGTGTGTGAAGTGATGCACCAACAGGCCATCAAAATGGGAGCACACAGATGGACACTAACAGAGAAAAAGCAGTCCATACTGTCGCAGTAAGTGCAAAACTAAAAAATTTTGCATCCATATCGACAGATAAACAATACACATGGCGCTGCGTTAAAGCATGTTCCAACTTGTCGTCACTGATCTCGCACCCAGCATTATGCTAGAAATAGTGATGTAACTTTTAGAAAAGCGTATGAAGATGAACCAGAAAAGGTGAGGAAACCGGTTCATGGAACAATAAATGACTATTCAAAAAAGTTTCTGGTTGCAGTTTTACGTATTTACATTTTTTCAATTGCTATTTTACAGAAGCGTCAATATATATCGTGTACCTATGGGTTATTACCTCGCCACGGTGGAATACATTACGTAGTATTTATTAAATAACACACGCCAACGGTCATGTGTCCGATGGAGCATAAAACGTGATTCATCTGAAAAGACCATCTGTCGCCCCTCAGTAGACATCCAGGTGCGATACTGGAATGTAAATTCCAGCTTTCGTCGCCGATGAACAGCATCGGAGCATGAACCAGGTGTCCGCTGCGAAGACACATACGCAACAACAGTAGCTGAACAGTCGTTGAGAAGACACTGTTGGTCGCCCCTCGATTAATGTGAGCGGTAAGTTGCTCAACAGTTGCGCGTCTATCCGCCCTTACACATCTCTGCAGCCGTCGTTCATCCTGTGATCTATATAGCCCGTGGTGGACCACAGTTGCTTTGGCGCCAACTTTGGACAGCGCCATTTTGCCATGAACGGTATACTTTAATCACGGTTCCATGCGAACAATTTACAAACCTAGTTCGTTCGGAAACGCTTCCAGCCTACCCCCTAACCACACATTCGATGAGAAACGGTGCAGAGGTGGAAACTAATGCGCAGCATGTGGATTCCAGCCTAGGTGACTCTAAACGTGAGAGCTGTGATAACTAAACACACCAGCACTAGTAAACCCTGCTTGATCTGTAAATAAAATGCTATTGCCAAATGTAGGGATGCTGATGACTTGTTGTTGGATCCACTGGCTGAACGTTAGTCTAGAACGAAATTCCGCCTCATTAAGACACTGAACTCGTTGGAGGTGATACGGGGTACATGTGTGTAGCACTGCGACGATTTGTTCTCCAAACACTAGTGTGGCACGTTCCAGGAATTCCATTGGCAAGTCTTCCTCTCGACATTCATGAAGAGTGGTTCAATGTTTCCAGTACCAGATCTTCGAACACTGTGCACTCCTGTTATCCATACTATACAGGGTGGACCATTGATCGTCACCGGGCCAATTATCTTACGAAATACGCGTCACAAGTAGATTTTTTAGCTGCTGTCGCGGCAAATCCGCACATCAGTAGCAGACAAATTGCGCGAGAATCGGGAATCTCAAAAACGTCGGTGTTGAGAATGCTACATCAGCATCGATTGCACCCGTACCGTATTTCTATGCACCAGGAATTGCATGGCGACGACTTTGAACGTCGTGTACAGTTCTGCCACTGGGGACAAGAGAAATCACGGGACGATGACAGACTTTTTGCACGCGTTCTATTTAGGGACGAAGCGTCATTCACCGACAGCGGTAACGTAAACCGGCATAATATGTGCTATGGGGAAACGGAAAATCCACGATGGCTGCGACAAGTGGAACATCAGCGACCTTGGCGGGCTAATGTATGGTGCGGCATTATGGAAGGAAGGATAATTGGCCCCCATTTTATCGATGGCAATCTAGAAGGTGCATTGTATGCTGATTTACTACGTAATGTTCGACCGATGTTACTACAAGATGTTTCACTGCATGACAGAATGGCGATGTACCTCCAACATGATGGATGTCCGGCACATAGATCGCGTGCGGTTGAAGCGGTATTGAAAAGCATATTTCATGACAGGTGCATTGGTCGTCGAAGCACCATACCATGGTGCGCACGTTCACCGGATCTGACGTCTCCGGATTTCTTTCTGTGGGGAAAGATGAAGCTTATTTGCTATCGTGATCCGCCGACAACGCCTGACAACATGCGTCAGCGCATTGTCAATGCATGTTCGAACATTACGGAAGGCGAACTACTCGCTGTTGAGAGGAATGTCGTCACACGTGTTGCCAAATGCATTGAGGTTGACGGACATCTTTTTGAGCAGTTATTGCATTAATATGGTATTTACAGGTAATCACGCTGCATGCGTTCTCAGAAATGATAAGTTCACAAATGTACATGTATCGCATTGGAACAACCGACATAAAATGTTCAAACGTTCCTACGTTCTGTATTTTAATTTTAAAAAACCTACCTGTTACCAACTGTTCGTCTAAAATTGTGAGCCAAATGTTTGTGACTATTACAGTGCCATCTATCACAAAGCGAAAAAAGTGGTCCAACTAAAACATTCATATTTCTTTACGTACTACACGAATAAGTAATGAAAAATGGGGGTTCCTATTTTAAACAACGCAGTTGATATCCGTTTGACCGATGGCAGCGCCATCTAGCGGGCCAACAATAGCGGCATCTGGTTTCCCCCTTCAAGCTAGACAAGTTTCGTTGTTTGTAGTTTTTCCCGGCATGTACCTGGAGTGATTTAGGGAAATCACCTGGTCGAAGGGTGTACATCCTCCACTATTCAGATTATGCAACTGAAAGATATGGCACGACAAACAACAACTAGTTACTACGGCATAAGCAGAAAAGCTAACTACTACAAACTACGTACAGTACAAGTCATATGTTCTTTACGGAAGATCGCTGTATGTTTTCACAAAAGTTATTTTATTTATTCGGCGGATTAACGATGAAAGCCGGCCGGTGTGGCCGAGCGGTTCTAGGCGCTTCAGTTTGGAACCGCGCGACCGCTACGGTCGCAGGTTCGAATCCTGCCTCGGGCGTGGATGTGTGTGATGTCCTTAGGTTAGTTAGGTCTAAGTAGTTCTAAGTTCTAGGGGACTGATGACGTCAGATGTTAAGTCCCATAGTGCTCAGAGCCACTTGAACCATTTATTTAACGATGAAAAATCATTACATGTATCCTCGAGGTTCGCGGCAGCCTAATGACGGATAACAACTCTTTCCGATTGATTTCTATAATGTTCGTGCTGGACACCTTCACTCTTCGAGTTTCACAACTATGACATGACGAACGGGTAACCGGGACAAGATAACTCTCCCCGCGTGCATTGTGTCCCGTGCATCACTGTAAACCAGCGTCGCATGGCTATCTGTGGTCCCTCGTGAGGAACTCGCAGTACTCTTACTCGGAGTTGTTTTCATATGACAAGGCTTAAAAGTTTAATTCTGTACTAATTCACGTCGTTGTGGAAATTGGTTTGCCTACTTTATTACTATTATTATTTCGTGTTGAATTGCATACGTTGTTAACCCTCCTCTCCCTGCGAATATGAAAAACTACAATTTAAAGAAATGAGAAACGACCAGTTTCCTCGAGTTTCGAACAAGGGTTCGCCGCTTCCCAGCCAGTTACCTGGACCGTTGTGCTATCGGCGTTCTCTCTGAAAAACCGTTTACCATGTGGGTAAATAGACAGCAGTTGTAAAAGTTTCTTTTCTCGATTTGGGGAAAAGTATGCGTTTGAGGACCGCATATCTGATGATGAAAAGTGCTCTATTTACAATTGCTCGTCATAACCTTTAGGGGAGATTTTCACAAAAACAGGGGCTGGTGAGCCAAAATATCTTAGATTCCTTCGTTTTAGGTTGTACACAAGCGATCTGCTAAATTTGAGCCGAATCGGTTGGACCTGTCTGAGCCCTTCCCCTTGTTAGTTCAAGACTCGAGGATGGTTAAACGTACGCTGCTACCAAGCAAAAGAAGGGAAAAGCAATGGGCGCACAAAATTCTACACTATTGTTCTTACGTCAGTCTACTGCGAAACATTTCAGTAGATTGTAGGCTCGTCCTTAATTGCTTTCCTTTGTAACGGCAAACCTAACCTGCCCACCTGATCTTCTAATAAACGGGACCCAAGGAAACAGACACTATTCCGTGTACTCTCCAACGCATAGTTCTCCATTCTATTTAAAGGTATGTCAAGCAGTGAATTCTTGAGTTACTCAACGTTATACGAGGATGTGAGTGATTAGGAAAGGCCGTACCATAAGAACTGCACTAACAAGAATGTAAACTGCAGTCGATAACCGAAATGTATTCTGTCCCATGAACTACATTTACCAGAGGATGGTAGTATCCAGACTTGCTCCTACAGACTGCAGGCGGGGAGTTTATTTTCCTATCGTGTAAATCAGGAAGGTAATTTACAACCTCAAAAAAATGGTTCAAATGGCTCTGAGCACTATGGGACTTAACATCTGAGGTCAGCAGTCCCCTAGAACTTAGAACCTGCAGTCGCGCGGTTCCGAACTGCAGCGCCTAGAACCGCGTGGCCACCGCGGCCGGCTTTTACAACCTCCAAACATTAAAGACTGGTAAGAAGACTTATTATGACCACTGCCATTCGCTATATTGACTCCCGCCTAGTGCTTTTCGGGAACGTGATTTAATAAGGAAAGTATACAGGGCAGTTCACAATTCATGTTACACACTTCTAGGGGCTGCAGAGGGGACTTAGTAGATCAAGTTTTACGTTGGAGCTCATGTCCGGTAAAGTCATTCAACGACGCTACAGCGCGTCAACTTTATATTCGCCGGCGCCTGTGAACGTGGGTATATAGGGATGATTCCGTGATGACGTTACAAACTTTAAAGGACGATAGCAACGGATAAATGTATCAATTTGAGGTAAGGATCCTTGTACCGCAAACGAACTATTGGAAAGTTATAAGAGAAAACCGTTCTGATACTTCTAACAGCGGGGTTCATGTACTGGTACTTTTGTTGCTAGGAATGTAGGGTATGCAGCTTCTAGTGGTGGCAGCATGGACGAAAACAAGAAAAAATGCATAGTAACTATGGCCTCTAAAATGCAGATCTTAAGAGCTATAAGCACGTTTTCAATAGAGATGTGTTTCACACAAGCGAAGATCAACAAATGCTCATAGCTCCACCGGTACGCATTTTAGAGGCCATGTTTACTGGACATTTTTTCTTATTTTCGTCCATACTGCCACCACTAGAAGCTGCATACCCTACATTCCTAGCAACAACAGTACCGGTACATACAGTGAAGAGCCAAAGAAACTGGTACACCTGCCTAATATCGTGAAGAGCGCCCGCGAGCCGCAGAAGTGCCGCAACACGACGTGGCATGGACTCGACTAATCTCTGAAGTAGTGCTGGAGGGAATTGACGCCATGAATCCTCCAGGGCTGTCCAAAAATCAGTAATAGTACGAGGAGATGCACATCTCTTCTAAATAGCACGTTGCAAGGCATCCCAGATATGCTCAATAATGTTCATATCTGGGGAGTTTGGTGACCAGCGGAAGTGTTTAAGGTCAGACGAGTATTCGTAGAGCCACTGCCTAGCAATACTGGACGTGTGGGATGTCACATTTTCCTGCTGGAATTGCCCAAGTCCGTCGGAGTGCACAATGGGCATGAATGGATGCAGTTGATCAGACTGGATGCTTACGTACGTCTCATCTGTCAGAGTCTTATCTAGACGTATCAGGAGTCCCAATCGCTCCAACTGCACACGACCTACACCATTACACAGCCTCCACCAGCTTGAACAGCTCCTGCTGACATGAAGGGGCCATGGATGCATGAGGTTGTGTCCATAGCCGTACACGTCCATCCGCTCGATGCAATTTGAAATGAGACTAGTCCCACCATGCAACATGTTTCCAGTCATCAACAGTCCAATGTCGGTGTTCACGGGCCCAGGCAAGGTGTAGAGCTTTGTTTCGTGCAGTTATCAATGATATACGGGTCGGCTTTCGGCTCCGAAAGCCCATATCGATGATGTTTAATTGAATGGTTCGCACGCTGACACTTGTGATGGCCTAGCATTGAAATTTGCAACCATTTGCAGAAGGGTTGCACCTCTGTCACGTTTAACGATTCTCTTCAGCCGTCGTTTGGCCCGTTCTTGCAGGATCTTTTTCCACCCGCAGTGATGATGGAGATTTGATGTTTTTCCGGATTCCTGAAATGGTCGTATGCGAAAATCCCCAATTCATCGCTGCTTCGGAGATGCTGTGTCCCATCGCTGGCGCGCCGACTGTAACACCAGTATCCGATCTAACAACTGCTCCAGACACTTCTTGTCTTATATAGGTGTTGCCGATCGCAGTGCCGTATTCTGCCTGTTTACATATCTCTGAATTTGAATACGTATGCCTATACCACTTTCTTTGGCGTTTCAGTGTTTATGCAACTGACAGAGTTATCAGAAGGATTTTCGCTTGTAAATTTCGATTCGTTCGTTTCTGAACCAAGGACCCTTACCTCAATTGATATATTTATCCGTTGCCATCGTCCTTTAAAGTTTGTAACATTATCACGGAATCACTGTATATATATACATGTTTACACGTGCCGGCGCCTACAACTCCGCAGCGTCGTTGGATGACTTTTTCGGATATGGGTTTCTGTGTAAAACTAAATTTACCAAGTCTCCTATACAACCTCTAGAAGCGTGCAACATGAATTGTGAACCGCTCTTGTATACTTTCCTTATCAAACCACGTGCCCGAAACCAGCCAGGCGGGATTCAGTAATGCGATGGGCAGTGGTCATAACGTTTTGGTTGTCAGTGTTTAATGTTTGGAGATTGAAAATTACCTTCCTGACTTACATGATAGGAAAATAAACAGCACGCTTGCAGTCTGTAGGAGTAAGTCAGTAAGTTAGGATGGTACCATCTACAGGCAAATGTAGTTCATTGGGCAGAATACATTTAAGTTATCGACTCCAGTTTACATTGTCCTTAGTGCAGTTGTTATGTTACGCCCTTTCCTAGTCACTCACATCCCCATATTAACGTTGATTAATGTAAGAATTCACTGCTCGACATGCCTTTAAATAGGATCGAGAACTATGCGTTGAAAGGTACACAGAATGTATTCTATTTCCTTGGGTCCTGCTTGTTACAGGATCAGGTGGGCATGTTAGTTGTATTGTTACAAGAAGGTTAGGAAACCAAAGAAAGCTTAGGAAACTCTCTTCAGTACAAGATACATGTCAGAGCCTAACACGAGATTCACTGTAATGGATACTGACAATCCAGCGCCGAAGTTGCTTGCTCCAAAAAATGACAAATATGAGGCTGCGAGATGCTATTGGCTCCTATTTAAAGACGGACCGAATATGTAAACTGCATACTATTATGGTTGATTCAGTCGATAAAAACGGAACGCTTACAGGATCAATTAATTAAATGAAACAACAAGTTTACTGTTACCAGTCACCGTTTTATTTATTTTCACGACGCGTTTCAAAAGTTTAAACCTCCATCATCGGGTGGGTTTACATTGGTTAGTATGACATTTGTGTGTGCATTGTGTTACGAATTTTTAGAGGAACTTGCGGCACTGCCTCCTGTGGTCACAGGTTCCTTTCGCTCTCGTACACATCACATGTATACTGTCACATTTGTAAACAAATATGGCGTCTGGAATCTCACTTACAGGATCACTTTTTTGTCCCTTTTTTTGTCTGTCTTATCTGTCCGACTCTTAAGATTCCTTTTACTCAGGAACGGGTTGACGAATCAAGTTGAAATTTATGTCAAATACTGAGGCCTGACGTACCTCAGCAGTTTAAAAAATTTAAGCTTCTAAGCCAATGCAATCAAAAGACACGGCCATATATGTCATATTTTGATAGTCCCTATCTGATTTATCAAAACTGAAAGGTCTCTGTCGGATTCCTTTCATGTTAATTTATTAAATCTGTTGTCATTTACGGCATAAATTCCTCTTCTAAATTTACTGTGGCGTTTCTGACTATCTGGGAGGAGACTGAGTAGTGGAACGTGTTACTTTTACACATAAACAAGAACGATCTGTCACACTACTACACTTTAAAACACAGTTTGTATGTAATTCATGTCACACAGTCTCATACGGAACCTACATCCGCTTTCTTTTATATATTGTATATGATAAGATACTGTCATCCCCCTTCCTTTCTGTGTGAGAGGATGAATGAGCAAATGTATTTGTAGTTGCATGCTTGAGGGTAGCAGACAAGCCTGTCTGCTAGAGAACAGTAGGACCAACGTCGGAACAGGTAGCTACGCTTTCTAAAAGCAGAGAGGTTTCTATTCTTAGTATGGTCCTGTCCGTCCCTTGTCATCTTGGTACAGGAAGCGGCCTCTCTGGCCACTTCCGTTTGTATTTGTGAGCCACCCTCAGGAAGGGACCACGGCAGTCTGTCCGCGGCGAGCGTCTGAAGTGGTAAGATCTCCGGCTAAGCGCGTGTCTGCTAAGTCCGTAGGACAATGGATTTCTTAAGTTCAGCCTAACTGAAAATTTAATCACCTTTATTTCAGGTTTAGCTCTAAAATATCTAATGTTATCTTAAATTGCAACACAGTGTAATTCGAGTGTGAAGTTCAGAATACATTCCGGTATTTGCTTTGTCACTACTTTGTGAGTAAAGTGGAACCACGTGTTGATCAGTAACTCTAACTAAGATCATCACTCTTAAATGCGAATGCTTGTGTGATTATAACGTCTCGTCTTGACAATATTTTCCAATATAGCAACTTTTCTTTATGTTAAACCCACATGGGGTGTACTTTGCGAGACCAGTACCACGTGCTTATACAATTGTTTGACGCATCAGGTTAAAAGTAAAACGTTAGTAATCAGTTCGAGGTTTTTCTTTTGTAAATTGCTTTTCGATCTAATTTATTTTAATTATCAAAATTATTGTGGAGTTACACCCTTTGTGTAAACCAAGTTGACCACGTGAAGCATGTGGTGTAATCATCAAAGTAGCCCTCAGCTATTCTTTTCGGGAAGATTTCACAGAGAGTTAGTATGAATTTAGTATACTAGTGTGTGGTAATTACATGACGGACAGGATTGCGCTACGAACGTAACTTCTTTGGGTGAAAATTGAATCGGTTGGTAGTGGTTAATTTCCTCTTGCATATGTTTCAACGTTCTTCGTGTGTTATTTTATGAATGCAGTGTTGTATGCAGTCTCCCAATCTTGGCTCCATATTTGATGTGTTCTGTAAGATTACAAACTCACCTTTTCACAATCCTAAATAAGGCACCAGTTTAGTATGAATCAAGTTTAATACTATGAAATTTCAATGATCAATGTTAAAATAAATTTCCAAATATAAACTGATTTATTTCTTTTTTTTTAAATTCTCTTTATATATATATATATATATATATATATATATATATATATATATATATATATATATATATATCACCGGTTGTCGTATGACGATTAAAAGATTATAATTAATGTTAGTCTGGTAGGGAATTTGGTAAGCTAGACTGGATACCTGGTGAAACAGTTGCTCAGTAATGCAAGGTTAACTTCCCGAGACAGCTCACAGCTTTTAACCAGCTTTTATTGTCTATCAGTACCGCTTTCATAGCAAATTAAAGCAACAACATTACAAAACCTGTAGATGAACGACCTACATATATGTCGGAGGTGGTGGTCGAGCAGTAAACGCTCACAACGCTCTCGAACGCACACCGAGGTACTGTACGCTCTTCACAAATTATGTCCGCAGTGTTTTCGTTATCCCCCATCCCCTAGTTGCGGAATGCCAGACTCAGTCCGACGTTCTGCGCAACACCCCGAAGACACAAGTCCTGAGTTGGAAGCAGTGAGAGAAAAAAAGAGATTGGCCTGGTTCATGGAAAGCTGCATTCACTGAGTCATTAGCAAGGATACTGTAATATTTCTAGACGGCATTGTTGGAGATAGAAGACGCCGAAGGCAGTGGACAAGAAAAAACGAGCTGCACCATTCCTAAAAGAAAGTTTCTTTTAACTGAAGAAGCACAAGCAATCTACAAATGTTATTTTTGTTTACTTTTGAATAATATTTTTTGTAACATTATGTTTCATAGAATTATAGGACCCTGGGTCCTACCACTTATCGAGAATTTTTGGGAATAATTAGTGTCAACCCCCGGTGTGAAAGAGACCTTTTTATGGCAGAATAAACGTGGCGGTGCCAAGTAGGTTTTCCTTTGATTCTTGTTTCATGTTTCTAAACATTAGACGTCAAAAAAGCAATAAACAGCATGTCTGGGAACCGAGAGGTCGCCGCATCGCATTTCGGTCAGTCCTAACATCTTTCAGTCTTCGTCTGAACCTAGCCCTCACCTCTCAACGATATGAGGATTCGTCAGAAACAACATGTGGCTCGGTTTCCACTTGAAACTGTAGGCGCCCTTTCCCCGATTGGACGCCTGGGGTAAATAAGAGACACTCAAGTCGCCTAAGTGACGTGCAAAAGAAACACTTGCACCAGGCCACTGAGCCGCACGAAATTATTATTACATCCATCTACATAAGAAGCCAACGGCCTTGCCGCCGTTGTAACACCAGTTCCCATCAGAGCGCCGAAGTTAAGCGCTGTCGGGCTGGGCTACCACTTGGATGGGTGACCATCCGGTCTGCCGAGCACTGTTGTTAAGTGGTGTGTACTCACTCCTTGTGAGGTAAACTGAGGAGCTACTTGATCGAGAAGTAGCGGCTCCAGTCTCGTAAACTGACATACAGCCGGAGAGTAGTGTGCTGATCACATGCCCCTCCATATCAGCATCCAGTGACGCCTGTGGGCTGAGGATGACACGGCGACCGGTCGGTGCCGTTGGACCTTCATGGCTTGTTCGGGAAGAGTTCAGATTTTATATACGAGGGCAGTTCAATAAGTAATGCAACACATTTTTTTTCACGGCCAATTTTGGTTGAAAAAACCGGAAATTTCTCGTGGAATATTTTCAAACATTCCCGCTTCGTCTCGTATAGTTTCATTGACTTCCGACAGGTGGCAGCGCTGTACGGAGCTGTTAAAATGGCGTCTGTAACGTATGTGCGTTGCAAACAACGGGCAGTGATCGAGTTTCTTTTGGAGGAAAACCAGGGCATCTCAGATATTCATAGGCGCTTGCAGAATGTCTACGGTGATCTGGCAGTGGACAAAAGCACGGTGAGTCGTTGGGCAAAGCGTGTGTCATCATCGCCGCAAGGTCAAGCGAGACTGTCTGATCTCCCGCGTGCGGGCCGGCCGTGCACAACTGTGACTCCTGCAATGGCGGAGCGTGCGAACACACTCGTTCGAGATGATCGACGGATCACCATCAAACAATTCAGTGCTCAACTTGACATCTCTGTTGGTAGTGCTGTCACAATTGTTCACCAGTTGGGATATTCAAAGGTTTGTTCCCGCTGGGTCCCTCGTTGCCTAACCAAACACCATAAAGAGCAAAGGAGAACCATCTGTGCGGAATTGCTTGCTCGTCATGTGGCTGTGGGTGACAATTTCTTGTCAAAGATTGTTACAGGCGATGAAACATGGGTTCATCACTTCGAACCTGAAACAAAACGGCAATCAATGGAGTGGCACCACACCCACTCCCCTACCAAGAAAAAGTTTAAAGCCATACCCTCAGCCGGTAAAGTCATGGTTACAGTCTTCTGAGACGCTGAAGGGGTTATTCTGTTCGATGTCCTTCCCCATGGTCAAACGATCAACTCTGAAGTGTATTGTGCTACTCTTCAGAAATTGAAGAAACGACTTCAGCGTGTTCGTAGGCACAACAATCTGAACGAACTTCTCCTTCTTCATGACAACGCAAGACCTCACACAAGTCTTCGCACCCGAGAGGAGCTCACAAAACTTCAGTGGACTGTTCTTCCTCATGCACCCTACAGCCCCGATCTCGCACCGTCGGATTTCCATATGTTTGGCCCAATGAAGGACGCAATCCGTGGGAGGCACTACGCGGATGATGAAGTAGTTATTGATGCAGTACGACGTTGGCTCCGACATCGACCAGTGGAATGGTACCGTGCAGGCATACAGGCCCTCATTTCAAGGTGGCGTAAGGCCGTAGCATTGAATGGAGATTACGTTGAAAAATAGTGTTGTGTAGCTAAAAGATTGGGGAATAACCTGGTGTATTTCAATGCTGAATAAAACAACCCCTGTTTCAGAAAAAAAATGTGTTGCATTACTTATTGAACTGCCCACGTACATAAGTAAGTTTGTGCGGCCGCGCAGCATTAGCCGAGCTGTCTAAGGCGCTGCAGTCATGGACTGTGCGGCTGGTCCCGGCGGAGGTTCGAGTCCTCCCTCGGGCATGGGTGTGTGTGTGTTTGTCCTTAGGATAATTTAGGTTAAGTAGTGTGTAAGCTTAGGGACTGATGACCTTAGCAGTTAAGTCCCATAAGATTTCACACATTTGAACATTTTTTAAGTTTGTGCGTAACCCTCAGACCACGAATCCTACTAGCACTTCTTCAAATTCAAAAAGATCTTCACCGTCAGGACCAGAGGCCCGTGCGATGCCGACCGGCCGCCGTGTCTTATAGCAGCATTCAGGTCCGGTACGGAGGGGCATGTAATCAGCACACCGCCCTCCTAGCTGTTGTCGGTCTCCCACACCCTGAAGCGTCTATTTCTCATTCAAGTAGCCGCTCAGATGACGTCATGCTGAGTGGATCCCGCTCCAGGCCACCCACCGAGCAAATATCCCTGACAGCAGCATGAATCCAACCAGGGTCCTCGTGCGTGACAGTCTCATTCACACTGACTGCTGAGCTACATAGGGTGATCTTTTCTACTGCCACCCTAAGCAGACATTAATAGAAAATAGGTCACTTTTTTAATCAAATCCTGACAGAATACTACGTGCTCGACAGATTACCATGCATAGTTGGTCCTAACTGCCTTCTGCCTACCATCAGAGGTTTCACATACTCTCAAGGCGTTCTGCTTCATACGAAGGAAAGTTCTGTCTCTCTCTCGACTAGGAAGTATTCGTTAAACAGTTACTGAGATTTTTACACTTCATAATAACTTAAACATTAGACATACTGCAACACTTACATGTAGGGGACGAGTGTTTATCACAGGTAAAGGAGTGCCGCAGGGAAATGTGATAGGGACTATTTGTTGTCGATATATACGTACAGGGGTTGGAGGAAACAACGTGAGAAGTACGTGCTTGAACATAAATGCAGATGCTGGCCAAGCCTACAGGTTGCGCTTTTTTATTCGACCACGAAGAAGGAAGGAAGGAAGACTTTAACGCTCCGTCGACATCGAGGCCATTAGGGAGGGAGCACAAGCTCGGTTGGTGCCAAAGATGGGGAAGGAAATCGGCTGTCTCATTTCAAAGGAACCATCCCGTCATTTGTCTGGAGCGATTTAGGGAAATCGTGGAAAACTTAAATCTGGATGACCGGACGAGGGTTTGAACAGTCGTCCTCCAAAATCCGAGTTCATTGTGCTAATCACTGCACATTCGACCACGAACAGCATCTGTGCACGGCCCTCAATACGATACAAGTGCCAGTCGTGGGTCAGAACAATGAGCAGCGTAGTGTACGTGTATTATTTCGGAGCTAAGTGAAATCGACCGTGGGGAAATTGGTAGTGCTCGTGTAGCGGATGCATCCGCAATCAAAGGAGACAAAGTGTTTGGTTTTACGGTATACTGATAATTTTTACTTTTCGATGGTCTAACCACAAATTAATGAAACACAATTTTCGTGCCATACGCGTTTCGGCTTTATTCTCTGCAAGGCATTTTCAGTGGATTGGAATATGTACATATTTTTACTATTTAGTTTACACTTTGAGGCAATTTACCTATAGGTTATAAACAGCTCTGTTTATAACATATAGGTACATTGCCCCAAAACAGTAAACAGTAAAACTGTGTACATATTCCAGGCTACTGAAGATGTTTTGCAAAGAATAAAGGCGAAACGCATATGGCACGAAAATTGTGTTTCATTCAGTTGTAGTTAGACGGTCCACAAGTAAAAATTATCAATATACCTTGATATTACACGCAACCGAGGAACACAGGACTACAAAAGTTGAAAGTGTTCCGTGATTCAGGAAGCACAGTGTCGAAGATTTATGCCTCGTACAGGGAAAGCGGAAAAAGCACCATCTGCTATATCACGAACGCGGATAAAAATGTGTGCTGAATCATCGTGTCAGAAGGCCATAGAAGAGGTCTGAGACGATAGCTGCAAAAGTCAGAGTCAGCACCAAAACAACACAAGCGGAGATCCGTAGGAAGGGAATCGCAAGGCGAGCTGGAATTGAAAAACAGCTTATCAGTGATGCAAATGTCCGCAACAGGTTCAAATGGCTCTAAGCACTATGAGACTTAACATCTGAGGTCATCAGTCCCCGAAACTTGGAACTGCTTAAACCTAACTAACCTAAGGACATCACACACATTCATGCCCGAGGCAGGATTCGAACCTGCGATCGCAGCAGCAGCGCGGTTACCGACTGAAGCGCCTAGAACCGCTCGGTCATATCGGCCGGCTCCACAATAGGAAAACGTGATGCCGAACCCATAAAATCTGGACCATGAAGCAATGGAAGAAAATGGGATGACTCTTGTTTCATACTGTTTCCAACTCCTGGGAGAGTTTACGTCCAAGGAATGAAACGTGGCGGGACGTTCGGTGATGATTTTTGTAGCCATATTGTGGTGATCCATGCGCCCCATGGTTACTCTGGATCATATTACTGGCAAGGATTACATAACGATTTTGGCTGATCAGGTTCATCTCATGATCCATGGTGCAATGTGTCTTCCGCAGTGGTGCTCCTGGATTCCAAGACTACAGGGGCCCTGTGCATGCAGCTCGCATCGCCCAGCATTGGTTCTGTGAGCACGAGGTTGAATTGTCCCCCCCCCCCCCCCCCCCCCTGTACACCACAGTCACAAGATCTCATCATTTTGAGCCTTGGTGGTCTACTTTGAAGAGAATGGTGGGTGATAGCTGTTTACTCCCATCATTGTTACCTGAAGCTGCCACTATTTTGCAGGAAGAACGATGTAAGATCTGGACCTGTAGTTATCCACTCCTAGACGATTGGAATTACTTTTGGATGACTGAGATTTCCCTACACTATACCAGACATGGTAATGTGTTGTGTTTTTGTTGTTTTGGCCAACAAAGGTACAACAAAGCAGTAGTCTGATACCGTTTGCTGGTGTCGCTATTGCGTAGGGGAAAGTGATGTCTTTGATTGACCGTGACACAATTTCTGTTTGGTACAAAGGAATGACTTCGAGTCTGACTCCCATGCTGAGGTCCCAGCGGTTGAGAACTGCTGGTTGGATGACAGTAGGTGCAATTCCGCGTGTGAATGTTCTGCTTTGTGTCCCCCCAATGCATCCCAAAGGCGCTCGATGAGCTTTAAATCGAGGGAATGGGCAGGCCAGTCCATTCATCGAATATCCTCACGTTCCAAGAGTTCCCCTACATGCACAGTTCGATGTGGTGTGTACTGTGTACAAAGTTTTGCAGGTTTGTACGCCCATGCAATATTATGCGTCACCACACCATAACAGCTGGACCACCAAAGTGGTCATGTTCGACCTTGTTTCCCACCTCTCGCCACGTTAGGGTACGTCCAGAATCAATACTCTGAATCTGTTCTCACCCGAGAAGAGCACACAACCCCAATCCATGTTCGTTCAGTCCCTATTGCACTGGCACCATTGCAAATGATGTCGTCGATGAGAGAGTATCAACGAAACAGACTTGCCAACTGCACTGATGAAAAAATAGAACGCCCTAGCAAAAGATCTCCTTGGCAACCTTGTGGCCAGCATGCCACCTGAGCTGCACTGCCGTGCGTGGTGATCATACACCCTATTAAGAACTGCCAAGGGTTTTTCCTTGGTGGGAGGACTATACAGGGTGGTCCATTGATAGTGACCGGGGCAAATATCTTACGAAATAAGCATCAAAAGAAAACTACAAAGAACGAAACACGTCCAGCTTGAAGGGGAGACCAGATGGCGCTATGCTTGGCCCGCTAGATGGCGCTGCCATAGGTCAAACGGATATCAACTGCGTTTTTTTAACTAGGAACCCCAATTTTATTACATATTCGTGTAGTACGTAAAGAAATATGAATGTTTTAGTTGGAGCACTTTTTTCACTTTGTGATAGATGGCGCTGTAATAGTCACAAACGTATAAGTACGTGGTATCACGTAACATTCTGCCAGTGCGGACGGTATTTGCTTCGTGACACATTACCCGTGTTAAAATGGACAGTTTACTAATTGCGGAAAAGGTCGATATCGTGTTGATGTATGGCTATTGTGATCAAAATGCCCAACGGGCGTGTGCTATGTATGCTGCTCAGTATCCTAGGCGACATCATGCAGGTGTCCGAACCGTTCGCCGGGTAGTTACGTTATTTAAGGAAACAGGAAGTGGTCAGCCACTTGTGAAACGTCAACCATGACCTGCAGCAAATGATGATGCCCAAGTAGGTGTTCTAGCTGCTGTCGCAGCTAATCCGCACATCAGTAGCAGACAAATTGCGCGAGAATCGGGAATCTCAAAAACGTCGGTGTTGAAGAATGCTACATCAACATCGATTGCACCCGTACCATATTTCTATGTACCAGGAAATGCATGGCGACGACTTTGAACGTCGTGTACGGTTCTGCCACTGGTCACAAGAGAAATTACGGGACGATGAAAGATTTTTTGCACGCCTTCTATTTAGCGACGAAGCGTCATTCACCAACAGCGGTAACGTAAACCGGCATAATATGTGCTATGGGGAAACGGAAAATCCACGATGGCTGCGACAAGTGGAACATCAGCGACCTTGGCGGGTTAATGTATGGTGCGGCATTATGGAAGGAAGGATAATTGGCCCCCATTTTATCGATGGCAATCTAAAAGGTGCATTGTATGCTGATTTCCTACGTAATGTTCGACCGATGTTACTACAAGATGATTCACTGCATGACAGAATGGCGATGTACTTCCAACGTGATGGATGTCCGGCACATGGCTCGCGTGCGGTTGAAGCGGTATTGAAAAGCATATTTCATGACAGGTGCATTGGTCGTCGAAGCACCATACAATGGTGCGCACGTTCACCGGATCTGACGTCTCCGCATTTCTTTCTGTAGGGAAAGTTGAAGGATATTTGCTATCGTGATCCACCGACAACGCCTGACAACATGCGTCAGTGCATTGTCAATGCATGTACGAACATTACGGAAGGCGAACTACTCGCTGTTGAGAGGAATGTCGTTACACGTATTGCCAAATGCACTGAGGTTGACTGACATCATTTTGAGCATTTATTGGATTAATGTGGTATTTACAGGTAATCACGCTGTAACAGCATGCATTCTCAGAAATGATAAGTTCACAAAGGTACATGTATCACATTGGAAGAACCGAAATAAAATGTTAAACGTACCTACGTTCTGTATTTTAATTTAAAAGCTACCTGTTACCAACTGTTCGTCTAAAATTGTGAGCCATATGTTTGTGTCTATTACAGCGCCATCTGTCCCCATGCGAAAAAAGCGGTCCAACTAAAACAGTCATATTTCTTTACGTACTACGCGAGTATGTAATAAAAATGGGGGTTCCTATTTACAAAAACGAAGTTGATATCCGTTTGACCTATGGGAGCGCCATCTAGCGGGCCGACCATAGTGCCATCTGGTTTTCCCCTTCAAGCTCGACAAGTTTCGTTCTTTGTAGTTTTTTCGTTTGACGCTTATTTCGTGAGATATTTGGCCCGGTCACGATCAATTGACCACTCTATATAACTGGCCCATCCATCATCGTGACACCATTTGAGGAACTGCTTGAATGAGAAGTAGCGGCTTCGTGTCTGGGAAGCTGATAACAGCTGGGGGGATGGTGTGCTGACCCCAGGGCTCTCCATGCTGTATCCGAATTACGCCGTATTGCAGGGGATGACACCGTGGCCGGTCAGAGCCAGGCGATCCTCTAGATCCGATCGCGGAGTTTAGTCTGCAGTATTAGGGGAATACTCTGCGCAATACAGTTACGGATCACGGATTCGAAACATCGTAATGCTTTTTCCATAGCGACGTAGAAGTTTGAAATTTGGGTCAAACATGCCTACAATCTTCCTCTGGGTGGTGCAAAAGGGTGGCGACTTGAGATTTTACCAGCGGGTGTGGGGACTCTTCAGACAGCAAGGTATCGACACGTGCGAAGAAAAGAGCAGAGCTCGGAAATTCATGTCAGGTATAAAGTGGGTTAATGATGTCATATTGGCACCAAATTTCATCACAACTCCGTCCAACGCCACCAGGAGCGTGTCACATGCTGGAAAGGCTGTCGCGCCCTCTTTTACCGACATTTCACCTCGTCTTTTGACACCTCCGCGATCGCAGGTCAGAACCGCGACGCCCTGCTGTGAAACCATGTTGTTTCTTTATGCGTGGCTGAGGAAAGCATATCAGACACACCGCCGCTCAAAATCAACACGAGAAGGCGTCAGGCGGTGGTATAAAGCAGAGATGGTAAGTTCCTGAAATATCGATATATATTGTGTCAGTAACTATAAGTGACGTCGATACTTTCGAGGGAAAAATGTCGATGTTTCGATATATCGGTTGATACAAATACTTTATTAATTGCCACATTTACCAATAAAAGACACACAATGTACTATAAGATCAGCTATTTACAAAAAAAAAATAATTGATGGTTTCTTGGAATACTGTAACCATTCGTCTTTTCTTCTTTTGTTTTGTTCTTCAATTTTTAGTATCGCATTACCGGTTTCGAACTGCCTGGCGTTTCGCCATCAGATGGTACATATTTATTGATTATTAGCAACAGTATGGGAGTCGTGTAGAGTTGTTAGTATTGGTTGATTGGTCGTTGTTTCACACAGTATTCTGGGAAACATAATTAATTCTTACGTTTTGTAAAGCATGTGGAAAGTGTTACCTATGGCTAAGTGTGTAAGGTGCATTAAAATTAGCGTTACTGGTAAACATTCAAATGATTCAAATGGCTCTGAGTACTATGGGACTTAACATCGGAGGTCATCAGTCCCCTAGAACTTAGGACTACTTAAACCTAACTAACCTAAGGACATCACACACATCCATGTCCGAGGCAGGATTCGAACCTGCGACCGTAGCAATCGCGCGGTTCCGGACTGAAGCGCCTATAACGGTTCGGCCACCGCGGACGGCGGTAAACATTCATTACATTTTCTAGAATAATGTATGCACCAACAAACCAAGCAACATATACTAATAACTCTACGTGAGTCCCAAATTGCTGCAGATAATCGATAACTATGACGATGAATCGCTAGTCGATTCGAAACTGGTAGTGACATAATAAAAATTGAAGAACGAAACAAAAGACGACTGTGGTTAGCCACTGGACTCGCGTTCGGGAGGACGACGGTTCAATCCCGCGTCCGGCCATCCTGATTTAGGTTTTCCGTGATTTCCCTAAATCGCTCCGGGCTCCAGGCAAATGCCGGGATGGTTCCTTTCAAAGGGCACGGCCGACTTCCTTCCCCGTCCTTCCCTAATCCGATGAGACCGATGACCTCGCTGTCTGGTCTCCTCCCCCAAAAACAACCAACAACCAAAAGACGACTGGTTGCAGTAATTTAAAGAAACCTTTATTCATCACAGTCACAGTCATCGTCATCCATGATGGATGAAATTTTTAAAAAAGCTAATAAATGAAACCAATAATGATCACCGATAAACATTAATAGAGCTCTTGTTCCTCTGTCAGCCTACTTCTGTTAACTGGGGAAGCCATTCTTTCCGACTAAACAGACGTGGCTTGGCATATTGAGCAGTTCCTGACAAAACAGGTGTGAAATGACGACTAAACATTTCAGACAACAGAGTCCATTTTATGGTGCGTTTATCTGTTCTCGATCCAGGCAATCAGGGAGTAAGATAAGTACACAATCTGCCTCATAGTTGGGAGTAGGGGGGAATTATTTCCAGCATTCTCATATAGTGCTGCCTCCAAACGTATGCATTTTGCATCTTGTAACTATCATTTGCAGTGGCAGAAATGACACGAAAGTAACAAGTTTTCTTGAATATGCAGTATTGGTACATTCATGTTCAAATCTGGTGCTCATTTGTAATATTGAATATGAAATAAAATTCAACCCATTGTACGACAGTTATTGTCAGATTGCAAAGATTGGCAGTAGTTGGAATGGGCAAGAAATCTAATGATGAAGAACTACAGTGCCTATGAATTAAAAAAAGACAGACAGTAAAAATATCGCTTTCGATATCCAGTATTGCGTAAAGATTAATCGATAGAGAGAAAATGTAAATATTGATGATATACGTGGACATGATTATGAAGAAACGTCGGTACTTTGAAACATCGATATCTTTCGACCATCCCTATCATAAAGTGCGTGCAGTGAAATCATGCTTCGCGTGGGCTAATGGTTTGTGTTCTGTAAAAAGTATTTAAGACATCAGTTTTTCTTTTTGCATTTAACAACGACAAATGGTAGTCCGCGGCTGTGTGTATTACGCAGGATGCAAACCAGCATGATGACAAGGAAACGTCGAGCCTAGTAGTAAGTCATCAGCGCTAGTGCCTCCTGGCCTTCACTCCACCCTCTGTGTGTCACCTGTTCGCTATTTCCGTCACTGTCTCGTCTATCCGGTAACACGGCCTGTCAGCGAGAGTCACGCGTGTTTACCTGGCCCAACCACGCCGGGTAGCGGCGCTCGGCACCTGGCGGGTGGGTCGCGGGAGCAACAGGTCGCAACAGCTGCCCCCCCCCCCCCCTCGCCCCCCGCAGCCAGTGCGTCACCGCTGCCGGCTGGGACAGCCCCGCGTCCTGTTCCTGGCACCGCCAGCCGCCGTGACGTCACACACCTGCGGAAGAGCGCCACTTTCGCTCAGCCGTGCATACTGCGGCCGCGTTGCGTGTCAGGGAGTCACGGCTTGTGCACAGACAGCCGCGCATGTATGCATTCGAATGACCTACACTGGACCCCACTGCAGGAAATATGTTCACACGAGGTAGCTAATCAGGCTTCCAAGTGGACTGTGAACCTGAAATGCAGGACGCTGTAGACTCTACAGTGTAGAGGGTGCAGTCAGGCCCGCATGGAAGCGCCAAAACTGGACTATAACAATTAGTAACGGCTCCTTGGGAAGCCAAGCTGTCATGCAGGTGATAGGCAAAATAAAGTGAACACCTGTACTTGGGAATGATTTATCAACAAGGGGTTGGACTCCCATTTGACCGTAATACAGCTGTGATCTTCTTGGAATACTGGTGTATAGTGATTGTATGGTCTTCAGTGCCACTCTTCGATCAGAACCTCTTCTAACTCCTGTAAGGACGAGGGAGACGGAAATGTGCTCCGGAGTTTGAGTTCCAATACCACCCAACAGCGTTCGATAATGTTCAAGTCCGGGGACTGTGCTGGCCAGGGAAGACACTGCAGTTCAGTTGCATGCTCCTCATACCACGATTGTACTGTCCTGGATGTGTGAATGGGTGCATTATCGTCCTGAAATATGGCATCGACGTTGGGGAACAACATTTGAATCATGGGGTGCACCTGATCACGTCACACTGGACTCGCATTCGGGAGGACGACGGTTCAATCCCGCGTCTGGCCATCCTGATTTAGGTTTTCCGTGATTTCCCTAAATCACTCCAGGCAAACGCCGAGATGGTTCCTTTGAAAGGGCACGGCCGACTTCCTTCCCCATGCTTCCCTAATCCGATGAGACCGATGACCTCGCTGTTTGGTCTCTTCCCCCAAACAACCCCAACCCCAACTCTGATCACGTAAAATGTTCACATAATCGTTGGCTGTAACACGGCCTTTGAGAATAATGATGGGACAACAGAATACCATGATGTGGCAGCCCATAGTATCACACTTCCACTTCCATGCTTAACAGTTGGAATCAAGCAATCAGGATTGTAGGCTTCATTTTGAGTTCTCCAGACGTAAACCCGGCCCGCTGTTGGAAATAACTAAAACGTTTACTCGTCGGACCGTATGACGTGTTTCCACTGACCAGCAGTCCGGGAATTATGCTCCTGACACCATGTTTTACGCCTCTTTGCGTTGGTTGTCGTCACTAATGGTTTCGGTACAGCAGTTCGTCCATGAATATTCGCTTTATGGAGTTCTAGGCGGACAGTGTCTATAGATACGGCGTCTCGAAGACGGCTGTCTAGTTCTGCAGTCATTTTAGCCGCCGTAGTTTTGTGTTGTTTTGACACGATTCGTGTTTGCGTATGACTGTCATTCAGATTTGATTAGCGGCCACTATTACGTTTACACGATGCTGTCTTTCCACGTTTTGTGTAGGTTGTCACGACTGTTCAAACAGTTGCTTTTGAAACATTCAATAAGTTGGCTGTATTGGTTACTGATGCTCCAGCTAATTGGGCCCCCACGATCTGCCCTCTTTGGAACTCTATTATGTCTTTCATTACATGTCGACCTCGGCCTCTGAATGCGTGTGCACTACTCGTTAGCAACCTGCACTGATGCCTAGTCCGTACTGAGCACGCACAGTCCAGCGCGACACGTGCCTTACCTGCGTTGTTGACCGTCAAACACAACCATCCCATTACTACGAGGCGTATTTTTTAAATCAGTACCGTTTTGAAATTAAAAAAGACGTGCTAAGATATCTCAATAATTTTATTTTTACATGAAAGCCTGTACCCTAATCTACGCACTGACGCCATTACAGTCTAATTCTTCCTTGTTTACATTGTGTAATGAGTGTTGGTTGGTTGGTTGTTTTTGGGGGAAGAGACCAAACTGCGAGGTCATCGGTCTCGTCGGTTTAAGGATGGATAGGGAAGGAGATCGGCCGTGCCCTTTCGAAGGAACCATCCCGGCATTTACATGGAGCGATTTAGGGAAATCACGGAAAATCTAAATCAGGATGGCCGGACGCGCGATTGAACCGTCGTCCTCCCGATTGCGAGTCCAGTGTCCTAACCACTGCGCCACCTCGCTCGGTACTGAGTGTTTAAGATGCCTCCGATAATCGTGTGTCCCGCCGACTGTGAAGTACGGGCTGTTATAAGATTACTTACTGCTAAAGGCCTAAAAGCGATCGATATTCATCGTGAGATCTGTGCAGTTTACGGAGAAAACATTATAAGTGATGGAATGGTAAGAAACTAGGTGAGAACATTTAAAGATGGCCGCACAAATGTGCATGATGAACAACGGAATGGGCGTCCTTCGGTCGTTAATGAAAGTTTGGTGCAGGAAGTGGACAATAAGGTGAGAGAAAACAGACGCCTTACGATTTCCTCATTGCGGGATGACTTTCCTAATGCTTCTTGTAGTGTTTTGAATGACATTGTGACCGAGCACTTGAATTACCGTAAATTGTGCGCACGTTGGGTACCGAAAATGTTGAGGGATGTGCACAAAACCAAACGTTCAGCCAATGCATTGACTATCCTTGAGCGATACCACAACGACGGTGATGATTTCTTATGCCAAATGAAACATGGGTGGCCTACGTCACATCAGAATCAAAGCGTCAGTCCATAGGAGTTGAGCAAGGGCATAGTTTTGCTGCAAGACAATGCCCGTCCACATGTGGCGAATCAGACCAAAGATCTCATCACATCTTTTCGATGGGAAACTCTAGATCATCCTCGCCGTGCGGTTAAAGGCGCTGCAGTCTGGAACCGCAAGACCGCTACGGTCGCAGGTTCGAATCCTGCCTCGGGCATGGATGTTTGTGATGTCCTTAGGTTAGTTAGGTTTAACTAGTTCTAAGTTCTAGGGGACTAATGACCTCAGCAGTTGAGTCCCATAGTGCTCAGAGCCATTTGAACCATTTGAACCATCATCCTCTGTACAGCCCCGATCTTGCTCCCAGTGACTACTATCTGTTCCTGCACTTGAAGAAACACCTGGGCGGTCAGCGTCTTCAAGATGATGACGAAGTCAAAACAGTGCTGATGCAGTGGTTAACAAGTCAAGCGGCAGACTTCTATGAGGAGGGTATTCAAAAACTGGTACAACGTTATGACAAGTGCCTCAGTATTGACGGACATTATGTAGAAAAGTAGATTAAGATACAGGCTTTCATTTAAAAATAAAATTATTGAGACATCTTAGCACGTCTTTTTTTAATTTCAAACCGGTACTTACTTAAAAAAACACACCTCGTATCACTGTTCAAATTATTTTACTTGTCCCCTATAGGCGCCCAGCACCGAAATACGTGTACACTGCATGCCATAATTACTAGAGGAAACTGAAAGTGTACGAGGGAAAACGGGACGAGGGAGAGGGAAGCCAAATGATGAGTAGCTTCCGCAGGAACATGTTCTCGAACCGGCCCTGGATGTGTTTCAGCAGAACGCTTGGTTCTGATATCTGCCGCCTACACAGCTAAATCATGTTCAGCAATTCAGTTTTTGCAGCTATTTCGGTACTGTATGTATTGTAATATCTCAAATGTCGACGAGCGGGTCCTGAAGCAAATATGCTACATGACGAAGGCTTTCGATATTTTGCCGATTCCAATCAGTTATAGACTGCACTGATACCGTTTAACCTACAGTGCTTGAAAGTATTTGACAGATTAATAACTGAAATGGGAAAAGATCTCACAAATAACCGAGGTATCAGTTTAACTTTCTGTCAGAAACGCTTTAAACGAAAGCTCTGTGCCACAATTTGAGAAAATAGGCAGCATATTGTGGTGCTAAACATAACAGAAGTATCCATACAGCTGATCTTGCCAACGAAACAGCGGCTTTGAAATTCCGGTAGAAACAGATGATGCAAAGCGTTGACATAGCTTCAGAACTTCAGAACTGTTCCAGAGATTCGACAGGTAGTATACCGATCCATTCGCACCATCAACAGAACAGGCTCCGCTAACGGTATAGTACGCCTTCCACATCGCTAGAACGGGTTCTACACAGGGCTGGTGACTTCTTTGTTACAGTAACAGTTGCAAACATGTAACTCTTTTGTATCGGTTGTGAATAAATAGTTACCGCTATTTAAGCTCCAACCCTCGTAGATAAATATTCAGTTTTTCAGATTTTAGTGGTAGTAGCGGAAGTTAAATACAGTATATACGTTAAAGGTACGAGGGACTTGACTTCTGCCCTGGTTCTCTGTGCGCTAGGCAAAGCGGATGACATATCGGCCTCCTTACTGGTCGAAGTTCTCACACACCTGTTCTCGAACCTCGCTAGAACTCGCCCCAGTAGGTCTGGATATAGGCGCCGACGGCCGAAGGCGAGCGGCAAGGACACCTAACAGCGTTCCTGAGGGTGGCTATTTGAGAGTGCGCACAGACTGTCTTACTAGCACATCAAGAAAACAGAGACAATTTGTCACCCATCAACTATTACATCTAAAGTTAATAACAGAGCAGTCGAAACTTAAGAACGAGACAAGGCAAACTAACAAAAGAGAACAGGAAATTACTGTGAGCAAATACTGAAAAGTAATATCAAAAGTAGGTAACGTGAGCGCGAAGGAGAGATGGAGGTAATGGACTCCCTCTGAGTGGCATTTCTTAAGATGTGCTTAAATAGCTGGTCATTATCGCTCTCATTCGCATTACAGGTGGAGACATGGTAAAGCTCACTTTTCTTGTAGGTTGGACGACGTACACTTCTGACTGAGACTGGCTGGACAGCAGATGAGAAATACTTCGATTGAAATTTCATGTTGGTGACAAGTAACAATGTTGGAACTCTATTCTGCCGAATATATTTGAAACCCTATTTATATTTCGGATAGAGTTGTGAGATGTTTGCGCATAGCCTCAGAATGAGAGACTTATAATTTTCCCGCCAACATATTAAACATCCTAGACTTCGTAATAGTGTTGTAATATTAAAACCCTCAATGTAATCACATGTTTTTATTGGTCCTGAAGTGTAAATATTACTATAATTGTATTTTCAGCCAACTCCATCTCGTTGCATGTCGGCTGTTGAGCATCTAGGCCAACGGACATTACTACCGGGTAAAATATAAAACAGTGAGAAAATTTTCGATACTCTAAAGACTTGACACTATGTCGCATAAAATCCCTTTTTGTGTGTGTGTGTGTGGGGGGGGGGGGGGGTTATTAATAAGAGACAAGTACAGTTCCCGTGGATTCGCCTCTTGGAAGTCCAGTTAAAACAAACAGAAATCCTCAATCTGTGATAGAATAATGGGAAGCTGCAGCTTTTGTACAACTGAAACATTACTCGGATACACATCACATAAAGTAACAGAGGGCATAAAACGTGAGTAAATAAAGGTACCACTAATATTAGTAGCTTGTTTTAAACAATTACTTGCTTTGATTTTTACAATCATACAGCTATCTTTAGTGGCAAAAACTCTAGTTCACTCGTACACACGCATACCACATATTCCCATACATCGTTCCATTCACAAAACTGAATTGTTAGTTTACTACTATAGATTAATTGAAAAGCATAAAAAATTACAATACCTCATACATAAACAATAATTCAATAAACTTTAGCTACTTCAAGATTATGTCTTTCCACTGCGGAAGAGATGGGTACAGAGTTCCACTTCAAGGACAACAAGTAAATTTGAAAATTTTAGCATCCGCTGTTGCCAGGAGCGATTTCACGTTCAATGGTCCGCTAACTACATAGAAGAGATAGTTAGGAACTTCACTCATGATGAAAATATATTTGATCTAATGGCAACAAATAAACCGGACGTATTTGAGGATGTCCCCATCGCCGGCCGTGGTGGCCGTGCGGTTCTAGGCGCTGCAGTCCAGAACCGCGGGACTGCTACGGTCGCAGGTTCGAATCCTGCCTCGGCATGGATGTGTGTGATGTTCTTAGGTTAGTTAGGTTTAAGTAGTTCTACGTTCTAGGTGACTGATGACCTAAGATGTTAAGTCCCATAGTGCTCAGAGCCATTTGAGCCATTTTTGATGTCCCCATCGAAACTCGTATCAGCGACCATGATGCACTTGTGGCAACAGTGATTACCCAAGTACGAAGGACAACTAAAACAAGCGGAAAGATTTATGTGTTCAGTAAACTACACAAAAAATCGGTAGTGTCATAACTCAATGAGGAACTTGAAGCACAGGGCAAGAGCATGTACAGGAACTATGGATCAAGTTTAAAAGAATAATTGATCATGCAGTGGAGAAATATGTACTCAGAAGAAAAATTAATAATGGGAGGAAGTCTCCATGGCATATAGTCACTCTAAAGAAACTTGTAAAGAAACAGATATTATTACATAATAGGTGCAAAACAAAGCGTAGGGCAGTAGATAGATGCTTGTTTCTGGGTAGTTATCGTCACCGTCACCGCAGACGTCATTTTTGCTTCCGCTGACACGTTGGGGCAATTTTGCATATTTTTAGTGTGTGGTATAAATTTTGAGAAAATGTTCCTTTCATCTTCTACACAATGCTGTCTCACTTCCTTTCTGCGGCTCTCGCTGTGATACCTATTTCTTCCTTTCTCGATTTTTGCCGTGATCACGGATACTCTTCTACCGTCTTTGGCACTAACTCACTAGAACGCAGCATACAAAGCATCAAACTCGTCCAGTACCAGTTGGTCTGTCACGTCTGACGTAAAGCTCTGGAGCATTACGCATTAGGTTCTGTCGGAAAATACCTTCACTCTTACGTACTGATCAATGGACGACGCAGTACGCCGGGCGCAGTACGTACTACGAGTCGCAAAATTCCTGCCCCTAGTGAAACCTGGCTGTATCTACCGGCTGCTATTGAACCTGCGCATCTCTGAACTCTTCGGAAGTGTCTCATTCATATGAGAGCACCGACGGGGACCAATCTGCGAGAGTGCTGCTGACATTAGCCTGTGATTCGTACGTTTACAGAAAACGTAAATGCTCCTAACGGGATACTGCCTTTTTCTCCTTATTAGTCTTGTTTGGAAACAAACACAGTCAGTCGAAGTCAGGCTTAAACATCTACGACTCCGTTAACGTGTCTGTGGAGAAACCAAGGCATGACAAAACTGGTATTACTTGACAAACATGTGAAACACTAAAAAATCGCTGTAGAGTTAAACAAATAAAGAAAAGAAGATGAAGTTCTAAAACGTAATGATCGTCATAGCTTTATTGTAAGAAATCGAAATATGAAATGAGAAGAGCAATTCGAAGAGTCAGGTCCACAAAGATGTTATTTCTTGTCTCTAAACTAGTTTCTTCTGGTAGCTGACGGTAGGATTAAAGACTGTACAGTAGCTCACAAGTTTCTTAAGTTTGACGACCACTAGTCTAGATTGGTCCTAGTGAAAGAACATTTAATAGTAACTGATTATGAAAAAGATTTCTTTAGATCCAAAAGCGTTCTAGATAATATGATTTTAGAGTAAGTGTCATCATGCAGTTATTTTGGATGTCAAATTGACGGAGACAGAAATAGAGCTGTAGACGTAAAACTGGCTAGATTTGGGGATATATTAGCGGCTCCATTCATAATGTTTGAAAAATAACACCAAATAAGAAAAGAGAGTAAAATTTTATAAAACTGTGCTTTCCCAGCACTTCTTCATGGGTACCTATAAAAAGAATATTAGCTGAAACACATAGAGCGGGAATGAAATTTGTAAGAAGAATCAAAAGCTACTTAAGAACACACGATATAAAAAACGAAACAGTCGAGAAGAAGTAAAAGTACAGAGAATTGGAAGTAGAATAAGCAAATATCGCACACATGATACGAAGACATACAAAGAATGTGCAGTGAACGACCTCCCAAACTACCCTTGACTTACAAACAGGCAGGGAGAATAGAAGATGTGACGTAAGACGAGATCAACCTACAATCTGTGAAAACGGAAAAGGGTCAAATGTAGTAGAAGAAGAAAAAGAACATATGATTCGTAAGACGCATACTGAAGAAGATACTTTTGGGCAAGAGAATTTTACGGGTGTACCGCTATGAAGCTTCTGCAATTCTGATACGGATAATACGCTGATTACAATAAACAAAGTACTTATGCAAGTAAACAGTCTGTCACCAGCATTGTTCCTGCCTAATGGGGTCTAACAGACCGTGGATACTTCCCTGTTCGTCGGCAACCAGCCAATACTGACAACTCCACTGGTCGTCTAGTAGAAATGCGTTCCGTTACTATAGGACACTTGTAAAAGACATATTTGTAAAATTTCGTCAAAAAGAACTAAGATCGTGGCATTCCAACAAGTACACTGTAATTGATCGTACATTTCTAAGATCAGAATTACATTTGAACAATTTACACGCTAAAAATCTTGGCTGCGGAATGACCTACAAACAGACGTCAATAGTAAGGTAGAAATTTTTGGTAGAGTGTGTACCACGATACGTAGGGCTTTGGGAAGGAAAAGATGAAAAGTGACGCAGCTTAAATGTTATGTATCCACCCCTTTTGAGTGAGAGCCTAACATGAGTGCCAAACGCAGAGATGAACTGCAGATCGAGACAACAGATATTACGGTCCGACGCATAGTAATGAGATACCCACGTAATTAGAAAAGAACTTGACATCTATACCCCGAGATAAAAAAGTGAATAACAAAACGAATGGATTAATCATGGAATGAGATAGCGTGAGAAACGTATACTAAAATTCACTTGACCTTACGTACTCTCAAGAAGATAAATTGACGATCGCCCTAGAAGGAGAAGCATTATTCATTTCGAGTAGGCGTGGAGGCTCAACTTTTAAATGATAACAAGTGAAACGTCTAAATATAATCTTTGTTCCGGCGTAACGATTAGCACTGGTACGAAGATGAAGAAGGCAAGAGCAGAGAGGGCTGTGAAACGACGTCAGCCAATAGCCAGCTGACTAGGACCGTACCAGGACAGGAGCGGCCTCTACAAGAAGAGAATATAAGAGCTGCTCCTGACAGCCTCGGCGGGACAGTAGAAGACGGACAGTTGCAGAGAGACGTAGATGAGCTCTGATATTAACGATATCAGTGACTTAGGAGCGAGTGTGAATGCTTACATGGACATCGTACATAGTGAAGAACAATGGCTGTTTGCATGTCGTCCATCACTTGCGACAATTCGTTGTCAATCCAAAGTTAAGTATTGTCAATTTTCTTTCTTGTAATAAAAACCATTAATGTGATTTGCTTGAATTGTCGTATAGGTATCTGAGAAAGCATCACCCTTTAGGCACCCTGTAAGAGACGAGTGGGCAGGAACACACAGTTTTAAATGGTAATTAACGAAAAGTCTAAGCATTTGCAATTTTACTAACAAAATAATACAGCAAACTGAGTCAGTGGTTACAGTACCGGACTATTATTCGAAAAGAACGGGGTTCAAAACTTGCATCCATTCATCCACATTTAAGTTTTCCGTAGTGTCCCTAGATTATTTAGGGCGAATGTCCGGAAGGTTTCTTTAACACAAAAGAAATAAAACACGACTGATATGCACCATGCCCTTGTCTTACACGAGCCTGTCCTCCGTCAAAAATGGTTCATATGGCTCTGAGCACTATGGACCTTAACTGCTGTGGTCATCAGTCCCCTAGAACTTAGAACTACTTAAACCTAACTGACCTAAGAACATCACACACATCCATGCCCGAGGCAGGATTCGAACCTGCGACCGTAGTGGTCGCGCGGCTCCGGACTGTAGCGCCTAGAACCGCTCGGCCACTCCGGTTGGCCTGTCCGTCTCTAATTACTTCCACGGTAGTTTTTGGAAATACAGGGCGATTCTAAAGTGACTATAAATTTTGTACTTAAACAAATTTTATTAACCAATATGTAATGGCACTGCAACTTACGTTACAATAGGACATAATTTCAATACATTTCAATGTGACCACCTTGCATGTCTACGCACACTCCCCAACGATCCACTGTAGACCGAAAAACCTGCCCAAGCATATCTGGTGTGATCTCGGCAGCTGCGGCTCGAATCCGCTGTGTTAAGTGTTCAGTGCTGCGGATCTTCACCTCGTATACCTTAGAGTTTATAAATCCCCACACAAAAAAGTCTAAGGGTGTCAAGCCAGGAGAGCGGGGTGCCAACATCCGTGGAGAGGCACGACCAATCCATCTGCCAGGAAATGCTTGATTCAGATAATCACGAACAACGAAGACAAAATGGGGTGGTGCACCATCCTGTTGAAAAACAACAGTATCCATAATCCCATCAGATATCAGCTGGGGCTCCAAAAACTGTTCCAACGTATCTAGGTATGTGGTTCCGGTAACGGTTTGTTCTGCGAAGAAAAAGGGCCCGTACACTGTTGACCTCGTTATCCCTAATCACACATTCACTTTCCTGTGTCCCGTTGCCACTCCTGCAGCACACTTGGTTGTTGTCTGCCCAGACCCTGCAGTTGTGTCTGCTCACATGTCCACAGGTATAAAATGTAGCTTCATCACTGAACAAGACATTTTGCATCAAATTATCATTTTCCACAGCTTGTAGCAGGTCATGATATATAGCTTGTCTGGCTGTGCATTCCTCCGCTTCAAGCTTATGTACGACCTGGATATGGTACGCCTGTGCAGCTTGTAACGCAGAACTCTCCATATAGTGGTTTGAGGAATACCAAGCTCCCTACCAAGTCTCCTGGTAGATGCGGAAGGGCTACGTGTGATCGCATCCTGCACACTTTGCACGGTGTCTGGCGTTATGACCTGCCTCCCTGAACCTTCTTCATCTGCAACACCACCAGTAGGCTGGAATTTATCGACCAGGGTCTTGATAGTAAGCCTGGTTGGGCCTGTTTTCCGGAATCGACGCGCAAAGGCTGTCCGCACCTGTTCATACGTCATTCCACGAAGACGAGCAGAAATAACAACGATTCGTTTTTCGTTGGTTAGCATTCTGTCGTAGTATCTGCAAATATTCCGTTACTACATCACTGATATCTATAGTGACTTACTATATCACTGAAATGTGTAGTGACTTTAGAATCATCCTGTATAAGATAATATTTGAGTAATAGTACGTCACAATGAGGGGCGCAAGCATTTATTATTCCTATGAGCGAAAGCGCCGTGGTGTGGTGGATCCCCGCTGAGAGTAATCAGCGATGCTGGACATCAGGTGACACCGGCAAAACGAGGAAGTCGTTATCATTCCCAGAACATACCGCTGGAACGTGTCAGTTGCTATGGTCATGAAGGTAGTCTATCTCGAGGTACACTATCTCGAGCCACACGGAAACAGCAGCAGCGCCTATCGCCCCGGCGCTATTATGCCGTGCCCAGATACTAGAGAGATACGTTAGAGCCTGCCGTGGCACAGTACGCAAAGCAGCGGAAAACTTCTCTGATGAATAAGTCGGGCAGTTGACGGTCACATACGGGGTCACAGCTACCAGTGTGGCGGGCCTTCTGAATCTGTATCCCCGTCTATGCAAGCCGTCTCCGGCTGCTGAAGAATCACGGCTAGTTCAAATGGTTCAAATGGCTCTGAGGACTATGGGACTCAACTGCTGTGGTTATCAGTCCCCTAGAACTTAGAACTACTTAAACCTAACTAACCTAAGGACATCACACACATCCATGCCCGAGGCAGGATTCGAACCTGCGACCGTAGCAGTCGCACTGTTCCGGACTGCGCGCCTAGAACCGCGAGACCACCGCGGCCGGCACGGCTAGTGAGATTCATGTTTTCCAGCACAAATGAAGACGGTTGACTGCGAGAATTCTTGTGCATCCGTTGACAGCATGTTTATTGAAATCAAACCCTTCCACTGCTAATTATATATACAGGGTGTTATAAACAGGCACGGCCAAACTTTCAGGAAACATTCATCACACACAAAGAAAGAAAATATGTTATGTGGACATGTGTCCGGAAACGGTTACTTTCCATGTTAGACCTCGTTTTATTACTTCTCTTCAAATCACATTAATCATAGAATGGAAACACACAGCAATAGGACGTACCAGCGTGACTTCAAACGCTTTGTTACAGGAAATGTTCAAAATGTCCTCCGTTAGCGAGGATACATGCATCCACCCTCCGTCGCATGGAATCCCTGATGCGTTGATGCAGCCCTGGAGAATGGTGTATTGTATCACTGCCGTCCACAATACGAGCACGAAGAGTCTCTACATTTGGTACCGGAGTTGAGTAGACAAGAGCTTTCAAATGCCGCCATAAATGAAAGTGAAGAGGGTTGAGGTCAGGAGAGCGTGGAGGCCATGGAATTGGTCCGCCTCTACCAATCCATCGGTCACCGAATCTGTTGTTGAGAAGCGTACGAACACATTGACTGAAATGTGCAGGAGCTCCATCGTGGATGAACCACTTGTTGTGTCGTACTTGTAAAGGCACATGTTCTAGCAGCACAGGTTGAGTATCCCGTATGAAATCATGATAACGTGCTCCATTGAGTGTAGGTGGAAGAACATCTGTGTTGATAACATGATTGCACAATTGCGTGCGGATTCCCGTCAGACCACACATGTCGATTGTGAAAATTTACAATTTGATCATGTTGGAATGAAGCCTCATCCGTAAAGAGAACATTTGCACTGAAATGAAGATTGACACATTGTTGGATGAACCATTCGCAGAAGTGTACCCGTGGAGGCCAATCAGCTGCTGATAGCGCCTGCACACGCTGTACATGGTACGGAAACAACTGGTTCTCCCGTAGCACTCTCCATACAGTAACGTGGTCAACGTTACCTGGTACAGCAGCAACTTCTCTGACGCTGACATTAGGGTTATCGTCAACCGCACGAAGAATTGCCTCGTCCATTGCAGGTGTCCTCGTCGTTCAAGGTCTTCCCCAGTCGCGAGTCATAGACTGGAATGTTCCGTGCTCCCTAAGACGCCGATCAATTGCTTCGAACGCCTTCCTGTCGGGACATCTTCGTTCTGGAAATCTGTCTCGATACAAACGTACCGCGCCACGACTATTGCCCCGTGCTAATCCTACATCAAATGGGCATCTGCCAACTCTGCATTTGTAAACATTGCACTGACTGCAAAACCACATTCGTGATGAACACTAACCTGTTGATGCTACGTACTGATGTGTTTGATGCTAGTACTGTAGAGCAATGAGTCGCATGTTAACACAAGCGCCGAAGCCAAAATTACCTTCCTTCAATTGGGCCAACTGGCGGTCAATCGAGGAAGTACAGTACATACTGACGAAACTAAAATGAGATCTAACATGGAAATTAAGCGTTTCAGGACACATGTCCACATAACATCTTTTCTTTATTTGTGTGTGAGGAATGTTTCCTGAAAGTTTGGCCGTACCTTTTTGTAACACCCTGTATATTCCCGGCGGGGTCAGGGATTTTCCCTGCCTCGAGACGACTGGGTGTTGTTGTGTTGTCTTCATCATCATCATCATCATTCATCCTCATTACTTTCGGCGGAAGGCAATGGCAAACCACCTCCGCTAGGACCTAGCCTAGTCGGCGGTGCGGGTCTCCCGCATCGTTCCGTACGCTCCTCGGAGTATAGGACTTCATCATCTCATATATATATATATATATATATATATATATATATATATATATATATATATATATATATAGTGTTCATTTTTAGGCTTCAGTAAAAATGGAACCCTTACAGCATCACTTTATAGCCCGTCCGTCTGTCTGTCCGACTGTCAAGATCCCTTTTCCTCAGGGATGGTAGAAGCGTCAAGACGAACATATGACTGTCGTTGTCACCAGCAAGTATGGATGTTTTCTGTGTGACTTTGAATGCACGACAACAGCGCATGTCCATACTTACTATACACTCATGTTACAAGCACGAGTTCGATGGTGCGCCTTTGATGCAATGTTGCTTTTAATATTTACGTTATTATCTTGGCACTTATGGCATACAGAGACTTACATTATGATGCTTCTATGTCGAGATTTACGTTACTCCATGACGGCTGGTTAATATACACCTTACAGCTGACATCCCCTCGCGTTGTTAACAGGCAACTGACAAAACCGTCCTCTTCTTTTAAACACGACTATTTCAGTCCTGGCATGTACCGCTCAATAACTTTTTAAAAAAATTTTGCAAATATCACTGCAGTTGAATGCAGTTCCCGTCTCGTAAACCTCCATTTCAATATCTTTCAGATCTGAAGATGACCGGAAAAGATTGAAACTAGGTATCTATTTTCCCCATTTGCGATCTTGGCTGGTAAATGTTCTCAAAAATTCAACATTCATTGAAAAATTTAGGCTTATAAGTTAATGTAATCAAAAGACGCTGGTATTTATACCACGTGTTTTGACACTCGAAAACTCATGCACCACAATCCTTAGATAAACTATCTGAAAACCTGTCGGGCCTGTTCTAGCGTTAAAGAGCCTGCCTGGAAACCAAGAGGTAGCGGGATCGAATATCATACGGTCCACAAATTTTTCACTTCTCGCCTCAACATAGCCTACCTCTCTCAGCGACACGAGGAGCCACCGGAAACAACACATGGCCGGGCGAGAGTGTCGCCTGGCTACCAAGAGCTGTTGCAGGACGATTGATTCACGGATCCAGTTATATGGCGATTTTACGACTATGACGAGTGGGACCTGAAGATGGCATCAATGTAATGCCGAAACTGGTAGCATATATAAGTTAATAAAATAAAATAAATTTCGACAATACATACGGCTGTTGGTAAATTATTGCATCAAGAAGTTCATGCCAGCCGTCGTCCCGCGATCCATAATGGATCAACGAAGATTAAGAGTTATCCTCCTGGAAGATACCACCGCCGTGTGGAAGACATCAAGCATGAAAGGATGCTGGTGATCCACAGTGACTTTCACGTAGTCCACAGCTCTCGCGATGCCTTCAGTTACTACTAAAGGTTCCACTGAAGTCCAGGTGAATGTCCCCCATTGCACAATACTGTCCACAATGACCTGCGCGCATGGCGCGGTGCATGTTCGGGGCAGCCGTGAATGACAGCTCACGACGCATTCGACCAAGCGACACCTCTTCCATTGCTCCACAGTCATATCTCGATGCCACCGTGCCCAACGTAATCGTAGTTGACCGCGCCGCTGCATCAACGTGGGAACACGTGCCGAATGTCTGCTGCGGAGCCCCACGTTTACATCGTACGCTGAAAGATAGAATCCGAGACACCAGTGCCTGCACCGGCATTTTATTCTGTCGTCAGATCTGCCACAAATCGCCGCCTACCCAGCTTTAGAGAGTCTTAGACTTCCACGTTCTGTATTGAGGCTTGGACGACCAGTAACTTGTCGCCTGCTCCTGGTTTCACCGTTCGTGTACCACTTTTCATCGATGCCTACGGCAGTAGCACGCGAACAACTGACCGACGCAGTTTCCAAAATCGTCGTTACCAGGCGCTGGGTCATAACAGTGCACCCTTTCCAGAGTCTCTTATGTCACTGGATTTTCCCAATCTTGCAAAACATCGTCGTAAAAATGATTCGCCCAATCTTACCTGCTCCATTCACTCCGCTTGTACAGGATGTTCGGAAATTCCCGTTATAAATTTGTAGGACTTGTAGCGGGGAATGAGTACATAACATTTTTAACAGGAACTCATGTCCAGAAACGTACCGTTTCCGTGCTATACTCGTTTGAGAACATTTGCTAGATAGTCGTGGTAGTCAGGGTAGTCATGGTGAGGGCTGGTTAAGTTGGATTTGACGTCCGTCCTACCTCTCTGACCTGACCCGAGCCTCATTTACGAGTTTGTGAGTATTAGACCAAAGTGGCTGATCACGCGTTTGCAGAACACACTGACGTGATCCAGCTGAATGGCGAAGGTCGCGGTAATGGAAGGGTGGTCGTCATCTTTATCAAGAGCGGTCTCCACAGCGTCGAACTCCATCCCGTACGCTTTTCACCACAACCACGTAACAGTTTCGAGAAAAGGTACCTTCACCGTCATCAGGCGTGACTGCGGTGCTCCAAGGGGACGCCTCACACTGTAATTGGTAGAAGGCGTACTGCATCACGTTGAACAGGACACGAGCAATCTCTTCGGCTATTAACAAATATGTTCAAATTTGTGTGAAATCTTATGGGACTTAACTGCTAAGGTTATCAGTCCCTAAGCTTACACACTACTTAACCTAAATTATCTTAAGGACAAACACACACCCCCATGCCCGAGGGAGGACTCGAACCTCCGCCGGGACCAGCCGCATAGTCCATGACTGCAGCGCCTTAGACCGCTTGGCTAAACCCGCGCGGCTGACTATTAACGAGTGGAATGTACTGTGGCACACCTAATCAGTTAGTTGTAAAAATGTTCGTGGTATCAACATGTTTTCAAGTTAGTGTAGCACGGAAACGGTACCTTTCGGGATATGGGTACAAATTCAAAATATTATCTACTCTCTCCCTGCTACAACTCCTAGAAGTTTGTAACAGGTGTTTCCGAACATGCTGTCCAAGAGCAGCGGACATGAAATTTGTCACCCCTCGAGTACTCACTACAAGAATCACTTAATACCGTGTTTGACAACCACCTGGATTCGGTTAGGAAGTGAAATCGCAAGCTTATGAAGATACGTCGAAGATTAAGCCACTCGCTGAGGATTTGATCAAGCAGTTCCACGAAACTGGGTGGATGCTGATGTCGGTGTTTTAGCCGTTGTTCCATGTCACACAGATTTTCTAATGGGTTCCAGTCAGGTGATGTTGCAGGCCAATCGATATGTAATAGGGTGGGGGAGTGTTCAGAAAATAAGTCATGCAGTCTTTTTACCCGATGAACTCTGCTGTTGTCTTGTTTCTGCTCCTGCGTGAGAGAAATGACTTATTGCGACGTGACCGATTCCAAACGTCCATTGCATGTAGTTCCCTTCGCAATGTTCTCTCGCTAACATCTAGAGATGGGCCTTCATTCAGTGCCTGCAGCAATTCCAGCCGGGTTGGGAAGCGATTTGGTTCACATGCCGTGAAACGCCGTGTCCGATCCCTCCAAGTCAGGATCTTTTTCCGACCACAATTCTGACATCATTTTTCGTGGCCACGTGTGTTACATCACCACTTGTAGACTCTTTGAACAGTCCGCGGTGAAGTCCCAACAAATCCAGCTACTTCAGATACCGCACTGCCATGGGCACAGCAAAAAACAATTGCCCCTTTCTGCCACTCTGTCATCTCTTTGCATTTACCTATGTTTAAGTCTAATTTCCACTTGAAACTTAAATGGCTCAGTGACCACTACGCTCACGTACAGGCAGCACACTCGCGGCTGAGCACGTGACTCGATCGCATCGCGAGCTGCAGGGGCTTACTGATTCGTCTGGGAGTGAACACCCGGTTGGCTGTTTGTGGGGTGAGTTTAATTTCCTTACCATGTCATGTGCTATGCAGTTAAAAAAAAAATCGTTCAAATGGCTTTGAGCACTATGGGACTTAACTTCTGAGGTCATCAGTCCCCTAGAACTTAGAACTACTTAAACCTAACTGACCTAAGGACATCACACACATCCATGCCCGCTGCAGGATTCGAACCTGCGAACGTAGCGGTCGCGCGGTTCCAGACTGTAGCGCCTAGAACCGCTTGGCCACTTCGGCCGGCCTTATGCAGTTTCAGGTGGCATTCATTCCCTGGTAGAAAGTGGTCGTAATATTTTAGATCATCAATGTATGTTCTATTAACATTTGAATAACATTTGAAAGCTCTTTAATTTTTGAATACAGTAATTGTTATTCCTCCTCACGAGTCAGTTAAACAGAAGGACTATGGCTATTGCACACAGGATTTCATCACATCAAATAAAATGCATTATCGCGGCTTATTTGTAGTGCAAGCAACGTAAAAACTGAAATTAAAAAGGAAGTTTCCACATAGTGACGAGACCGCATGATCCTCGGATTACCGTTCTCTGCTCTTTCCATTGCACCAACCGCTTCCTTGCAAGTAAGATAACATAAATGGTTAATACCTCGCCCGACACGTGTCAAAAACGCAATTTTTTCTGAACGCTTGGTGTGACACTTTCATTTCTGGTGAAGCCCTGCATCTACCATAAATGTGGACGAAATCGGCGATGCGAGTAGGCGCGGTGGCCCAAATGTAAGATGAGACGTATTTCCTCATTGCCCTACTTCATGCGTTATAGAAAGAGGGGAAGTTATGATTGTTTAAAATGGAACTCTGTGCTAATTTCTAGCGTATCAGTAGGAACTTAACAACAGTATCAAATGTGTCCACGCGCTTATCTTTATGTGAGCTGCTTTGTTGGAACACACAGATAGCCAAAAGACTAGGTGCACGACGCAGCCCACTTGGCCGTGTTTACACCACAACAGCTTATTCCGGCAATTTTGCCTTTCAGTTTTAGCGTATTTCACGGACGCGTTTGTGAAAAGTTTCGACGGTAACATTATCGAACATTAAGTCACTGTACTTATCTTTTCAAGAGCGTTAGAAGCTTAACCATACAATAAAATTTGTTGCCCCTCTGTGTACAGTATAAACAGTTTGTACAGTACATGGCATAACACCACTGATAAATACAGACCTCGAATGCAAGTCTGCTCCTAAGGAAGAATATTCAGAGCGAGGTGGCGCAGTGGTTGGCACACTGGCCTCGCGTTCGGGAGGACGACGGTTCAATCCAGCGTACGGCCATCATGATTTATGTTTTTCGTGATTTCCCTAAATGCCGGGATGGTTCCTTTGAAAGGGTACGTCCGACTTCCTTCCCTGTCCTTCCCTAATCCGATGAGGCCGATGACAACGCCGTTTGGTCTCTTAACCCAAACAGCCTAACCCGCAGAATATTCAAAATTTCTGTGTGTGTGCACTATGAGAAATTGAACTGGAAGTAACACACTGATGATCTGTTGAAACGTTTAGGTTTAGCTACTTATGCTTTCAGGATTATTGCAAATTTTGGTGATTAACATGAGAGTAAATTAGCCTACTACGCCTGTTTTCATTCCATGCTTCCATATGGAATCATATTTTGGGGTAATTCATCATTAAGAGAAACGTATTCACTGCACGAAAGCGTGTAATCAGAATAATAGCTGCAGCTCACCCAAGATCACCTTGCAGACGTGTATTTAAGGAACTCCGCAATACATACAGTCACTTACGAAATTTATTATTCATAACCCATGCCAGTTCAAAAATAGTGCATAGCTACAACCCTAGACGAAAGGGATGATCTTCATTATTGTGGGTTAAATCTGACTTTGGCACAGATAGGGGTGATTTATTCTGCCACAAAAATCTTTGGGCATTTAACAAATAGCATTGTTTGGATATGTTACATAGTAACGCCAGCCTCGTATCTCACAAGAAGTGAACTCACTTCGATTTCACAGTTAATTAGAAATCTACATGAGGCTCTAAAAATGTCCTTTTTGTGTGTGTGTGAACTGAGTTTATACTTGGAAGTAAGCATGTAAATGAGTTTCAGCGCATCACCGGTGCTGATTCAATCTTCTCCTTGTAAAGGTAACTGTATTCCTCGCAAATAGGTGTCTTCTATGAGAGGTGACAATGAAGGAGAGCACAATCTACTAACAAAGACAAATGTTAGGGATAAACTAAGTGTGTGAAATGTTATTGCAGTTTGAGAACCAGATTCTTACTTGCGAACAGAGAGTTACAACTGCCCAGATCACGCCATGAGCTACCTATGGTAATCCGCGGGTCCGATTCAAATCCTTAAGCTTCTAACAATACCACCACTTACAAAATAGGTTAGAAATCAGATTAATAATGTTACTCACGCAGCATATGTTCGCTTTATCTGGCAACAACAAAGTTATTGACTGTGGATGGTATCGTCAGAAAGGAAATAATGAAGTCACTGTAACAAAGTCATTAATTTTGGCACTTATCTTGAATGGATTCCCACGTAGATTTCGTCGAAGTTGTTATGGCTCATCTTGTTGATTCTAGGGTGATTCCACTTTGACTGCTAGAAGGTCCAGATCCGTATTTTAGCAATATTTGAAGACCTAACAAGTGCGTTTTTCAGGAATTTCTTAATGATCAAACAATCCCAGATCAGAACAATGGTATGGTAGAAATAATTTTTGACTTGTGTTCACGATCCACATTTTTATTAAACTTCTTGTAAATTCATATATACTTCTTCTTAATTGTCACATAATCAAGAAAACAGTTATGTATCAATCTTCATATATTTAATTTCCACTTTAACCAAACACAAGACTTAACTGTTCTTTTACAAAGCGAAATAACAACTTAACGTCTGCAAAGTGAAACAATGACTGCTCTGTGCGCATTCGCACCAAAACGGTTACAAGTAAGTCAAAGATTATGACAGTCTCACAGAAATGAATACACACAAGAACCATATCACTGTAATATATCGATACATCAGAGTGCCTATACATTAACAAAACCAAATGTGAATATTGTCACAAAAATACGTCTGTTACTTCGTATAAAAGTAGTGCGATATTACTGGTACGAGAACTGGGGTTGGAGTGACGTAATGGTCATGTAAATAAAGAATCATTACAAGCTCGCTGACCGGTCCAGCACGTGACGCGTCAGCACCACTCCTACTGCATAATGTGAAAACTGTAGAGCTCGCGGCAATGTTTGTGGAATAAGGCACCGATATTAATAACACATATTTTCCAAATTATGCCTCAAACACGCTTTTTTGAGAGTACAATTATTTTATGTTCACCCCCTCTTCAGAATTTTACATTAACTTACGTGAACATTGTTTCTTTACTTTCAACATTTTACAGTAATCGTCTTAAAAACTTCCAGTTTAAAATTCTGGAAGGCCTTTAGTAAAGAAAGAATGTTCACGACACGTAAATAAATGTCAACATATGAAGTTGGTGTGCCAAGCACCTTCAAAGGTCAACACGAAAAACTAAACGCCTAAAAAGCAACTGGTTGATATAAATTACAGTTGCAGTGTTCTAATACGTCCGCAATGGACAAGAATTATTTTCTAATGTTTATACCGAAGAACAGAAAAACAAAATACGGCAATGAAATAGGCAATTCCAGTCGACAAGCAGTTAGGAGTAACTTTGCGTGCTCTGGACACAGGTAGATCATTAGTGTTTGAAATTTAGTGTGTTTATATCCAATTTTGGCCACAAGCAGAGCATTAGAGTGTTTGAAACGTAAGGTGTTTATATTCATAAACACTATTAACAATGATTTTTTAAATATTAGTCTAAAATACTTTTGGTGAATATCGGATAGGTATGGGTTGCTTATGTAACACCTAAGAAATGAAGCAATCATTTCTTTGACCATTTTAAATGTTTAACAGTCTAAATCATTTTAAATTTAGATATACCGGTTGTAGTATACAGACGCCAACCTGAAAAAAAGCGAGCAACAGAATCAGGAATATCTGGAAATGTGGTCGAGCAGAACCTTGACGACGAATGTGGCTGGCCTCACGCCCACATCCATTCCCACATCCGACCAGTGTCATATCCGGATACCGCATAAATCCGAGTACTTCACAGTTCAACCACTCAGTCAAACCGTCTGAAGTGCCGACAGCGCTGTCCCACACGAGTAAGAGGCATGTCCTTCACCTTGGTAGAGACCACTCAACATCTGACCTCGTTCGCGTCTCTTGTATAGTACCCTACGAGGCCTGGCAAGAACACCAAACACGAACAGCACTAATGCAAACTGGTGGCTCATCTAGCTGTCACAGAGAATCATTTCCATACAGACGATAGAATGTACGTGTGCGAAGCTACAAGGACATCCGAACATGTCTTCTGGTTGCCTGACTTATTTTGTTAGGCAGTGTAGATCGTGTCCTCTTTAAACATATGGTAAAGGGTCAAGCTTCATTTTCTTCCAACACCGTAGAAATCTTCCATCGGTGGCTATATGAAGGATGACTTGATTCCACAGAAGGCAGACGTGTATAATATTCCCTGTCAGTGTGTATTTTGGACGTACATCTCGTTCAGTTCAATAACGTTACGTAGAACAGCTAGGCTGTACCCGCATTCTGCAGCCTGGCAAATCTCCCATGGCGGAACACTGTATCCACGCAGGATTATGAGAACTACAACTTTTAACGTGTTTCTTAGCGATTCGGTGTTCAAGGAAGCCGCTGAAATACGTTTGAGAACGATCTAATTAATCTTGGTGGTGGTTTCAGTTTAGATAAAATGTGAAATCCAACATTGGTGACAGTTATCTCTCGTAGACAGCCGTACTGTTCCCTTGTCAACTTTAATTTGTGACAGAACATCATTTAGAGAGGTCGTCGCGGTAGCATACATCTCTGACACCAGTGTTTCATACGAGGGTTATTCAGAATCCATACAAAAGAGTTACATGTTTGCAGCTGTTACTGTCCTTCAAAGTAGTCACCAGCGTTGTGTAGAACCCGTTCCCAGCGATGTTGAAGGCGTAGTATACCATTAGCAGAGCCTGTTCTGTTGATGGTGCGAATGGAGCGATCTACTGCCTGTCGAATCTCTGGAACAGCCCTGAAGCGAATGCCACGAAGTGGTTCTTTCATCTTCGGAATCAAATCAAAGTCACTAGGACTTAAGTCCGGGGAGTATGGTGGATGGTACAGTACTCCCCAGTCACATCGACAGAACAAAGCAACCATGGATTGCGCTGTATGCGCCCGCGCATTGTCATGCAAAATGATGGGTGGGTTGCACAGAAAGTGTAGCCGCTTCTTTCGCAAAGCTAGTTGCAGGTGATGCTCCAAAAACGAACAGTAATACTGTGCATTGACAGTCTGCCGTGAATGAACGTAATGCGTTAGGATAACACCATCACAGTTGTACACGAGGATCACCGTAACTTTCACCATACTGGGGCTCTAACGCACTTTCGACTTTCGCAGCGACCCATAATGACGCCATTCGTTGGATTGGCGTTTCAGTTTTGGCTCGTATGATGTGACCCATGTCTCATCCAGTGTTACGATACGGCGTAATAAATCCTCTCCTTCGCGCCCATAACGCTCCAAGAACGTCTGAGCAGCGTTGTAACGCATCCATTTCTGCAATTCCGACAAGTCATGCAATTTTTCGCATGCCCAGGCGTTCCTTCAGGATGCGAAACGCAGTCGTATGCGTTAATTCTGTTTCGTAGGCGAGCTCATGAATCGCATGGCGTCCATCACTGTCCATTAACGCGGTAATAGCATGCACTTCTTCTTCAGAGAAGCTAGGACGGCCTGCTCTTTGCGGGTCTGCCACAGTTTGTCGACCTTTGTTGAAGACTTTTACCCGACATGCCAGTGTTCTGTACGGCAATGCCGATTCCCGGCAAGGCTCTTGAACACCTTGATGACACTGTCGAGCTATACAACCTCTGGTACATTCAATCGTGATCCAGTTCCGTTGTTCCTGTTTAGAAAACATAGTGACACCGTTACGCTAGGCCACTGGCTCACAAGTGACTGTGTTTCCCTCGATTGTCCCCAAGCCGGTGACGTGGGACGGGCGAGTCCATTTGTTCGGAGGTAAGGTAGGTATGTCAACAACGTGTGTTATCAGCTACAATAGTAGATTCCATTGCATAGTGTCTCCACAGCAGTGTTGCCACTATTTAAGTTCCAAACAACGTATCTTCGATCTTCCGCTTGCGAATACGCAAATGACTCGGCATACCGATATACGGTATAATGTGGAGGGGAGCGCTTCCCCGTCAATCTTTATGGGTCGCTCCGAAGGTCTGTAAACGAAATACAGCCGAAACTCAAACTTTGAACAAAAATATGGAAACATCGCGTGAAATGAATGCCTGAACATAGATACAGATACTTGACAAGCTTGCAAGGTTCACTGTTGTATTTGACCACGAACGGCATGGTCAGAACACTTTTCTGTCTAATTGTGAGGTCAGTGTGTCGTAGCTGACTGTATTCGAATGTTGGAAATTGTTGGTGCTCGTATGGCAGTTTCTCCCGTAACCAAGGCAGCCGAAGTATTCGGCGTTTCAAGAGGCATCGCATCGGAGATTTATACCGCCTACAGGGGAAGCGGTAAAATATCATCCTCTAACCCACAACGCGGACGAAAGCTTGTATTGAGTGATTGTGACTTATGGCTATTTAAGACGACCCTGTCAACAGCAAGACAAAACGAAACCGACCTCCTTAACCCTCTGTTACTCGCGCGAAAATTCGTGACATGGTCACTCGCGCGGATGACAGGTGTCACTCACAAAGCAAGCGGTCTATTTGTATACTTTGAACGATCCTTAGCATTGATTTTATGGTTTTTTTATTAAATCTAAATATAATACATTTAATATTCGTGCACAGTATAATATATTCTAACGTTTGAAACAGTTCGACCTTCGAAGAACAATATCTTCAGCTGAATTACCGGCGTTACATGATCCCTCTGGTTGCTTACCGACTTACGGTTCTAAATTCAAAGTGGAAGGTGTTTTTACATCAACCAAAGCAAACACTTTCAACCCATACTTAGCGGGTTTGATAGGGATATATTGCCTGAATGGGGTGGGCAGTTTCCTCTAAATGCCAAAAGCTGTTCGTCAACAGTAAGATATTCTCTAGGTGAAAAATATTTTTGGCAATTGTTCGTGAATAGTTCAAGTACCTCTCTGATAGGAGCCAACTTGTCAATCTCTCTGCGAACACCTCTATCACGGATATTATCAAACCTAAGACATCTCAACAGAAATTTGAATCGGTTTACACGTATGCATAAATAACATGATTCAAGTCCATTTCCCTTTGAGTTATCCCACAATTTTGAAATACTCTTCCTAGAACATCTCAAAGATCCCCACAGATATAACAAACCAATGAAAGCTCTGATCTCTATCGTATATGTTTCTTTAGTATATACCGAGCGAGGTGGCGCAGTGGTTAGCACACTGGACTCGCATTCGGGAGGGTGACGGTTCAATCCCGTCTCCGGCCATCCTGATTTAGGTTTTCCGTGATTTCCCTAAATCGCTTCAGGCAAATGCCGGGATGGTTCCCTTGAAAGGGCACGGCCGATTTCCCTCCCCATCCTTCCCTCACCCGAGCTTGCGCTCCGTCTCTAATGACCTCGTTGTCGACGGGACGTTAAACACTAATCTCCTCCTCCTCCTCTTTAGTATCCCTTTCCCTAGAGAAGTTACCACGAACTTCACTGATGGATGTATTAGTGCATGTTGCGATAATGCTTATTATGTTTTCATCCGAGAACAAATTCAGAATTTCTATTTCTGTCTTTTTTATACGAGCTTGATTTTTTGCTCCAGGCAAATGCGTAATAATATTACAAGATCTGCTTCTAACAATGGTAGGATATTTATTTTTCATCCGTTTTGTTATTCCATCTTTCCATAAAAGAAATGCACCCTCTTGAGTTACTTCTTCCGGTTCCGGCGGAGGTTCGAGTCCTCCCTCGGGCATGTGTGTATGTGTTTGTCCTTAGTATAATTTAGGTTAAGTAGTGTGTAAGTTTCGGGACTGATGACCTTAGCAGTTAAGTCCCACAAGATTTCACACACATTTTAACATTTACTTCTTCCTGTGACTCATATTCATCATTCTCTGGCACTTTTTGTTCTGTTCCTGAATCATGACCGCTTTCATGAACAGAGTCCTCAGTCTCTGTGTCAGCGCTATCACTGTGAACATCTTCGTCACTCATCTCACTGAACCATTCCAACCATACATTAGGATGTCTACTAAACTCTGTTCGAGGTTTTTTTGCTTTTTACATTTCTTCCACAATCTAAAAATGAAGAGAATACTAGGTAACACGGAAGGTAACTGCAGTCAGATTCAATAAGTCCAAATTTACTCACGTGAAAGATCGATTGAATCTATAAAAGCAATAAAGTAATGCAGAGTTACTTTGTTTCATTTTGTGGCAGCAGAGCTCGCGCGGATGACAAATGTCCTCCAGACTATGGTTCGAATGGTTCTGAGCACTATGGGACTTAACATCTGTGGTCATCAGTCCCCTAGACTTAGAACTACTTAAACCTAAGGACATCACACACATCCGTGCCCGAGGCAGGATTCGAACCTGCGACCGTAGAGGTCGCGCGGTCCCGAACTGAAGCGCCTAGAACCGCTCGGCCACCGCGGCCGGCCCCTCCAGACTATAATAATGTTTCATAACAATGTATCTTTCGTAACTGAAAGCCAACAGTGATTGGAGCCAACGGCTAGAGTGTTAACAGAAAGGTACTGAAAATGGCGCGAACTCAATCCTGCCCTGCCAGACAAAATTGAGCGGGAAAGTTATGTGGATGACGAGTGTCATCCGCGCGAGCGACGGAGGTTTAAGCTGAGAAGTGCAGGTCGAGCTGGAATTCCAAAACACTCGTCAGCGATCCAGATACCCGTGACGGGAAAAAGTGGTGCTGAAGCCATAAAACCTGAACTACAGGGCAATGGAAGAAAGTCATTTGGTCGGATGATCCTTGTTTCGTATTGCTCCCAACTTTTGGTTGAGTTTAGGCCCCAAGAGTGAAATATGATCATATCATGATATTCCATGGGACCCATGGCTGTTCAGCACGCTCACATTACTGCCAAGGTTTCTCTGAACATTTTGGCTGATAAATTGCATCCCATGGTACAATGTTTGCTCCAAAATGGTGACGCTATGGTCCAAGACGACAGAAAACTTGTTCATCCTGTCCACATAGTCCATGACTGATTTTGTAAGCACGAAGATAAACTGTCACATGTCCTCTGCCCGCCACAGTCACCGTATTTCAATGCTGCTGAGCCTTTGTGGTCTACTTTGGAGAGAAGGGTGCGTTCTCGCTATCCAACTCCATCGTCGTTACCTGAACTCGTCATTGTATTGCAGGAGGAATGGTGTAAGATTCCCTTAAAAACCATAGAGGACTTGTATTTATCCATTCCAAGACGACTGGAAACAGTTTTCAATGCCGAAGGTTTCTATACGCAACATTAGGCACGGTAATGTGTAGCGGTTTTGGTGTTTCCATAGTTTTGGTCACCCCCTGAATCATCGGAGGACAAAATTTGGTTATGCCTGAATTCCCATAGTGTTCTGGATCAAGTAACACGGGTGAGAACATGAAGGGTCACGTACATATTACTTGATTTGTTACTGTGGTACCGTCTACAGATCGCGGCGCAAAATCGGAGTCGGCAACATTCGCTGATACTGCAGACATTAGCGATGTCCCGCTGGAATCAGCAACGATGAACGGAAGATGCTGAAGAAGACTCGCCCCCTTTCTCAGCAGAGCAGCACCCACGCACGGAGGTCAATGTAGAGCAGAGCGTGGAAGCGCTCTGCCGAGTTCAGCTGAAGCAGTCGACATCATCGAGTAGGACGAAAGAGCTATTGAAGTCTTTTGTAAATGCTGAATATTGCATTGCAAGAGAACTGTTAGTTAATTAGTGCACCTAGTAATACTTTAATATTCAATGACAGTTGTAAATTATCTCACTCTCCTGTTGAAAAGGTGTCTAGTTAAGTATGTCTTCTTATTCATTCTTGTAATAAAGTGAACTAAAATTTCGTTTGTTGTAGTTCCGATGAGCCATTCGTCTGGTCATAACGGTTGCCGTTTTCATCCATCAGATGTGACCTTCTTCCGATATTCATTGCCTTGATGGCAACACATTTAAGTTTTAAACCGTCGCTCGGAACCATCGTCAACACAGAGTACTTTGGATAAATTATCCTGAGATTTTAAAATTAATCCTCCGATGTTCCTGAAACTGGGAGCGTACAGTCAGTGTGCGTTACCGGTTTTGACTTACGGCAGAGAGAGTAGAATGTTCATAAGAGAGTCGTTCAGAAAGAAGTGCGATTATTAGAGCGGAGCAGGAAGGCAAGCCACGTAAGAGCGAATTAATAAATTTTCTTGATGGAAAAACTTTCTTTCGATTGGCCTGAGCCGCGCTGGATTAGCCGAGCGGTCTAAGACTCTGCAGTCATGGACTGTGCGGCTGGTCCAGGCGGAGGTTCGAGTCCTCCCTTGGGCATGGGTGTGTGTGTTTGTCCTTAGGATAAATAAGTAGTGTGTAAGCTTACGGACTGATGACCTTAGTAGTTAAATCCCATAAGATTTCACACACAGCTGAACATTTTCTTGATTGCCCTGAGGGCTAGTAACGCTGTGTTCTGCATTGGTAGCTCCGGCCAGATATCTACTTGCCACGGTGCGGTTATACCCGTTTCTTTTGTTCTGCGTAAAATGTTAATTAAAACGAAAGAGAGTATACAAAAAATGAATCCGTTGTTACCCATAGAAAAAAATATATCTCACATTGCTGGCCGGCAATAAACGTCTGAGCCGTCACCCAGCATCGCATACCGGATGACTGAGCACCCAGATAGCTGATGTGGATGCGGCGGCGACCGTCAAGAATGAGCGAGGAATACGAGGAAGCTATGTTAACAGGCAGTAGTTGTTTTTCTAAAACTCAAGATTAGGATTGTAGTGTAATAAAGTAATTCACTGCTTTGTATTAGAACTGCACTCACAATTATTGGTGGCACCAGTCTAGAACTATACATTTTACGGGAAACAAGTAAGTGTAGTCAAATTTCTGGTAGATTAAAACTGTTTTACCGGACTGGGACTCGAACCTGGGACATTTGCTTCGAGCCCCGATGCAACAGACAGCTTTAATCTGTCAGGATGTTTCAAATCAAAACGCACTCCCCTTCAGAGCGGAAACTCATTCTGAAAGCTAAGCGCAGTGTTTGTACGTTTTATGGATAATATAGCAATCGTTTATCTTCCTCCCGTTTTTGTATTAATGAAGTGTGGGTCATGGATGAGAAAAGTGTGCTTCTAATATTGTTAGTCTTAAGGACCGGAGATAGCGGTTGTTAAGATAATCGTCATTAGTAATTCAGAATATAAGCACTAATATCAGGAACATAATCTTCAGCAACGCGTTTCGGGAGTCATCATCTAAGTTAATCCAACATAAACATGCACTTCGAAAGCACAGAGGTCAAAATATAAAAACAAATAAAATTATCTGGACATGTAATCTTCGTCTTACTTTAAAAGTGGTAACACCAGATTCTCAGCTCCGCTTATTCACGTTACCACCCATCCACCAAGGGGTTCCTTCTGTCAGCGATAAGCACCGGTCACTTCAGCTGCCTCGCTGTGCACCGCTAGTTCGTAAACATATGTCCTGATCCGACAGACTGCACTGAGCCGTCAGCCACTACCTAATATTCCAACGCCGTTACAGAGGACGTAGAGAGACTTCACACCAGTGGCGAGTCGTTACCAATGCAAAGTCATTCACGTTTATCGCACTAATGCCAACCTTTAAAGAATCCAAACACCCATAGAAAAAGACATTAACATTCTCTACAGTTTGTATATTAAGTACATTATCAAAGTTTGCCTGGTTGATTTCTAATTCATGTTGCTCAAGCAGATCGAGTTTGTTTCGTTTCTGATGAACATATACGCCTCTACGTCCTCTTTTGTGCCATTCAGGTGGTGAATAGTCTCATATATATGTTTTGCAACCACCGACCTGCTTTAGTTGCCCAGTCTAAAACCGTCTGCATGCTCCCCATACCTGGTAGAAAAATTCCTTCTATTTGTCAAATATTTTCACTTCACACGAAGCATACTGTATTTTACAACCACATGCCAGATCAGATTTACTTATCCTGTTGCCCGCTTCTTGGATTAAACCATATCTCATTAAGGAACTCCAACTGGACGTTGTATGGCCGAAAGATGTTCGCCAGGTTCGTTCAAATTTCTCCAAAGTGGTTTAGGGACTGCCTTGCCATTTCTTCTTTTTGTTTGTTCTTTTTCACGTGAAGAATACGGTTTACCATCTTCACATCGTATACGTTACTTACTGCTATCTCTTTTTTTTAAGTCAGGCCACAAGTGGCCCATCGGGACCATCCGACCGCCGTGTCATCCTCAGTTGAGGATGCGGATAGGAGGGCCGTGGGGTCAGCACACCGCTCTCCCGGTCGTCCTGATGGTTTTTTGTGACCGGAGCCGCTGCTATTCTGTCGAGTAGCTCCTCAATTGGCATCAGGAGGCTGAGTGCACTCTGAAAAATGGCAACACCGCATGGCGGCCAGGATGGTCACCCAACCAAGTGCCGGCCACGCCCGACAGCGCTTAACTTCGGTGATCTCACGGGTACCGGTGTATCACTGCGGCAAGGCCGTTGCCTCGCTATCTCTTTAGTAATGCTTAGTTAATTTAACCTTGCAACAGCTGCATTTAATTCAAAGAGATAGGAAATTCTGAAGCGAAAAACAACAATCGACGCTTACGAGTGAATTCCAATTTTTAGAGTAGTTGTTTGAGGAGAGACTCCTCGCAACGGCGGAATATTGACAGTATACAATTGTAGACTGGTTTAGGGAGTCAGTAACGTATATTAGCCTGGTAAAAGTTGTTTGTCGAGGCTTTTTCGGTCAGGCTCATTAAATACTGTGGTTTATGCACATATACTTTAGGTTGGTGCGTGAGTTCATTGCGTGTTTAGTTTGCATCTTGGTATTCCCGTTGCTACGGGTTTATTTATCGAGTGTCATTTCTTATTTGTAGTTCATTGTTGCTATCGGATTTTACACATTGTCATTTTGTCATTTGGAGATAGTGAGTGGAGTTGTGACCGCTAGAAAATGGAGTGCCAATTGGACAAATCGGAACGTTATCGACATATTCTTCTGTTTCATTTCAATAAAGGGGTGAGAGGAGTGGGGGCAGCCAAAAACATTTGCGCCGTGTATGGGGATAATGACATTGGACAGAGCACGAAAACAAAATGGCTTTCTCGTTCTAAGGAGGATCGTTTTGACATAAGTGACTCTCCAGGTTCAGGAAGACATTTGGGGTTTGATGCAGATCGTTTAACACACATTAATCCACGGTGATTCACGTCAGTGTACTCGAGAACTACTAAATGTGATCAAGTGCGTTCATTCGACCATCGTGCGACATCTGCATGCAATGGGGAAGGTTCAATAATCGTGTGTTTGGGTACCGTATACTCTAAGCCCAAACCACAAAAATCAGCTGGTGGCCGTAAATGCTTCTCTGCTTGTTCGTCATCACCTAGCTCGTGAACAACATCGACCATTTCTGTCCTGTACGGCTATTGGTCACGAGAAATGGTATCTTTATGCTAATATGAGGAAAAGAAAGGAATGGTTGAGACCAAATAAAGCAGTAACTCTCCGTACAAAGATCAAAGATCTGCACGCATGCATCCGATGTAACAGCGACGGTGTGATGTACTAAGAACTGCTTCCCTGAGATGTAATCATCACAGCTGACATTTGTTGTTAACAACTGAGACGTCTTGCAGAGGCGGTCCAAGAATAACGACCAGGAAGAGCGAGTTGAGTGACGCTACTTCACGATAACCCCCGCACGCATTCTACTAGACTGACAAAGAGCAGTATACAGGTATGGTTTGGGAAGTCGTTCCGCACGTGATCCAGCATCCTCGGATTTTCATCTTTTCCGGTATCTTCAAAGAACTTTATTTCCGGATGAAAATGCACTCCGTACATGGCTCGTCGATGAATTCGCCTTCACACCACGTAAATTTCTACAGCCAGCCGCAGTGGTCGAGCGGTTCTAGGCGTTTCAGTGCGGAAACGCGCGGCTGCTACGTTCGCAGATTCGAATCCTGCCTCGGGCATGCGTGTGTGTGTGTCGCTGCCGCTGCGCGCTGGAATTACACTGCCTTGTTAATCGCTGATTACGCGAGCAAGGACGATGTCCTTAGGTTAGTTAGGTTTAAGTAGTTCTAAGTCTAGGGGCTGATGACCTCAGATGCTAAGTTCCATAGTGCTTTGAGCAATTTGAAACTTTTTTTTTTTTTAATTTCTACAGGAGCGGGATCGAAAACTTTCCCCAACGTTGGCAATGAAGGAGAATAAGTTGCTATTCACCGTATAGCGGAGATGCTGAGTCGCAGATAGGCACAACAAAAAGACAGTTGGAAAATGATCATTCGACTTTTGTTTAAAATAGACAACTTACACATACGCGCACGCGCACACATACGCAGCTCACACATAGATGATCACAATCTGTGACTGGAGCCAGACTCAGTTGTTACATTCCATCCTGGTTTTCCATTATTTGTAGGAGGATATGTTATTAATAGCACCGAAAGACCCAAGTCCAAACAAGGCCCCGGGAGTAGACAACATTCCATTAGAACTACTGACAGCCTTGGGAGAGCCAGGCCCAACAGAACCCTACCATCTGGTGAGCAAGATGTATGAGACAGGCGAAATAACCTCATACTTCAAGAAGAGTATAATAATTCCAATCCCAAAGAAAGCAGGTATTGACAGATGTGAAAATTACCAAACAATCAGTTTAATAAGCCACGGGTGCAAAACACTACCGAGAATTCTTTACAGACTAATAGAAAAACTGGTAGAAGCCGACCTCGGGGAAGATCAGTTTGGATTCCGTAGAAATGTTGGAACTCGTGAGGTAGTACTGACCCTACGACCTATCTTACAGTATAGATTAAGGAAAGGCAAACCAACGTTTCTTGCATTTGTAGACTTAGAGAAAGCTTTTGACAATGTTGACTGGAATACTCTCTTTCAAATTCTGAAGGTGGCAGAGGTAAAACACAGGGAGCGCAAGGCTATTTAGAATTTGCACAGAAACCAGATGGCAGTTATAAGAGTCGAGGGACATGAAAGGGAAGCAGTGGTTGGGAAGGGAGTGAGACAGGGATGTAGCCTATCCCAGATGTTATTCAATCTGTATATTGAGCAAGCAGTGAAGGAAACAAAAGAAAAATGCGGAGTTGGAATTAAAATCCATGGAGAAGAAATAAAAACTTTGAGGTTCGCCGATGACATTGTAATTCTGTCACAGACAGCAAAGAACTTGCAAGAGCAGTTGAACGGAATGGACAGTGTCTTGAAAGGAGGATAAGATGAACATAAATAAAAGCAAAACGAGGGTCATGGAATGTAGTCAAATTACATCGGGTGATGCTGCGGGAATTAGATTGGGAAATGAGACGCTTTAAGTAGTAAATGAGTTTTGCTATTTTGGGAGCAAAATAACTGATGATGGTCGAAGTAGATAGGATATAAAATGTAGACTGGCAATGGCATGGAAACCGTTTCTGAAGAAGAGAAATTTGTTAACATCGAGTATAGATTTAAGTGTCAGGAAGGCGTTTTAGAAAGTATTTGGATGGAGTGTAGCCGTGTATGGAAGTGAAATGTGGACGATAAATAGTTTGGACAAGAAGAGAATAAAAGGTTTCGAAATGTGGTGCTACAGAAGAATGCTGAAGATTAGATGGGTAGATCACATAACTAATGAGGAGGTATTGAATAGAATTGGAGAAAAGAGAAATTTGTGGCACAACTGGTCTAATAGAAGGGATCGATTGGTAGGACATGTTCTGAGGCATCAAGGGGTCACTAGTTTAGTATTGGAGGGCAGCGTGGAGGGTAAAAATAGTAGAGGGAGACCACGAGATGAATACACTAAACAGATTCAGAAGGATGTCGGTTGCAGTAAGTACTGGGAGATGAAGAACCTTGCGCAGGATAGAGTAGCATGGAGAGCTGCACCAAACCAGTCTCTGGACTGAAGACCACACCATCACCACCATGTTATTAATGACTAAAGTCTCTGTTATATGCATCTGTTGTCTTTATAAAACTTACGGAAAAACGCTACGAACTTATGCACCAACCTAATATGTAGACTTATATAAATTTACCGTTTGGGATCAAGGCTATACCTTTGAGATATACTGAGGGAACCGCCAGGCGCCGCTTCACGAGTCTGTTCAGCTGGAGGCGGCGTCGACGGCAGCGTCGCTGAGGCCGCGAGCGGGCCAGGCCCGCCTCGGCGCGGCCAGGGGGTTTACACTTTCTTCTGCAAACAGCTTGCGAGGCGCTCAAATACTGCTGCGCTCAAACATCCGCTCTTCACACCTGTGACGAACGCCTCTTTGTTTTTGGCTGCGTCGACATTTTTTTAGGCGAGCGCCTAGTCGCCGGCACTCCACATTCTGTCTGCCCGCCGTGTTTGCCCTGAGCTGGTGGTCGCCGGGCTCCGGTTCCTGTCGAAAGCCGCTCATCCGCCGGCAGAGTCGCCTTTACGTCCGTCACACGCTTGGGGCAGCCAGAGAGCTCCCACAACAACTGCCACGTTTTGTCCACTGGCATTCAGTGTGGGAGACGTCAGGACTCGCCGAAGTCTCTGAAAACCGTATCACTGTGGGCGTAATAAGATAATGGCAAGAAGCAAGAAGAAAAGCAATTATAATCGCATAGTAGTCGAATGGAATCACTCTCCTGACTGATTCGATGCGGCCCATCCGAATTCCTATCTTGTACCAATCTCTCAGAATAGCACTTGCATCCTACGTTCTCAACAAAAAAACGTCCAAATGTGTGTGAAATCTTATGGGACTTAACTGCTATGGTCATCAGTCCCTAAGCTTACAAACTACTTAACCTAAATTATCCTAATGACAAACAGACACACCCATGTCCGAGGGAGGACTCGAACCTCCGCCAGACCAGTCGCACAGTCCAAGACTGCACCGTCCGAGACCGCTCGGCTAATCCCGCGCGGGTTTCTCAACAATGTGCTGGATGTATTCCAGCCTCCGCCGCGCGGGTTAGCCGTGCTGAATAAGGCGCCTTGCCACGGATCGCACGGCTATCCCCGCTGGAGGTTCGAGTCCACCCTCGGGCATGTGTGTGCGTGTTGTGCTTAGCGTAAGTTAGTTTAAGTTAGATTAAGTAGTGTGTAAGCCTAGGAACCGATGGCCTTAGCAGTTTGGTTAAAAAATGTTTCAAATGGCTGTAATCACTATGGGACTTAACAGCTGAGGTCATAAGTCCCCTAGACTTAAAACTATTTAAACCTAACTAACCTAAGGACATCACACACATCCATGCCCAGGGCAGGATTCGAACCTGCGACCGCAGCGGTCGCGCGGTTGCAGACTGAACCCGACGCAGGATTCGAACCTGCGACCGTAGCAGCGGCGCGGTTCCGGACTGAACCGTCTGGAGCCGCTCGGCCACATCGCGCGGCAGCAGTTTGGTCCTATGGGACTTACCACCACTACCACTATTCCAGTCTTAATTTATAGTCTCCTCGTGTACCATGGAAATTATCCTCTGATGTCTCAACACATGTCCCACCATTCTGTCCGTTCTTCTTATCAGTGTTTTCCAGCTATTCTTTCCCTAGCCGATTCTGCAGAGAACCTCTTCATTTCTCACATTACTAGTCCACCTAATTTTCAACATTCGTCTGTAACACCACATCTCAAATTCATCGATTCTCCTATGTTCCGGTTTTCCCACAGTCCTTGTTTTACTACCATAGAGTGCTATGTCCCAAAAGTATGTTCTCTGAAATTTATTCCTCAAATCAATGGTTATGTTTGGTAGCTGTAGACTTCTCTTGGCCAGGAATGCCATTTTGCCACTGCTGGTCTGCTTTCCATGTCCTCTTTGCCCCGTCCGTCGTAAGTTACTTCGTGATTACCAGTCCTGATGTTAAGTTTCTTGCAGTTCTCATTTCTCCTCATTCTTCTGTTTACTCGTAATCCATATTCTGTACCCATTAGACTGTTCATTGTGTTCAACGGATCCTGTAATACTTCTTCACTTTCACAGCGGATAGCAATGTCATCAGTAAATCTTATCACTGACAACCTTTCACCTTGACCACTCTTGATCTTTACTTTTATTTCCGTCATTGCTTCTTCGATGTACAGACTGAACAGTACCGGCGAAAGACAACATCCCTGTCTTACACCCTTTTCAATCCGAGCACTTCGTTCTCGGTCTTCCACTCTTGCCGTTCTCTCCTGGTTCTTGTACATACTGTATATTATCTTCTTTCCTTAAAGCTTAGACTTTAGAGCGTCTTGCACCATTTTACACTGTCGAGCGCTTTTTTCAGGTCGACAAATTCCATGAACGTGTATTGACCTTCCTTCAGTCTTGCTTCCATTATCAACCGCAAGGCCACAACTGCCTCTCTCGTGCGTTTGCCTTTCCTAAATGCAATCTGATCGTCGTCAAACAGATCCTCAATTTCTTTCCATTCTTCTGTATACTGTGTTTTTCAGCAACTTCGATCCATGAGAAAGTAAGCTACTTGTGCGATAATTCTCTCACTTATCGGCTCTTGCAGTCTTCGGAATTGTGTCGACGATGTTTTACCGAAAGACAGGTGGCATATTGTCAGTCTCTTACGTTCTACACAAAAATTTGAATAGTCGTTTCGTTGCTGCTCCAATGATTTTAGAAATTACGACGGAATGTTATCCATCCCTCCTGCCTTATTTGATCTTAAGTCTTCCAAAGCTCTTTTAAACTCTGATTCAGATACTGGATCCCCTATCTCTTCCTTATCGACTCCTGTTTTTTCTTCTATCACGTCATCAGACAAGGCCCCCTCCTCCTCATAGAGGCCTACAGTGTACTCTTTCCACCTGTCCACTCTCTCCTCTGCATTTAACAGTGGAATTCCCATTGCACGCTTAATGTTACCACCTTTGTTTTTAATTTCACTGAAGGTTGTTTTGACTTTCATATATGCTGAGTCAGCATACCTATAAGATTCTACAAAGATTATGAGAAAAAACTTGCTCCACTTCTAGCAGCAGTTTATTGTAGATCGCTGGACGATCGAAGGGTCCGAGTGAGGAAAAAAAAGGCTTACATCGTTGAAGTCAATTTGTTTGAGAATTATGAACATATTTTATGCTCAAGGATTATGGCGTTTTTGGAGAACGAAAATCACCTGTACAAAAATCAAGATAAGTTCCGCAATCAGAGATCTTTCAAAACTCAGCTTGCTCTTTTCCTCCATGATATCCACAGTACCGTGAACGACAGCGCTCACGTTGTAACCGTGCCCCTCGCCCTCAGGAAGGCATCTGACACCTTCCAGCACTGTCGTTTGGAGAGAAAGCAGGAGCTTACCGAGTATCGGAGCAGATTTGCGTCTGGATTCGAAACTTCTTTGCGGACAGAGCTCAACACGTAACTCTTAACGGAACAAAATCGATAGATGTAAAGATAATTTCCAGAGTACCTCGAGAAAGTGTGATAGGACCGTTGCTGTTTACAATGTATAGAAATAATGCAGTAGAAAAAAAAAAGCGTCGGAAACTCTTTAAGACTGTTCACAGATGATGAGTTTGTCTATAAGAAACAAGCAACGCGAGAAGGCTATATCGATTTGCAGAATGACCTGCAGAGGACTGATGAATGAGGCAGGCTCTGGCAGTTGACCCTGAACGTATATGAATGTAACATACTGCGCGTACACAGGGAAAGAAATGCACTACGTACAATTACACTATTGATGACAGATTACTGGAAACAGTGTCTACCGTAAAATATTTAAGAGTGACTATCCAGAGCTAGCGTAAGTGGAACGACCACATAAAACAAATAGTAGAAAAAGCAGTTCAAAATGGCTCTGAGCACTATGGGACTTAACTGCTGTGGTCATCAGTCCTCTATAACTTAGAACTACTTAAACCTAACTAACCTAAGGACATCACACACATCCATGCCCGAGGCAGGATTCGAACCTGCGACCGTAGCGGTCACGCGGTTCCGGACTGTAGCGCCTAGAACCGCACGGCCACCCTGGCCGGCGAAGAAGCAGTTACCAGACTGAAACTCATGGAAAGAATCTTAAGGAAATGTAACTCGTCCACGAAGGAAGTGGCTTAAAAGGCGCCTACTAGACCGATTCTTGAGTATTTTTCATCAGTGTGGGATCCTTACCAGGAAGAACCGTCAGAAGAGATAGAAAAGACCCAATGAAGAGCGTCACGATTTCTCACGCGGTGACAGCGAGAGAGTTACGGAGATGTTCAACAAACTCCACACGCAGACGTTACGAGAGAGGCTTTATCTATCACGGAGTGGGTTGTAATTGAAATATCGATTGAGTAATTTCCGGGAGGAGTAGAACTACATATTACTTACTCCCACATACATCTCATGAAATGACCACAATGAGAAGTTTCGTACCGGCCGCTGTGGCCGAGCGGTTCTAGGGGCTACTGCTAGGGTCGCAGGTTCGAATCCTGCCTCAGGCGTGTATGTGTTTGATGTCTTTAGGTTATTTAGGGACTGATGACCGTAGATGTTAAGTACCATAGTGCTTAGAGCTATTTGAGAAATACAGAGGCTTACTGACAATCATGGTTACAAAATAATAACGCAAACTCTTTACAGAAGAATGGAAAACTGGTAGAAGCCGACCTCAGCGAAGATCTGTTTGGATTCCGGAGAAACGTAGGAACACTGGAAGCAGTACTGACCTTGCGACTTATCTTACAAGGGAACCTCCCCATCGCACCCCCCTCAGATTAAGTTATAAGTTGGCACAATGGATATGCCTTGAAAAACTGAACACAGATCAATCGAGAAAACAGGAAGAAGTTGTGTGGAACTATGAAAAAAATAAGCAAAATATACAAACTGAGTGCAGATATGCAACATCAAGGAGAACGTGAGCTCGGGAGCGCCGTGGTCCCGTGGTTAGCGTGGGCAGCTGCGGAACGCGAGGTCCTTGGTTCAAGTCTTCCCTCGAGTGAAGAGTTTATTTATTTTTTATTTTCAGACAATTATTATCTGTCCGTCCGTCCGTCCGATGCGAGGTAACTGCGCCGTAGCATGAGGATGCTACACCTAAACAAACATCGAAACACACGACGTCAGTCGACAACAACGCACGGAAGAGAGAGTATTCCTGCTAACGAGGCTCCCTGGCTGGCAGTTGACTGTTCTTTACTTTGGACGGGAGTGCATTAAATACGTGAAATGTATTCCGTGGGCAATATGAATCCAGCAAATATAGCTCGTGACTTCAATAACAAGGTCAATGAATATTTTCCGAATTGTAAGTTTGCGGTGCGGTCGCAAAACATAGACACTAAACTTATTACAGTGAACAGAGACGTCAATGAACGAACGGACGGATCATAACTTTGCGAAAATAAAGGAAGAAAAATTTTCACTCGAGGGAAGACCTGAACGAAGGACCTCTCACTCCGCAGTTGCTCACGCTAACCACGGGACCACGGTGCTCCCGTGCTCACGTTATCCTTGATGTTGCCTATTTTGCCCATGGACTACTCAGTATTTATATTTTGCTTATTTTTTTCATACTTCCACACAACTTCTTCCTGTTTTCTCGAATGATCTGTGTTCAGTTTTTCAAGGCCTATCCACTTTGCCAACTTATAACTAAATCTGAGGGGGGTGCGATGGGAAGGTTCCGTTGTTAGAAGATAGATTAAGGAAAGGCAAACCTACATTTATGGCATTTGTAGGTTCAGAGAAAGTTTTTGACAATGTTGACTGGAATATTCTCTTAGAAATTCTGAAGGTAGCAGGGGTAAAATACAGGGAGCGAGTGGGTGTTTAGAACTTATACAGAAACCAGAAAGCAGTTACATAAGCCGAGATAGTGTTTGGAAAGGGTGTAAGACAGGGTTGTATCCTATCTCCGATGTTACTGAGCATGCACATTGCGCACAAGCAGTAAAGCAAACCAAAGAAAAATTTGGATTCGAAATTAAAGTTCAGGGAGAGAAATTAAAATCTTTGAGGTTTGTCGATGACATAGTAATTCTCTGAGAGACAGCAAAGGACTTAGAAGAGCAATTTAACGGAATGTACAGTGTCTTGAAAAGAGGATGGAGGATGAACGTCAACAAAAGCAAAACAAGGATAATGGAATATAATCGAATTAAATCAAGTGATACCAAGGTAGGAAACAAGACACTTAAAGTAGTAGACAAGTATTGTTATTTGGGCAGAAAAATTACTGATGATGGCCAGAGTAGAGAGGATATAAGACGTAGATTGACAATGGCAAGAAAACCATTTCTCAAGAAGAGAATTTGCTTACATCGATTATAAATTTAAGCGTTGGGAAGTATTTTCTGAAGTTAAATGTCTGGAGTGTATCTATGTATGGAACTGAAACATGGATAATGAACAGTTACGTGAAAAGAGCATAGAAGCTTTCGAAATGTGGTGCCACAGAAGAACGCTGAAGATTACATGGGTGGATCACGTAAGTAATGAGCAAGTACCAAACAGAATTGGGGAGACAAAAAGCTTGTGGCACAACTTGACTAAATGAAGAGACCGGTTGACAGGACACATTCTGAGACATCAAAGGATCGCCAATTTAGTACTGAAGGGAAGTGTACAGGGTTGAAAATCGTAGAGAGAGAGAGAGAGAGAGAGTAGTTATTCGGAGATGAAAAGGCTCGCACAGGATGAAGTAGCATGGAGAACTGCAACAAGTAAGTCTTCGGACTGAAGACCACCACTACAACATCAACAACAACCGACGCTCGTTCTTCCCGCGCACCATTCGCGAGTGGAACGGGGAAGGAGGGAATTATTTAGTGGTACTAGAAGTAGCTTCCACCACACACCCTTAGGTGGCTTGCGGAGTGTGATGTAGATGGAGATGTAGAAGCCTGAGTTGAACGGCACTTGGTATTTCAAAATTAATATCTGAGTTTTAATGCTTCGCAGAATTTATTATAAGATTCAATCTACAATTATAAATAATGCATCAAATGAAAGGACAGCTCAGGCAGATTCTCTTACACGTGTTCAGTGTGACCACCATTCGTCACACGGCACACGGCACAGACCGAGTCGACAGGGGAGTTCTTCCCAAAACATGATCAGTGAGTCTGGAGTAATTCTATCAACTGCTTCAGTATTGTTCTGAAGTCGGTTAGATAAACTGGTAGCAGAGGCAGTGGCACATCATTCCTTATGCACCCCCAATGGTAAACATCGCATGGTATCAGATCGGGTGAACGTGGAGGCTATGCAAAGCAAGCAACTCATATGTCACAGGGTCCCTTGTGGCCATTCAACTTTCGGGTACAACGTCGTTCAACACGTGACGTACTGAGTTATGCTAGTGAGGCGTCGTACCATCTTGCTGACAAATAAAGTTCTGTGATTCAGCTTCTTCCATTTGAGGAAAGAGCCATAGTTCAAGCGCATCAAGATAAGAAACGCCAGTTGCTTCACCGAAATGGGAAGGCCCATAAACTTCCTGCTGGGATGCGGCACAAGAAACATTCAATTTCAGGGAGTCTCATTGCAACTGTACCATCTCATGGCGACTTGCTGGCCCCCAGATGGGCACATTATGTGTGTTCACATTTCCACAGGTGAAATGTCGAGTCATCATTGAAGACGATCGAGAAAATCCGTTTACAATGTTGTCACATAAACCGGCTTCAGAGATTGTAACAGTTTCCAAATATAAGGACGTTGTTTTAAGCGTGTCCTTCAAAGTCACCGCACAGACGTCACTGGAATCGCCAATTCACGACTAGACTTACGAACTGTCTTCCTGGGGCTAAGCGTGAAAGACACTCTTAATCTTTCAGTACATACAGCAGTCACTCTTGGTCGTTCGGTACTCTTCCCTTTAGAAACACAGCCGGTGTCTTCCAACTGGTAAAACGGTCTATGAATTTTTTTATCACTTGGAGCATTACAGCGCAACTTAATACGGAAAGCACGTTTTACTGTAACAACAGAATCAATAGTAATATGTGAAATACGAAAAGATTTTTGTTCACTGATCGCCATCTTTGCTATTAGCGCTTTCTAAAGGAAGACATAGCAAACTGAGCATACGCATGTGCGCAGGTATACAAGCAAAACTGAGTTGCTCTTTCATTTGATGTATTCTTTATAATTGTACGTTTGATGTATTAAATGCTACAAAGCCTTAAGCCCCCGATATTGGTTCTGAAACAATGGCTGCCTCAGGAACAGTCGCTTATCCTTTGTTTCCCTGTGTGAAACGTGCTGCAGATGTCAACTATCTTGTAGTTTCCTTCACGAAACGAATTTCGGTACAATTACGAATTGTTCTTAAGCGTTTTAGGCTCGCACACTGAGAGGCCAAAACAATATGATCATCTGCTTAACACCGTGTTTGTCCGACTTCGAAACGCGATGCAGCAGCGATTGCCCGTGGCATGGGTTAGACAAGTCCTTGGTAGGTTTCCGGAGGCATGAGACACCAGTTGTTTGTGTATAGATCACGCAAATCCCTTGATTTACGTGCCGGTGGTTGAACCGTGGATTTATTTTTAAAGAATATTCTTAAGAATTTACTTTATTTACTAACGATTCATCAAGAACATTAACACATTTAATCACACTATGTAAGCGTGGAAGTAGTTGCCAGGGTGTAACTGATGAAATCATTATCAAATTCCTTTTTACAAATGGGAATTTTATTCACTAAAAGCATTTTTAAAAGAAACAGATTTAAAAATTATAATCAGAAAGCACCCTCTAAATATCAAGTTACAATTTATTCAGAGGCAGAAAGAAACAAATTTTTGACTGTATGAGCTTTCGGGCTGAGAACCTTGCCGCTCCCTTTTGATACGGCCGTAGTTACGACCGCTCACAACCTCTGAAAGACTACACTGGTGCAAATCTGCAACACACCAGATTACTCTAAAGTAAAATTATTAGCAATTCACACAAGCACACAAACTGTGCATCCCGTAGGAGGGATGGAAATGGTACAAAACACTAACAATTAAAATATTAACCTTGCCACCGAAGGTGCAACTTGATTTTAACTTCTGAGAAAATTCTTACAGTTGAAGGGAGGCAACTTTACACTCTAAAATGAACATTTAAATAAAAACCCATGAAATGTAATCTTATATAAAATTATACAAGGTTGGCCAAACAAGTTAACATGCTCTACGGTACACAGATACCGCCTCTCAAGATGATAGAGAAGATCAAAACATGTTTCAGGAGTTAGGCCGTTACACTCCAAGGAATAAATTCGTTAACACACCGAATCCGACAAACATGACAGAGGCATCTACTAACGTACGGCATATTGATAGGGAGATTACCGAACAACCCGAACCGCAGGTTGCTCTAACCCGCCCCTACTCCACAAGGGAAAAACGGACCATCCAATTCATAAATAACCACCTTCCCGCGTGTGGGCAAACGGAGAAGAATGGTGGGACGACCCCAAAACAGAGCGGCTGGTGACCTCACCGAGAAAACTAGTAGAATTTAACAAGTAAATGAAACAACATATCACCAATCACTTAACTTCTAATAAACTGCGATTTCTGGAGAAGACCAGGCGCAGGACCCCCCAAATCGCTCTCCCGAACCGTCTGCTGCCAGCCTCTTCAACGGACGCAGTAAAGCGCACCGATCTCCCGTCTCACGGCGTCGCAGCTCGCACAGGCCAGACCGATGTCGTGGGTTGACTCCTGCTGCTCTCGTGTCGGCCGCGAAGCCACTACCCCTCGCTATGCGGCGCGGCCCACTGGACTCACGTGGCAACCTCACTTGCGCCGACGCTCAAGGCGGACATGTCACCTTGTATCTCAGTGCGCGACCGACCAACCGATCGATCCAACCGACAATGACCATTGCCTGAGCAAACTCGAGCAGACTGGCGGCCTAACGCGCAGGCTCAGATGCAGGAACTAAGCCCCGACCGGGCGACCACTCGCTGAGTTCTCTTACTGGCGGAGTGGAATGACTCTCATTTATCCGGCTTTAAAGGAAAGACATACTAACACTCCGGACGACAGACAAACACTAACTGCCCCACAAATCCGGACGAGAGACAGACTAGCAAGCTGGGGATGAGAGACTGACCCCAAACTGACTCCAGACTCACCCAGACTAACCAACTGGCGAGCTCATAGCGCCCCTTAAATGCACGTGAACAGCCAACCTTTCCCCTTTCCCACCAGAGGGAGACACCAAAGCTCCGACTGCCACAGCGGCGCCACCGCCAGAAACGGAGGGCGACTGCTTCACGCAACGCGCTGCGGCGCGCTCTTCAAAACAGCGATGTTTACCACGGCTCAGTGGTGTTTATGGGTGCGAAGCTGGCGATCGATAGCATCCCAGATATGTAGCATCGGCTTCAGATAAGCCAAATTTTGTGGCTAAAACATGAGTTTACCAATGTACTCTCAAATCACTGCAGCATGGTTAAGGGCTTACGACAAAGATGCAGTCTACATCTACATTTATACTCGGCAAGCCACCCAACGATGTGTGGCGGAGGGCACTTTACGTGCCACTGTCATTACCTCCCTTTCCTGTTCCAGTCGCGTATGGTTCGCGGGAAGAACGACTGTCTGAAAGCCTCCGTGCGCGCCCTAATCTCTCTGATTTTACATTCGTGATCTCCTCGGGAGGTAGAAGTAGGGGGAAGCAATATATTCGATACCTCATCCAGAAACGCACCCTCTCGAAAACTGGCGAGCAAGCTACACCGCGATGCAGTGCGCCTCTCTTGCAGAGTCTGCCACTTGAGTTTATTAAACATCTCCGTAACGCTATCACGGTTACTAAATAACGCTGTGACGAAACGCGCCGCTCTTCTTTGGATCTTCTCTATCTCCTCCGTCAACCCGATCTGGTACGGATCCCACACTGATGAGCAATACTCAAGTATAGGTCGAACGAGTGCTTTGTAAGCCACCTCCTTTGTTGATGGGCTACATTTTCTAAGCACTCTCCCAATGAATCTCAACCTGGTACCCGCCTTACCAACAATTAATTTTATATGATCATTCCACTTCAAATCGTTCCGCATGCATACTCCCAGATATTTTACAGAAGTAACTGCTACCAGTGTTTGTTCTGCTATCATATAATCATACAATAAAGGATCCTTCTTTCTATGTATTCGCAATACATTACATTTGTCTATGTTAAGGGACAGTTGCCACTCCCTGCACCAAGTGCCTATCCGCTGCAGATCTTCCTGCATTTCGCTACAATTTTCTAATGCTGCAACTTCTCTGTATACTACAGCATCATCCGCGAAAAGCCGCATGGAACTTCCGACACTATCTACTAGGTCATTTATATATATTGTGAAAAGCAATGGTCCCATAACACTCCCCTGTGGCACGCCAGAGGTTACTTTAACGTCTGTAGACGTCTCTCCATTGATAACAACATGCTGTGTTCTGTTTGCTAAAAACTCTTCAATCCAGCCACACAGCTGGTCTGATATTCCGTAGGCTCTTACTTTGTTTATCAGGCGACAGTACGGAACTGTATCGAACGCCTTCCGGAAGTCAAGAAAAATAGCATCTACCTGGGAGCCTGTATCTAATATTTTCTGGGTCTCATGAACAAATAAAGCGAGTTGGGTCTCACACGATCGCTGTTTCCGGAATCCATGTTGATTCCTACATAGTAGATTCTGGGTTTTCAAAAACGACATGATACTCGAGCAAAAAACATGTTCTAAAATTCTGCAACAGATCGACGTCAGAGATATAGGTGTATAGTTTTGCGCATCTGCTCGACGACCCTTCTTGAAGACTGGGACTACCTGTGCTCTTTTCCAATCATTTGGAACCCTCCGTTCCTCTAGAGACTTGCGGTACACGGCTGTTAGAAGGAGGGCTAGTTCTTTCGCGTACTCTGTGTAGAATCGAATTGGTATCCCGTCGTGGTAGACATCGAAGGTGGTGGTCCGCAGTAACGTTTACGTACTGCACAGCTGTAATCGCGCCTTCGATTACTACCACAGAGCCCCTGGAAGCCTAGGCTGCTGTTTCCCACAGCATATTATTGCCTCCAGCTTGGTCCGGTGCACCTTTCGAGCAGACGCTCATCTGGATGACGGGGAAACAAGAAACGTAATTCACTTAACCAGGCAACACGTTTACATGACCCTGGGTCCAGTCTCGCTGGTTCCGTGTCCATTGCAGTCATAAATGACAAATTCGTTGCGTACCAAGGGAGGATGTTGGGGTCGTCTGCAGCGGAGCCCCGTGTTCAGCAATGTGTGCTGAACAGTGTGCCTGAGAAACAGTTGTGCCCGCGCCACCACTGTAATCGGTCGTCAGATCTGTGCAGGTCGTCGCCTGTTCTGCTTCACACAGCGAGACTCCGACATCTACGTTCTGTGATGATTTGTGGAGGTCCGAAGCCTTGTAACCCACTCGTGGTTTCACCTATAGATGCCCACGACAATAAAACTCGAATACCAGACCAGCTTCGCTGTTTCCTAGATACTCGTCCCTTGGCGACGTTTCATAACAGTCTTTTCTTCGTCAAAGTCGCTTACGCCAATGGATTTCTGTATTTACGTCCCATTCCGTCGCCTCCATTCGCCTCAGCTCCTTACCATTTCAAGCGCCAACAATGCCAACAGGAGGCTTTCAGTGGCGCGGAGGGCAGTGATGGTAATGTTTTGCCTGATCAGCGCATGTCAAGAGCAGCACGGTCACATAACAAATTGTATGACATTGGGCAATTTGCGTTGTTGTTAGCTGAATGATGTGTTCAAAATGGTTCAAATGGCTCTGAGGACTATGGGACTTAACATCTGTGGTCATCAGTCCCCTAGAACTTATAACTACTTAAACCTAACTAACCTAAGGACATCACACACATCCATGCCCGAGGCAGGATTCGAACCTGCGACCGTAGCAGTCGCACGGTTCCGGACTGAGCGCCTTAACCGCGAGACCACCGTGGCCGGTTGAATGATCTGTTATTGACTCAGTAGCGCCTACATGAATATATCTACAACGGAAGTGTTTCATTTCAATAAAAATTCGAAATATTTTGAAAGGCTACGTCCACCCATCGAAAACTTTTGTGCCACGACTGTACTATTTATTAATTTGTTGTCGAATCGATATTTTTCGTTATGCCAGGTGAGTCAATATCGCCGAAACTATTTTCAGCAGCTCTGGTGGAAGTATGAAGTTGAATGCTCACGTAGGTGACTCAAAGGGACAGAACACTGGAAACTGCAGCTACCCAACCATATTTATCAAAGAATTGTACAAGCTGTTTTTTTTAGTACAGTTCAGGCCATCAAGATCTAGTTTGTTTTGGACCAACAGAATGTGAGTTATACAGATAACGTCAGAGTGTTTTGTCAGTGTCTTGTTTCTTCTGCGAGTTATTGGAAACAGAAAGCCGAAATTCTTAATTGTTACTTTTAAAAGAGCAGAGATTTGGAGCATGAAAGCGATTTATGAAACGCACACCAGTTCGTTAAGAACCCAAATAACACAAGCAGCACAAGTTACAATTTAATACAATTCATTCCCAAACAAATAAAAAAACCTTTTTTTAATATACATGAAACACGTTAAATGTTTACCAAACGGGCAGTGACGCCAGACTGCCCTGGGCAAAAGGTGACTTCAGTTAAAATGCTGGAAGCAGCAGACTAGCCGTCCAAAACAACACCTAAACGCCGGGGCCCAACCGGGAGTCACTTCCCATTAGACGGCACGTCACAGATTCTGTACACCGAAGCAGAGCGTGGCGCCGCTCCCACGCACCTCAACTCGCAGAGAACTGGAACACAAACAGACCGCAGAAGACACGGCAAAAACCAACCAAACATCAATTAATATAAGTGAAAAGATCTATAAACAACAAATAAATGAAGAACCAATTGCACTTTTACTAATACTGAGTGAGTGCATTCAAATAAATGCACGTCTGTAAAGGAACTACTTACAAATGATTGCCTTTTACAGAATACGAGCCTTTACTAATATCTGAGTGAGTGCTTTCAAATAAATGCACGTATATAGAGGAACTACGTACAAATGACTTGCTTTACAGAATACGAGTCTTTACTAATAACTGGGTAAGTGCTTTCAATAGAAGTGACCCTAATTTTACAGCAATATACAAGGAATGTCGATTTGATGGCAATCAAAATACACTAAAAATCTCATACAGACATTACATAACCTCTGGATACTGTCCCAAAAACCCAAAATATAAGACGCATACACCTTCGTGCTAATCAGCTTCCTGATAGTATTCCAACCGGGGGATTTTTAAAAGAAAAAGTAACTGGTGGTCTCCATACGGTTACACACTCTGGCAGCTGCTCTTACTTCAACAACACGTACATTAGGACAACCAAGCAACAAATACAATCGCCAATCGCTGCAAAGCAAATCGTTCAACGAAACGAAGGCACCAAAATCGCTTACACCTTCGATGGCGAGCGTTGTTCGAGATGGTCTCCAGGGATGGGTCTCTCCGAGAAAACAGGAACCAAAGCAATGCGACGAACAGCGCCCGGAGTTGACATCACGCAGGTCCACCACAAACTCGCGACCGGCGTGCCGCTGCTGGTCGAGCGCGCGTGTTTTCCTCTTTCGTCCACGCAAGCACGTCCTTGAGCGTCGTAGCGAGTCCAACCAACACCTGCGAGATCACAACAGGGGCAAATATCCTAGTACAGCCGGGTAATCGATAGTGTCGCTCCAAAGAGCTGGTGTGCCAGAAAAGACGCACCACGGTTCAATAGCGTTCTCCACTATAATAGATTGTCGTGTTTTGTCATCTTTGCGTAAGTTGAGGGGTATAACATCTCTTCCTCTGCTCTTGGATGTTGCGTGTCAGGTGGCTTCTCCGTTACTGGAGATTATATGCACCATAATCATGTAGGTTACCTTATAGGTTGTGTTGCGCTATCTGCATCCATAGCCTTGCATTCTTAATATGACGTATTCTGTATATTGCCATATCTTCCAGTATTATGTTTAATTTGCGGAATGTCGGTTTAGTCCCTATTATTAACTTTATTTCCTGACATTTTCATCATACATTGCATGTCTTGGTTTCATTGTTTGCTCTATACCAGGTCTACCTTAGTTAATATCATTAATAACGTAAGTGGTTTTAGCGCTATTAGCTGCAAGTGGCGTTTGCGAGAAAACATGTGGGTGCGGGCATGCTGTCAGCTATGATTTCTTCGGTGGTCCCTCCCGCCGTCGGTATTAGTTAGGGTGGCGGACACTCCCTGACGTATATTTGTTCTCACGCGTCTCATTGCCGTTCGCACGATAGTCTGTTGATCGGTCTTGCTGGGCTTCCACAATATGGAGTGGGCTGCGCATTTACATGGTAAGCTACTCTTGAGGTTGAAAAACTGGAATTTTACGACATTTATGCCTTCGTCTTACTTTAAGCCCATGCCACATGCCTAGTCGGTCGCTGGCAGAGAATATTTATTTGCTGTTACAGTCAAGGCGTTTTTGGTTAGGTTCTGTTTACCCGGTGTGGTACCTGTCGGCTGGAATAAACTTTCCATTCCTCACCCGCACGGGATCTCGCATACTGTTTGATAAATTTCCTGGATTTTTTGCATGACTGGTGCGATTTTCTCGTACGCAATCTGGGCGTGAGCTGATGTTCACAGCCGGCCAAAGTGGCCGTGTGGTGCTAGGCGCTGCAGTCTGGAACCGCGAGACCGCTACGGTCGCAGGTTCGAATCCTGCCTCGGGCATGGATGTGTGTGATGTCCTTAGGTTAGTTTGGTTTAACTAGTTCTAAGTTCTAGGGGACTAATGACCTCAGAAGTTGAGTCCCATAGTGCTCAGAGCCATTTGAACCAGTTTTTGATGTTCACATTTGTATGGAACCCTTTAATGATAGTTAATTTTATATGGAATTTTATATATGATCTATTTTTTGTAGCACCTGAAGATGGGATTTACTTCCTGAAACCCGGGTGGTGTGTACGGTTTTATCCAAACAAAGATCTTGCTAATTACAGCTGGAGCGAATTTATTCATCATGTTACCTTTTGAAATAAGAAGCAGTTTACTTACTTTTTTCCATCTGTCTCGTTTTCATCCGACTGCCTCTTATAGCTAATGTATTAGTATTCGGTTTATTCTACTTTTAGATCAGAGCATGGCCTAATTTGAGTGAAACTGGATGTTAAATGATAAGCACATGATCTAGACACTTTTATTCATAAAATTATCACATAGGGCAGTCGTACTCTCCACACAACACGGTGTCGTGTATGAGTCATGAGCTTAGTTTTGGCGATACGGAATCCTCTTGTGTGTCTCTTACTTCAGTCCCCAATTCGTCACAGCCTGGTGAAGTTTCGTGGACATGTAACACATGTAACATTTAACAGTTAAATTCTTTTGAACAAAAGTAATTACATTGTCAAGCTGAACCAGGGAAATGTTAAGTGTTACTCCATGTAAAAGCTTGACCGATAGAATCGATAGTGATGAACTACACTCAGGTGACAAAATTCATGGGACAGCCCCTAATATCGTGTCTGGCTTCCTTTTGGCCGGCTTAGTGGAGTACCTCGACGTGGCATGAACTCAACCAGTCGTTGGAATTCCTCTGGACAAATATTGAGCCGTGCTGCCACTATATCCGGCCATAATTACGAAAGCGTTGCCTGTGCAGGATTTTGTACAAGAACTGACTTCTCGACTAAGTCCCAAAAATGTTCCATGCGATTCACCAGGGACGATCTGGGTTGCCAGATCATTTGCTCGAACTGTCCAGAATGTTCTTCAAACTAAACGCGAACAATTGTGGTCCGCTGACATGGCGCATTGTCATCCATAAAAATTCCATCGTTGTTTGGGACCATAAAGTCCATGAAGTCCTGCAAATGGCCTCTAAGTAGTCGAACATAGCCATTTCCAGTCAATGATCGGTTCAGTTGGACTAGAGGACCCTGTGCATTGAATGTAAACATGTTGTTGCTCTGGTCTTGATGCAGCTCTCCATGCTACTCTATCCTGTGCAAGCTTCTTCATCTCCCAGTACCTACTGCAACCTACATCCTTCTGAATCTGCTTAGCGTATTCATCTCTTGGTCTCCCTCTACGATTTTTACCCTACACGCTGCCCTCCAATACTAAATTGGTGATCCCTTGATGTCTCAGAAAGTGTGCTACCAACCGATCCCTTCTTCTAGTCACGTTGTGCCACAAATTTCTCTTCTCCCCAATCCTATTCAATACCTCCTCATTAGTTATGTGACCTACCCATCTAATCTTCAGCATTCTTCTGTAGCACCACACTTCGAAAGCTTCTATTCTCTTCTTGTCCAAACTATTTATCGTCCATGTTTCACTTCCATACATGGCTACACTCCATACAAATACTTTCAGAAACGACTTCCTGTCACTTAAATCTATACTCGATGTTCGCAAATTTCTCTTCTTCAGAAACGATTTCCATGCCATTGCCAGTCTACATTTTATATCCTCTCTACTTCGACCATCATCAGTTACTTTGCTCCCCAAATAGCAAAACTCCTTTACTACTTTTAGTGTCTGATTTCCTAATCTAATTCCCCCAGCATCACCCGATTTAATGCGACTACATTCCATTATCCTCGTTTTGCTTTTGTTGATGTTCATCTTATATCCTCCTTTCAAGACATTATCCATTCCGTTCAACTGCTCTTCCAAGTCTTTTACTGTCTCTGACAGAATTAAAATGTCAGCGGCGAACCTCAAATCTTTTATTTCTGCTCCATGGATTTTAATACCTACGCCAAATTTTTTCTTTTGTTTCCTTCACTACTTGCTCAATATACAGATTGAATAACATCGGGGAGAGGCTACAACCCTGTCTCACTCCCTTCCCAACCACTGCTTCCCATTCATGCCCCTCGACTCTTATAAATGCCATCTGGTTACTGTACAAATTGTAAATAGCCTTTCGCTCCCTGTATTTTACTCCTGCCACCTTCAGAATGTAAACATAACCCACACTATTATGGAGCCACCACCAGCTCGCACAGTACCTTGTTGACAGCTTGGCTCCATGGCTTCGAGAGGTCTGCGTCACACTCGAACCCCACCATCAGCTCTTAGCCACTGAACCCGGGACTCATACGACTACGCCACGGTTTTCCCGTCGTGTAAGGTCCAGTCAATAACGTTACGAGTCCAGCTGTTACCAAAGGCACACACGTCGGTCGTCTGCTACCGAAGCCCATTAATCCCAAATTCCGCAGCACTGTCCTAACGGACACATTAATCGTACATAACACATTAATTTTTGCGGCTATTTCGAGCAATGTTGCTTGTCTGTTAGCACTGACAACTTGACCGAAACGCCGCTACTCTCGATCGTTAAGTGAAGGCCGTCGGCCATTGCGTTGTCCATGGTGGGAGATAATGCCTGAAATTTGGTGTTCTCGGCACACTCTTGACATTATGGATGTCAGAATACTGAGTTCCCTAAAGATTTCCGAAATGTGATGTCCCATGCTTCTAGCTCCAACTGGCCATAATCACGTCAGTCACCTTTTTGCATGAATCATCTGAGTAGAAATGACACCTCCGCCATTGCACTACCTTTTTATAACTTGCGTACGCGTACCACCGCCATCTTTATATGTGCATATAGCTATGCAATGACTTTCGTCGCCTCAGTGTATACACTGCCGGTAGTGTAAAGTGTTACTCCATTGAAATGCCTGACCGAACGTCAGCAAACCGATAATCCTGAATTACCAAATTACCACGCTTCTGTGATACGTTCATTAAAACGTCATTCTTGTGCAACGTTAGTTTCAGTATTTTATCAAGAGAAGAAAGAATTTTTCTGCAGGTGAAGAATGGTGTGAATACATGGTGGCTATTTGATGTATCCAACGTTACTGTCATACTTCAGGTACAGATTGCGACAGAGCAAGCGGCGAGGATCCGCAAATGCCGATTCTCGCCATTTTCGGCACACTGAGAAAGGTGTAGGCGTTGGCATGAGGATAATACGAGTTTTATGTCGCCAGATCACACAGATAGTTGCTGGCAGTTCAACAGCTGCATACTACATGGGTGGTCTGCCAAGGAGAGCAGCCACTGATACTTCCAAAGAATTGTACACCTTTTTTTAGATCTATGTGACGATGCTGTGCTGAGTATATTTATATGTTTTGACGATGCCATTGTGGTGTCACCGCCAGACACCACACTTGCTAGGTGGTAGCCTTTAAATCGGCGGCGGTCCAGTAGTATACGTCGGACCCGCGTGTCGCCACTGTCAGTGATTGCAGACCGAGCGCCACCACACGGCAGGTCTAGAGAGACTTACTAGCACTCGCCCCAGTTGTACAGCAGACTTAGCCAGAGATGGATCACTGACAAATACGCTCTCATTTGCCGAGACGATAGTTAGCATAGCCTTCAGCTACGTCATTTGCTACGACCTAGCAAGGCGCCATAATCCTTTGCTATATATATTGTGATGCCTGTACCGTCAGACCAATGATCTCCAATTGTGGATTAAAGTTAAGTATTATATCAACTACGTACTTTATTTGCTACTATTAATTCCCTTATCTGTTCCAGACCTCACGCCAGTCAGCGTGTAATTAAACGCGTGCATTTCGGCCTCCTCTAGCAACACAGTGTTGGCTCTTCTGCCAACACATCAGCCATTACGGCCTTACACTTCAGGACATGGTGTAGAAAATATCTGAGGATGGTCATTACTGACTGAAACCGGTCATCGTTAAACGAATTAGTATTGTGATCAAAGACTGGAATAAAAAACATTTGACTTCCAGAGAAGCTCACAAGAGAAAGATCCTCGGATGGCTCCAGTGGGTTTGACGAATAGGCGGATGACAACAGCTGAAATCCGGGTAGAAGTTGCAGGCAAGGTGCCACCGTAAATCGTCAACCACTGATTAGTGCAAGCTGGGTTCAGATCTCGAATTGCCGTGGATCGTTTGCCGCTGACTTCATTCCAGACTTCAGAGACTTCCATGATGTGGTGGCAGAGTCAACTTGAAAACTGAGTGGCATTCTGTGGTGTCTTCGCTTCTGCGTGTGTTGGTTAGATCGATGTCTACGTATCAGTAGAAAGCCTGGTGAAGGGTCACAGGAAGCAGCGACTCTTGAGATCTGTTCCTCTTCAATTAATCACGTTTGTGGAGCTTTCCGATAAAGTAATAGGACCGATTTGGTACTTGCTGAAGGAGACTGAATGCTCTCCAACATGCGGCAAGAACGGTAAAAGTTTTTGTGCCGTTCACTGTCACAGTAATAAATGGTACATTCCAGCAGGACAACACACCACAAACGCCTTGAGGAATGCACGGATTCTTGACTGACCTGCCGTGTCCCCTGATTCATAATACATTTATAAGATTCGGTGGGAAATCTTATACTTACATCAGAGGAAAATGCTCCTATGGGAGCACAAAAGAGGTGAATATGCTCCTGTTTAAAATACTCTGAAAAGTGGCGTAACAGATGTCTCCCGCTCTTCTTAATAAGCAACCCACTTCTTGCTCCCACAAGCTCCCCCCAATTGTAATTCGCTCACATCCACTAGTCCACCGCTGTAAGTGGCACATACCCACCCACTCCCACTTACCGATTCTCAATCACTCATTCACCCCAACTCATCATTATTTCTCTAACTGTCTCTGTCTCCTGTCTCCCAGCTTCGTTCTGTCTTACTACTGCTGTCTCTCATCACTATCACCGTTTCCCTCTAGCCCTCTCTTACTCTCTCATTCATTCCTTCCCACTGCTACTGTCTCTTCTCGTTGTCACAACCTCTCTCCTTCACGTTGTCATTGTCATAGACCTTGTCTGTCATTATCATGCCTCCCACCAATTTCCACTTTCTCCTTCTCTTTATTCTGCTGCCACTGGCACAGCCTCCTTCACTGTTTTCCTAGCACTGTCCTCTCAATGTCAACCGTGCTCAACTGCCATTACATCCCTCTCTTTCTCTCACACTGCCTTTGTCTCCTTCGCTCTTTCTATTGTACAATCACTGTCTACTATCTTCTAATATGAATTACGTTTTCGTCTCTTTCCTACTGCCACTGTCTCGTTCTCTCTCAGCATAAAAAAGCGCGAATAGGTTTGCGTGCCAAAATTTTTGTGAATATTTTTGAAGCTGCTGAGTGAGGTTGAGTGAGGCAGCTGGTAGCCTACTTTTAACTTGGAACCTTTTAATAAACAGGAACATATTCCCCTTTTTTGTTCTCCGATAGGAGCATTTTTCCGCTGTTCCCTTTTTTTCCCTGAAACAGCAGCCCTGCATCGTCAAAACATATAAATATACTCAGCACAGCATCGTCACATAGATCTAAAAAAGGTGTAGAATTCTTTGGAAGTATCAGTGGCTGCTCTCCTTGGCAGACCACCCATGTAGTATGCAGCTGTTGCACTGCCAGCAACTATCTGTGTGATCTGGCGACATAAAACTCGTATTATCCTTTCGCTCATATAAACAGAACTTCATGGATCATTAAAATTGTGATAGTTTACTTAAGTGAAACTGAAATATCGCAAACTGTGTTCAACTGCAGCCTCAGACCGTATTTTATGTGCGCAAATATTTTACATGCGCTTCAGTACTACAACAACTTCGGGTTTCCAGAACCCTTCTTATGATAACGGAGGCACTTTACAGCATATTTCTCCGTGCTACGCCTCTTTAAAACCCACATTTTTGCCTCACACGGGATTCTATATGCGTACTTTGCGTGTACAACGGGAGTAACTTTAAATCTCGGTATCTCGGAAACGGATAAATATTTTAAGAACATTTTCAAGGTTGTTCAACATGTGGATTTTAGAAATATATCGTAAAAATTTCAGCCATTTGCGGTATACAGCCGACTTGGAATCCGCAGCTCCGTTTTCACACCCAAAGAACATGGTTCAAATGGCTCTGAGCACTATGGGACTAAACATCTGAGGTTATCAGTCCCCTAGAACTTAGAACTACTTAAACCTAAGTAACCTAAGAACATCACACACATCCATGCCCGAGGCAGGATTCGAACCTGCGACCGTAGCGGTCGCGCGGTTCCAGACTGTAGCTCCTAGAACCGTTCGGCCACTTAGGCATGCTAAAGAACATGTTTTTCGGGTATTCTCAGGAACTGCCCATGGCGTAAATGGTGCCTCCACGAGACCCTTTAAGGCGCAATGTAGACCACATCTAATGCAAAAAGAACCAACCGATTTGCTCCATTTACCTAAGGTAGAGGAAGTGTGTTATATTCAAACTTTGTGCTGCGGGGATAGTTTCAGTAAGACGAGCCTTCTGTTGGGTAAACAAATGGTCCCTAGTCCGAGGGCTTTCCGAAACACTTGACATTACCTTTCTATTGCCAATAGAACTCGAGGTACGAACCCTGCATGGCTTTTTGGAACGCAGTGACAGTGCAAGCTGTCGCGTGCGTACCAACGCCCGCCTTAATTCAGTAATTATCATGAACTGACTCAGCATGTGTTTCAGGCATGGCAAGGAATTCCTCAAGGTGAAATTCGGAGGTTGTTTCTTTCTATGCAGTAAAGAATACAAGAACGTATAAGTGCCATTGGAGGCCGCATCTCATACTGATGCTGGGCGACGGTTCCAAAATGGAATGAATTGTAATCGTCTAATATCAACTATGTGACGAACATCTCCAGAAAATTTGATAAATATTGGACTAGTGTAAGAGATGTGAAAGTTTTCATTTCCTTCAGTGTATTTTACAGTATGACAGCACCACCTTCTTTCTGAACGGCTGCCAATACAGCGCCGACGATAGCGTAAGTGAAGAACTCGAGTTCCGTTTGCCCTACTTTGATCAAGGATCTCCGGTTTTGTTAGCAGTTTCGAACTGCAGCGTCTGCGACGAGAACGCATGTAATGAAGATCTCGCTCGGTACGTGGAAAGAAAGTGTGCGGCAGCGTTACGGCACGCCGCGGCTTCGGTGGCAACGTATCGCCTGCGGCGTAGGCAACCCGCCTGCCGCGTGCAGGACGGGACCTGCTGAGCGGAACAAGGGCAGCCGGCAGCCTTCTGCGGCCGCGTGGTCTTCAACAGGTGTCCGCGCCGCGCCGCTTTGGCGAATGCGGACAGCGCTTGGCAGGCGCCCTCTCCGCGCCATTACATAACGGAGTTAAAAACGGGGAGCAGTTCGTGGAGCAGGAAAATAGCGTAGCCACTGCGATGTACGTCACCAAGAAGATCGCGAGATAACTTGGAGACGTAACACAACCAGGCCGTAGAAGATGTCGAACACTCATTGTGGATTACGTACACTTTTATCTCAACACCTGAACTATTTCCTCCCTGACTCAGCCTCGAATTCTTGTCTTACGTCAAACAGTGGTTCGGTAGTCATTGATTACTCCATCATTATCCGCGTACCCCTTCTGCTGTCGGGTGGTACGCAGCAAGTTCGATTGTCGGGACCAGTATGTACGAGCGTCTATACCACTAATTACTCCACAGCAAGAAATAAGTGTGGTGAGCGACAGAAGTCTGGTATCGGATGATACACTCAGAGACTTTTGATAGTAGGGCTGTCTGACATGTGTTATCCGACTAAGGGCTGTTGTCACGTGTGTGAAGCTGTCGCGCTCAGTAATCAAATCCGTGAAGAATCCTGCAGCCCATATTTCAAGCTGCACTATTTATTCCGTTAATCCTACTTGGTAATGGTACTGAGTCGACGAAGAAATGGAGCGAGGTGGCGCATTGGTGAGACACTGGACTCGCATTCAGAAGGATGACGGCAGAAGGATGACGGAGTTAAAAAGAATGGGGTTTTATGGCCGGGTACCTCCTCATATGCCATATGTTTCTGCAGTCAATACTAAGTGAAGCTCGAGCTGGTGTAAAAAGCGACACCTCTGGACAGTACATGACTGGCAACACGTGATGTGGAGTGATGAATAACGCTATACACTGTAGCAGTCCGATGGAAGGTCTTGGGTTTGACGAATGCCTAGTTAAAGTTATGTATTGTAGTACCAGTAGAGAAGCAGGGAGGAGGTGGTGTTACGGTATGGGGGCATTTTTTGTGGTTAGGGTGTCCTGGCCTTACTTCACTTAAGAAACCGCTAAGTGCGGAAGGATAGTAACACATTTTGCAGCATTGCGTACTGTGTAGGAGCAGTTCTGAGATGAAGATAGTTTGTATTAGCGTGTAACTGAACACGGCACCAGTGAGGCAGTGGTTTGAGGACAATAACATTTCGGAAATGGACTGACATGTCCAGAGTCCCGATTGAATCCAATGAAACACCTGTGGGTTGAGTTAGAACGTAGACTTAGCTCCAAGCCCCAGCGTGCAACTTCAGTACGCTCTCTCCTTTCATATCTTGAGGACGAATGGGCTGCCATTCCTACACACACATTCAGACACGTCACTGAAAGTGTCCCCAGCAGAGTTCAAGCCGCCGTAAACACACACTCCAAGTCAGTGTTTTGTATTGGCGTTGTAACATGAAGATGAGGTCTTTATCTCGAAACGCGTTGTTCCGGTAGTAAATCTGCACTGAAGAGCCAAACAAACTGGTATACCTTCCTAATATCGTCTAGGGGCCCCGCGAGCACGCAGAAGTGGCGTAATACGAGGTGGCATTGACTCGACTAATGTCTGAAGTAGTGCTGGAGGGAACTGACACCATGAATCCTGCAGGGCTGTCCATAAATCCGTAAGACTACGAGGGGGTGGAGATCTCTTCTGAACAGCACGTTGCTAGGCGTCCAAGATATACTCAATAATGTTAGTATGTGGGAAGTTTGGTGGCCATCGGAAGTATTTAAACTCAGAAGAATGTTCCTGGAGCCACTCTGTAGCAATTCTGGACGTGTAGGGTGTGACACTGTTCCGCTGGAACTGCCCAAGTTCGTCCGAATGCACAATGGACATGAATGGATGCAGGTTATCATACAATATGCTTACGTAAGTGTCACCTGTAAGAGTCGTATTTACAAGTATCAGGGGCCCCGTATCACTCCAACTGCACACGCCCCACACCATTACACAGCCTCCAACAGCTTAACAATCCCCTGCTGACATGCAGGGTCCATGGATTCATGAGGTTGTCTCCATACCCTTACACGTCCATCCTCTCGATACAATTTGAAACGAGACTCGTCCGACCAGGCAACATGTTTCCAGTCATCAACAGTCCAATGTGGGTGTTGGCGGGCCCAGGCGAGGCGTAAACGTTTGTGTCGTGCAGTCATCATGGGTATACGAGCGAACCTCCGGCTCCGAAAGCCCACGTCGGTAATGTTTCGTTGAATGGTTCGAACACTGACACTTGTTGATGGCCCGGCACGGAAATGGTTCGAATGGCTCTGAGCACTATGGGACTTAACTTCTGAGGTCATCAGCCCTCTAGAACTTAGAACTACTTAAACCTAACTGACCTAAGGGCATCACACACATCCATGCCCGAGGCACGATTCGAACCTGCGACCGTAGCGGTCGCGCGGTTCCAGACTGTAGCGCCTAGAACCGCACGGCCACTCCGGCCGGCGGCACGGAAATCTGCAGCAATTTGCGGAAGGGTTCCACTTCTGTGACGCTGAACGATTCTTTTCAGCCGTCGTTTGTCTCGTTCTTGCAGGATCTGTTTCCGGCCGCAGTGATGTCGGAGATCTGATGTTTTACCGGACTCCTGATATTCACGGTGTACTCGTGAAATGGTCGTACGGGAAAATCTCCACTTGATCGCTACGTCAGGGGTTGCTGTGTCCCATCTCTCGAACACCGACTGTATCACTACGTTCAAACTCACTTAAATCCTGATAACCTGCCGTTGTAGCAACAGTAACCGATCTAACAACAGCGCCAGTCCTGGCGGAGGTTCGAGTCCTCCCTCGGGCATGAGTGTGTGTGTTTGTCCTTAGGATAATTTAGGTTAAGTAGTGTGTAAGCTTAGGGACTGATGACCTTAGCAGTTAAGTCCCATAAGACATCACACACATCTGAACATTTTTTTTAAACTGCGCCAGACTCTTGTTGCCTTACGTAGGCGCTGCAAATCGTAGCCCCACATTCTGCCTGTTTACATATCTCTGTATCTGAATACCCGTGTCTCTGCCAGTTTCTTCGGCGCTTCAATGTCATTGCGGCAACGCAAATATTGTGACTGGTAACGTCCTCTGCAAAACTATTTCGTAACGGTCTGTAGAGCTACTTCGTGAACAACCTCGGAGAGCGACTAGCGTTGACTGCCTGATTGTTGGTATACAACGCTTTCTTTAGTGAATGTCGGAGGTTTAATGGTTGCAAGACAAGGACTGGACCGCTGGAACGCTAAGTGGCCGGCGCCTAGGTGACGCGGCGCGACAGTTACGCGAGCAGGCCGGGACCGGTAGAGGCCCGCTGACGACTCCGCCGGCGGCCGTGACGAAATCGTCGCGGGGAATGCGGCGCAGCGGCTGGTTGCCTACCTGTCGCGGGCCGGCGATAAGCGCCCTCGCGGCCCGCCACGCCGTATTGCCTTTCGGTTGCACAACGGATCGCCGGCGCGCCCGCCCGCTGACTCACCCGTACTCCGCTTCCTTTATTACGGCGCGCCGCCGCGGAACATTCCGCTCGCAAAGTGCGTGCACCGGGCGGTCCACCATTCCCGGAGGATCCACTGCCGGCTCCCTGCTCTTACGTCACGCACGCCACGACACTTCCCCTACCTCCGCGCGATTTCGCGCAAGTAGGCGATTGATATGAGTAACGGGGAAAAAGGAAAACAGGAAGTGGTCTGACACACGACGCCGGCCGGCGACGGCATCTGTTCCGTGAGGGAACCGCGGATCTGGAACCCTTTAGAGGCGTGGCACTGCTGGGCCCTTTTCACGCGTCCTCCACTGCCAGGGTAAGCTGCCCTGAGTGGCCGAGCGGTTCTAGGCGCTACAGTCTGGAACCGAACGACTGCTACGGTCGCAGGTTCGAATCCTGCCTCGGGCATGGATGTGTGTGATGTCCTTAGGTTAGTTAGGTTTAAGTAGTTCTAAGTTCTATGGGACTGATGACCTCAGAAGTTAAGTCCCATAGTGCTCAGAGCCATTTGAACCAATTTTGAACCTGCCGTGACCTGGCTGGCTGCTCAGTCACCCTCTACATTGTATTCCTAAGATGAGCGGTGTTGTCTCTCCGTATTGCTGGGAAGTTGAAAGCGGAGGTTCGAATCCTCGGTCATGGGTGTGTGTGTTTGTCCTTAGGATAATTTAGGTAAAGTAGTGTGTAAGCTTAGGTACTGATGACCTTAGCAGTTAAGTCCCATAAGATTTCACACACATTGGAACATTGGAGTTGAAAGCCGATAGCGCACGTAACCAGACGCATGTGCTCCAGTTGTTTTTCATTCCAAGCGGCGCGGCGAACTCGACGGTTTGCACGATGACCACTGTCTGCTAGGGTTGACGTGACCGTGCTATGATTCACTATGTCCGCCGAAAACTTGTCTACAGCCTCTACTGGAATCGGCAAATAAATAAATAAATCAAATGGCTCAAATGGCTCTGAGCACTATAAGACTTAACGTCTGAGGTCATTAGTCCCCTAGACTTAGAACTACTTAAACCTAACTAACCTAAGGACATCACACACATCCATGCCCGAGGCAGGATTCGAACCTGCGACCGAAGCAGTAGCGCGGTTCCGGACTGAAGCGCCTGCAACCGCTCGGCCGCAAAGGCCGGCAAATAAATCAGGTTGAAGAGCTAGAAAAATAACGTCTCACAGCAAAGGATTCAAAAGATTAGGAATGGCGAACAGTGTTTGTGTTTGGAACGGCGAGACTAAAGTGATGTCATTTAGAGGACCAGCAATTATAATGCGCAGAAAATCCTTTGAAAAAATAAACAGAGGTTAGGAAAGCAGGATGAGATGTTTTACAAAACGCGGTTTCCAATGAAAAAGAAAGAGTCGGGGGATTACAGACAGGAGAAATAAAGTTTAATAGGTGAACAGCACAAGAATCGAAAGGAAAGTAACGTAGAAGTAAAGACATAATTAGAAAGTCGAAGACTGAGTGGTAAAGAAGAAATGGCTAAATCGCTTGCGTTCTGTGGATGATACTCGTGCTTTCAGGGGCATTATACTTGTAATCCAGCACTGTGTTGCTTTCTTGTGACGATAACGATCGGAAATCAGCACCGTCAATAAGAATTAAAAATCGCAACAAGCTGTCGTTTCAAAATGGTTCAAATGGCTCTGAGCACTATGGGACTTAATATCTGAGGTCATCAGTCCCCTAGACCTTGAACTACTTAAACCTAACTAACCTAAGGACATCACACACATCCATGCCCGAGGTAGGATTCGAACCTGCGACCGTAGCAGCATCTCGGTTCCGGACTGAAGTGCCTAGAACCGCTCGGTCACACCGGCCGGCAGCTGTCGTTTCGGTCATCAGTTATCCGTCCCCGTCACTTCTGAGCTATCCTCTTCGTTTCAGCGTTACTATTCATTGGTGATCTGTCGTACGTACTCGTGCCTATGTTTGCCCCTACGATTGTTTCCTTTCATCGTTTTCATAAGGAGTCATGCCTTAATATGAGCCCAACAATTCTATCAGTTTAACTAATTATGGTCATGATTTGTCAAATTTTTTTCTCCCTGCAGGATGACTTCATTCATTATACGGATTAATCCATCTGCATTTCAGCAGCCCCTTATAATACCACATTTTACAGGTTTCTAATACTTCCGTTCATCGACGGTAGGCAATGAGAACCCCGTAACTCCGTTTTGTTAAATTTTAGAGGAGTAGCGAAAACGGTTTCTTAAAAATATATATTATGTGATACATGTAATGCTGCTGCATACGTAAGTATATGATAGTCGGCTAGTTATTGACAGAGTAGTGAAGTTGATGGACTTTCATATCTCTAATCTCTGTTTGATAATGCAGTTACTGGTTCCTGGAATCACGAGATTTTCAGAGACAAGTAGAGTTAAGATTTTTTCATTGCCTGCCGTCGTTATTTTTGTATCCCGCCTGGGAGGCGGCGCGTGGGCACGGAACAGGAACAAGAAAAGGTACTAATCTCTCGGTACTGCAGATACAGTTTAGGCACCTTTACTAGCGGATAACATATTACATAACTTGCAAGGTGGTGCGAAGTTGAAGCGTAGTGTCCTGGCTGTCTGCACCTGATGAAATGGGCTGAAGCAGTCGCGGAGCTCGAAGACTTCGACAGCACAGGCTAGAGGGCGCTGTCGTCTGTGACTCTCGTAGTAACAACTTCAGAAACTACACTGGACTCGCATTCGGGAGGACGACGGTTCAATCCCGCGTCCGACCATCCTGATTTAGGTTTTCCGTGATTTCCATAAATCGCTCCAGGCAAATGCCGCGATGGTTCCTTTCAAAGGGCACAGCCGACTTCGTTCCCCGTCCTTCCCTCATCCGATGAGACCGATGACCTCACTGTCTGGTCTCCTTCAAAATGGTTCAAATGGTTCTGAGCACTATGGGACTTAACATCTTAGGTCATCAGTCCCCTAGAACTTAGAACTACTTAAACCTAACTAACCTAAGGACATCACACACATCCATGCCCGAGGCAGGATTCGAATCTGCGACCGTAGCAGTCGCACGGTTCCGGACTGAGCGCCTAGAACCGCGAGACCACTCTCCTTCCCCCCCCCCCCCCCCCAAAAAAAAAAAACTTGAGAAACTATTCTGTGGCATCGTTGCCTTCGATACCACAGTTATGTCTTCCTTTTTTCCCTCACAAAACTGTGCTCCAAATTTACCTTATATTGGCTGTTTTTCTGATCTCGCCCCTTATATTTTTGGGAAGTTTATTTTTATAGACAACTGCTGATCTAATGCAGAGCTAGCGAAATTCCTCTATACAGCATGGTTAGCGAAGAGAGTAGAAATGTAACGCAAGAAGTGATGAGTCAGGTGAGGCGAGGCGTCAGACTGAACAGTGTTTTGGAGGTGATGAAGCGCCGATGCAAGTCGCAAGGGTGGACACCCACCCAGACGGAGCGTCGTCATAGTTGCAGAAGTGGCGGCGAGACAGGTCTGCCGGCAGATCGGCGCCGCGCATGCGCGCAGCCAGCACCTCCAGTTCCCGCCTCCAGTGCGGGCGGCGTGGAGGGGGGGCAGCGGACGGGGAAACCGCAGGCATGAATGAAAGAGGCTGCAGGGAGGGGCGAGCGCGCGCCCTGCGTCACGGCGCTACTCGGAAATCAACGTTGCATCTATAAAAGCCTTCAGCTCGGAGGCTCGGCAGTCAATCCGAGAGCCGGCGGCTCAGCGACAGCACACCACACGAGATGACGCGGCACGTGCAATCTGACGGGCGCCCCCGACACAGCGCCGCCGCCGCCGCCTCCGCAGCACGCGTCACGGTGAAAGCAGATAAAGGTAGGCACCGATCGCGAGACGGCAGTCAGCTGGCGACCGCCGGCCCGCGAGGTCGCGGCCGCCGTCGCGTTCGACGCTAGGCTACACCACTGTGCGACGAGCTACTGTGTGTCGTGTGGGGGCGGGGAGGGGGGCGCGTGTGCAAGTGAACGCCGGAGGACGCCCGGTGAGTGTCAACCACATACCGTCGCTGTGCGGTGATTAGTCCGCTGCGTGCGCCTTTCACCTCACAACGCGGACTGCTCGGGAGTCTGACATCCCGACGACAGTGGACCGCTCGTTCGGAAACCTGTGCAGTGCTGTTGTATCTTCGCTGTCTGTGTTTACGTGTAACACTGCGTGACCGCGAGAGGAAATGTTAGCTCTTTTTTCTCTTAAATGCGCCAGTAACTGAACAAATTATAGCCGCTGTTTACTTTCGAAAGAAATTTCGTCGCCAGGTACGTTTAATTCGTGAGGTCTAACATTGTTGTATGCTAGTTTTCGCGACTGATTTCTGTCAAACTGTGGTCGCGTCTACTTGGCATCGGTACATGGCACACACGTCGGTTACTCAGCCCATTAAGGACCGAAAGCAGAATGCTGAGCGTAGCAGACGTTAATCTCTCTGAACTAGGGGAAAGTGAGCTATTATTTTAATACCACACGTGGATCTGGGCTGTCCGTTTGAGCTTAATCAGACCGTAGTTGACACTAAATAGTCGTTTGGAAAAGGATTACCTTCTTCATTCTAGGTGTATTTTCATGTAGTAGCGGACCATGTTATAAGCTCGTGTTTGTCGTACGATGGAGGGAAACATTCTTTAACTGGTATCTGATTTCAGATTTATCCGTATTAATCGACGTGCTTCGCAACTTGCATTAATTATTAGAAACACTGATGGTGAAATTGTATTTCCGCTGGTGATTTATCCTGTTCACTCTTGTTTTGCTGACTTTCTTTTGTTGTCATGCGAATGTTGGCGCTGGTGTTTATATACACGTATGTGAAAATATAGCAACCGTGACGTTTCATGCCAGTGCTTCAGTGTATAGTGAGCTACGAAGCCCTCTGTGCTGCCATAATTCACTCGGCGATATTCAGTAGCGAGGCTTGTGACTTTGAGGAGTGTTGGCATTACCCTTCGCTCTGTAGAAAGCTAAGCTGTATGGGTCCTGGAGTTCTACTATGTTGTGGATTTTTTTTTGTTTTCGTTTTTGGCGCAGTGGTTTCGTACATAACGCAGCGTGTTAGCTCTTTGGTGTTCAGTCCTCGTGGACGTCGTGAGTGGTACTATATTTAGCGCATATTATGTCGTATATGGCAATTTACTATTTCTTTTTACAGTGCTTATATCTGTCATTTTGATAAGCGCTATCGTAATATTCATTGCGCTATGTCACAGGAAATGTAACTGCTAACAACAAAATTTGCAAATCATGAGAGAGAGGGAGTATTTGTTGACTTTAGAGTCTTGCTGCGTAATTTAGCACTGGGTACGGAGCACGGAGCGCATAATAATTCATGAAACATCAGATAGAAAACTACATTTCTAAACAAGTGTTTGTGGAATAAAAATGATGACTACTTAGGGTTGAAAAACAATTACAATGAAAACACCACCTGCAGCACAATAAACTATGTTTACAAAGCACACTACCGAAATGGTGCTCAAGGTCTTCCGCAAAACAGTGCATTTTGTGTTTGTGATTAAACTACACAGTAGTGTTGTTAACGTCCCGTCAGTGCTGTACCGAAAACAAGGAAAAATAAATTACTGTGTATGTGTTTATGGATGAAAATTTTGTCGAGTCCAGATTTTTAGTAGGATTCCCGAATTTTTTGTGCAATTTTGAAAACTTCCAAGTTTTTCTAAAAAGATGGCGTGGCACACAGTGAGTGCTCTGTACCCTCCCGTGCAATGTTTTCCGTGCGCTGAGGACGTGTGAGTGAGAGTGGGCTGTCTTGTCCGCAGAGACCCTGAGGAGGTGCCGGTCAGCGCTGGCGGTGCTCCTGGTGGCAGCAGCGGCGCTGCTACCCGCCGCCCACGCCGCCCCCGCTGCCGCCCCCACCGCCCACAAGGCGGACGACTGGATCGACCCCTGCGGCATATACAGGGACGCCCCCGGCGTCCTCAACATGAAGAACGTCAAGAAGGTGCTCAGGGTGTTCCGGAATTACCTCCACGGCACCTTCAACAGCGTGAAAAAGGAGTGGGATCGAGCCAGCAGCGTCTACCAAGGGGTGAGTACCCGCTCCTGTCGCATACCCAACCACTCCACCCTGAATACAGGCCGTTCTCATCCTAACCCGATTCAGTCCGCTGCCTCAGTGTCTTCCACGTAAGACGACAAGCAACATCATCTTGAGGTGAAAGCTCACTTATTTTGCCCAAGTTAGCTTCAACAAATAAATATGTTCTGAAAGGATTCTGACATGCCTAAACACAATTCTCATATTTTTTCACCCGTGAGTGTCTTCCCTTCGTTTTTCTTACCACCAAATACTGTTATTAGATGTAATGCAGCTGTCACCTCCAATATAGCTGGTATTTAGGTACAGTTGTCACCGCAACATTTATGGTTTCCACTCTGTGAAATATAGTTGCAAACACACGCTGCATTACTGTTTACACAACACCGAGTTCAATACTTCGTAAATGTTGATCTAGTGTCTATTTGAGCGTACAGTGACCTGCCGCACATGACTGGCTTTGCTACATGCATTAAGGATGAAACCACATTATTCTGAGCAGTTTACGCTGATAACCTCGCCTTTGAGCACTCACAAAGTCTTGATAAGTTTTTACATGTTTTTGAGCCATTGCCTTATTTTAGCTTAGAAACAAATTTTGGCAAGAAAGTTTCTCGAGTATTTCTATTATTATTTATTCCACTTAGAAATGTACTACTGCAGTGTCTTCTACTCCACTTCATCTTTAAGAGGCGTCTCGAACGGCATACATCGAACGTTTGAAGAGAATTTATTGATTCCACAGTGCAAACTCCACTGAAGTGTAAAAAACAACTGTCAAGTAAAGTTATAAAAATGTCTATTCATCAGTCGCCTGTTTGTCCCGCAGTCATGAAAGAGAAAAATTGTCTGCTATCGTCTAGAAGAGTGCATCTGAAGCGAGAACCGATACTGCAGTATACATTTTGAATTAATTACAGTTTGCTGGAAGAGTGTCCTGCCCAACCCCATACGTTACTTAACTTAAGCAGAATTTACTAAAAAAAATAAATCCTTCTAACGTTCCTTCTTCTTTTGCAGCTGAAAGAAATTGAAATGGACATGGAGTGGCTTCCAAGGAACCAGTACAACCACTACAAGGACACCATCCAAGGGCTGACACTTCCCGAAAAGGTAAGATCACGACATCACAATTTCCTCCTAGCTACGACAACAACTACATTAACACTCGGTTAGTCGCGCTCGACCTCCGAGGTCCACACTTTACCAGAGACTTCATTTTCGTGTACATGTCATCAAAAAGTTAGTAGACTAACTCTATTTATAGTTCCTAGCTCTCAGATTCATGGGAAATGAAACAACTGATGAAGCACTTCCAATCAAAATGTTTCCTTTTTTTAAATTTCTGTTCATTAGCTTTTCTTGTTACAAAATTATCCATTTTTCTCATTGGGATGTCTCAGATCTATAGCGACGATCCATGTCCCTTTTAGGAGTGCGCATAATCGAGTGTTAAGGCATTGGGCAAAGAACCAACTGCATATCCAATGTGGCGACAGAACTAACAGCCATGTCCTCGTCTGTTTACAGCCGGCCCACGTCCTACAGCACGTGCACGACGGCGTTCAGAAGTACCTGGCCACCGTGGCGTGGCTGCAAAGGGACGAAGCCAGCAGCCTGCTACTGCACAAGGACCTCGCCACGCGCGCCCACTTCCTCTCCGAGATACGCAGCAAGCTCAAAAGTGTGAGTTTCTAATCAATCTCTCTCTCTCTCTCTCTCTCTCTCTCTCTCTCTAGGGCTTGAAAACCGAATCTGTGGACGTCGTCTTCCACTTACCCTACGCTCTAAATACGAAAGAGCATTTAATTAGTTGCAAAGCTTGGTCAGTAAAACTCAGCCAGAAAAGCAACCCAATGCTGGCACAAGACTTACAATACACGTTGTCTATCCGTTATTGATTTTCGTTGTGTAACTGATCGGATGGAATTCATGCACATTATGAGGTGAAAACGTCACACTTATATATATATATATATATATATATATATATATACGTTTACGTTTGCACTACAATAATCCCAAGATAATAAAGTAAGATAGTCTAATATGGGCAAACATGAAACTTTATCGCGTGATAAATGAGTGTCATTCATACACACGTAAATAATCGAGACATTTCGTAGTAGGAACTATCTACAAGAAATCAGTTACAAGGCAAAATATTGATTTCGCAACTTTACCATTCGGTAAACAGTACGGACCTGTATGCAGTTTGTAAACCTGAAAAGAACATGCCTAGGCCTCATTTTTAAGCAGTAACAACCAGCGAAACAATTACGTAAATATCAGTCACATATTAATTAATAATTCGAAAATAGTGGCGTGTTGCCAGCGTATATATATATATGAACCCCTTGTGTAATCTGAAACAACGTCAATATATATTTATTAGGAAGTATGCATATCTTGGAGTATAACAAACCAAATAATTAGCATACAGTGGAAAATTAGGACGACAGATCGTCTGTCAAGTGTGACGTGACCCATTGATTACCTCACAACGTATTTCGACAACAGTCTTCGGTGAAAGAACCATATGTAGGAGACTATCCAACAAATAGATTTTCCTTTACGATATATACATGTTCATTCAAGTCATTGGAGATGTCTTTACGCTGTATACATAATAGTTTAAGTAAATAGAGATGCAGTAGAAATCATTTCTGTACGTAATCTTATTCATCTTAGTGTGAATAAAATTTTTCAGGATATGTGACTGCATTGTCAACGTATAAAATTCTCCGACATTTCGGCCGCTGTAGCAAATGGCCTTCCTCAGGCTGTTTTCTTGAGTAAGCAAACCACTTTGAGTGGCCGAAACGTCGGAGAATTTAATTTATTGACAATGCAGTTACGCACCCTGAAAAATTTTATTGACAATAACAGCGGCTGTAGAAGCCTACGATTACTATTTAACACAGTTGGCATTTGACAGCTCTCGCTACAAATACACCACTGGAAACTTTCCATGATTGGCTCCCTCTTTGTTGCTACTTCCGCTGTGCAAATCATTGCTTCTGACGTCTCAACTACTAAACATTTCGGGAAGCAAAAATTTCGCTTATCTCAAGGAACAGCATGACTCCAACCTTATTTATAGTTGAGAACAGATTTTTCACGTGCTTTGAGACATGTCAGAGGTCTTTACCACACGTGAATTTCAGAATTATTACGTATATTTTTTGTGGGAGATAGTGACTTTAATACTTCATACATCTACGAGTTGAACGTTACATAAAAAAGAAAGCAACACCGTTTTCTGAAGCTGCTAACAGACGTGGTATGGTATGAAGTTTTGGAAAGATGCATTGCTGAGCGAGGTATTGTTCATTCACGAAAAATATCTAATTTATATGAACTGAGTTTCAGAGATATAATGTGATAAATTTGAAACTGCTTCTCAGCCTGGAACTTAGCATCGATTCAAAAGAAAAAGAATTTCAAGGACAGATTTTCAACCTGCTTTAGACGGTATAGAGATATACTGGGTGATCAAAAAGTCAGTACAAATTTGAAAACCCCATGTCATTCCAAGCATGTGTGTCAATTTGTACCTCTCTATCTACATTATTCAGTGATTTATTCAGTTTTCAAATTTATACTGACTTTTTGATCACCCGGTACAATAACATGCGTAAGTTTCCTAAATGTCATATTTTGCACAACGTTTTGGTAGGAGATACAAACTTTAAAGCGATTTTCTATCACTGCAGAGAGACCAAGCAATATTTCTTGCGACAATGTCGCAACTGGAAACGTCAAACGCCAACTGATTTAAATATGGATCTACGTTCAGCAACTGGTAGAATAATGAAGTATTTAACGTAGCTGAGACGTGGTCTCTGGAAAATTGATTTCCTCAGTCGCTTGTTGGTGGTTGATTGTTCTACACTTATCACGAGCAGGGATTTATTGGTGCCACTATTGGTGCCAACTCTTGTGGCCGTCGAAATTATCAGTAGTGAACACTCGTCCAGCTGTTCTCTGTTGTGACGTGCGGCCGCCTCTCTCGTTGCAGTTGCAGTGCGCGGCGCAGAAGGCGATCGTGGACAGCAAGGTGCGGCTGCAGGTGCAGCGGCCGCAGCTGGAGGAGGTGGTGGACGCGGTGCGCCACCGGCAGCCGTCGCAGGGCACGCCGCAGCTGCTGCTGCGCGACCGCACCTACCTCGCCCTCCTCAAGGCCTTCCTGGCCGACTGGCAGAAGGTGGTCAGCGAGGTGCTCAAGGAGGTGACGCGCGACCTCAAGAAGAAGAGCAAGCAGCAGAAGAAGGACGCGACCCGCGGCGTCAAGAGCAAGAACACGACGGCCGCCCCCCGCCGCCAGCGCCACAAGAAGCGGAAGGACCAGCAGCGGCGCCAGCAGGCGTAGCGCCGGCCCCCGCGGCCGCCCCCGCCGCCGCCGCCGCCGCGCCGCCCCCACGACTGAAGCCGCCCCGCGGCTCGCTCCTGGCTGTGATACAGAATCTCCCCTTCTCGCCGCTCTCTGCAGCGCGCCTGTCCTGTCGTACCGCAGTATTAGCTTTAGGGCAATCATCCTCCACCAGTCATCTTATTTATTGTCCACAAGTACCCATTATTTATAACTATTTATTATTTATTTATTTATTTATAATTTATTCGCTCGTCCTCACGCGTATCTCGCATTGTGTTTTATATTTCGTACATTCCAATACAAAAGAATTAAACTTTTTACTTTTATAGAAAAAATGGCTGTGTTTTCTTACAATAACAAGTATATCCATCTCTCCTCAACCTGAAGACCTTTCCTTCCACATCCACGACACTACCAACTGGAAGGAGAGGAGTGCAAGAGTTGATACTGGAAAATGTTGTACCAATAGTTACGATTGCCTTCACAATTTCAAACAGTTTAGACCAGTCAAGTTCTTCAAAAGCTTTTTTTAAACATACATTACTATAAATGGAGAGTTCATACTTTCTTTGATATTCTGAAGCTAGAAGGGATTAAATACAGGGAGCAAAAGGCTATTTACAACTTTTACAGAAACCACACTACAGTTATTAGAATCGGAGGACATGAAATGAATGCAGTGTTTCAGAAGAAAGTGAGACTGGGTTCTATCTTATCCCTGAAGTTATTCAGTATCTACATTGAGGAAACTGTGAAGGAACCCAAGAACAAATTTGACAGTTTAATTAACATTCAGCGAAAAGAAAAAAGTGTTCAAATGTGTGTGAAAACGTATGGGACTTAACTGCTAAGGTCATCAGTCCCTAAGCTTACACACTACTTAACCTAAATTATCCTAAGGGCAAACACACTCACCCATGCCCGACGGAGGACTCGAACTTCCGCCGGGACTAGCCGCACAGTCCATGACTGCAGCGCCTTAGACCGCTCGGCTAATCCAGTGCGGCCAGGGAAAAGAAATAAAAATTTTATAGTTTGCCGATAACATTATAATTCTGTCAGAGATGGCAAACAACTTGTAAGAATGGCTGAACAGAAGGGATAGTATCTTGAAAGGAGGTTATAAGACGAATGTCAATAGGAATAATGGAATGTAGTCGAGTTAGATCAGGGGATCCTGAAGGAATTAGATTAGGAAATGACACACTAAAAGTAGGACATGAGTTTTGGTGTTTGGACAGTAAAATAACTGGTAACGGCCGAAGTAGACATAACGTAAAACGCAGGCTGACTATAGCACGAAATTGATTTCTGAAATAGACGAATTTCTTAACATTCAGTATAAATTTAAGTGTTAGGAAGTCTTTTCTGAAGGTATTTGTCTGGGCTGTAGCGTGTGTCGAAGATAAACGTAGACCACAAGCAGTTCACACAAGATGATAATAGAAGCTCTTGAAATTGGCGCTACAGATGAGTGCTGTAGGTTAGATGAGTAAATCGAGAACTTATGAAGAGGTCCTCAATCAAATGTGGGGAATAAAGAAATTAATCGCACATCTCGACTAAAAGAAGGGATCGGCTGATAGGACACATCCTCGTTGGGTGGTAAAAATTGTGGAGAGAGACCAACAGACGAATATAGTAAGCAGGGTCATATCGATGTAGGTCGCGGTAGATATTAAGAGATAAAGTGTTTTCCACGGGGTAGAGTGGCGTGTAGTACAGCCTTCAAATTGAAAACTACATTGGAACACGTTTTTGCAGACGCAGAGTAGCGCATCAAACCAGTCTTCAAACTGAAGACTACAACAACACTTATTTTAGTTTCAAACAAAATCACAATTGTAAAATACAACTACAATGTATCGTTGTACCTAAGAAATACGAAACTGGCTGTATGCGCAAACTGAAAAAAAGCACAAAAAAACGACTGAATTATTTTAACGACTACTACAATGTGTAACGTCTTTGACTGTTGTATTAATCTGTGGAAAAGTGTGGGTGATTGGAGTGATGAACTAAGGACTCTTGTTGATCTAGACGTTGACTAGTACGGACGTTTTAGGAATTTGAGAAGAGAGAGAGAGCCACTATCGGCGGCCGTTATGGATAGTTCTTGTTCTTCGCTTAAAGCATTTTAATTGAATATAAAGAATTTGTACTGGAAGAAGTCTTTCGAGAAAACAGCTGTACGATTTGCTGCCTACATTTCATATGATTTAAAGGCACAAATGGACTTCATTCCATTTTCCATATATTAGCTAATGTGGGTGGGAAATATCGTCGGAAACTTTATGTGATTTTGTTGCTGAAGTGACTCCTGTACGAAATCTGTTTACACAGTTAGGTCATTGAATGATTAATTTCATCTATGATCTGCATTGGAGCTACGTTAACAGATAGGTCATTTTAGCAATATTTTACAGACCTGTCATAGCACTACCGACAGGATCCGCTGTTTCTCTCCGGCGGAATAAGTTTTCCTACAGACAACCGTGAACTTCGAGAGCTGCTACGGACGGAGTCACGAGATCAATGGAGACTGCCTTAGCATCTGTGACCGTACTCTTCACTTTTTGTGAGCTTAAAGTACAACTAGCAAACACTTATAATGATTCAAATCAGATGTTGAATCAGTTGAAGGACTTTGAAATAATCTTACCTACCATAATAATTAACACCAGCTAACTTTCTTCCTGCAGGAGGACATCATAATCATAAATAAAGTAATTATTCCTTTGAAGTTTTCCAGTCACTGATAGTAATAAGTTAAATAAATCCATAAATAAATAAATAAAAATAATAATCCACTATTTGACTTGCTTTCTCTCTAAATGAGTTTATATATATTAAACAGCTGTCAGTACGATTTTCGGCCGTACACTGGCAAACTTGAGATTTTATGCGGTAGTGGCATTAATGCTGGAAGTTTTGTAGAGAGTCATTCAGTACCGCATTCAGGAGTTTATTTTAGTTGAAAAGTATAACACAATTCACTAGAAACTTTCAGAAAGCATGCCTTAGTGCCCATTATTGATAATTAAAGATAAAATATAAAAATTTAATTGAAAGCTTAAAAAACTTCAACAAAATACTCACAACCCAGCCATTTCAGAAAGTTATAAATTACTTGGCGCAAACGTTATAACAATATTTCTCAGTATTTTGTTGGATATCCTGATTTAATCACTGCCTCGATTCTGTGCATCATTGAATCCACCAAAAGTCTGACATCTGGTTTGATCATTCTGAACCACGAACTGCCGATGGCTTCTGGGAGCTCGCTCACTTATTACTGGGATTCCGTCGTGAAACCATGATTTTAAGTCTTCACCGTAAGTTCTCAATGGGGTTGAGATCGCGGCTATTGCCAGGCCAAAGCAACAAACTAATATCATGGATATCGAACGATTTCTTATTGATTTTCGCAGTATGACTTAGCGCACTGCCTTGCTGAAGGATACACTGGCGGTCTGGTGGTTGCTACCTTCAAACAAATCGTGGATAGAGGGCAGCAATTTCAACACTAAAACCTCAAATGTTCAAATGTGTGAGAAGTCTTATGGGACTTAACTGCGAAGGTCATCAGTCCCTAAGCTTACACACTACTTAACCTAAATGACTGCAGCGCCCGAGAAGGCTCGGCTGATCCCAGCGATTGAAACCTCGTCTCGGTTCTTTTCTTTTGCGGGGATGTTGCTCTGTAACACTGTCAGAGGTTCAATGGCGCGATTTGCCGTGCATCCAAAAACCCTGACACTGATTGGATGCTTCATTTAGCTGTGGTGCGCTGTGGAATTAAGTCTTCGCCTGGTCGAAGACGAACAAATTTAACTCCATCACTTCCAAAGAAGCTGATCTTAGTCTCGACACCTCATACAGCTCCAGACCGTTCTGCTTGCGTCCACTCCCTGAGTGCTAATGCCCATTGCACACGTTTCTGCCTCTACATTTCGTTCAGGTAAGGCTTCTTCCTTGGAGTGCTCGCTCGCAAACCGTTTTCTGATGACGGTTCGATCACAAACTTCAACGACAGAAGTCTTCAAGATAGCATTTATGTCTTTTGCGGTACGCCGATGATCTTGGAGAGAAAGGTGGCAGATTCTACGACAGTCTTGATTGGTCAATATTGGTTTTCTGTCGGTTCTTGGAGCAGTTTTGATTGATCCAGTTTCTTAATACCGGTTGCAAACTTTCTTCACACGTGACACTGTTGTGCCCCCAACCAACCTAGTAGCTATTTATGCAGACGTATAACCTTCCTCACGAAGTGTTACTACCTTACTCCGCTTACTTGGTGACCAGTCAGCACGTTTCGAGACAGGAGATATCATTTTCTATTCGTCATCCGTCTCAAAACAGCTCACAATAAAGAAAACGTACACTCTAACAACAACAGCGTATTGCCACTACTGGATTTACAACAATGATCAGAAAGCTTTTCTCATTCGGTAAAGCAGTAGTAACACGCTTCCACTGATTGATTTGTGGGAAGAGAACTAATTACAAACAGCTGCACAAGCAGGCAAAACAGTGAAGTTTCTTAATCGTTGCCAGTTAAGACTATTTATTCATTATTAATAAAAAAGAAATTTCACATTCTCTAAAAATGATAAATATTCAGTAGGTTAGGTCGGCAAAAAATGAAAACATAATTTATTAATTTAGTATACCAACACTTGCATACGTCTCGTGAAGTTAAATGGTTCAAATGGCTCTGAGCGCTATGGGACTTAACTTTTAAGGTCATCAGTCCCCTAGAGCTTAGAACTACTTAAACCTAACTAACCTAAGGACATCACACACATCCATGCCCGAGACAGGATTCGAACCTGCGACCATAGCGGTCGCGCGGTTCCAGACTGTAGCGCCTAGAACCGCTCGGCCGGCTGTGAAGTTAAACTCAGTGGACTTTACAACAAAGTGACCATAATTAATGCCACTGCTCCTTCATCATAGGGTACTCTTCGTGAACAACATGTTCTCTTACTAAATTATAACAGCGCCTGGTAAATGCAAGTGACACGGGTAATGACAACGCCAAATGACACGTTACGCACTGAAGCGCCAAAGAAACTGGTATAGGCATGCGTATCCAAATACAGAGATATGTAAAAAGGCAGAATACGGCGTTGGAATCGGCGACTCCTATATAAGACAACAAGTGTCTAGCGCAATTGTTAACCAGGTTACTGCTGCTACAATGGTAGGTTATCAAAATTTGAGTGAGTCTGAACGTGGTGTTATAGTCAGCGCACAAGCGGTGGGACACAGCATCTCAGAGGTAGCGATGAAGTGGGGATTTTCCTGTACGACCATTTCACGAGTGTACCGTGAATATCAGGAATCCGGTAAAACATCAAATCTCCGACTTCACTGCAGCCGGAAAAAGATCCTGCAAGTACGGGACCGTCGAGGACTGAAGAGAGTCATTCAGTGTGGCAGAAGTGCAACTCTTCCACAAATTACTGCAGGTTTCAATGCTGGGCCATCTACAAGTGTCAGCGTGCGAACCATTCAGCGAAAGACCGTCGGTGTGGGCTTTCAGAGCAGAAGGCCCACTGGTGTACCCTTGATGACTGCACTAAACAAAGCTTTACGCCTCGCCTGATACCAGTTTCTATTGGAACATCTTCAAAGGGGTCAAGTCTACACTCCTGGAAATGGAAAAAGGAACACATTGACACCGGTGTGTCAGACCCACCATAGTTGCTCCGGACACTGCGAGAGGGCTGTACAAGCAATGATCACACGCACGGCAAAGCGGACACACCAGGAACCGCGGTGGTGGCCGTCGAATGGCGCTAGCTGCGCAGCATTTGTGCACCGCCGCCGTCAGTGTCAGCCAGTTTGCCGTGGCACACGGAGCTCCATCGCAGTCTTTAACACTGGTAGCATGCCGCGACAGCGTGGACATGAACCGTATGTGCAGTTGACGGACTTTGAGCGAGGGCGTATAGTGGGCATGCGGGAGGCCGGGTGGACGTACCGTCGAATTGCTCAACACGTGGGGCGTGAGGTCTCCACAGTACATCGATGTTTTCGCCAGTGGTCGGCGGAAGATGCACGTGCCCATCGACCTGGGACCGGACCGCAGCGACGCACGGATGCACGCCAAGACCGTAGGATCCTACGCAGTGCCGTAGGGGACCGCACCGCCACTTCCCAGCAAATTAGGGACACTGTTGCTCCTGGGGTATCGGCGAGGACCATTCGCAACCGTCTCCATGAAGCTGGGCTACGGTCCCGCACACCGTTAGGCCGTCTTCCGCTAACGCCCCAACATCGTGCAGCCCGCCTCCAGTGGTGTCGCGACAGGCGTGAATGGAGGAACGAATGGAGACGTGTCGTCTTCAGCGATGAGAGTCGCTTCTGCCTTGGTGCCAATGATGGTCGTATGCGTGTTTGGCGCCGTGCAGGTGAGCGCCACAATCAGGACTGCATACGACCGAGGCACACGGGGCCAACACCCGGCATCATGGTGTGGGGAGCGATCTCCTACACTGGCCGTACACCACTGGTGATCGTCGAGGGGACACTGAATAGTGCACGGTACATCCAAACCGTCATCGAACCCATCGTTCTACCATTCCTAGACCGGCAAGGGAACTTGCTGTTCCAACAGGACAATGCACGTCCGCATGTATCCCGTGCCACCCAACGTGCTCTAGAAGGTGTAAGTCAACTACCCTGGCCAGCAAGATCTCCGGATCTGTCCCCCATTGAGCATGTTTGGGACTGGATGAAGCGTCGTCGCACGCGGTCTGCACGTCCAGCACGAACGCTGGTCCAACTGAGGCGCCAGGTCGAAATGGCATGGCAAGCCGTTCCACAGGACTACATCCAGCATCTCTACGATCGTCTCCATGGGAGAATAGCAGCCTGCTATGCTGCGAAAGGTGGATATACACTGTACTAGTGCCGACATTGTGCATGCTCTGTTGCCTGTGTCTATGTGCCTGTGGTTCTGTCAGTGTGATCATGTGATGTATCTGACCCCAGGAATGTGTCAATAGAGTTTCCCCTTCCTGGGACAATGAATTCACGGTGTTCTTATTTCAATTTCCAGGAGTGTATTTATTGGCATTCGATCTAATATCTTTCTCACGTTAGGGGCCACGAAATGTCTGTTCGCAAGATTTCACCATCTACAAAACTGCAATTTTCGTAACCGGTTTTTGCTTAGTTAAAAATCTCCTCCAGTGAAGACGGTACAAACAGTAAACATATGTGCTAGAGAGCTTAGATTTTCGATTACATTTGGGGTGAATCTGGTTATTGATCGAAGGGCCTGTTTAAAGGTTTTTGCCCACCCTTCATAGTGCGTCTTACTCGGGCACTGTCTTATCACCTTAATTTAAACAACTATACATTTTTTAACCAATACTTCTCCCTGTTCCAACGTTTAACTGCATAAGCGTACCACACTTTCTTTGTCGGAACGCATGTTTTGTATCTCGAAAACAGCCCAAGATATACTCTTGGCCGTCAGCACCGACACTGGACTGTCGATGACTGGAAACATGTTGCCTGGTCGGACGAGTCTCGTTTCAAGTTGTATCGAGCGGATGGACGTGTACGGGTATGGAGACAATCTCATGAATCCATGGTTCCTGAATGTCAGCAGGGGACTGTTCAAGCTGGTTGAGGCTCTGTAATAGTGTGGGGCGTGTACAGTTGGAGTGATATGAGACCCCTAATACGTCTAGATACGACTCTGACAGGTTCAAATGGCTCTGAGCACTATGGGACTGAACATCTGAGGTCAGCAGTCCCCAAGAACTTAGAACTACTTAAACCTGACTGACCTAAGAACATCACACACATCCATGCCCGAGGCAGGATTCGAACCTGCGACCGTAGCAGTCTCGCGATTCCAGACTGAAGCGCCTAGAACCGCTCGGCCACATCGGCCGGCGACTCTGACAGGTGACACGTACGTAAGCATCCTGTCTGACCACCTGCATCCTTTTTATGTCCATTGTGCGTTCCGACGGACTTGGGCAATTCCAGCAGGACAATGCGACACACCTCAGATGCAGAATTGCTGCAGATTCGCTCCAGGAACACTCTTATGAGTTTAAACACTTCCGCTGGTCACGAAACTCCCTAGACATGAACACTATTGAGCATATCTGGGATGCCTTGCGACGTTCTGTTCAGAAGAGATTTCCACCCTCTCTTACACATTTAAGGCCAGCCCTGCAGTATTTCCTCCAGTACTACTTCAGACCTTAGTTGAGTCACAATAAAAGGTTATTTATTTGTGTGACGACCGGTTTCGGGCGCAAACCCGAAACCGGACGGGTGGCAAATAAATAACCTTTTATTGTGAGTGGTAGCGTATATTTGTCTACACCCTATAAAGGAACAGTCACGGAGTTCGGCAGCGTTCACTATTGTTAAAATTCATTAGTTGAGTCCATGCCAACTCGTGTTGCGGCACTTACGCGTGCTCTCGACGACCCTAGACGATATTAGGAAGGTGTACCAGTTTCTGTGTTTCTCCAGTGTACATCACAGACAACTAAGCGTTTCGGTGCTCAAGTCGAAACAGAATTTTCTTCTTACGTTTGGATAAGGAATCCATTTTTATGGCACATCATGTGCAGCACATACTGTGGTGAAGCACCCCAAACGTTTTGTTGTGTTGTAATCACAAGCATTAAATTATACTAGAAGAGTTATCTTGGGCTGCTTTCGAGATACAAAACACGCAGTCCGACAAAGAACGTGTGGTTCGCTTATGCAATTAAACGTTGGAACAGGGGAAGTATTGGTTAAAAATGTACAGTTGTTTAAATTAACGTTATAAGACAGCACCTGTGTAAGACACTCCAAATGTAATCGAAAATCTAAGCTCTCTTGTACATATGTTTCCTGTTTATACCGTCGTCACTGGACGAGATTTTTAACGAACCAAAAACTGGTTACGAAAATTCCAGTTTTGTAGATGGTGAAATCTTGGGAACAGACAGTTCGTGAGACCAAACATGAGAAAGATATTAGCTCGAATGCCAGAAATAGACGTGACCTCTTTGAGGATGTTCCCACAGAAATTGGTATCAGTGGCCCTGAGGCAGTTATAACAACAACGATTACTATAGTACAGACGACAACCAAAAATGTAACAGATAAAGAGGTACTAGTGTCATACGTGAAGGAGTATCTCCAAACATTCAGCTCTGGAAAGGAGCATTTACTGTGACTTAGGTTGATCAGTACTGGATACATATGTAACTACTAGAACAGTTAGTGGTGCGAGAGGCCATCCACAGTATACAGTCCCTGTAAAGAATCTGAGACAGAAAGAGTGAATAGTGCACAGTCGGTGTAAAATAGAGCATTGTGCTACGGGCAGAGAGAGGCTAAATGAAAGGCTTTTGGCTGTAAACACGGCAATGCTAGGAGTCTTCAACGACAACCATAGCAGAATATCGTCTACAGACCTCTCACAAAACCCAAAGAAATTTGAGTCATATATAAAGGGTGTCAAAGAACCCAAAGATAGTTTCCAGAAACACATACCGGTAGATGTCACGGGGTCTGAAACTGATGGTAGCAAATTAAATTCAAAATTTTTTTTGAGAAGAATAAACCACCATTTGACTGTTTATTTCGTATGTACAATTTAGATTTTGGCTTTCAAGGCATTATCGAGTAAACGCTCTTAGATCATTAACGTATTTTGCTAGGTACTGTGCAGGATGACAAATTATTTCACACAATTATGGAGTACAATGCTCTTAGATGATTAACATCATTTTGCTGTGTATTTGCAATCCTACACAGTACGCAGAAAAATGTTCGACACTGGCGTGAAAGTCGAAATCTAGATTAGAAATACACAGTCAAATGGTGGTGTATTCTTTCAGAAAATATTGTATGACTGTGGTTCTTTTTAAGTGCACATTTTAAGTGCATAAATGCTCGACTTCTCATTCAAATGTTCCTTAACTAAAGAGGGCGCAGAAGTACTGCCGCTGTTTGATTTTAGAACCACTGCAAATATGGGTGTCAGTCTCACTCAGAAACAGTTGAAACTGAACGAGACTCCAGGGCCCGATGTAACCCCCAATTAGATCCATGCAGAATCTGCAGTTGAGTTGTCCCCACTCTCAATCGTACAGTAACTAAGGCACCAGTATTATAAACTGTGGATAGAAGACACACTCGTCTACAAGAAGTATAGCAGATGTGATCAACGAAACTACCGACCTATGTCAATGACATGCATTTGTTTAAGATTCTTAGAACATCAGAAAATCACCCTCAAGAAAGATTGCTTACAAAACACATCCTAGAATATCGCTGAAGTGTGTGGGGCATGGATGAAGTAGGATTAGCAGGGGACAGAGATTGAACGTAGGTGAAGAAGTACAGCACGAATGAGCGCAAGTTCGTTTTGACGTACGCTATCGCGTCAAGGAAATTCTGAAAACTAGAAGTGGCAAACGTTTGACAAACTACACCAACTATCCCGCGAAAGCCTATTAAAAATGGTGCAAGAACCGGCGTTAAGTGAGGAATCTGGGAATGTAGCTACTTCAACACCCTACATAATGCCCCGAGGACAAAATTGGGCTACTTATAGCGAGCTCAGTGTTGTTTAAGTAGATGTTCTTCCGGCGCTGCGTACGGGAAAATAACCTTAATACGTGGTACAACGGGGAGTTCTCACTGCTGCCCAAATTACAGTATTTGGCAGTGTAAGATTGTAGACGTAAATGTAGACGAAATAAGTGAGGGCATTGAGAATTTTGCTTTCTGTAAAGTGACGACGATACACTTCAAGTATCGTGGCGACAGACAGCAGAGCAGTAGTTATGTATTCCTGCGGTAATTTTTGTGGGCAAAGAAATTGTGCACGTCACTCCAACCCATAGTGAATGTGCAACAGCCATTATTTCGACTAGGGAAAGATTAACGGTCTACGGAATGCAGGAAAGTTGCGACTGAGTGAATTGAGTCAAGGCCAGAGTAGTGAATTAGCGTTTCAGATCCAGCTTGGAGACAACGCCGTTGCAGATACCGCTTGGTAAAGTAGCATCACGCATTAGGCCACAGTAAATGCTGAGTCTAGATTTTGCTCACTCCAACTTCCGTATACTTTGACCACTGAAAATCAAAAGCTAGGATACTAACCTAACCTCACATTTAGTTCATGAAAGTTTTTTCATTGATTCAAAAAGTAAATTTATTGTCCACCAACTCATTGCATTGACCAGCTACGACAATGTAGATTCAAATGAGTTGGTGAGAATTTTTTAATAATCATTCTTTCCTTTATAAAAAATTTTGTGTGCAGAGATAACGTTTTTAATAATCGTCACTTCAATATGTCCAAGAATTAAATATTTTGTTAATGAGTGTCAAAAGTAATTGAACATGATTGTTGTTTATCACTTGACCCCTGAAAGCAGCAGTTGATAAATTGTATGTAGAATAAAAAATGAATCGCTGTGTTGTCTTTCTAGAATAGACCCAAAACTTTCACTTTTATTAATTTATGCCTTCTAGGTACGTGACAGCAGCATTTCTAATGATTTTTGTTACGATCCACACCTGGTATTAGCTGCCTTACAGGGCCAGGTCATATTTATTTAGAATGTCTGTTTGACACCCTGGGCTTGAGAAGACAGTTCAGATGTTTTGTCCATTTATGTGCTAAGTGGTAAGCTCAGTTTTCACATATTAGTACACTCACTGTGGAGATACAAAGGTCGGATGCACGACAATAGCACTACTCAGGTGTTGAGCTGAAACTGAAGCTTCTATATTGCACCTATTTGCCCTGTTCTTACACATGAAATTATTAGTATCAGAAATGGTGAGTAAATGTTACTGCAACAGATGCAATTCGAAATACGTCGAATGGGGAACCACTACTTTTCATAGGTAAGTACCAAAAAGTCTAACACTAGTTATCACACCAGAAAGATGCGTTTTACGTGTTGATCAATATAGAGAGACAATATAATAAGGAATTAAAACTCTGAGCACTATGGGACTTAACATCTGAGGTCATTAGTCCCATAGAAGTTAGAACTACTTAAACCTAACTAACCTAAGGACATCACACGCATCCATGTCCGAGGCAGGATTCGAACCTGCGACCGTAGCGGTCGCGCGGTTCCAGAATGAAGCAACTAGAACCGCTCGGCCACACCGACCGGCTAAACTGTAGGAATAATGGATGTGTGACTGCATGGCCATATGTTTACTAGACAAGTTGGATACATTCGACAGCTTGGGAATGTGCTGCCATTCAATCCGTTGAATGTTGACACATTTCGCGAAATTTTCACCTGCACATAAAATTTACAAGGTGTGTTCATCAACCAACGCAACACATTTTTTTTTCTGAAAGTAGGTTGGTTTTATTGAAGATTCCATTATATCATATTAATCCCCACTGTTCTCGGTACTGAACCACATTTTTCAACATAAGTTCTGGCCAATGCGACGGCCTTACGGCATTTTACTTGGAGGGCCTGTGTGACTGCGTCGTATCACTCTAATGTTCGACGTCGGAGTCAACGTCTTGTTGCTTTAGTAACCTCTTCATCATCCACGCACTCATTGGTGGGGAGTGCATGCCTCACTGGGCCAAACAAATGGAAGTCGGGAGGTGCGAGATACGGGCTGTAGGGTGAATGAGCAAGAACTGTCCAATTAAGTTCTGTGATCTACTCTCTGGTACACAGACTTGAGTGAGGCCTTGCGTTGTCCTGGAGAAGGAGAAGTTCGTTTGCTTTTTTGTGGCGACGAACAGGCTGAAGTCGTCTCTTCAATTTCGTAGGGAAACACAATACACTTCAGTGTTGATTGCTGCACACGACGGAGGGCATGAAACAGAATAACCCCTTCAGAATCCCAGAAGACCGTCACCATGACTTTAGTTGCTGATGGGTGCGGCTTCGACCTTTCTCTTCGAAGGAGACGTGGTGTGGCGCCTCTTCATGGACTGCCTTTTTGTTTCCGGTTCGAAGCGACGAACCCAAGTCTCTTCGCCTGTGACGATGTTCGATAAAACACTGTCGCAAATAGCCTCGTAACGCTCAAGCAATTCCGCACAGATGGTCCTTCATTGCTCTTTATGATCTTGTGTTTGCCGGCGACGAATCCAGCAGACGCACCCCTCTGAGTAACCCGACTGGTGAACGAATGTGTCAATAGTACCAACAAGGAATTCCAATTGAGCAGCGAGGTGTCTGATTGTGATCAGTCGATAATCTCGAATGAGAGTGTCCGCACGTTCCCATATCGCAGGTATCAGAGCTGTGTGCGGGCGGCCGGCACGAGGAAGATCGGACAGGTTTGCGCGACATTGTTGGAGGCGCCTTGCCCAAAGACTCACCATGCTTTTGTTCATTGCGAGGCCCCCGTAGACATCCTGCAAGCTCCTACGAATATTTGCGATGCTCTGGGATTCCTCCAAAAGAAACTCTCGGAACGCACCTTCGTTGTAGAAGCCATTTTCAATGCTACGTATAGCACTACCACCTGTCGGAACTTAATGAAACTATACGGGCTGAAGCGGGATTATTTCACGATTCCCACAAAAGATTCCACTTTTTTTTTAACCGAAATTGGTCTAAAAGAACTGTCTTGCATTACTTATTGAACCCCCCTCGTATATAAGACAGTCGAGTCATATATCAAAATTATAAAGAGCTCGAAATCATTTTGCTCATTTTAAAATAGTCACAAAAAAGGTAAGTGTAGTACCAATACGCATGTCGTGGAGAATGAGTATGTATAATTAATACTTTAGCTTCCGAAAAAGGAAAGAAGAGTAAACGCGTAGCACCGGGCGGGAAAGAAAACAATAATTTCGTACCTGAAATCATTTACATATGTTACAAATCGCTGATTTTCAGTGGCATAGTTCCAAATTCGATGTTTTTTCTGGACACTTCCGCTTTGCCGTAACGGAGAGCCATGTCGAAATGTGGCCTCAGCAAAGCAGATAAAGGCACCTGAGCTGTAATACTCGTCGCAGAAAAGCGAAATGCCCTTGCATTTATATCTTAAAGGATTTAAGGCATGTTCATTCCAGAAATTAAATACAAGTTATAATAATGCCTTTAAAACCTGTGCACACTATGCACAATACTTTTGAGCCCGATCTGTCTCTAGTAGAGATGTAATAACAGTGAAAACCAGCAGAATGCCTACAGTAATACCTTGTGCCACACTAAAATGGTGTCGACTCACTCTGAATGTTCACTTCATTGTTACTACTAAGGTCGCCGGAACCCTCCCCAATTGAGAAGCTTTGGAGCATTATGGGCAGAATCCTTCAACCACCTCGGGATTTTTGGGATGTGACGCGCCAATTGGACAGAATATGGCACGATGTCCCTCAGGAGGACATACAACAACTCTATTAATCAGAGCCAAGCCGAACAAGGAGCAGAGAGAGACGAACGTGTTATTCACCGCCGGCCGGGATGGCGCTACAGTCTCGAACAGCGCGACCGCTACGGTCGCAGGTTCGAATCCTGCCTCGGGCATGGATGTGTGTGATGTCCTTAGGTTAGTTAGGTTTAAGTAGTTCTAAGTTCTAGGGGACTGATGACCTCAGAAGTTGAGTCCCATAGTGCTCAGAGCCATTTGAACCATTTTTTGTGCTGAAAAGTAATGTCTCCGAATTTTTATATAAATACTCTTAAAGATTTTCATCTAAAATAAACATTATTAACATTCTACAACTTTATTTTTCATGTCTACATATTTGCAAGCCCTTTGTCGCTAGAGGGCTCCGGCTTGTAACCTGGCGCTGTATAATGTCGGGGCATGAGGAACAGTGTGCTGTAATCGAGTTTCGAATTCGAAGAGTTCTTCTACACGTGGAGTACCCTCTCTTTCAGCATAAGAACGCCAGATTACACAAGAGCGCTGCGATAGCTGCAAAAATTCGACGCCTTGGAATCACTGTCAGCGATCGTCCTCCAAACAGTCCCGACTTGGCTCCACCCGATTTTCATCTGTTTCCAGAGCTTAAGGAACACCGAGAACTTTACTTTGATAGTGGTGAAGCGCTGCAGGCAGAGGTTCAGCTGTGGCTGCGTCAACAAAGCAAACATTCTACACTGACGGTATCAACAAATTTCTCTGTTCGTCGCTATTGAGAAATATATATGTTTATTACCTTTGTTTTATTTTAAAATTTTAAGAGTTTTCACATAAAAAATTCAGAGGTTTTACTTCTCAGCACGCCCTCGTATACGACCGACAGTGAAGTGTGTGGGAGAAGATACTTTTTACAGTGCCATACCCGCTCCAGTAAGTCTATGAACATTCGTGTCGCCCTTCTTTGTCCTCTTCGATGTCTCCAATCAGTACGGACTGGTGTAGGCTCTGCCCATTTGCGTAGTGTTCAAGTATGGATTGTATAATGATTTGTGTGCAGTAAATTTTTGCAGACGGACTTCAGTTCCCCAGTGTGCTCTCAATGACGTAGATTGCCGCATGCTTGACTTACAACTGAGTCTGTGTGATCGTTCCACGTATTGTTACTTCTGAATATTCGTATGGTATGGCTGTTTCTAGCTGCTGTTAACTCTGCAGTTCAAGGACAGTACTTTTTTACCTTTAGTGAAATGCACAACTTCGTATTTCTCTGCAAGGAAAGTTAGTTGCCAATCTTGGCACCAGGCCGTATTTTGTCGACAGATGTATATTAAAGTAAATTTTAACAGGCTGAATACTCTCATAGATAACGTGAAAAGCCTGAGGTTGTCCAGTCTCTGCAGATGACTCTTCGCACAGTACTGTATCCTGCTTGATAAGAAATTTTGTAACCAGTTGCATATCTGCCCAGCTATCCCGTACGAAGGTATTTTCTTTGGGAGCTACTTCCGTATAGCACGATTTATAATACGCTAGGACTGTGTAGCTCAAAAACATAAGCCATGATAGTAAATCGTGAATTACATTATTCAATCAATGAAAAACTGTTTACGGTTGTGAGACAATGTATTGTCACATGCTCTTTTTACTTAATTTTTTTTTGTTCATTTCTGTAATTCACTCCAGAAAAGACCTCAGAAGGCTCCCATAAAAAGGATATACAAAAACATCTGTAGATGCAGCTTTCGACTTCTTAAACAGGTTGTCGTGAATTTCTGAAAATGTCGTTAAAACTGTTCTTTGGATCTTTATTGACTTTTTGATCTAAATCTTATCTACGTCCACACTCTCCAAACGACTATGAAGTGCCTGGCAGAGGGTGCGTCCCACTGTACCACTTATTAAGATTTATTGCCGTCCCACACACGTATGGAGCGCTGGAAGAATGGGAACTCAACAAGTTGACTGCTACACGCTGCGTCTGGCCAGAGCAGGCACACGGCGTTTAGGCGTGTTAAACGCCTCCGTACTGTAATTACACTACTCTTGTCTGCGCGATTCCTACGGCAACGATACGTTTTAGATTCTGTCATATTCCTAGCGTCGTCATTAAAGGCTTTCTCGGGATAGTTTGCATCTATTTTGAAGCGTCTACCAGTTCAGTAACTTCAGCATATCCATACCTCTCTTCATTGGGTCAAACAAATCTATGACCATTCGTGCTATCCTTCTCTGTTACGTTCAGTATCCGCTGTTATCCTGTATGGTTCGGATCCCATACACATGAATAATATTCTGGGATGGGTCGCATAAGTGTTTCGTATGCAATTTCCTGTGTGGCCTGATTGCGTTTCCCTATTATTCGACCAATGAACCGCAGTCTGGCACCTGCTTAGCTACGACCTATGACTGAACTTGTGTGATCATTCCATTTCATGTCCTTACAGGCTGATAGACCCAGGTAACTGAAATAACTCGCCAATTCCAATAATCGTAACTTGCTGATACTATAGTCATAGACTATTTCATTTTTTCGTTTTGTGAAGTCCACAGTTTTACATTTCTCAACGTTGTCAGTATTTGCACCAACTTGAAATCACATCAGGATCTGACTGAATATGTGCAGCTTTATTGAGACAGTACTTGATTATAGACAGCTGCATCGTTTGCGAGAAATCTGAAGTTGCTGTTGATATTGTCTGCAGGGCCAATCATTTAGAGAATGAGGCACGCCTGTCATTACTTCTACCTCTGTTGATGATTCTCCATCCAAGGTAACATGTTGCGTGCTCCCTATTTGTATTAACGCGACGGCTTTTCAGTGTGTATCCTTTACACGACAGCAGTACGCCTGTAATACCGTACACAGCCCTACGGAGGTGATCCGCACCGTTGGTAGAACTGCCACAAGTGTTCCTAGACCCCGCCCCCCCCCAAAAAAAAACACTTCCCAGAAAGAATACATAAATGAAATTTTTTGGATAATAAAATAAAAATCAGTGCAGATGATTTTCTAACATCCCTTCTGCGTGCAGACGACATGGCGTACTAAGTTAGACATCTGACTGATGTTGGTTGACAGCCACAAGATACACACAATGTAAAATAAAAGGTAAGGAGCGCATACAATTCAAATGACAACAAAATCTAATGTATCATATTACTTAACCTAAAATTAACCTGATGTATGTATTTCTGGAAAACAATAAAAAAACAAACCACTGAGGGTTCCACAATCACGGTGAAACATGTTTGGGTGGTAAAACAAAACAATAAAGTGTGTACTTGCGAAACGGGAGACTATCCTTAATTCATTAGTATGAAATTTTTTCTACGTAGATATAGGAAATTTTTAAATTTGTAAGGTAGATTTAATAAAAATGAAACATCATTGAGAGTATTACTTAAATGAGCTATATAAACGAGAAATATTTCACACGACAAATCAAATTACCATTGTGGTAAATAAGTTGCAAATTGTATGAACTTCCTTAAGGAACTGAAAGTAAAACGATATCGATGTCTTACTGCTTGTGGCGTTTAATTTTATCATTATGTATAATAAAGAACGGATTTCATTTGCTCCTACTCAATTATTAACATTGTATGAATCATTAACAAGAAACAAATGAAAAAGGTCTGTAATTAAGTGTTGAGAACGTGTTCCTTTCCAAGAACTGTAGCGTTATTATAATTTTACTTTCTGTTCCCTTGCTTTGAGTGCAGCAAACCCATTGATAAAGTCACTGAAGTCAAATTTAACAGCTGTATCGTATACTATCGACAAGATAGCTGAATTTGATAGTTTACTTCACTTATACTCGACCTTAGTTAGTTTTCTTATCATCATTAATGTGATAAAACGGCATTGAAACTGTCAGAAATATCCTCAAAGATTTGTCGATGTTTGGCTAAGCATCTCGTAACCCAAAATCAGAAAAAAATTCGAAATATCGTAATGCAATCTATGTCATTTCTCTTCGTCAACTCTTTCTACCGGAGTTTGAAAGCTTCCGTTTCGTTAACAGCTCTGCTGTATCGATATTTCTGTTACACTAGGCATCAAAAGCCGCTACATGTTTTTCAAAATAACTCCTGACAGGAGATTAAAGTGAGATGAAATAGTGTTTTTATGTGATACTGTTTTCATTTAAATTATTATTCTCTTAAATACCTTGAAGCAGTCTAGTTTCAACAGTTTCACTCCTATCCTCACATGGTGAAATAGGCAAAAAAGGAAAACCTTCGGTTACACAGCATAAGATTTGCTTCAAGAGCCGATGACCAACCTTTGAGATCCTACAATACTGTAGCGAAGTAGCAACCAAAACTACATCGTTGAACATGAGTTAGGTGTGTAGTAGGCAGCAGCTGTGTGAACTAAGTGCACAGTTGACACATAAGCCAAGTGACGCGCGTTGTATAGTAGTCATTTCTTTGTGTGCCCCAGGAAAGTGTGATAGGACCGCTGTTGTTCTCTGTCTACATAAATGATTTGGCTGATAGTGTGGGAGGCAATCTACTGTTGTTTGCTGATGTTGCTGTGACGTACGGTAAGGCAGCGAAGTTGAGTGACACAAGATGATTCAGATAAAATTTCTAGTTGATGTGATGAAGGGCAGCTGGCTCTAACCGTAGAAAAACGTACGTCAAATGCGGGTGAATAGGAAAAATAAACGCTTAGTTTGGATACAGCATTAGGAATGTCCTCTTGACGCAGTGGCGTAACGTTTGCAAAGCGATATGAAATGGAACGAGCATCTGAGGACCGTGGTAGGAAACGCGAATTGTCGACTTTGGTTAAGTGTGGTTCATCTGTAAAGCAAATCTTGACTACTGCTCGAGTGTTTGGGTTCCGTACCAGGTCGGATTAACGGAAGATATCGAAGCAATTCAGAAGCAGGCTGCTAGATTTTTTACCGGTACGTTCGAACAACACAGAACTGTAACGGAGATGCTTGAGGAACTCAAATGGGACTCCCTGGAGGGAAGGTGACCCTCTTCTCGAGGAATACTATTGAGAAAATTTAGAGAACCAGTATTCGAAGCTGACTCTCGAACGTTCCTACTTCCGCCAACATAAATTGCGCGTAAGGTGCACGAAAGGCCGGCACGGTAGCTCAGCGTGTTGGGTCAGAGAGCTGGTTGGCCTCTGTAATTAAAAACTGAGTGGAAGGATCAACAAACGAACTTGACCGGATGTCATGTGACGTCCGCAGCGACCAAACACAACGATCAACAACGAACAAAATGCAGAAAAAGAGCGTGTTCGGTCAGAGGGTGAGCTGCCCTCTGTAATAAAAAAAATGAGTTAATGGCTCAACGATGAGCTTAAACGGGTGTGTTACGACGTCTGCCCCGAGCAGCTGCAACGAAAAAAAATGAGATTTGTAATAAATAAATAAAAAATGAAAAATAAAAAGAGGTGCCATAGGAAAGGCTTTTCGCAGTAGTTTTTTTAGTGCATCCCCTCCCCCACCCTTCCCACCCTTCTTTGTGCCTACGCCCTTGGTTGTGGGCTGTCTCTTTGCTCTCTGTACGGCCCTGGTACCATAGTTTGCACTGCAACAGCTCAAAAAATGCGGTGGGAGACATGCGCTCGCGAACGTCTGCGTACGCTTCAGCACCGTACCGCCATCTGCCGAAAACAGATTGGAAACATGGGCGCACCGCTTTTGGCGCTATCTTGTAGACGCGCAGAGAACTGCTGGGGAGCGGCCTGGGCGAACAAGCAGCTGCTCGAACTAGCTTTCCCTCGCGGGCTTCGATGGCCCGTGCGGCGAAGGCAGGGTTCCACCCCCTGGGTCTCCCAACGGGGGGTGACGCCGCCGTGTTTATTGCAGAGGCGGCGACGCCGTCGTATTTATTGCGGGGCAGACAGGTAGCCGCCATTGTGCCTTGGAACAGCGTTCGCTGGCTACATATCAGGTGACTTCTGACAACCCAAGACGGCAAATAATTTCACACAAGTGCATTCTCTCGTCGTTGCGTTCATTGACCTGAAGAAAGTATTCGTTGTCGATAAGAGGTTGCATCACCAGAACACTGCAGTGGATCTACGATTGATGCAGTGACTGATGGTTGATCATAGGTGGGGTAAAGCCTCCTCAACCTCCCCCTCCCCCCCCCCCATCCAATTTTCAATTTTTCTAATATTGTGGTCAATGACGGGTTTATTTTCACGCGGTTTCAAATAGAAGTCATAGACTGGATTGTTACCTATAACTCATGCTATTGCTAATTCTGGTCTTTAGTTACAGGGAAATTTATAACTTAACTAAAATAAAAATTGCGGAGTTCACTCCTCAAAATGGAGTAAAACCTCACAGTGCGGGTGATTGCCTCATTTGAGATAAACAGGGATAAAAGTGGATGACTACCTAGTAAAAACAGTTGAAATAAACCTTTGTGACCTTATATTGTACTCAAGTTACCCCATACAATACTGAAATGAAATAAACATAATTCTGAAGAATACATGAACAAAAATAATGCTTTCTTCTCCACGAAAAGAGATTGGTAGAGCAACCTAAAAGAGTTCAGTGACTGAGGCTAAGCTACCTACGTACCTAAGTAAATAGTGCACAGTTTTGGGTTCTCCGATACTTCCTTGAAGCCCCAGGCTCTTCTTGCTCTTCTTCTTCTTCTTCTTCTTTTTCTCCTCCGGATACTTATTCGCCAAAGAGTAAGTCTATATCTGTATCTGAACTGCTCTCATGATTTGTCCAGTCTGTATCTGAACTACTGAATTTGACTCTGAAAAGTAATCAACTGGATGTCTGATCTATTTTCTTTCTTTTCTTGAGAGGGTAATGAAATCTAGCTGACACCGTTTTGTTTGTGTAGCAAAAAAGTGGTTCAGATGGCCCTGAGCACTGTGGGACTTAACATCTGTGGTCATCAGTCCCCTAGAACTTAGAACTACTTAAACCTAACTAACCTAAGGACATCACACTCATCCATACCCGAGGCAGGATTCGAACCTGCGACCGTAGCGGTCACGCGGTTCCAGACTGAAGCGCCTAGAACCGTACAGCCACGTTTGTGTAGCACGCTCTTTTCCTTGTTTGGCATGTCCTTCTTTCTCATTAGCAAACTTTTCTTTTCCAGTCCATTCTTCTTTCTTTCGTTCTTTATTGGGTGTTAGAAGCTCAGATTCCAATACTTTGACTGAAAGAAGGTACCCATAAATCTTTATTTTAGGCAGCGGAATTATTTCTTCAGGTGATATGTTCTCACGCAGTGTGTGTTGAACGTCTTCTTCTGTGGGAGTTATCAGTGAAGAATTGTCGTCGCTTTGTTGGAACTACGACGATTTACCGGAAAACACTTGAGGGGATTTGCTCCATTTCGCCAATTTTCGACAAATGCGACTTTCTTAAATTTGGGGACCAACTGGAAAGTTTATTCCCAAGAGAAAGTGAGGCCTAAAGGTAGTTGTGTTAACGAGTAATTCATTGATTCTTATTTTCAAACCATACATTATACAATGTTCGTGTAAAAAATGAGAAAAGTTGTAAGCAGTAAAAAGTAGACCTACCACATTTTCTCATCTCTCGCACGACGTTCCGAGACGAATAAGTTACAATAAGACCAACCTGAAGCGTTATCAGTCAGTTCAAAAACTGACCGTTATTGGATCTTACCCTCACCTACCCTACGCTATAGGCAACCAATCAGTGGGAACATTAACTAACGTAAAATGCTTAGGAGTCACGTTCTGAGCAACTTAAAGTGGAATGACCATACAAAACAAACGGTAGAAAAATCAGATGCAACGCTGATATTCATAGACAAAATCCTCAGGAAATGTAATTCATTCGCGAAAGAAGTGGCTTTGCAAAACACGCATTCGACCGACTCTGGAGTATTGTTCATCACGGATCGCTTACCCGGTGCAAAAGCGTTACCGAGATACTCAACAAACACTAGTGGCAGATACTGCAAGAGATGCGTTATGAACCACACGGAGGCTTACTGTTGACGTTTCTAGATCGTAAGTTCCAAGAAGAGTCGAATAAAATATTGCTTCCTCCCACGTACGTCTCGTGAAGTAGTCACGACTAGTAATTTAGAGAAATTCTATGTTGTACGGAGCTCTACAGACAATCGTTCTTGTCGTGAGCCGTTTGTATCTGGGACAGGAAAGGGGAGTCAAATAGTGGTACCCGTAGTACCCTCCGCCACACACTTAATTAGGCCTCCGGAGTACAGAAGCAGATGTAGATTCATTAAACTAGACGCCGTATTTATGCATAAATATAGTGCTGTCCATAGTTACAGGGTGTATCAATATCGTGAAAGCCACTCCAACTCCAAATACCAAGCAGTACTGAAACAGATCCGTAAAAGAACTTATGGATCAAAACAGCTGTTAAACAACTGCCTATTGGAGAAAGTCTTTTGGAGAAAAACGAGTAAACTGTATGTCCACAAGATTTCATCTTTAACATTATCAGATGCCAAGTAGGTTTCCTTTACAGGTGACACAAACATTGCAATAAAGAGAAATCAAATATAATTCCTTTTTAATTGAATTTTCCGTCGTTGCGTGGCAGAACGTGATAGTAATATTAAAATGAAATACACTTCCTAATGGTCTGCAAAATTATGTTTATTTTCTCACGAACCGGCTTTTGGCTCCTCTGGCAACCTTCAGATGACAACTGGAAGTCGAAAACACAGATAAAAACGACATGTAAAGTCGCACATCACGTTTATCTGTGTTCGCGACATTCAGTTGTCACCTGAAGATGGCCTGAGAAGCCGAAAGCCGGTTCGTGAGAAAATAAATGCAATTTTTCAGTACAGGAAGTAAATTATAGACTGCAGCAATCAGTCGTCCTTTTTAAGTTTTGTTATACAGATCTAGATTTCGGCTAGAAGCTAGCCACTCTCAAAGCACTGATATTTTCGCTCGAAGGATGTAAGTCCCTGTTGATCGGGCCTCACTCACAGTTCACTGAGTATTAAATACTGTGGGTGAAGCCCGATCAGCAGGGACTTACATGCTTTGAGCGAAAATAATAGTGCACTGAGAATGGCTAGCTTCTAGCCGAAATCTAGATCTGCATAATAAAAAGAACGCCTGATTGCTGCGATCTATAATTTGCAAGTCAATATAACAGTCGCTGAGTGCAACCGCTTTCCGAATGGAAGGTAACGTGACATTAGGAAGTGTTTTTCTCTTTAATATTAATCAAGTATAGTCCTAGAAAATCGGTTAATGAAATTTTCATGGTGATCAGTAAATGGTTTCTAGTCAGCTCATTGTCGCTGAACTTTGAAAAAACACACTACACGCAGTATGGAATTCGTAAGAGGTTTCATGGCAATATATCCCTAAAATATGACAACAGATAGAAGTTGACGGTGCTAAGTTCTTGGAATTGTAGCTTGATAGTGAAGTTCAACTGCGAGGACTGTACCACAGAACTGTGAAGCGCCTAAACAAATATGTATTTGCAATGCGAATAGTGTCAGACGTACGAGCGATAAAAATTAAAAAGTTGGCATGCTATGTTTACTTTCGTTGCATAATGTTATGCAGGATTATTTTTTTTTAAGTAACTCATCAAGCCAAGCTTAAGTTTTCCGCGTCTAAAAATGTGTAATAATAATAATTTGTCTTGTGAACTCAAGAACATATTTCAGAGGCATGCTTAGGAAACTAGAGATAGTAACTACTGCTTCCCAACATACAGGGTGTTTCATTATACGGGTTTTAAGGTTGTGCAGCATTTATTACATTCAGCTCACAATTATAAACAATACATCAAATGACAGAGCAATTCAAAGAGTTTTTCTTAGAAGGGTTCAATGTGAGCACCTTTCAGCACACATCGAATCGACAGACCATCTCCCCCCAAACGTTGATCAGTGAGTCTAGAGTAATTGTTGCAACAATGATAAGCTGGTAGGGGAGGCACATACACATTACCCTTTTTGAACCCCAACAGGTAAAAATCGCATGGCATCAGGTCGTTTATGAACGTGGTTATGCAAAACAAGATGTCACCCGGCCCGTTGCCGCCAATCCAGCGGTTGGATACAGCGTCGTTTAACCTATCGCGTGCTGAGCTATGCCAGTGAGGCGGCGCACCATTTTCCTTTCAAATAGATTTCTGTAGTTCAGCCTCTCCCAGTTGAGGGAAGAGCCATAGTTGTAGCGCACCAAGATAAGAAACACCAGTTAACAGTTACTTCATCGAAACAAGCCTATCAACCTTCCGCCGGGATGTGCTACAAAAACGTTCAATTTAGGGGAGTCTCGTTGCCTCTCTATCATGTCGTGAGGATTTGCAGACTCCCAGATGGGCATATTATGTATGTCTACAATTCCACTTAGTTAAAATGTCCACTGATCACTGGAGACGACACGATCCAGAAAATCTTCGACATGTAGCAACATTTCGTCTGCAAAGCTGGTACGGAAATTGTAGTCTGTTCTCTTCAGAGATTGTTACAACCGCAAACGATAAGAATGTAGGTGTAAGCGTCTTCTTAAAAGTGTCCACACAGACGCCACTGGAACTGCTAACTCCTGACCAGCCTTCCGAACTGATTTCGTGTAGCTACACGTGAAAGACTCTACCCGGTTCAATACATTCTGCAGTCACTCTTCGTCGTTTGGTACTCTCCCCTATGCGCGCAGGTACACACACGAAACTGTCCGATTTGCCCTTTTCATTTGGTATCTTATTTATAATTGTAAGTTGAATGTAATAAGTGCTACAGAGCCCTAAAACACCTATATTCATTTTGAACCACCCTGTATTTATTCCTTAATGAAATTTGTCATTAAAATATATATCTCTTTACAAAACCAAAGACAAAGTTCTTGCAATTAATATTTGAAAAAAGAATAATCTTCACAAAGATTTAAAGTCACTTACTTCGTACCAGAAAGGTGTCCATTATTCAGGAATACACATTTTCAATAGTTTACCAGCAGCTGTAAAAAGTTTAACAACTAAAAACTCCAGTTTAAGAGGTGCTTAAGGATTTATTAGGAAACAACTCCATCTGCTAAAATGACGAATTTCTAAGTGGATCCAACTGAAATAAGTTACTAATCATATCAAATAGTGCGAGTATTAGTACAACTGGACTTCTGCACAAATTAAGTGCAGTAATGTGATCATTGCAAATGAGTGTCGTAAAATGATTTTTATGGTTGTTGATGAATGGCTACATGTAGCCTAAGAATTATCGTACGAACCTCACTGTTTTGAACGGTTACATGATTTGTGACAAGTTATTTATAACCATTCAAATGAAAATGTTGAAACACGTATGTAAATCAGCAGCGATGGCGAGGCATTGCAGCGTCTCTGACCAGAGAGCCTGCGCTTGACCGCGCGAGTGTTGCGAGCAGTTCGCTAGTTGTCGCTATGCAGAGCGGTACTCTGTCTGTAGTCGTGGCAGTCTGTAGCTCGATTTAGTTACGAGCAGTTCGCTACTAGTCGTCATGTAGTGCAGTACGCTAATAGTCGTCATGCAGAGCGGTCGGTCAGTAGTAGCAGCCCAGTGCGGTTGTGTGATGTAGGCGGTCGGCAACACTGGTCAAGATGCTGAATGAGGTATACTGTTAATTAATATAATCATTAGATAATGTAAAAATTTATTTATTGTAATTATTCTCCAACAAGTGCCCCAATAATAATTTTTATTTCAAAAGCATTTTTTCAAAAAAAATTATTTTTTATGGAACTAAAGATTTCGTTGCACTTCCCATTTCATTCCACTTCTTTTAAAGAAAATTTTCAGTAAAATCACAGAAAAAAGGAATATTATCATTTGCAATGCAGTTCCTCCAAGCCGTGCGGAAAGATAAGAGTAGAAATTTGACATCCAGTTATTCTGAGGTAAGACTTTAATTCTGATTGTTTTGCACAGGGCCAAAGACCGATATTTCGGTTTATTTGAATTTTCTTATCACTGAATGGACTTTAATTTTTCGTGAGGAATTTATATTTGAGTCAGATTGCGAATTTCACATTTTTGTTGCCATTGTCAGTACATTTCATTGTGGGCAGGTTATGCTTAGCGCAATGTCCATTAGCATCCCTAAATAATATTGTCCATTCTTTTAAATTTTGTGGGGAGGTTACACTTGGCGACACCCAGTCCAGGATCGTATTTCGTTGAGAGTCTTTTGAAAAACAGTCAGATATCTGCTCTTATTTGCTTAGTATAATTAGGATTTGGCGCAACGCTTTTACTAATATTGTGACTTTCTTTCCACAGATCAACGACAATTCGTTTGCTCTGTTGTATTTGTGTGTTGTTTTTGCATTGTGCTTATTTGTTTTGTGAATAATTGTGACTACTGTTAAAATGCCGCGAAAGACTGTGAACAGTGTATCGCGAGGTATTATGAATGAAATTACCGACTCAAACAACTTTACCGTGACACGCAGTGTAATGATGACAATCCTGCGTTCACTAACAATCAGTGCATTCCAACCACTAGTGATGACTTTTACCCTGATAATGAACAAACGAACTCAATTGTCTCGTCTGTTAATTGGACGACAATTGATGACGCAGAACGCTCTATTGTAATGAGCGCTGCCGAGCTTAACACACCCGATTTGGAAAATTCAAGTAACGTACAGACAAATTTGTCTAGTGAAAATGAACGGTGTACTGAAAGTAGGACGGATTTATTTAATTCCGAAATAATGTCTGACAGTGTACATCCGACTGACAAACCTTTTTCTAAATCTCAGAATAACCAAATGGTAACGGTAAGCGAGAAAGTTCCAGATCCACCACTAAACAGCACAGAGAGTATTAACGCTAACTTTGGCTTTGAACAAATTATAGCAAGATTGCTACAACAACAATTTAGTGAACAGGACAAAAAATTTAATAAAATTGATGAAAATTTCAAACAACAGAACGAAAAACAAGACAAACTTAGTGAACAGGTCAAACAAGATAATGAAAAACTCAAACAACACTTAAATGAAAAATTAGACGACAATTCCAGACAGCTTAGTGAACAAATAAGAGCCGTTGCCGCGCAGTGTCATGACACTAAGGAACAGTTGCGAGTGGAAATTGAGGCTTGTTCACGAAAAAATAGCGAAGAAATAAAGTCTGTTGCACAAGAATTAAGGGAAATGCAAACAGCCGCAACAGAAACACTCAGAGACGAAATTAGCGGAGTCGCTAAACAATGCTCTGAAAAAGCTACACAATTACGGGAAGAGATTAAAGCCATGACGGTAGAACTTTCGCGCACAGTGGACGCAAAGATAGACGCGAAATTCGAACAGCAGAACACTCAGATGAACGAGCGCTTTAATCAGCACATACAAAACAGTGATACGCGTTTCCGCAAATTTATTCAAGATCAAAACAAAGTAAAACGACAAGTCATGGAAACAATCACTGCACAAAGACAAGAGGACAAACGTAAAATATTCGCGAAAGCGAAGACGTATGTAGACAATAATATTACTACAGTGTCCGGCAAAATTAATACCATAGAACAATTGAACGCGGAATTAAGGGATGAAATTTCTGATCTTAAATCAAAAACAGATACACACACAGTAAATATTCAAACAGTGACAGACAGATTCGAACAATTAGAACTAACACAGGATTGCGATGTCATCAAAGCTGATGTTAAAAAACTGAGCGAAACTACGCGTAAGTTGCAAAAACAGATTAATGCGTCTGATTCTAAAACCGATGATCAGGTTAAAATACTGACTGAAAAATGTGATGAATTGGCCAGTCGTATTGATGTTATCGAAAATACTAATGACAATAAATCAGACGATACTGCACCGGTTTCATTTAACCAAACACCTGAATTTCAAAATTTACAGCAGACAATTAATGAGATCGATTCGTCTAATAACACGTTGCGTAGAAAGTTATCGAGTTTACAACAAAAAGTAACAGAGATGAAAAACATTCCAGTTAATAACATACCACAACAGACGCCACGTTGCGAACATGTGTCAGACTCACGCAGCGTGTATAATGTGAGCAATTTACAGCAACTACGCGACTTAAAATCCGAAAAGCCACGCGCCTTAAAATCTGAAAAGCTATGCAACTTGAGATCCGAAATGACACAGACAGACTTTCACACAAACCTGAGCGTGTTCTCAAATTCAGTGACGAGAGCGTTGATAATAAGCAATTTGTATTTGTAAGAAAATCTAAAGAATTTAATAATGACAGAACACAGGTACACGCTTTGAGCTGTATACGACAATTTATTTTTGTGCTTTCACCGCTATTGCCTGTAATGCAGAAGCTAGCTTTGAAACAGATGCGACAATTTATTTTTGTATTTACAACAGCATTGCCTATAATGAAGAAACTAGAATTAGCATGCAGACAGCAACTTATTTCTGAATTTGTACCGCCATTGCCTATAACGCAAAAACTAAAATTTATTCTCAGTGCGTAAATGACCTCAGGGGATTCATTACGCTTTAATGAATATGTGCCGTAGCGAGCATAGGGCCCCGAGCTGTAGTAGTGCTGTTTCATCTTTAGTTTTCTGCACTGCTGCCTTCTCTTCTACTATCCTTTATATCTATCAAAACTGCTCTTTAACTATTGCTCTATCTAGAATTAAGAAACTTAGTAATGAAAACCCGATGTGACAAATTTTTACCGAATGTGACAATTTTCATTAGGCACTCCAGAATCACGAGAATTTTAATAACGGATAAAATCGTAATCATCAGTATGTGTAAAATTAACAGCAAACGCATTTTTTGGTAACAATAGACCTTTTCACCACAATAGCTTGAAAGTCAACCGCTTAGCATACGTAACCAACAATGCAGTCTACAAGGTCAACCAAACTTTAATGTTTCGCCGCGTGCACGTATAGTCCCAGCCCCAACAAATAGTAACGCATGGCAGCAAAGAAATAACTACGTACAGACAACACACTATTTCAACTCGCATCGCAATGCGCCGTATAGAAAATACTATCATGACAGACGTAAAAATAACGAGCACAATTTTCAGCGTACATTTAATAACAGTCGATCTTATTAGCAGCAACAACATCAGCAACAACAAATAATCATGAATGAAACAGACAATAGGTGTCATCCATAGCGTAACATGTCAGTAAGAAATAACAGAACAGTTCATATAGTGGATATGCCACAACATTCTCCCGTAAATAATAACACGTACGATAGATTTTAACCAGATACAGCACAGATTGCATATTACAGTAACGCAAACATTACTTTTGACACGCAGAATTTTGTCCACGAGAATGTTATTTGAAACATGCTTTGTTGAATGCTCCACTTTTATCGCACCCAGACCTTACTAGAAATTTTTCCATTGCTACCGACAGTTCCAACACCGCTTTAGGCGTACACATTTTCCAGGAAATAGAAGAAGATGGTTCAACAGTAATTAAAAACATCGCATTTGCAAGCCGCATTTTGTCACCTGCTGAACGAAATTATTCTGTTACAGAATTGGAAACATTATGTGTTGTATGGGCTTTCACGAGATTTAGGCACTTTCTTTATGGCAGACATACCACCGTTTACACAGACCACAGAGCGATACAATTTTTACTTTCGGCTAAATTCACTCACGACAGATTAAGCAGATGGAAACTATATTTACAAGAATTTAATTTTACGATTGTTCACATTCCCGGCACACAAAATGTTATAGCAGACGCACTATCGCGTTCTCTCGGCAACAATCAGCAAGACGTAGCAACCAACTTCTGCAAAACAAATTTCAGTGTCATGTACATTCAACAAGTTGCATTTGAAAACTTTATTTCATCATCATTACAGGACATAGCACGAGAACAAAATAAAGACAATGTGTGGAAAGAAATTAGACACCTTTGGGAAGATAAGAATAATGTTACGATTAGGAACCACTACACTGTGCGCAATGACATTCTGTTTCGCCGCTCTCATCCTGACAGCAACAATTGGTTATTATGCATTCCTGACGAACTGGTTAACAAATTAATTTGGTACACTCATTTAAGTTAACGCACATTACGGAGCAAGAAAATGTTTTCTTATACTGAGACAGAACTGTTATTTCACCAACATGGAGAAACGTATACGACGAGTTATAGCGTCTTGTAAAATTTGCCAGAAAGCTAAATCAGACACCACTTTACATATTCCTCCATTATATCCCATTATACCTGTTAAGTTAAGACACATGGCAGCAGTAGATATTTTTGGTCCGATTCCGAGAACTAACAGAGGTTTTTGCTACATCTTTGTCGCTGTTGAGCTCACTTCAAAATTTGTTACTTTCACTCCATTACGCAAAGCTACTGCTAAAACTGTTTCGAAAGCATTTGTAAAACATTTTCTATCTCATGTAGGGCATGTAATGAAAGTAATTTCTGACAATGGATCTCAATTTCGTAGTAGCGTATGGACACGCATGTTACGAGCCAGAAACATTTCTCCGATCTATATATCCAAGTACCACGCTTCTTCGAACCCCTGTGAAAGGTTAATGAAAGAAATTGGTAAACTGTGTAGAATATACTGCCACAAAAGACATATTGATTGGGATACACACATACTCTCATTCCAAGATGTAATTAATTCCATTCCAAATGAATCCACTATGCTATCTCCGTCTGTTATACTGAAAAACGTTGAACCACCAAACAAAATTAAAGAATTAGTAAAATTTCCCAAAAGTCGTCGCCTACGACACCACGAAATAATTGACATTGCGCTGAACAACGTCAAACGTGCCGCAGAGCGCCGGAGAAGACAGCAAAAACAGGTTTGTACACGCCGCGACTTTCACGTTGGACAGAAGATATTAATACGTACACACTATTTATCCAGTAAATTAAAAGGTAAGTGCAGTAAATTTGAACTTCTATACGCAGGTCCATATCGGATTCGCAGCATCCCTCACCCCAATGTTGTACACGTCGAAACTTTGAGAACTAGAAAATCGAAAGGCAATCACCATATCTCAAACATTAAACCGTTTATTGAGTGAAACCACTGTATGATTCAACACACTATGATGCCATTTACTAATGCAATTATATTCACCTGACTAATTACTGATGATTATCGTATTTTTCTTGGCAAGTGCCCGGCAAGGTAAGGTTAGCAGGTCGCTTTTCTTGTCGTTACACATCAGACCATGCACATTTTCCATTTTTTTTTTTTTTGGTATGTATGATTGTATTCCAGTTTTGTTTGTATGCACTGTGAAATAGTTAAGATATAACACACCAGTGACTTTGACATTTTTTTTGCCTTATGACATCTCAACATCGTGACTGTTTTACATTTTTGCTGCTGCATTGTGATATTCTCTGTACATTTTTTGCATCTGAACACTGTCAATGTCTTTGACATATTACGTTTTCTATCATGTTATGCTGTATGCTTAATTATGTTACCATAAACCAGTCATTATTTAGTGGGTATATGATTTAAATGCAGGACATTAATCTTTGTTCATCAGTTTCAGAAAGGAATGATGATTCTAAGAAATAAATTTAACATAAATGGGAATTTCACCTACGGAATAAACGAAAGGAGATGCAATAACTTTATGAGGAAGAGTAAATGGATCAGGATTAACAAACATTAACAAGAATATACAATACTCATCACAGAATAGCAGTCTTAACTAATTTTTTCTTTCAGAATACAAGGTGATTGATGCAGGCTGTCAGACTGAACTACACATCTTAGTTTTAGTGATGAAATATGCTAGAGATAAGGAATAGTTGTATAATGAGTAATGAAGTGATTTTTTGCAGATGATAATTAATACTGATGAATAATGATGAAGGAAATGGTATTATGAATAATGAAGTTTTTCTTTGTAGGTGATGATGATAATGAAGTTATGGTAATGTGGATAATGAAGTGATTGATAATGAAGTTTTTTTTCTTTACAGATGAGGATAATGTTGAAGTTATGTATTTATGCTATGTAGTTATTTAAGTATTTGTTGCAGTTTGCTTTGACAGCAGGTGTTACATTGCATAGTAGGATGACAGAAAGTTTTGGAAAGGACAGCTATGGAACACATTTTATACACATTTCACTACCTGTTAATTCGAAGTTCACTACTTTTCAGCATAGTGTGCGTTTCTTCTTTCAGTTCAATAATCCATTTTGTATATTTTTCCAGGAGAAGCTTTTCATGATACTTACTAAACCTGTTAGTTATTATACCTGTTCTAGTACTTGAATTTTCATTTTTTACCCATTTGTGTTTATGATTTATAAATGTGATCACATATACTGCCTTGTTACATAACCTTGCTACAGCTGACTCATGACGAATGACGTTACCTATCCTCATTTGCAGCAATAGGTCAAAAACAAATAGTGTTATGCCTCAGCAATTAATTATCGATCCCAACACAATGCATTGCTAAAAAAAAAAAAAAAAAATGTATTACCAGTCCCATATAATGTCACTAGTTTATGATAATTCTGAGTAATACTGATTAGCTCTGAATAGTATGTCACTTGAGTAATGACTTCTTAATGAGACAAATAAAATATATATATATAAAATAATACTTTGTCACTAGCTAATAACTGCCACTGTTTATTGTAATGAGACTACTTATAATGACCATGATTATTAATGCTATGACTGTAATTAACTGATTTTAATAATGACTTTGTAATGATCTGAATACTACTGAATGAGGAACACTGTTTATTGTAATGAGACTACTTATAATGCCCATGATTATTAATGCTATGACTGTAATTAACTGATTTTTAATAATGACTTCGTAATGATCTGAGTAATACTGAATGATGAACTATGTTTTATTCCATTCAATACTTGCTGGCCACTGAGTGCCAATAATTAATGTCAGTCGATGAATTGTTATTAATTATGCCATTAATTAGCTCTTGTTTTCAATGTTCATACTTTGTAATTAGAAAGCTAATGAACCTTAATTACTGTTTAATAATGCTATGTAATTAGGAGAAGGCTAATGATTCTTACTATATTAGAATGACAAATGATTAATTAACTGTAATTAGGAAAAGGCTAATGATTACTATTGGAATGACAAATGATTAATTAACTGACACATAATTAATTAACTATCCTATACTTTGTAACAGGAGAAGGCTAATGATTCTTACTATATTGGAATGACAAATGATTAATTAACTGTAATTAGGAGAAGGTTAATGATTCTTAATTATACTCTGTAACTGGAAAAGAATGTGATTGTTTCATAATGCTTTGTAATCAGGAAAAAGCTAATGATTATTACTATTGGAAGACAAATGATTAATTAATTATGCTATATTTTGTAACTGGAAAAGAATGCGATTATTTCATAATGCTTTGTAACTATGAAAAGAAGGCTACTGATTCCATGTAAAACAATTAATGAACATTTTTCTGTAATACTACATACTTGGTACAGAAATGTTCAATAACTGGGCTATGAATGCCACAAACTACTAATTAAGTCTGTAATTGTCAATATTATGTGACATAATGTCCTTTTCCTCATGAGCTAACTACCCTGAATTACTGCAATGTCCACTTGTCCTGTTTATCCCAGTGACCATGGAGCACTATATTTGGTTTTGCACTAATTCTACGTTGGTGTGCCTTGTAAGAGCGTGGTGTTGACACGACATGCTGTCCACCACCGTGAGCGATGAAGACATTATTATGGTCCCACTGTATGGTGTACCAAATGTACTGCCAAAATGAAAACATGGAACATTACTACGACCATTCAGTGTCTTGGCTACACTGATAAATTCTGATGGGAAAAGAACTTCAAGTTGTGTCACTTGGTGTTGTACTTCTGTGGAAAGATATGGACTTTCAGAACAGCTGTGTGCAATCTAAAGTGCTACAACCATGATGCAATCCTTCCCTTTCCTATCCTAATTCTTGTCACATAGTGAAATTTATTTTTTGCTAACATTATTTATGTTCATGGCTATACAATTTTTTTAGATTTGCTCAACTCCAGTGCGAGTACACTTATGTCACTTATCGATATGAGTTTTTTTTTTGCCATTATGTTTATTAATTGCGAAAATGCTAAAGACATTTTTTTTCGATTTGTTCTGAAGTACAGTATATGTACACTCTTGTCTTTTATATTGTATATACATTTTTATTTTAATGATATGTTCTGAACTACAGTACATGTGCACTTATGTTAGGCGTTAATATGTTTTCTACTGAACTTCAGTGCATGTGCACTTTTCTCATTTTTCAATATGATTTGTACTATTCTGTATATTCAATACTTCAATGCGTATGCACTTATGTCATTTGTTACTAATTGTATATACGTTTCATCATTTACTGATATGTTCTCAACTGCAGTGCATCTGCACTCATGTCACTTGTCAACATAATATTTTTTGCCAGTCTGTTTATTTGTTCTGAATATGCCAAAGAATTTTTTCAGTGCCTGTGCACTTTGTTATCTATCAAATAATTTGTATATACATTTTTCTGATTTGCTACGATGTTTTGTCCTCATATCTTGTTTTTGTCTTATATATTTTGTACTTAGTGCGTGTGCACAACATTTAATTTATGTAATACATCTAAATATTCTGTAAATTGTAGAAGTTTATTAATTAGAAAAAAATTTGCCGCGATTGGCAAGTCCAAATGACTCACCATCGCTGCCAAATTTTTGCCCCCCCAGTGGAGGGTTATGAAACACGTATGTAACGCAGCAGCGATGGCGAGGCATTGCAGCGTCTCTGACCAGAGAGCCTGCGCTTGACCGCGCGAGTGTTGCGAGCAGTTCGCTAGTTGTCGCTATGCAGAGCGGTACTCTGTCTGTAGTCGTGGCAGTCTGTAGCTCGAGTTAGTTACGAGCAGTTCGCTACTAGTCGTCATGTAGTGCAGTACGCTAATAGTCGTCATGCAGAGCGGTCGGTCAGTAGTAGCAGCCCAGTGCGGTTGTGTGATGTAGGCGGTCGGCAACACTGGTCAAGATGCTGAATGAGGTATACTGTTAATTAATATAATCATTAGATAATGTAAAAATTTATTTATTGTAATTATTCTCCAACAAGTGCCCCAATAATAATTTTTATTTCAAAAGCATTTTTTCAAAAAAAATTATTTTTTATGGAACTAAAGATTTCGTTGCACTTCCCATTTCATTCCACTTCTTTTAAAGAAAATTTTCAGTAAAATCACAGAAAAAAGGAATATTATCATTTGCAATGCAGTTCCTCCAAGCCGTGCGGAAAGATAAGAGTAGAAATTTGACATCCAGTTATTCTGAGGTAAGACTTTAATTCTGATTGTTTTGCACAGGGCCAAAGACCGATATTTCGGTTTATTTGAATTTTCTTATCACTGAATGGACTTTAATTTTTCGTGAGGAATTTATATTTGAGTCAGATTGCGAATTTCACATTTTTGTTGCCATTGTCAGTACATTTCATTGTGGGCAGGTTATGCTTAGCGCAATGTCCATTACCATCCCTAAATAATATTGTCCATTCTTTTAAATTTTGTGGGGAGGTTACAATGTGTTGAAGATTTTTTGACCTGTTGCACTTCCATGAGCACCAGTTAACTTAGCGTCTATGGAAGGTATATATATATATATATATATATATATATATATATATATATATATATACACTCCTGGAAATGGAAAAAAGAACACATTGACACCGGTGTCTCAGACCCACCATACTTGCTCCGGACACTGCGAGAGTGCTGTACAAGCAATGATCACACGCACGGCACAGCGGACACACCAGGAACCGCGGTGTTGGCCGTCGAATGGCGCTAGCTGCGCAGCATTTGTGCACCGCCGCCGTCAGTGTCAGCCAGTTTGCCGTGGCATACGGAGCTCCATCGCAGTCTTTAACACTGGTAGCATGCCGCGACAGCGTGGACGTGAACCGTATGTGCAGTTGACGGACTTTGGGCGAGGGCGTATAGTGGGCATGCGGGAGGCCGGGTGGACGTACCGCCGAATTGCTCAACACGTGGGGCGTGAGGTCTCCACAGTACATCGATGTTGTCGCCAGTGGTCGGCGGAAGGTGCACGTGCCCGTCGACCTGGGACCGGACCGCAGCGACGCACGGATGCACGCCAAGACCGTAGGATCCTACGCAGTGCCGTAGGGGACCGCACCGCCACTTCCCAGCAAATTAGGGACACTGTTGCTCCTGGGGTATCGGCGAGGACCATTCGCAACCGTCTCCATGAAGCTGGGCTACGCTCCCGCACACCGTTAGGCCGTCTTCCGCTCACGCCCCAACATCGTGCAGCCCGCCTCCAGTGGTGTCGCGACAGGCGTGAATGGAGGGACGAATGGAGACGTGTCGTCTTCAGCGATGAGAGTCGCTTCTGCCTTGGTGCCAATGATGGTCGTATGCGTGTTTGGCGCCGTGCAGGTGAGCACCACAATCAGGACTGCATACGACCGAGGCACACAGGGCCAACACCCGGCATCATGGTGTGGGGAGCGATCTCCTACACTGGCCGTACACCACTGGTGATCGTCGAGGGGACACTGAATAGTGCACGGTACATCCAAACCGTCATCGAACCCATCGTTCTACCATTCCTAGACCGGCAAGGGAACTTGCTGTTCCAAAGGGACAATGCACGTCCGCATGTATCCCGTGCCACCCAACGTGCTCTAGAAGGTGTAAGTCAACTACCCTGGCCAGCAAGATCTCCGGATCTGTCCCCCATTGAGCATGTTTGGGACTGGATGAAGCGTCGTCTCACGCGGTCTGCACGTCCAGCACGAACGCTGGTCCAACTGAGGCGCCAGGTGGAAATGGCATGGCAAGCCGTTCCACAGGACTACATCCAGCATCTCTACGATCGTCTCCATGGGAGAATAGCAGCCTGCATTGCTGCGAAAGGTGGATATACACTGTACTAGTGCCGACATTGTGCATGCTCTGTTGCCTGTGTCTATGTGCCTGTGGTTCTGTCAGTGTGATCATGTGATGTATCTGACCCCAGGAATGTGTCAATAAAGTTTCCCCTTCCTGGGACAATGAATTCACGGTGTTCTTATTTCAGTTTCCAGGAGTGTATATATATATCACTACGACACAGTGGTGCTCTCCGAAGCACAGTATGCAGCAGAGACACACTAATCCTAGGGCATACACGTATCAGACAACTAGAAAAAGTAGAACGGAAAATACTTAGCCAGCCGCAGTGGCCGAGCGGTTCTAGGCGCTTCAGTCCGGAACCGCGTTTCTGCTACGGTCGCAGGTCTGAAGCCTGCCTCGGGCATGGATGCGTGTGATGCACTTAGGTTAGTTAGGTTTAAGTAGTTCTACGTCTTGAGGACTGATGACCTCAGATGTTAAGTCCCACAGTGCTTAGAGCCATTTGAACCATTTTTGAAAATACTTAGGGAAAGATTTGGCGCAACTAACAGCAATGAAATATGGATCAAGAAACCTACAGAGGAACGATACAAACATACGGAGACAAGCACATAAAAGATTAGAAAACGCAGACTATAATTCTATGCCATCACACAGACTGGCCAGACAGATCTTTGACTGGGTAACCACTAGAAACAACAAATGGGTGGCGGAGGTAAAAAACGACCTGAACCAACTCAACATCACACCAGACACAATAAACGACAGAATAAAATTCAGAAACATCATTAAGAAAAGTAAACTACATGAGATGCTCTGTGACAAACGAACAGACGTAATATGGACCGAAGAACGCAAACAAGAACGCTGCCGAAAGACGAAAGAAATATGGGCAATCAAAAAGGCAACCAAGATGAAGCCGAAGACACGAAGCCGACAAGAAGCATGGACAGAAGACCGGAAACAGAAACACATTGAGCGAATGAGGGAAGTTTGGGCAGCAAGGAAGGCAGCAAAAGGAACTGGCCATGTAGTTTAGTCCAGCTGCGGTCTTTAAGGGGAAAACACCAATAATAATTATAGATGGGCTGACGAATGACAGTTCCTCTGACCACATACCGTGTGTTCCTTGTATGTTACAGGTTCTATGATTGACTCAGCGTACTGTAAGCAGAAGAATGGTTCGGTAATCGTGTCGGGAACAACCTGAGATGGTATTAGTGTATGGCCAAGCAGATGGAAACGGTCGAGAGTCAGTACGGCTACACCAGAGGAGGTGCCTGCACAGATACCAAGTACATAATACAACATTTTAAGCCCTTTCTGGGCGTTGGTGTGATCATCGCTCCTACCAGACACACGAACGTGCAGGGAGGCAGTGGACTGTGCGTACGCCAGATCTGGAGGACCGGGTTCTACTGGATATTGAGACGAACGCTATTACAAGCTCCAGACAAGTGGGCGGCCCACATGGTGTAAGTCTTAATACGATTATGTTGTGTCCTGTATCCCTATTACTTGCAACGAGTCCAAGGATTATCAGCACCGGATACTCTCTACGGGAAAGATTTTGTCGATGGTTTTTCCACCTGACCGTCACATTTCTGTCATCAGTCCCCTTTACCGACGTAGCAGCCTTTACCAGAACTGGCATCTTCAGTCTGCATAATTGTCATCTGTGGGCTACAGACACGGCACGTGGTGAGAGCAATTTTCATTCGTCGGCACTATCTACCGTGACAATGATGCATTTCCGGACACATGTTCACAGTACCTTTTTCTTTCATTTCCAGTCAGAAATCCGTCCGATTCAACTCTGTGGGTGTGTGGGTACATTTAATGTAATCTGGTGTAAAACTGACTGAGATGCATGGGCTAAGTATCGGCTACATGCAGGACGCGTTCGGCCTTGGCAGATGACGTCACACACATAGCGTGCAACTTAGAAAACGCTGCATTTGAGTTACATAACTACTAAAATACACTGAGTTATTTTACGTTAATTTTCTTTTTTCACACCTGTTCCCCCGAAAGATGTGACTCCAAGTTATTCGGTCGTGAAACGACGTAATTCACGAAATGCTGATAAACAAATTAAAATAAAAAATAAATTTAAGAAAACGTGGAAAAATCTTTGCTGAAAAATATTTTCGCTTCGAGGAACAGAATAATAGGATCCTTTCACAAGGACGGGGTGCGACATAAACGTTGAAATCTGGCTTTTATCATTCAATTTTTCTCCTCTTCTTGAAGCCTAATGAAATTCCAACAAGTAGAAAAATTCACACATCTCGGACGCAATCTTTAAACGAGTTCTATTCAAGAGTAAACGTTTTTCTTTTCTGTCCTTCATTTACGGTGTCGATGTTATTGCTCTTTTGTATGTATGAAGCAAAATTAGAGTTTGGCGTCCCGTCGAGGATAGTGTCACTAGAGACGGACTACGAGCTCGGGTTGAAGGAAGAAAAAGATGGAGATCGGCCCTATCATTTCCACAGGGAGCATCCTGAAATTTGGGGTAAGCGAGTTTGCGAAAGCAAGGAAAACCTCAATGAGAATTGCGTGACAGCTACCTGAATCGCTACCATCCAGAATACTACGTAGTCGAGAGTCTTAGCGCCTCGCCACCTCCTTCGCTCCTTTTCATTGATTCCATATTACTGACCACGAGTGTCACGATGCAACACACAGTGTGACCCAAAAGTCTGATAATATTTGAAAACGCACTAATTCACGAAATAATGCAGACAGAGGGGTAAAACTAGACACACATGTGTTAAATGACATGGGGTTTTGTTGAATCTAAAAACGAGTGCAAAAACCGACCTACAGATAGCGCTAGACAGCAACACGTCAGTGACGCCGCATGAGAATCGTGTTTAAAATGAGCTCTAATGGGAGCCAGTCACATGCGCCAGCCATCGCGGCTTGTTGACGTTAGCAGAGAAGTTGCTATTAGCTAAGCTTTATTATCAGAACGGAGAATCCGCTACTGGACCTTACGTAAGAACGGTATTAGTACGGGTAAAGGTCCGATGACAAGTGTCACTGTGAAGAAAATGATCGCGCAGTTCGAACCTACCGGTTGCTTAGACGATCGTCCGCATAATGGGCTATCGGACGCGAGTGCTACTGCTGCTCGGACAGTTCAGGAAGAAATGGAGACTTTAACGGATTCATCTCCGCATGGTGAAGTAAAAGCTCGTGAGTTGTAAGTCGCACCTGCACCACACGCACTACTGTTTGGAGAGCACTAAGGCGTATCCTCCAATGATATCCGCACAAAATCCAGTGTCATCATGAGGTGTTAGCCACCACGCGGAGAGCACTTGTGCTGCTGGCATTTAAAAAGGAAGGGGGGAGGGGGGAGGGATGATGACGACTGGTTGTGTAACGCTCTCCGAGGGTCTGTCAACACCCGCATCCGCACAATTTGGGCTAACGAAAATCCTAGAACTGTCGTGGAAACCCGACTGTATGACAAAAGTCGCGGTAAGGTTGAGGATATGCCACGTCAATCGTGATCAGACTATTTTTCATCGATGAAATGCAGAGCGCTGCTTTTCAGACTGTCATCTTAATGGGTGTGAGGTACGCCATTGTGTTACAGAATCGTATCACCCGCAGTCCGGTTGCTAAACACATGCCGGAAGGTGCGACTTTTAATCAAGATGGCGCTCCACACCATATCGCTACATAAGTGTGAAAGACACCGTGCGCACATCCTTAGATGAGGATCGCGTACTGAGCCACCACTTCACCACTTCCGTCAAGCTTGGCCTCCCGTATCTCAGTCCTTGTGATTAGTTGTGAGTTTACCTGAACGCGCAAGCATGCCGCAGTTGTCCGACCTCAAAAAAATTGTTCAAATGGCTCTGAGCACTATGGAACTTAACTTCTGAGGTCATCAATCCCCTAGAACTTAGAACTACTTAAACCTAACTAACCTAAGGACATCACACACATCGATGCCCGAGGCAGGATTCGAACCTGCGAATGTAGCGGTCGCGCGGTCCCAGACTGTAGCGCCTAGAACCGCTCGGCCACTCCGGCCGGCTGTCCGACCTCATTAGGAATGCTAACAGACAACATTCGGCGTCAATTACTGATGCGTTTTGCAGTGCTGTTCTCAACATAGTCCCTGGGCTGCATACATTGTTGATGAACGACGGCCGACATGTCGAGTGTTTGTTACAGTAAACATCACCTTTGCTAAAAATAAATTGTTACGATAATTATTGCTTTTTTTCATACAAAGCTCAGTCTGTTGGTCATTTTGTGCACTTTTTTTTCTGTTTCAATAAAACGTTATGTCGTTTGAAGCATGTGTGTCAATTTTTACCTCTCTACATGCATCATTCTGTGAAATACGCGAATTTCAGATGTTAACGGACTTTTGGGTCACTCTGTACACACAGGGCTGGCAGAGCAAGAATTTTGAGGCTCCTGAACAAGTTCACAGTTTTGAAAATCGTATTGCAGATCATAATGAAGGAGTTTACCCTGCCTGTGAGACTGAGTAACGCTTAAAGACCTACTCCTTCAGACATCTTGGAGTAAGCCCCTAATAGCTAATCATAATGTAGAAACTACATCGGATAGCGATATGCACCTGAACAGATGGCGGTAGTATCGCTTGTACAAGGTATAAAAGGACAGTGCATTGGAGGGGCTGCCATTTGTACTCAAGTGATCCACGTGAAAAAGTTTCCGACGTGACTGTGGGGCGCGCGACGCCAATTGATAGACTTTGAACGAATGGTAGTTCGAATTAGACGCATTGGACATTCCATTTCGGAAATCGTTACGGAATTAAATATTCGAGATCCACTGCGTCAAGAGGGTGACGAGGACACCAAATTTAAAGCATTACTTCTCACCACGGACAACGCAGTGGTCGACGGCCTTAACGGCAGAAAGCGGCGGCGTTCGCGTAGTGTCAGTGCTAACAGACAAGCAAAACCACGTGAAATCACTGCAGAAATCAATGTGGGACTTACGACTGACGTATCAGTTAGGACAGTTCTGCGAAATTTGGTTTCATGGGGCTATGGGAGCAGACGACCGACGCCAAGTGGCTTTGCTAATAGCACACCGCCTGCAGCGCCTCCCCTGGGATCGTGACCATATCGGTTGGACCCTAGACTGCTGGAAAACTGTGGCCTGGTCAGATGAGTCCCGATTTCAGTTGGTAAGAGCTGACAGTAGGGTTCGAGAGTGGTGCAGCGCAGACACCATGAAGGCATCGAACAAAATTATCAACAAGGCACTGTGAGATTTATTTGTTAAAGTTCTTCTAAACTCGTGTTTGTATTATTCGAAACTCGTATAAGTGCCTGGCTGGTATCTGAGAAATGTGTAACACTTATTCTGTTATGGAAGTATGTAAATATCAGTGCAGGGCAACCGAACTGTTTTAAAACTAAATTTTGAACGCAAGCATGCGGAGCTCATGCTGCACGATGTGTAGACAGAACATCAAACAATTCGCCTGCCAGAGAGAAATCCGTTTTCAATGACGTTTACATACGGTATTTGACTGCAAGACAATTGACTCAGATTAAAATGTTGGCCCTGAGTATTGTTTATCTTTATCTTTTGTCTTCCAAACAGTGACTATTCCAGAACTATTAAGTTAATTACACAGCAAATGAACATAAAATTTTACGCATCAGACTTTTTTACAAAACTTATTTTTTTAATTTTATTTTTTGCTTGAAAACACTCAAGATAGCACTTTAGAGAGACCTTCTACTGGTATTAAGTCTCTGAACCAGTATATTATTTTCACAAATACCGCTCTCACTATCAGTGTGCCTTACAATGAACATGAATTTTGATGGTAATTGAATCTGTTGGCCTACCTGTGACAACGGAACGCTAGTATGTTCTGCAACCTGTTACTATTAAGATAATGATGAAAAGTTCAAAAATCAAATTTCATTTACCCTATTTGCGATGTACAATGCAAGACGGTATCTTATTACTTAAATGCTTCTACATCACAAAACTCGTGATGTGCAGTGCGAGTATACAAAAAACCTTCATAAAGGTAAAGAATGGAAAATAGGGAACTAAACGTAACGACTGATAAATAAAAACAAGACTCCAAGATAAACTATGCTTCATTAAGCCAGCACAAAAATGCACACTTCCATAATGTTCTCACAACTAGACAAGTTAGCAAAATACTTCTTAATAATTTTCCTGTGCTCAGTTACTTTCCTTGATGCTTGTTTCAATTGTAACACAAAACCGTATATTGCATTCATAAATTTCTACACCAAACTTCAATCATACAGAATGTTCTATCAGTAAGGAACTACATAATTACAAATACAAAAAAAACTGAAGTACCTTACAAGTTGGCTTACATAATACCTCCAATGATACAATCCCACTTACATACTATTTTTCATCAAAATACATATTGCAAAATACTTTTTAAGTGCTGCCTTCACTGCGTTGCAGGCCAGCTTCCATACTTTTCAAACCAAGTACGTTGACAGGATGTCTAACACACATTACACACTGCTATTCTCTGACTTATACTAACATCTTTGGTCTCGAAACACAGAGCTTACAAAGAATATGATTATGATTGCATCTACGATGTTACACTACAGATGTTGAGTACATTTATCAGAATCGCAGCTTCATTCACAATTATGGCCAAAACGACTTGAAAATCAGCATGCAAATTTGACTATTCCCTTTCAACAGCGCAAGCTGGTGGCGGCTCCATAATGGCGCGAGCTTTGTTTTCATGGAATCGACTGGGGCCCCTGGTCCAACTGAACCGATATTTCGGCTGATTGGGATCATTTGCAGCCATTCATGGACTTTATGTTCCCAAACAAGGAAGGGATTCAGAATGAGATTTTCACTCTGCAGCGGAGTGTGCGCTGATATGAAACTTCCTGGCAGATTAAAACTGTGTGCCCGACCGAGACTCGAACTCGGGACCTTTGCCTTTCGCGGGCAAGTGCTCTACCATCTGAGCCACCGAAGCACGACTCACAGCCGGTCCTCACTGCTTGACTTCTGCCAGTTTGAAAGGTAGGAGACGAGATACTGGCAGAAGTAAAGCAGTGAGGATCGGGCGTGAGTCGTGCTTCGCTAGCTCAGATGGTAGAGCACTTGCCCGAGTTCGAGTCCCGGTCGGGCACACAGTTTTAATCTGCCAGGAAGTTTCAAGGAAGGGATTGTTATGGATGACAATGAGCCATGTCACTGGGGCACAATCGTTCGTAATTGGTTTGAAGAACATCCTGGACAGTTTGAGCGAATGATCTGGCCACCCAAATCGCCCGACGACGGGCATAATCAAGAGGTCAGTTCTTGGAAAAATTTCTGCACCAGCAACACGTTTGCAATTATGGAAGGCTATAGAGGCAGCATGATTCGATATTTCGGCTGACGACTTCCAATGACTTGTTGAGTCCATGCCACGTATAATTACTCTACTAATGCGGGCAAAAGGCTATCTGACACGATGTTAGGAGGTATCCCATGACTTTTGTCAGCCTAGTGTATACTGATGAGCCAAAACATCATGACAATACGTAATAGCAGGTTGGTCAACCCGTGAAAAGAAATACAGCATTGGTTCTGCGTGGTATGGATTCTACATATCTCCTTGTTAGGTTTCCGGAGGTGTGTGGTACCAGGTGCCTATGCACATTTTAGGCAACCCCTGTAAATTAAGGGTCGGTGGTTTGTTGGCGCGGCGTTGTAGTCCAATAGCATCTTAGATGAGCTAGATGGATTGAGATGAGGCTAATTTTGTGGTCAAGACATCAAGCTATCTTCACTATCATGCTCCTCAATCCACTGTAACACGAATCTAACACTCGGGCACGGACAGTTATCCTGATGGAAAATGCCATCGCCATCGGGAAGACACGAAGCATGAAAATATGCAGGTGGATCGCAAAACTATTCGCGTAGCCCATAGATTTCATGGTGTCTCCTACGGATGGTCGCATGAATGTGCCAGTAGCATAAGAGTGCCCACACTGGCCTGCGTTCATGGCTTAATGCACATTTCGAGCAGCAGTTTCGGACACGACCATCGACCAGATTGAATAAGAAACTTCGTACGAGCGGACGAAATGTTTCCACTGCTCCACGATCCGATCTGATGACTCCGTTCCCACAGCGATCGCAATTGATGACGTCGTTGTGTAAAGATAGAAATACGTAGCGATCATTTGCTGCTAAACAACGTGCACGGTGCCTATCAAGCTCTGTAATTCGTTGTCAGATCTGCCATTTATCGACACCTGTTCTGCTTCACAGACCAGGAAAGCCGCCGACCTCCACATTCTGTCACGAACAGTGGAGTTCCACAGTCTGCTGGAACTCCAATGTTCGTGAAAGAACGTGGAGCATACTGTGGCCTACTCGTGGTCTCACCGACCTTCAGTCACTTTTCAAAGATGTTCACAACATTGGCACGCTCACAGCCGATCAGTTTCCCCTTTCCCGAGATGCTCGGTCTCCGGTGCAAAGTTAGTTGCTAATGATCGTTTTTAGGGTCGCTTATGTCACTGGTTTTCCCAATTTGCGGTCCACATCATCGCTGCAATGATTTACTATTCGTCTCTGCTCCTCTTATATGCTTTCCCTGCCGCGTCTTCTGCCTGTAGCGCAAAGAGGCGGTACTCAAACTCGAAGTGGGCAGTGTTCATAATGTTTTGAGCCATGAGTGCATATGACTCCAAATTCATAAACTTACTTCGAAAACGGCAAGATATACGCAGAATTACGATGTAGGGGGAGTAATTCTGAGCAAAATTAAAAGTCGTGTTAAGGAAAGAAGTAGGTACAAAATTACGATGAACAAGAAACTGTACAGTCATATACAGGGGACAGAGAAAATATCTAAACACGTAAAACACAATACAATACCATTCTTTTCCTTTCATTTCCGGTCAAACCCTGTGTATCACAAATTTGAGCGCAATCGGAAAAGACGAGTAAGTGCGGTCCTCTTGTTAGAGTGAACGATAAAGACGTTCCGCAAAAGTCGACCTGGAGAAAGCGCTCGACAATTTCAAATGGTGCGGTGCAAGATGTTCGAAATTCTGAGAACAATAGGGGTAATCTATAGGGAATGTCGGGTAATACTCAGTATATAGAAGAACGAAGAAGGAACAACAAGACTTGATGACCAACAACGAAGTGTTGGGATTAAAAAGGGTGTAAGACAGGGAAGTAGTCTTTCGCCTCTATTCTTCAATCCATACATCAAACATGGGATTAAACTTCAAGGTGGGAGGATATGGCTCTGAGCACTATGGGACTTAACATCTGTGGTCATCGGTCCCCTAGAGCTTAGAACTACTTAAACCTAACTAACCTAAGGACATCACAAACATCCATGCCCGAGGCAGGATTCGAACCTGCGACCGTAGCAGTCGCGCCGTTCCGGACTGCGCGCCTAGAACCGCTAGACCACCGCGGCCGGCTGGGAGGATATCTATGATAAAATTCACTGATGACATTGTTATCCTCAGTGAAAGTGAAGAAGAAATACAGAATCTGTTGAATGGAATGAACAGTTTAATGAGTAAAAATGGTTCAAATGGCTCTGAGCACTATGGGACTTAACATCATGCCCGAGGCAGGATTCGAACCTGTGACCGTAGCGGTCACGCGGTTCCAGACTGAAGCCAGCTGCTTAATGAGTAAAGAATACGGATGAAGAGTAAATCGAAGAAGGGCGAAAGTAATGAGAAGTAGTAGAAATGAGAACAGCGAGAAACTTATCAAGATTGTTGGTCACTAAGCGGATGTAGTTAACGGGGGCAGGACGTCAAACGGGCCGACTTGGAGCAGGAGAGGCACCACAGAACATTTTAATTTCCACTGTCTATACTTTTGCAAATAAACTCATAAAACTCTGTCACCATGACCGGGAAGGATTCAGGACTCACACTCATAACAGTCGAAGTTCAGAAACATAACAAAATTTTTTTTTACAATGAAATGAACACCCTTAGCTGCTTACAGGCGTTGACATCCGTCAACGGGGACGGATGAAAATGTGTGCCCCGACCGGGACTCGAACCCGGGATCTCCTGCTTACATGCAGACGCTCTATCCATCTTTTTTTTTTTTTTAATCTCATTTTGTTCGCTTCTATTCGTTGCAGCTGCTCGGCGCGGACGTCGTAAGACATCCGTTTAAGTTCGTTGATGATCGATTAGCTCAGTTTTTTTTATTACAGAGGGCTGGTAACCCTCTGACCGAACACGCTGAGCTACCGTGCCGGCTGCTTGACCGTCTTCTTCTTCTGTGCCGATGCACAAACAGTGGCCGAACTCTTACGGGAATCGGCAACGCGCCGCGAGTAATGAGTATAATGGGCGGGGGCACTACGAATGTAGTGCGGGACAATACGTTGAGAATGTGGGTTTCGCAGGTGGCGTACCAGAGATAAATCCCTGCAATCGCGCTATCCTCTGTGGCTCAACTGGATAGAGCGTCTTCCATGTAAGCAGGAGATCCCTGGTTCGAGTACCGGACGGGGCACACATTTTCATATGTCCCCGTTGACGTCTTAGTATATATAAAAGTTCTTTTACGTGTGAAATTTCATCATTTTTTCACTTACTACAGGCTGCATTTGTTGCCAGAGATTCTTCTATGAATTTTACACAGCATACAAACCATACTTCCAAGAGTATGAAACTGTTGAATTTATTTAATTTATGAAAAAATGAATGAGCTGCTACATCTTAAACTTCGTGTTTATAAAAATACTCAAATTTTGTGGTGATTATCTCAATTTCTACCACAGTTTTTAATAGATTTGGGAAATTGTAGAGTTATAGGATAAGTAAGGTTTGTATGCCTCTATGAGTGTGACTCCTGAATCCTTCCTGGTCATGCTGACAAAGTTTTACGAATTTATTTGTAAAAGTGTAGACAGTGGAAATTAAAATGTTCCGCGATGCCTCTCCTGCTCCAAGTCGGCCCGTTTGACTTCTTACCCCATTAAGGAATTTTACTATCTAGGAACTAAGGGAGACATAAAAAGCAGACTAACATTGGGAAAAAGGCATTGCTTGCCAAGAGAAGTCTATTACTATCGAACATAGGCCTTAAATTTCAGGAAGAAATTGCTGAGAATTTACTTGCAGAGCACAGCATTGTATAGAAGTGAGACAGGGACCTTGGGAGAACTGCAACAGAATATAATGGAAGCATTTGAAATGTGGTGCTGCAGAAGAATGTTGAAAACAAAGTGGACTGATAAGGTAGCGAATGAGTGAGAAGGTTCTCCGCAGAAACGACGAGGACAGGAATACGAAAAACACCGACAAGAAGAGGGGTCACGATGATAGGACATCTGTTGAGATATCACGAGATAATCTACATGGTACTAGAGGGAACCGTAGAGGGAAAAAACTGTAGAGGAGAAGGCGAAGCATCCAGCAATTAATTGAGAACGTAGGTTGCAAGAGCTACTCTGAGATGAAGAGGTCGACACAGGAGAGCAATTCGTGGCAGACCGCATCAAGCCATTTTGAAGACTGATGACTGAAAAAAAGGAAAATAAGAATAATACGCACCGTTGCTGGAATTTAATGGCGCGGATTATTCATTGTAAGTATTCAAAACATTTTACATTTAATAATAATTTGTTTACATCACTTAAAATCGTCGTAAGGCACAATAGCAATTAAAAAGACGGTGTCTCACATTTTGTTTTGGTTGTAGGGCGCCACCACCCCAAGAAAGTTTCATCAAACAAAACACGAAATGTAATGTAAAAGGTGAACTAGCCGACTGAAGATGAACCTATCGGTTCGAAAACGGTAACGGCACTGTTTAAATAAATAAATAGCATAATAAAAAGTGGCTGGTTGTTTTAATCTTCTGTGGAAGAGTGAACCTATATTTTGTACACAGCCATGGGCTCAAAATGTCAGTTTTTTTTTACAAAATAGCAGTAGCCCCATGGACTTCTACACCAGCAGAGATAGGAACGTAAATGTGTTCCCATAAATTTGATTCTGCCATGTTGAAGAAAATGTTAATGATGTTACTTATCTGTGCTTCTCAGAATTTCCATAGCACTTAATTCTTTGTCTGTTTCTTAGTTATAACAGATAAGTTACTACAACACTCTGCACTCTCAGACGTAATTTTAATCTGCCTGCCTCTGGCATTTTTTATCAAATACGTTGAGCTGCAGTTCGCTGTGTTACTGTTTAATAGTAGGAAACGGAATTTGTCTTCAAATCAGAGCCAAAACAAATCCACCCATACGTTAACTATTTTATCATGTCATTAGAATTTCAGCTCGAAGTACTTTTCCTTAAATAAATACATCCCGGTGAAGTCAAAACAGATTGCTTGAACAAGAAATGGAGTATCGGACATGAAATGAGTCACAGAAACTTTAGTTGCCAAAATTTCCGTTACACCTATTAAAACATTTGCACCAAGGTTATGAAATTTATCACATCAAAAATCTGCAAACAAATATAGTCAACACCTACATGAGGTTTTACCTTATAAGAAAAGTTACTTTTACCTTGGTGCTATTCCTTCTGTCGTCCCACCTGAACAATGCACTGCATACAGTTTCGACTAAGGACGTACTGTTTCCTTTCACTTCACGTTGTAATTATGACTCAGTTTAATACTTCCAGCAGCAAAAACATTTGTACTTAGGTGTTATTCACTTCCCATTGATTTTCTTGCACAAAGCAACGTTTTCTAAAAGATCCTGAGGAAGATCCCAGCAGAGGGGTCGAAACGTAGAACATTTTAGAAGAAACATGATGCGGCCTAATAACCCAGAAGATTTTAACTTCAATGACAATTGCCACGAAAGCCTGCAGACTTACATAAAACGTTAATTTCTATTTATGTAGCGTTTTCAGTCAATTTTTTTCATAATGGTAGTGAAGTCTTGTGCAATATTTGATTAGGCCAACAATTCGTTTAACAGGCAAGACTTTTTTAAGCATGACATCATTTTGCTAACAAATGTTTCAGGTTTAAGTTATTGACTGAGGGGCTCAGGGGCAATATCGTTGCCGAGGAGGGACGAATCGTCATCTGTTTAATAATTTGTATTTAGTTGTGAATGTTTAAATGTTCCTACTTTTACTGATAAAGGTAATCCATATCATAAACGTACGAACAGTGTATTAATTACAGTGTCCTTTTTTTTTTTTTTTTTTTTGCCCACAATGCGAACACCGGAACCTCCTTTTACATAATCGTAAATACTGGAAACGGTTTTTCGATTAATGATTTACATATGAAGGTTTTGACCCCTGCCCTGGAAGTGAAGCATTGGTCAGGAAATATACTTTAGACAGCATTTTTGACTAAATTTTATGACAATGAGGCCTCTACTGCAGGGACAGAACTAAAGCAAGATGAAAAATCAGTAATTTTTAATTTATCTCATTCCACTTGACAATGTTCTATTTCATGTTTTGTTAACAACATTGTATCTTCTAATCTAGGCAATGGTTTGAGAATGAACGAGAGGTCGTGAATAAAAATATTATTTGCAACTCTGAGAGAAACCTTGATTAATAAATTACAAATTTTTAATTTCCCTCTTCGTTGGCACCTAACGGAAAAAATAAAAAGCCGCCATTTCATAGAAATAGCGGACCAGTATAATCTACATAGGAACAGTTAAATGTAAGACGCATTTTATTTGTGGTTGTTATGCACAAGTTCCAATCGCTTCAGTGTTTAATTTCGTCTGAAGCTACACTTAGCTAAAGTTTGATTTAGGATGTACAGAAATCCATGAGAAGCACAATAACTAGTGTTGTTATGAAAGCACCTATAGTCATGAAACTGAGAGAAAGTATTCAGTAACAAAATGTGCAGTAAATACATGAAGGTGCTACAGAGAAATTTTAAAACGAGAAGCTATGATTAATTGATTTATGTTGGTCCTCAGATCGAAAATTCTATAAATGACGAGGATTTTGAGACTATAAAATGCTAAAATTATCTTACTCGCCACAACACTTTCCTTACTACATTATTAAAAAAAAGAAATGCACCATGGAAGAGTTACGCAAATGATTCACTAATCGATATTTATTCAGATATCGACGAATGATGCAAAATTGTAAACTTTGGCGTCCGATGGATGAATGTGTGACGATGCAGTACATTGTCACCAAGGAGCTAGCAAGGATAGTAAGCAGGGCAAAAAGTCTTTGCAAATTTGATTCCGTGCACTTAGTTGGACAGAACAACGCCTCGTAGACAGTGCAGATGTCAGCATTTGAGAGAGAAAGTGTAGTTGGGCTCAAAGAAGCCGAATGAAGTAATTGGCGAATCTCTCAACATTTGAAAAGGATCGATGCCACTATTTGACCATTGGCAGGAATGGGTGAACCAAGGTCGAGCAGCGTCGAGAAAGAAGCGGTCGCCTTAGAGAGACGACAGAACTTCAGGACCGATCAATCGTCAGAGTGACGCTCAGACATCCGCATTCACCATCATCGTCGATCCGACGTGTAACTGGTACTTGAGTAACCACAATGACCGTTAATAGGTGGCGCACAGAAAGGGGGCTAAGCACACGGCATCCCTTGCACGTACTACCATTGACCTGTGTACACCAATAAACCTGTTTGCACTGATGTTGGGCACATTCGACCTGGAATCTTGCTGACTGGAGTAGAATTGTCTTCAGTGACGAATCGTGTTTGGAATTTAGCCCCGATGACCAGTGAAGACATGTCTGGAGGCGACCACGACAGCAGTGGGATACCAGCCTAACTGTTGCCGGCCATACGGCCCGACAACCAGTAATATGGTGTCCACATAAATATAAGTAAATACACTACTGGCCATTAAAATTGCTACACCAAGAAGAAATGCAGATGATAAACGGGTATTCATTGGACAAATATATTATACCAGAACTGACATGTGATTACATTTTCACGCAATTTGTGTGCATAGATCCTGAGAAATCAGTACCCAGAACAACTACCTCTGGTCGTAATAACGGCATTGATACGCCTGGGCATTGTATCAAACAGAGCTTGGATGGCGTGTACAGGTACGGCTGCCCATTCAGCTTCAACATGATACCATAGTTCATCAAGAGTAGTCACTGGCGTATTGTGACGAGCCAATTGCTCGGCCACCAATGACCAGACGTTTTCAATTGGTAAGAGATCTGGAGAATGTGCTGGCCAGGGCAGCAGTCGAACATTTCCTGTATCCAGAAAGGCCCGTACAAGACCTGCAACATGTGGTCGTGCATTATCCCGCAGAAATGTAGGGTTTCGCAATGATAGAATGAAGGGTAGAGCCACGGGTCATAACACATCTGAAATGTTACGTCCAGTGTTCAAAGTGCCGTCAATGCGAACAAGAGGTGGCGGAGAGTGTAACCAATGGCACCCCATACCATCACACCGGGTGATACGCCACTAAGGCGACGACAAATAGACGCTTCCAATGTGCGTTCACCGCGATGTCGCCAAACACGGATCCGACCATCATGATGCTGTAAACAGGACCTGGATTCATCCGAAAAAATGACGTTTTGCCATTCGTGCACCCAGGTTCGTCGTTGAGTACACCATCGGAGGCACTCCTGTCTTTGATGCGGCGTCATGGATAACCGCAGCCATGGTCTAAGAGCTGATAGTCCATGCAGCTGCAAGCGTCGTCCAACTGTTCGTGCAGGTGGTTGTTGTCCTGCAAACGTTCCCATCTGTTGACTCAGGGATCGAGACGTGGCTGCACGACCCGTTACAGCCAGGCGGATAAGATGCCTGTCATCTCGACTGCGTGTGATTCGAGGCGATTGGGATCCAGCAGGGCGTTCCGAATTACCCTCCTGAACCCACCGATTCCATATTCTGCTAAGAGTCATTGGATCTCGACCAACGCGAGCAGCAGTGTCGCGATACGATAAACCGCAATCGCAACAGGCTACAATCCGACCTTTATCAAAGTCGGAAACGTGATGGTACGCATTTCTCTTCCTTGCACGAGGCATCACAAAAACGTTTCACCAGGCAACGCCGGTCAACTGCTGTTTGTGTATGAGAGATCGGTTGGAAACTTTCCTCATGTCAGCACGTTGTACGTGTCGCCACTGGCGCCAACCTTGTGCGAATGCTCTGAAATGCTAATCATTTGCATATCACAACATCTTCTTCCTGTCGCTTAAATTTCGCGTCTGTAGCACATCTTCGTGGTGTAGGAATTTTAATGGCCAGCAGTGTACTTCTGGCAATACCAGCCATGACCTTCTTCTTCTATGCGGATGCGCACATATTCCCCGAACTCTTACGGGACTTGCTAAGAATGTATTCCACGAGTAATGGATGTGTTGGCGTGGGACACTACGAATGTAGTGTGTGGACATACAAGGAGAGAATGTGGGTCTCGCGGGAGGCGTGCGCGAGATAGTCCCTGCAGTCGCACTATGTGCCCTCGGTGACTGCCGGCCGAAGTGGCCGTGCGGTTAAAGGCGCTGCAGTCTGGAACGGCAAGACCGCTACGGTCGCTGGTTCGAATCCTGCCTCGGGCATGGATGTTTGTGATGTCCTTAGGTTAGTTAGGTTTAACTAGTTCTAAGTTCTAGGGGACTAATGACCTCAGCAGTTGAGTCCCATAGTGCTCAGAGCCATTTTTGAACCCTCGCTGACTCAGATGGATAGAGCGTCTGCCATGTAAGCAGGAGATCCCGGGTTCGAGTCCCAGTCGGGGCACACATTTTCACCTGTCCCCGTTGATATATATCAACGCCCGTCAGCAGCTGATGGTATTAAAAATTAATTCTACCAGTAATGATGGTCTGGGGTGTCACATAATTTGATACCAGGATCCCTTTGGTTGTCATCTGCGGCAACTTTACGACATAGTGCCCCTTTATGTTGACCTTCATGGCAAGCCACCCTGGGCTTCCAGTTCAGCAAGATAATGCCGGGCGGCCTGAGAGTTTTTATAGTTTATATTCGTGATTGCCAGTCCATATCTTGGCCAGAAATATCGATAGGGCTCTCCCCGATTGAGAACGTTTGAAGCAGCTCGGGAATCTGACGATCTAAAGGGCTAAATTGTCAGAATGTGGCTCGATATCCCTCAGAAAGACGCCCAATAACTCTATCAAACAATGCCAAGCCGAGTAACTGCTTGCGTAAGGGTCAGAGGTGGACCAGCGTGTTAATGATTAGCTCAATTAGTGAAGCTCTTTCTCTTGACTAAATCATCCAATATCTCTAAAACTGTAATTATTCGTTTGTCTGTCCATTTACATCACATCTAACGATGTCAGTCTTATTCAGTTGATTCCTTCGTGGTGCATCGTTTTTTTCGTGGGGCGTAATAATCGTTTTTCGACATATTATGCTTCTTGCTTTAATATCATTTCTGTATCCGTACTGCATTTAGTAACAGTCATGAGTGGTAAACTCCAGATTAGCGCAAAAACGAGACGTGATGGATAACTGCGAATTCGTTACTGACAACATTAATTTTTTTTTTTAATCTTTTGAAGATGTCTCTGATAACGTCGTACTTCTTGCCAAACTAATACATGATCTTCAACTTCTGTGTGAACCGTCTACCGGATGCTACATAGTCTAGCAAAAAGGGGAGCTCATCGTAGAAAATGTAATTCTGGCGTTTCTAAAAATTATACACAGAAATAACTGTTAATGAGATATTTCGCATTTGCCTGACACATGGTAGAAACGATAACAGCCTAAGTAATATTTTGAAACTCGTAGGAATAACGTTAATTGCAGTGCTAGATACGTAATACTGATATAGTAGCTGTGGCCGAGCGCTTCTAGGTGCTTCAGTCTGGAACCGCGTTGCTGCTACGTTCGCAGGTTCGAATCCTGCCTCGGGCATGGATGTTTCTGATGTCCTTAGGTTAGTTAGGTCTATGTCTAGGGGACTGATGACCTCAGATGTTAAGTCCCATAGTGCTTAGAGCCATTTGGACCATCTGATATACACTCCTGGAAATTGAAATAAGAACACCGTGAATTCATTGTCCCAGGAAGGGGAAACTTTATTGACACATTCCTGGGGTCAGATACATCACATGATCACACTGACAGAACCACAGGCACATAGACACAGGCAACAGAGCATGCACAATGTCGGCACTAGTACAGTGTATATCCACCTTTCGCAGCAATGCAGGCTGCTATTCTCCCATGGAGACGATCGTAGAGATGCTGGATGTAGTCCTGTGGAACGGCTTGCCATGCCATTTCCACCTGGCGCCTCAGTTGGACCAGCGTTCGTGCTGGACGTGCAGACCGCGTGAGACGACGCTTCATCCAGTCCCAAACATGCTCAATGGGGACAGATCCGGAGATCTTGCTGGCCAGGGTAGTTGACTTACACCTTCTAGAGCACGTTGGGTGGCACGGGATACATGCGGACGTGCATTGTCCTGTTGGAACAGCAAGTTCCCTTGCCGGTCTAGGAATGGTAGAACGATGGGTTCGATGACGGTTTGGATGTACCGTGCACTATTCAGTGTCCCCTCGACGATCACCAGTGGTGTACGGCCAGTGTAGGAGATCGCTCCCCACACCATGATGCCGGGTGTTGGCCCTGTGTGCCTCGGTCGTATGCAGTCCTGATTGTGGCGCTCACCTTCACGAAGCCAAACACGCATACGACCATCATTGGCACCAAGGCAGAAGCGACTCTCATCGTTGAAGACGACACGTCTCCATTCGTCCCTCCATTCACGCCTGTCGCGACACCACTGGAGGCGGGCTGCACGATGTTGGGGCGTGAGCGGAAGACGGCCTAACGGTGTGCGGGACCGTAGCCCAGCTTCATGGAGACGGTTGCGAATGGTCCTCGCCGATACCCCAGGAGCAACAGTGTCCCTAATTTGCTGGGAAGTGGCGGTGCGGTCCCCTACGGCACTGCGTAGGATCCTACGGTCTTGGGGTGCATCCGTGCGTCGCTGCGGTCCGGTCCCAGGTCGACGGGCACGTGCACCTTCCGCCGACCACTGGCGACAACATCGATGTACTGTGGAGACCTCACGCCCCACGTGTTGAGCAATTCGGCGGTACGTCCACCCGGCCTCCCGCATGCCCACTATACGCCCTCGCTCAAAGTCCGTCAACTGCACATACGGTTCACGTCCACGCTGTCGCGGCATGCTACCAGTGTTAAAGACTGCGATGGAGCTCCGTATGCCACGGCAAACTGGCTGACACTGACGGCGGCGGTGCACAAATGCTGCGCAGCTAGCGCCATTCGACGGCCAACACCGCGGTTCCTGGTGTGTCCGCTGTGCCGTGCGTGTGATCATTGCTTGTACAGCCCTCTCGCAGTGTCCGGAGCAAGTATGGTGGGTCTGACACACCGGTGTCAATGTGTTCTTTTTTCCATTTCCAGGAGTGTAGTAGTCAAAAGTTAAAACCAGTGATTCATTTCGGCTGTAAATGAGAAAAACTATGAGTCTCAGTTATACGTATCCGCAGAAACTGACCCAAGCAGAGCGTAGGGGTCAGAGGGGCAAGACTCTAAAACTCCCACTTTTTATGTAATTAACTAATTTAGGTTCGTATTATGCCACAGAAAGTAGTGAGAAGGATGAAAGAAGTTATGGATCGCGAGTTAAGCTCCATGCACTTCCATGTTTTGAGCTCGCCGTCATATCAAGCGACACTGGCAGGCAGGAAAAAAGGCTTTCTTTTGTGCCATGCCAACTTGCACTATTGCCTTGTTCGACATAATCTTGTCAAGTTGACTTCGAGGTGGAGCCTAATTATGGAGATAGTGAAATTCACCGAGCCTATTTTACAGCAGTAACTCATACTATGAAATATAATGTATTCCGTACATCCTAAATGCTTTACTAAAGTGTGAGTGGTTTGTCGTGTACATGCTACATGCCCTCTACAAGAAGGTAGAGGTAGCTGTTGGGACTACGTGAATCACTAGAAATACAATATATCCAGCGGTATTAGCATGTTTCTTACCACTACTAAAGTAAATTAGCAAATAACACTGTTCAGTGCGTCTATATTGTAAAAGGTGAATCGGATGTACAGTACAATAATTTTATTACCAGAAAATTTTATAGGTAACAAAACAAATAAACTTACACCTTTAACGCACTTTTCTACTTAGTCACCAAGGATCTCAAAACATTTCCCCAGTCGTGGTACCAGTTTCAGTATGTCCTGGTCGTGAAGTCCGTTTCCGTTGAGTATAGCCATCTGCGAACTGCTAATTTCACTTCTGCATCTCTCGCAGAGTGTTGGCCGGCCAAGAATTTCTTAATGGGACAAAACAGATGAAAGCCCAACGGTGCAAGGTCCGGACTGTAAGGTGAATGCTGGAGCAACTCGCACTCAAATTTGGCTATTTTCTTATGAAAAGGAGCAACATGGGGACGAGCATCGTCATGGAGAAGTTTGACACTTCCAGCATTAATGTTGTGGTGTTTGTCAATACGGGTACGGCTCAACCAAAGTTTTAATGTAGGCTGCAACTTTCACAGTGATCCTGTGTTCAGCGAAGTCCACCAGTAACACTTCATGTGTATCCCAGAATACTGTCGCAAGCACTTTCCTAGTTGACTGAGTCAATCTGAATTTTTTTGCTACTCGAGAACTAGCATATTTCCACTGTATAGAGGCCTGCTTGGTTTCGGACGTCCAATGGTACTCCCATGGCTCATCACCAGTGACGAATCCTTTAAGAAAGTAACGCCGTTCTGTGGTTTAACGCGTTAAGTAATTTATACGTATCATCATTTGCTGCCCCTTGCGGTTTTCTGCCATGTTTTTAGGCACATAGCGAGAACTAACTTTACGGAATTTCAAAATGTCATGAACAATATCTAACACCGCACCATAGGAAATGTTGAAATACTGCGATTTTGAGACGACAAAATACTAAAATTACGTTACTCACCGTAACAAATTTCTTACTACATTAAAAAAAAGGAACTACCACCGAAGAGTTACGCAGATTGGTGCCTAACTGATATTCATCCGCCGGCCGCTGTGGCCGAGCGATTCTAGGCGCTTCAGTCCGGAACCGCGGTGCTGCTACGATCGCAGGTTCGAATCCTGCCTCGGGCATGGATGTGTGTCATGTCGTTGGGTTAGTTAGGTTTAAGTAGTTCTCAGTCTAGGAGACTGATGACCTCAGATGTTAAGTCCCAAGTGCTTAGAGCTATTTGAATCATTTTGATATTCATCCAGGTATTGACGGATGACGCAAAATTGTAGACTTTGGCACCCGGTGGATGAATATGTGATACTGCAGCGCTATTTCACCGGGTAGCTGGCAAGCATAGTAAACAGAGGACATGTCGAAACCAGGGCGTAAGGTGCGCAGTTGCAGAAGCCGGTTGTTCAAAATTGCGGCCTCAATGGCTCCGACATCCCACGGGGTTGCAGCTGTTACCGGCCATTCGGAGAGTGGCGAATCACTAAGGTTTACACTGCCCTTTCGAAGAATGTACACCGCTTGGAGACATTGCTACGGTCCATACAGTCGTCCCCATACACACCGTCCATGTCCCTGTGAATTTCACTCGGTTGACGCCCTTTGGCTCACAAATATACGTCATTGCTCTTCACAAGTTGACAACGGTAACATGAGCGCCATGTTTGTTTCGTAGTTTAGGCATCTCTCAGTAGAGATGCTAATGAACTAAATTTCAAAATTCCAGCTGCTAGGGGGGGGGGGGGGCAGAATTATTGTGCGTACTTTCCGATCCGCCCTTGTAATTCATTGACTTCTAAGTTAGACAGCAGTGGTGGATCATGGGCATAAATTCTGCGGACGGGTGGGGGGGGGGGGGGGGGCAAGAAACATATTGAAAAATTCCCTTTCCTTCCTTTTTATGTACACATATCCAGCGTTCCTAACAACCACCACCAACACCTCTAGTACTACTACTAGTGATACTAAAACGGTGACGACGACTATCACTCCTTGAGCTGTGCTGGCCCTCGCTTATGTGTTGGTTTAATCCTTGACTGTTACTCTGCGTTTGGATTCCCGCAGTTATTGCGGTTATGCCATAGTTCTTCCTCTTTCTACTTGTGGCACCAGTGGTGTGTATCGATATTGGCTCCTTGTACTATCTTTGGTCTGGTGCTTATAGTTTCCGGCTAGCCCGTGTGCGGCAGTCGGTCGGTTGGTGTGGATCAGCCAAGAATATCCGCGTGGCACAGTGGGCCGGCCCCGCTGGCGGTCTCTACGCAGTGCCGGAGTTTGTGGGAGCTGTTCTGATTGCTACGAGGTTTGTGGCTCACCGACCCAGGACATCGAAGGTGAGCTGTGATTTAATTACCGAAGCCAATATGTTCACATTGTGCCGTTGGTTTTCATGGTTGGCTGTTGGAGGTATTCCCGTGAGCAACAGCGAGTGATCGAGTAGGCGACAGTTTGGAATTTAACTGTATTTTGCTTAGCTGAAGTACAAGTGCACCAGCGGAATTTTCTGCCTTGTGGCCGTTAGCGTTCCGGTTATCTGCCCTGGCCGCTGACGTAAAATTCAAACAGTGTCCTTTCTTCACCCTGTTGTCGTTGTCCAACACGTGTGTATAGTTTTGACAGCTTATGCATACTTGATTGTGGGCGGCTACACCTCTTACGTTTTAGCTTTGGAGTTCCTTGTGTACTGGTCTTGTGGGAAGCAAGTCGTCTTGTCGGTGCTTCCGTTGACTGTCTCTTGGTTGGGTTCATCTACATCTACATCTACATTTATACTCCGCAAGCCACCCAACGGTGTGTGGCGGAGGGCACATTACGTGCCACTGTCATTACCTCCCTTTCCTGTTCCAGTCGCGTATGGTTCGCGGGAAGAACGACTGCCGGAAAGCCTCCGTGCGCGCTCGAATCTCTCTAATGTTATATTCGTAATCTCCTCGGGAGGTATAAGTAGGGGGAAGCAATATATTCGATACCTCATCCAGAAACGCACCCTCTCGAAACCTGGACAGCAAGCTAACAGCGATGCAGAGCGCCTCTCTTGCCGAGTCTGCCACTTGAGTTTGCTAAACATCTCCGTAACGTTATCACGCTTACCAAATAACCCCGTGACGAAACGCGCCGCTCTTCTTTAGATCTTCTCTATCTCCTCTGTCAACCCGACCTCTTACTGATCCCACACTGATGAGCAATACTCAAGTACAGGTCGAACAAGTGGTTTGTAAGCCACCTCCTTTGTTGATGGACTACATTTTCTAAGGACTCTCCCAATGAATCTCAACCTGGCACCCGCCTTACCAACAATTAATTTTATATGATCATTCCACTTCAAATCGTTCCGTACGCATACTCCCAGATATTTTACAGAAGTAACTGCTACCAGTGTTTATTCGGCTATCATATAATCATACAATAAAGGATCCTTCTTTCTTTGTATTCACAATACATTACATTTGTCTATGTTAAGGGTCAGTTGCCACTCCCTGCGCCAAGTGCCTATCCGCTGCAGATCTTCCTGCATTTCGCTGCAATTTTCTAATGCTGCAACTTCTCTGTATACTACAGCATCATCCGCGAAAAGCCGCATGGAACTTCCGACACTATCTACTAGGTCATTTCTATATCATTTATTTTTGCCGGCGGATGGGATATAGTTGGGCCGACTACCTGTCTCCCCTAAGCGAACGTTAATATTTGGAGTGCAGTCTACCCCCGGAAACTTCTGAGCGCCACTGGCTATACTGCCTTTTCTTATTAGCGTTTGATTATGTATTTCAATGGCTCATAGCCGATGGTTTGAATCTGTATGCATTTAATTGGGTTTTATGTAATGGACCTGCAGCCGTTTTAAAATTGAGGGTCCTTTACTTGTCAAGTCTTGCATTGTTTGGGCCTTCAATCACATTTAAAACATTTTTTTTATAAAGCTTTGGGCCTTCTGCCATTTGAAAATTTATTGTAGTTGTGTTTTTTAATCATGGGCCTTCAGCCGTCTTAAAATTAAAATTCCTTACGTGCTAAGTCTTAGATTGTTTGGGCCTTCAGACTTATTTAAAATATATTTTTTTCTGGATAAAGCTTTGAGCCTTCTGCCTTTTGAAAATTTATTGTAGTTGTGTTTTAAACCATGGGCCTTCAGCCATTTTAAAAATTAAAAGAGGTTGTGCCCTTACGCCATAAAATTGTGCGACATACTCAGTCGATAGCTAAGTTCGGAAATCTGAAATCTGAGCTGTAATGTTTGGCGAACTAAATAAAGTTATATGTGTTGGAGTGTGACAGCCGCTCATTTTTGGCCCCTTTCCACTATTCCAACTATCTGTTCTGTCCTGAAGATTTAACCAGGAGTTTCATACCAGCGCTCACTCCGCTGCAGAGTAAAAATCTCGTTCTGGAAACATCCCCCCGGCTGTGGCTAAGCCATGTCTCCGCAGTATCCTTTCTTTCAGGAGTGCTAGTTCTGCAAGGTTCGCAGGAGAGCTTCTGTTAAGTTTGGAAGGTAGGAGACGAGGTACTGGCAGAAGTAAAGCTGTGAGGACAGGGTAGCTCATTTGGTAGAGCACTTGCCAGCGAAAGGCAAAGGTCCCGAGTTCGAGGCTCGGTCCGGCACACAGTTTTAATCTGACAGGATGTTTCATATCAGCGCACACTCCACTTCAGAGTGAAAATCTCATTCTACTGTTATTATTGTTAATAATAATAATTATTATAATTATAAACACATTCAGTTATATTTACAAACTAACTGGTAAATTGAGCGTTGCACTTGTGAAACAAGATAACCCGATGATCCTTCTTCCAGAATCGTTCGACTACAGCGTCATTTCATGTGTCTGGGCTTTCAAGTATTCGCAGTATTGGTTTTTCAGTTGAGGTACAACCAAGAGCTGATAAGTGACCCTGGACTTAACTGTTCTGCAAACACATTTTTACGCCTTTTAGACAAGAGAAATTCCTTTGAGCTGTAGAACTCGTTACATGGGGTAGCAGTTAGACAAATGATTTGAAAGCTTCTGGAAGAATTTGGTCCGTTTCATTCTCAATTATTCTTTTGATAACGCCTCCCAAATTGGCAGAGCGAAATGTTGACTTCAATTTTGCGTCTGATTTTGATCAGTTTGTGATGTTCATTAAGTGGCCCTGAAAAACTGAACACTTGTTTAGGTAATTCTTTGTTTGAAATAAAAGTGCTTAGCTGATCTTTGGAAGAATTCTCAAGCTCTAGAAAGGTTCTTCAGATAATTGAAACTCTCAGCGGACTATACAGCTTTTCTTATGCTTAAGAGCAAACATCACCTGCAGAGTAATTTTCCGTTGTTGGGCTAGCACATAACCACTTGTGCTGCCCATACAATGAACTTTGGAATGGAAGTGTCTTGAACTTTTCTTTCCGAAGAAGGCGTAGCGCCTGTGTTGAACGTCCTGTCTTTAAAAACTCATGTCATTCCGTTTCACATCTCCATGTAAACGACTGCACTTGCATGGAAGTAATGACGTCCTCAGTCGAAAGCGTTACATCAGGACTCGTATAACGTAGAGCTTCATCCATATCCACTGCACATGGGTCAGCTACTGCACACGGGTCAACTAACGTAAGAGAAAACTGCAGCACCACAATTATTGGGCTCCCGTGGCGTGAAGGCGCACGGCAAGATGGCTATGATAGCCTACATCCCTTCTTCTCTTCCTAACAGTGACGTCATGGTTGCCACGGAAACTGAATGTTTACAGGCCTCCGTCTGCCTTGCATCATATCTAAGCTTTCTCACTTTGACTAACTCTCTCGTGCTGGTAGTTTAGAAAAAAATGAAAGCCAAGCTAACGTCTTCCGTTCCCTCTGACAGAACTTCATAAAGGTTTATTGTAAAAACATTTACTGCTACTGCTATTACTACCACTTCTATCAAATAAAAGTGTGGAGGCCTGGCCTCCCTTGCCTCCTCTGAACAGCTGCCACTGTTGGACAGGCGTAGATACAGAGACAACAGGAGCTGGTCGGCGGCGGGAGGCCAGTGGCTGGGATGGACTCACGGTGGTGTGCTGGAGTCAGTGCTCGTGAGTAGTATGGCTCAACACCGACCATCATACTGCCTCTATGCTATGTCAGGCAGTGGTGCCCCTGACCTCATGAAGTGGCCCACGGTCAAACCCAGCCCCTGTGTCTGCAGGGCGTTGGCTGGCACTGTCGAATCCCAGTGGCTCAGAGCTGAGAGAAAGTCAGCTCGACCCCAGCCCATCTCAGCTGCGTCTGCAACCCTAGCTGGCGGTACCATCGGGATGGCGGAAGAACATTGGTGGCCTCACAACAGCAGCCAACACACAGTGGACGCCGATTCGAAGCCCAGCCGTCGCAACACGCGTTGCCGGGCTGGACAGCCAGCTTTTATGCATGACTAGGCAGGCTGAGTTGCAGATATGGTCATGTAAATGGCCTCCCGAATGCCACGCACATGTTACAAAACACCGCAGTTGAATAGCTGGGTCGCAGTTGAATAGCTGCTGGCGCGTTGTAAATGCTGGGCCAGTGGGTGTCTGCAAGCACTTGGAATTTAGCATCGGACCATGGCTTGAGCCTGCATCACTACACCACTCTTTCCCTCTTGAAATAATTTTGCCCACTTCATTCACGAGTTGATAAAGTTTTGCTGAAACGAGAGTGTCGTTACATTTCCAGTTTACACTTTTGAAACTCCAAATCAAAACTCAAGTCGTAACTTCTGGTAAGCCTATACTCTTCATTCTCATCTTAGTATTTACACTGTCGTCACTACTCCACATTCTTAGAGCTCAGTCACCTAGCTTTTAATTCTTGAATTCTGCACTATCTCACTTCAGTTGTCCAAGGCTTAATCCTTTCCTCATGCCGACAATATTAGTATGAACCTGCAGGTCATAGGATGCTAAGTGTGGGACCTGAGCAACTCTACTCTTTGAGGCAGTAATGAGCAATGTTTGCTTTCACCGAGGTGGTGAGTGCGACCGACGTGGTAGTCCCTAAAGTAATATTTGGCAACATACAGCCATATTTCTATCTTATACATAGCTCAACAATGCGTTTCGAGAGAGTTTCTAAAACTTAGTTTATGGAGTTAAAACACTGAAAAATCTACCACCAATAATAATTGCACATTTCATAAGAGAAAACAGAACAAAAATATACCTTATTAATGCTGCAGTTATTACTGTTGATAGATTTTCAGTGTTTTGACTTCATGAGCTAAGTTTTACATGCTGACGAGGACAGCATTGTCTCTCGAAACACGTCATTGAGCTATGTATAGGACAGAAATATGATTGAATGCTACCAATTATGAACTGTACCAGGATTATCCTGGTTCTGATTGCCCTCTGTACATGGCTACATAGAAACAACTGATTATGCTCTCGAAAAAATCCAAAATATTTATAAAATCAATTTAGTTCAAGATGGATTTTAATGAAAAATTAAAGCTTTCGTACAAAATCCACAATATCGTCCATACTGTGGATTTTTGTTGTTGTTGTGGTCTTCAGTCCTGAGACTCGTTTGATGCAGCTCTCCATGCTACTCTATCCTGTGTAAGCTTCTTCATGTCCCAGTACCAACTGCAACCTACATCCTTCTGAATCTGTTTAGTGTATTCATCTCTCGGTCTCCCTCTGCGATTTTTACCCTCCACACTGCCCTCCAATACTAAATTGGTGATCCCTTGATGCCTCAGAACATGTCCTACCAACCGATCCCTTCTTCTAGTCAAGTTGTGCCACAAACTTCTCTTCTCCCCAATCCTATTCAATACCTCCTCATTAGTTACGTGATCTACCCACCTTATCTTCAGCATTCTTCTGTAGCACCACATTTCGAAAGCTTATATTCTCTTCTTGTCCAAACTAGTTATCGTCCATGTTTCACTTCCATACATGGCTACACTCCACACAAATACTTTCAGAAACGACTTCCTGAAACTTAAATCTATACTCGATGTTAACAAATTTCTCTTCTTCAGAAACGATTTCCTTGCCATTGCCAGTCTACATTTTATATCCTCTCTACTTCGACCATCATCACTTATTTTACTCCCTAAATAGCAAAACTCCTTTACTGCTTTAAGTGTCTCATTTCCTAATCTAATTCCCTCAGCATCACCCGATTTAATTTGACTACATTCCATTATCCTCGTTTCGCTTTTGTTGATGTTCATCTTATATCCTCCTTTCAAGACACTGTCCATTCCGTTCAACTGCTCTTCCAAGTCCTTTGCTGTCTCTGGCAGAATTACAATGTCATCGGCGAACCTCAAAGTTTTTACTTCTTCTCCATGAATTTTAATACCTACTCCGAATTTTTCTTTTGTTTCCTTCACTGCTTGCTCAATATACAGATTGAATAACATCGGGGAGAGGCTACAACCCTGTCTCACTCCCTTCCCAACCACTGCTTCCCTTTCATGCCCCTCGACTCTTATAACTGCCATCTGATTTCTGTACAAATTGTAAATAGCCTTTCGCTCCCTGTATTTTATACCTGCCACCTTCAGAATTTGAAAGAGAGTATTCCAGTTAACATTGTCAAAAGCTTTCTCTGAGCCTACAAATGCTAGATACGTAGGTTTGCCTTTTCTTAATCTTTCTTCTAAGATAAGTCGTAAGGTTAGTATTGCCTCACGTGTTCCAACATTTCTACGGAATCCAAACTGATCTTCCCCGAGGTCCGCTTCTACCAGTTTTTCCATTCGTCTGTAAAGAATTCGCGTTAGTATTTTGCAGCTGTGACTTATTAAACTGATAGTTCGGTAATTTTCACATCTGTCAACACCTGCTTTCTTTGGGATTGGAATTATTATATTCTTCTTGAAGTCTGAGGGTATTTCGCCTGTCTCATACATCTTGCTCACCAGATGGTAGAGTTCTGTCATGACTGGCTCTCCCAAGGCCATCAGTAGTTCTAATGGAATGTTGTCTACTCCCGGGGCCTTGTTTCGACTCAGGTCTTTCAGTGCTCTGTCAAACTCTTCACGCAGTATCTTATCTCCCATTTCGTCTTCATCTACATCCTCTTCCATTTCCATAATATTGTCCTCAAGCACATCGCCCTTGTATAAACCCTCTATATACTCCTTCCACCTTTCTGCCTTCCCTTCTTTGCTTAGAACTGGGTTGCCATCTGAGCTCTTGATATTCATACAAGTGGTTCTCTTCTCTCCAAAGGTTTCTTTAATTTTCCTGTAGGCAGTATCTATCTTACCCCTAGTGAGACAAGCCTCTACATCCTTACATTCGTCCACTAGCCATCCCTGCTTAGCCATTTTGCACTTCCTGTCGATCTCATTTCTGAGACGTTTGTATTCCTTTTTGCCTGCTTCATTTACTGCATTTTTATATTTTCTCCTTTCATTAATTAAATTCAATATTTCTCTGTTAACCAAGGATTTCTATTAGCCCTCGCCTTTTTACCTACTTGATCGTCTGCTGCCTTCACTACTTCATCTCTCAGAGCTTCCCATTCTTCTTCTACTGTATTTCTTTCCCCCATTCCTGTCAATTGTTCCCTTATGCTCTCCCTGAAACTCTCTACAACCTCTGGTTCTTTCAGTTTATCCAAGTCCCATCTCCTTAGATTCCCACCTTTTTGCAGTTTCTTCAGTTTCAATCTGCAGTTCATAACCAACAGATTGTGGTCAGAATCCACATCTGCCCCTGGAAATGTCTTACAATTTAAAACCTGGTTCCTAAATCTCTGTCTTACCATTATATAATCTATCTGATACCTTTTAGTATCTCCAGGATTCTTCCAGGTATACAACCTTCTTTTATGATTCTTGAACCAAGTGTTAGCTATGATTAAGTTATGCTCTGTGCAAAATTCTACAAGGCGGCTCTTCTTTCATTTCTTCCCCCAACCCATATTCACCTACTATGTTTCCTTCTCTCCCTTTTCCTACTGACGAATTCCAGTCACCCATGGCTATTAAATTTTCGTCTCCCTTCACTACCTGAATAATTTCTTTTATCTCGTCATACATTTCATCTATTTCTTCAACATCTGCAGAGCTAGTTGGCATATAAACTTGTACTACTGTAGTAGGCATGGGCTTTGTGTCTATCTTGGCCACAATAATGCGTTCACTATGCTGTTTGTAGTAGCTCACCCGCACTCCTATTTTTTTATTGATTATTAAACCTACTCCTGCATTACCCCTATTTGATTTTGTATTTATAACCCTGTATTCACCTGACCAGAAGTCTTGTTCCTCCTGACACCGAACTTCACTAATTCCCACTATATCTAACTTTAACCTATCCATTTCCCTTTTTAAATTTTCTAACCTACCTGCCCGATTAAGGGATCTGACATTCCACGCTCCGATCCGTAGAACGCCAGTTTTCTTTCTCCTGATAACGACGTCCTCTTGAGTATTCCCCGCCCGGAGTTCCGAATGGGGGACTATTTTACCTCCGGAATATTTTACCCAAGAGGACGCCATCATCATTTAATCATACAGTAAAGCTGCATGTCCTCGGGAAAAATTACGGCTGTAGTTTCCCCTTGCTTTCAGCCGTTCGCAGTACCAGCACAGCAAGGCCGTTTTGGTTAATGTTACAAGGCCAGATCAGTCAATCATCCAGACTGTTGCCCCTGCAACTACTGAAAAGGCTGCTGCCCCTCTTCAGGAACCATATGTTTGTCTGGCCTCTCAACAGATACCCCTCCGTTGTGGTTGCACCTACGGTACGGCCATCTGTATCGCTGAGGCACGCAAGCCTCAGACACATAAAATTGTATGGATTTGTATTTCAGAAAACATATCTTACCCTTCAGACCATTAACTGTTTTACACAAAACCTTTGCTGCGTATGAAACAAGCACATCTGTCACGTAACTCGTCCTCGGTCTTTTGGAGCCAATCGAATCATCTGCTGTGTGGAACTGAGTGGTTTCCTTGCTATGACTTGATGCCCAATAGTAATGGGTACGAGAAATAGACAGAAAAATGGCTAGGGGCTCTGTTACAGCAGCATTCTTCAGAGTTTTGCATCTGCCTTGAGTTTACGCCAGCCCAAAAACGCAGGTGAACGCATATGTCGTAGTTTCCCGTGAAGAACGTAATAATCAAACCAACACAAGTTATACAGTTTTTGCTTCTCCAGGATACCTCTCATGTGGAGGCCTGTGCTCTCAGTTCCATTTCACATGGCATGTAATCACAAGCATTAGGTATCATTCCAAATGTCAGGTGACACTGATGTTGGTTTCAAACATCAGTAACGGAGAGATGTGGGTGAGGGGGCTCTATACTTTTTTTACAGAGAAAATTCATTTAGGTAAGAAGTGAATGTTGTTAATGTTTCAGCTAAGATATTAACTCTGTCTTACAGTACAAAATGTTTGTCATCTTCTGCTAATAATGATATCTTGTGCCGTCACATAGGGAGACTACATGACACTCCCCCCCCCCCCCCACCCCCCCCACACACACACAAAATCCTCCCCAATACATCGTCAGTTTACAGCAAAATTGTGGCAAATTTCCCCTACATCTGCATGTTCTACCAAAAATCTAACAAATTGCCCCATACATTGTCATGTTACAGTAAAATTGTAAGAAACTGCATCTCATACATCGTCATATCAAAAAAAAATTGTACCAAATTGCCCCCTGTATCACCATGACAAATAAGCGTTAAACAAAATTGTAACATACCGACACTACTCTGAATGCACAGTGACTGTATGTGCCATAACTTGAGAATAGGTGTTAGCTGCTGGGTCCCAAACAGTATTCTAACACCTGAAGTTGAGAGTGTGCGTGAGCCTGGGCTCCATTATGCGATCGTGAGGACTACTTTTATCCCATATGTATGGTTGATACTACTGAGGTAATGATCGTGAGTTGACCTAATGAGTGCTACGGCTCTGATCGTGGTGACAAACCCACTCCCCCAAACGAATAGTGGATACTATTTAGAAGTAACAACTTTCAGTTGGCTTGGCGACTGTCATTACACCATATACGGTTATTAACGTCGTCCCAAATGCATTGCTTTGCTCAGCAATAAAGAAATAACATGCAGAATGTGAGTGCCAGCTCTTGGATATCAAATAGTATTCTAACACTAAAGGCTGATGGTGTATATGCCATATTCTGACAGAGGGTGTCAGCTACTGGATTTTAAACCTGTATCAGTAACACCTGAAGCTGACAGTGCGAAAGAGGGATGTTTTAAAAACTAATTTTCAATTCTAATGGCAGACAGAAAAACATCAAAAGTTGGATCCCAAATTAAAGGGGATGTTTTAAAGAAAAGTAAACCATCATAATTATGAAGAGATTCCTAGGCTGGGCTGCCATATAAAAGGAGTATTTAAAAAATATTTCCACTCGTATGACTTTATACACATGCATTCAACTGCTACTGATTTTGCATGATACCTCTAAATCTACAAAATGTTTAAATCTATTCAATTTCAACTCCCCAATAACACCATTAACATTCATTCTCCAATGGATTCCTATAATATTAACACACAAGCTCAGCGCTACAAGGTAAGGCATCGAGTGACCTAATATGCATTGCGATGGGTTACCTAATGCAATTGTCAATATTTATTTTAATCCTCAAGTATATTGTCGGGTTATCACGTTTTAATAACCATTGTTACTGGCAGGTCGAGTGGGCTACAGGTTTGCTAGTGTTTGGATGACTGTGTTGCAGAAGTTACAACTGAGAATGAGCCTCACCATATCTCGATAGACTAGGTGAACTACAATATCTGGTAATGTGATGGATAAGCAGCGGTGGGAAGGCACAATCCTAACCATCAAAAGGTCTCGCAATGCTAATCCTGAATAATGAAAAAAAACTAATGTGATTAATTGAGTTAACCATTGCATTGTATACATGAGCGACATAAATGCCAGGCCAAGGCTACACTGATGATTATTTCGCTTGTAACTTAACTTGACTGAAGTTAGTTAGGGAATACTACGTCGCTTTACATTTAAATAATATTTTCAGAATATATGAAAATTTTGTGACTGTATTTGTACTCTTCTGATTGGCAGTCTGGTGTTTATCAAAGTGAATGCATTTTGCAGTGGTCGTTTACAGAAGTTCAACATTGAACAGTTTTACTTAAATCAACTGGTAATGTTCATGAAGAGTGACAAATAATTATTACCTGAAAACGCTAGAATTTGTGTGAGTATTGAACTTTTGTCAGTTGTGAATATTTACGATTTTTAACTTAAAACACCATACATTTACATGAGAACATTTCTAACAAGGCCATAATAACTATTAATTGTGGTGCATTCTCAGGGGAATTAGTTTAGGCTCATCCAGCTGTCCTTGCTTTTAAAAAATTTGCGCGTCCAGGCTTGGGAAAGTAGGAAATTGAACTTCCTACCACCAGCTGTAATACCCATCTCCTGATAATCTGGCCACCATATTGGTCACCCTTTCTTTCAGGGTGGTTCTGTATATTAACTAATTTGAGGGAAAGTTTTGAGAGGAAGTAGGTAGTCAACTACAGGAGACTTCAGCCAAGTGCGATGACAGTGGCAGCTGTTTTGCTCATCTCGGTGCAGGGTATGGCTCAGGTCGTCCCATCCAACTTCTGCAGCGCTGCTGGGTGAGTCTTGGGCAGACAGAACAATGCAGACTGCTGACTCAGTGGTCTGGATTGATGAAGCGCTGTCCTCGTACCTCCATCAGATGTGTAGCAGCTTACGTGTGGAATGGGCTGCAGGCACGTTAGCATACTCGCTTTAATGCTGTAGTATGACAGAGTCATGCTGTATTGGCGGAGGGGGGAGGGGTACAATACCTACCAGGTGCTGATGTGGAACTGTCTCTCATAACAGCGTGAGTCACTGGTGCACATAGCAGGCCTCATCAATGTGCAGAGACATTGCTGGTATGTAGCAGATTGGTGCCATCAGTCGGTGGCGTTATTCTCAACATCACATCTAGCTGTTCCTCCAAAGGGCTTTGACTGCTGTCTACATATTGTGGAGCCTTTGGCATTAAGGAACCCATTGGCAGCCAAACTGTACACTGTCTTCCCTATAACGTCTCTCTGATTGAGGTTTAAGGAAAGTTTACTATGCTGTTATTTTTACAGTCACTAGCAGGTAAAATAGAGAGGGATTCAAGATCAATTAGTGCTATGCAGAAAATGTTAGAGAACTTACATTACACATATGAAACAGTTTTGAGATTAGTATTATGTAGTTGAAGGCTGATATGAAATCTAATAAATGATAATTATGTAACAAGTTAGACTCATTTACTGCTAAAAATAGGTAAGTTTGATAATTTGTATGACAGGGCAGACTTATTACATAAAGAATTAAGAACTGCTTGAAAACCAATTAAATGGTTGGCTATTGTCTAGTTATTATTAGTGTGAATCCAACAATACTACCAAAGCCAATGGATACTTTAAGAAAAAGAGAGTGAAGTATAGTAGAGGTTTAAGTGTTAGTAGTGAGCCACAATTGATGTATGTAATGGAACAAGGGGGTGTACTGGCTAAGTATGGCAAGATAAATAGCACGTAAAGGTGGGACGAATATCTGGAATATATATTGTGAGGCATCTAGTGAAGACGCTATAAAATGTATTCAACTTTGGTACAGTACTGAGTTACAAGGAAGAGGAGAAGCATCAGAATGGGGTACTATATTCTTAGATAACTTTATAATCTCGGCTCCATTTAAAGTGGCCTTTAAGAGACAATTTTTGTGCTCACGTGAGGGTACTAATGTGTACATTGATAGGAAACCTACTTTTGACAGGTACGTAATCTGTAATGAGTTTGCTGATCAATGTTTTAACCTTGAAAGTAGTGTATGCAGAAGAAGTATGATTTTCAGTGATGGCACTAAGGCATGTTCTCGTTTTAAGCATTATGGTGATAAGCAAGTTAATACTGAGAGTTACTTGGGTGCAGTGCTAAGTCATGGTTATGTGGTGTATAAGCTATTAGGTGAAATGCCGTCAGGGTAAAGAACAAAGTGTGTTGGTAGTGAACTTTGTATTGTATGACACATGCAACAGTTCGTAGGTGCTTTGTGTTTGCAAGTAAGAACCGAGTTATTTAAGGAAATGCTAGGATACAAGGTCTTAATGCATGTCTATTGTCCCAACGATAGTGATGGTAACATTGGTTTATGTTGAATGCATCATGAATCATTAAAAATGTAATGTACCTCACATTGCCATTTGCAGTGCGGGAAGGAAGTTCAGTCTTTTAGCAAATGTTATGCAGCTATATTTATTAATATTTATTTCATTTTATTGCTTACTTTCTGTGAGATGGCCTATTACCTATTTCTTTATTTATTGTTTTACAGATACGATGAAGCTGTAAAAGAGGTTTTCATTTAAATAATGTATAGAATGCTGTTAAGTTATCAATTGTCTGGTCTGCAGTTGCAGAATATTTAAGATTTAAATGTGATCACTGGTTCACAGCTGTGGCTGGAATTTAGTTGTTAAATGTAGTGACTGTCCTGGGGTGGATGCACTTAAGTGTCAATCATACATGTTGTTGCAGAAGTTTGGAGTGAAGCCACAGGGTATAACTGATACTTATTCCAATAGAAATGAAAATTACTGTAATTTGTTTAAGGAATAGTCCTACTATTGGAGTTAACTAATACCTTGTAGTAGCAGGAGTATTGCATATATTACATTGAAGGAAAAATGTGTGGATAAAAACTGGATATTTTAACTTCACCTGAGTAAATATGTGGAATGGTCTTCTTGTTTCCTCAGCCATTGCATGAAGGCATATAATTATGAACGCATAGGTGTAATGTAATATAGATAGTGATACTGTATAATGGGAGAAGATGTTTCATCTGTAACTAAGCTGTAACAATATAATATGAACTAAAGTGTTTGCAAAGAAGATCGGCAATATAGACACTGCTTAGTTGCAGAAGTATCATTCGATTATTAAGAACATTGCTTAAAAAAGAGAAAGCTTATACGTTTTGACGCTAAAAGTAGGAAGTGAAATGGTTGTGGAGTGGGATGAGATACCAGTAGCACTGGTGGTGTACCACCAGGTACCTATACTCATACTTAATTTATGTATGAGGAGAGACGTTAATCAGAATTATTACTTATTATGAATCTGGAAGGAAACGATTGAAAGTTGATCATTTTACTTTGTGAAGTGGAAATAGAATAATAGGGGAAGGATGTAATAATGATGATATATATTAGGCAATAATTAAGTTTATCTGAGAAGGTTGAACGTTTTGTAGAGAAGAACATTACCAGAGCAGACTGGTTTATTAATCATGATTCCACTTACCAGTAAAATAAGGATATGTTTGTAAAAGTATTATTAATAAACGTATGGAATATTCAGTGCTCTCATTGTGGGTCTCATTTGATGTTTAGGTTAGAACGAGAAAGAAATAAAGTAGAGTTTATTATAAGAAAGCCACGTGAATGCCAAATCTGGTGGCCCAATCTAAAATGTGATTGAGTCAACAATGCAATTTAGGCGATTTTGCGTCATCTTGATGAGGAGAACTGTAACGGATCACCCAGTGTGAACGTTAATATTTTGTTTTAATCCTCAAGTATACCGCTAGGTTATCAGATTTTTAATGGCCATTGTTGCTGAGAGGCTAAGTGAGCTACAGGTAGGGGAATGTTTTTATTCTAATGTTTCGATTATTGTTTTTCAGTAATTACGAATTAGAATGAGCCCACCACATCCTGATGTACCAGGGGAATTACAGTATCTGACAAGATAAGCGAGCAGTAGTGAGAGGGCATAATCTCCAACCTCAAAGAGTCTTGTAAGGCCATTCCTGAACAACGAAAAAAAAAAAATTAAAAGATCACTGTTATTAGTTGAATTGAACATTGTTTTGTATTTTTGAATGACTTAAGCTCCAGGCCATGGCTACTCTGATAATTATTTGGCTTGTAATAGAATTTGATTGTAGTTAGGGAATATTACAGACCTTTATGTGTGTTTAATATTAGCGCAACATACGAAGATTTTTGTGACTGAATTTGTGCTCTTATGAATTGTAGTACATTGTTTATCGAAGTGATTGCCTTATGTTGTGGTTTTTTAACGAAATTTAACGTTGAACGTTTTATTAAATCATCTAGTAAAGTTTTACAGAAAGTGACAAATATTCCCTGAAAGCGCTGGAATCTGTGTGAGTATTGCACTTTCCTCAATTGTGATAAGTACGATTTTTAACTTGAAGCCCATTTAGTACGATGAGAACATTTCTATTAGTGCCATAATAACTATTAATCATTTTGCAGTCTCAGGGAATTTATTTTAGGGCCTTTCAGCTGATTCTTATACCTAAATCCGATTATAGAATCTTTGTGCGCCCAGTGCCGAAAATTAGGGAAAGTGACCTGGGTAACTAACTCCAGTTACAATATTCACCTCCTGATAGGCAAACCACCATAACATCATAGTAAATTAACTTCAGTTTCCTTCTAAAGCGTTCATCACATTGCTGTTGCAGGTTAAGCATTGGGGAAGGTGTCCTGAGATCATGGTGGCATACCAAAGTCAACAACACATATCGAGACCACAGACGTTAACGAGAGCTTGCTGCAATTCGCAACGACATATGGGAGGGCTCCTGAAGACGACCCCTCCCCTCTCAGCACAGCAGCGCCCTCACACTGAGGTCAGTATACCGTCGAGCACGCAAGATCCCAGCCCAGTTCGTGATCTCAGCTACAGCAGTCAGCACCGTCATGTGGGACAGTGACAGTTGTTAAAGTTTCAGATGAACTTGTGCTGTTGTAAATGTCGAACGTTGTATCTCAGAAGAACAGTTTGTTACTTAATGCATCAAGTGATGCTTTTATAGTCAGTGTCAGTTGTAAATTACCAATCAATCCTTTAGCGAAGAGCCGTGTAGATTTTTGTTCACTTATGTAATAAAGGAAAGGAAAGAATGGATTACAGAAAACATGTTGAAAAAGATGGAAGAGCTCAGAAAGTGGAAAAGCGTAGAAACTGAAGAGGGCAAAAAGAGGTACAGGAAACTGAATAATGAATTAAGAAGACAAACTGAAGAAGCAAGAGAAAAATGGATGAAACAGAAATGGGACGAAACAGATAAAATGGAGAGAGAGGTCAAGTATGAAATGATGTACAGACTGGCTAGTGAGACAGTTTTTGAACGTAAAAGAAAGAGGAATAATATGGAAATAGAAAGAGTATATGGTACTCTAGCAGAAGAACCACAGGAGGTTTTGAACAGATGGCAAGAATATATTGAATGTCTGTATACGGGGGATGAAATGCAAAGCGAAATTGAGGTGGAAGAGGAGCAATATGTGCCGGAAGATGGATTTACCGTCTTGGAACCAAAAGTAGAAAAGGCGCTGAAGGAGATGAAGGCATGTGGAATAGATAATTTGCCAGCAGAACTGTTGAAGAGTCTGGGAAACAAAGCAAGAAAGGAAATAGTCTGCCTCTGTAACGAGATACATGACAAAGGGGAACGGCCTGAGGACTTCGCTGCAACAGTTATGATACCAATAGAGAAAAAGAGAAGCACTAAAAAATGTGAAGAGCACCGGATCATCAGTCTAATTTCTCATGCAGCTAAAGTCTTGCTGAGAGTGTTGAATAGAAGGTTATATGGCAAGCTGGATAGAGGGATTCCAGAGGAGCAGTTCGGATTTAGAAGAGGAAAAGGAACAAGAGAAGCTATTGGCCTGCTAAGAACTATAGGGGAAAGATATATGGAAAAGGGTAGAGAAATCTGTTTTTATAGATTTAGAAAAGGCTTTTGACAGAGTTCGGTGGAACAAGCTGATGGATATCTTGAAGAGGGAAGGAGTAGATTGGAAAGAAAGACGACTGATACAGAATCTATATTTACACCAGAAAGTAAGGATAAGGATTGCAAATGAAATGTCAGAAGGAAACAGCATTGGACGAGGTATTAGACAAGGTTGTTGCCTTTTCCCACTGTTGTTTAACGTATACCTTGAAGAGATTATTGCGAAAATCTTAGATGGGAAAAGAGGAATATGTATTGGTGGAAAGAGAATAGAATGTATAAGATTTGCTGATGACATGGTAATAATGGCAGAAAGTGAGTGGACAGTGAATAACATGTTCAAAGATCTGAATGAAGCTTGTGTGGAATATGGGATGCAAATAAACACAGCAAAAACAAAGAGTATGGTCATCAGTACAAGACGCAGACTGTCCAATAATAAAATAGGACAATCTACCATTAGCCAACTAAGTGAATTTAAATATCTCGGAAGCACAATAACTAAAGACTTGAGATGTCACCAGGAGGTGAAAACTCGAATTGCCATAGCGAAGGAGACATTCAACAGAAAGAGGAGACTCTTATGTGGCAAATTAGATAAAGGACTAAGAAAAGGCTTGGCAAATGTTTTGTCTGGAGTGTGGCACTATATGGGGCAGAAACATGGATAATGAGACGAGAGGATGAAAAAAGGTTAGAAGCATTTGAGATGTGGTTGTGGAGGAGAATGGAGAGAATAAGCTGGATGGAAAGAGTGAGTAATGAAAGAGTATTGGAAAGGGTTGGTGAGAGAAGATGTCTGCTGAAGGTTGTAAAAGAAAGGAAAAAGAACTGGTTGGGACATTCATTGAGAAGGGAGTGATTGCTATTAGATGCTTTGGAAGGATTGGTTTGTGGGAGAAGACTGAGGGGAAGAAGGAGATACATGATGACAGACGACATACAGGGAAGAGAAAATTATGCAGACCTGAAGAGGATGCCAGAAGACCGGACAGCCTGGAGAACTACTGAAAGGTCTCTGTTGGATTCGTTTCTACATCTACATCTACATCTACATCGATACTCCGCAAGCCACCCAACGGTGTGTGGCGGAGGGCACTTTACGTGCCACTGTCATTACCTCCCTTTCCTGTTCCAGTCGCGTATGGTTCGCGGGAAGAACGACTGTCTGAAAGCCTCCGTGCGCGCTCTAATCTCTCTAATTTTACATTCGTGATCTCCTCGGGAGGTATAAGTAGGGCGAAGCAATATATTCGATACCTCATCCAGAAACGCACCCTCTCGAAACCTGGCGAGCAAGCTACACCGCGATGCAGAGCGCCTCTCTTGCAGAGTCTGCCACTTGAGTTTATTAAACATCTCCGTAACGCTATCACGGTTACCAAATAACCCTGTGACGAAACGCGCCGCTCTTCTTTGGATCTTCTCTATCTCCTCCGTCAACCCGACCTGGTACGGATCCCACACTGATGAGCAATACTCAAGTATAGGTCGAACGAGTGTTTTGTAAGCCACCTCCTTTGTTGATGGACTACATTTTCTAAGCACTCTCCCAGTGAATCTCAACCTGGTACCCGCCTTACCAACAATTAATTTTATATGATCATTCCACTTCAAATCGTTCCGCACGCATACTCCCAGATATTTTACAGACGTAACTGCTACCAGTGTTTGTTCCGCTATCATATAATCATACAATAAAGGATCCTTCTTTCTATGTATTCGCAATACATTACATTTGTCTATGTTAAGGGTCAGTTGCCACTCCCTGCACCAAGTGCCTATCCGCTGCAGATCTTCCTGCATTTCGCTACAATTTTCTAATGCTGCAACTTCTCTGTATACTACAGCATCATCCGCGAAAAGCCGCCTGGAACTTCCGACACTATCTACTAAGTCATTTATATATATTGTGAAAAGCAATGGTCCCATAACACTCCCCTGTGGCACGCCAGAGGTTACTTTAACGTCTGTAGCCGTCTCTCCATTGATAACAACATGCTGTGTTCTGTTTGCTAAAAACTCTTCAATCCAGCCACACAGCTGGTCTGATATTCCGTAGGCTCTTACTTTGTTTATCAGGCGACAGTGCGGAACTGTATCGAACGCCTTCCGGAAGTCAAGAAAAATAGCATCTACCTGGGAGCCTGTATCTAATATTTTCTGGGTCTCATGAACAAATAAGGCGAGTTGGGTCTCACACGATCGCTGTTTCCGGAATCCATGTTGATTCCTACATAGTAGATTCTGGGTTTCCAGAAATGACATGATACGCGAGCAAAAAACATGTTCTAAAATTCTACAAGAGATCGACGTAAGAGATATAGGTCTATAGTTTTGCGCATCTGCTCGACGACCCTTCTTGAAGACTGGGACTATCTGTGCTCTTTTCCAATCATTTGGAACCCTCCGTTCCTCTAGAGACTTGCGGTACACGGCTGTTGGAAGGGGGGCAAGTTCTTTCGCGTACTCTGTGTAGAATCGAATTGGTATCCCGTCAGGTCCAGTGGACTTTCCTCTATTGAGTGATTCCAGTTGCTTTTCTATTCCTTGGACACTTATTTCGATGTCAGCCATTTTTTCGTTTGTGCGAGGATTTAGAGAAGGAACTGCAGTGCGGTCTTCCTCTGTGAAACAGCTTTGGAAAAAGGTGTTTAGCATTTCAGCTTTACGCGTGTCATCCTCTATTTCAATGCCATCATCATCCCGTAGTGTCTGGATATGCTGTTTCGAGCCACTTACTGATTTAACGTAAGACCAGAACTTCCTAGGATTTTCTGTCAAGTCGGTACATAGAATTTTACTTTCGAATTCAATGAACGCTTCACGCATAGCCCTCCTTACGCTAACTTTGACATCGTTTAGCTTCTGTTTGTCTGAGAGGTTTTGGCTGCGTTTAAACTTGGAGTGGAGCTCTCTTTGCTTTCGCAGTAGTTTCCTAACTTTGTTGTTGTACCACGGTGGGTTTTTCCCGTCCTTCACAGTTTTACTCGGCACGTACCTGTCTAAAACGCATTTTACGATTGCCTTGAACTTTTTCCATAAACACTCAACATTGTCAGTGTCGGAACAGAAATTTTCGTTTTGATCTGTTAGGTAGTCTGAAATCTGCCTTCTATTACTCTTGCTAAACAGATAAACCTTCCTCCCTTTTTTTATATTCCTATTAACTTCCATATTCAGGGATGCTGCAACGGCCTTATGATCACTGATTCCCTGTTCTGTACATACAGAGTCGAAAAGTTCGGGTCTGTTTGTTATCAGTAGGTCCAAGATGTTATCTCCACGAGTCGGTTCTCTGTTTGATTGCTCGAGGTAATTTTCGGATAGTGCACTCAGTATAATGTCACTCGATGCTCTGTCCCTACCACCCGTCCTAAACATCTGAGTGTCCCAGTCTATATCTGGTAAATTGAAATCTCCACCTAAGACTATAACATGCTGAGAAAATTTATGTGAAATGTATTCCAAATTTTCTCTCAGTTGTTCTGCCACTAATGCTGCTGAGTCGGGAGGTCGGTAAAAGGAGCCAATTATTAACCTAGTTCGGTTGTTTAGTGTAACCTCCACCCATAATAATTCACAGGAACTATCCACTTCTACTTCACTACGGGATAAACTACTACTAACAGCGACGAACACTCCACCACCGGTTGCATGCAATCTATCCTTTCTAAACACCGTCTGTACCTTTGTAAAAATTTCGGCAGAATTTATCTCTGGCTTAAGCCAGCTTTCTGTACCTATAACGATTCATGTTAATTTCTTAAATCTGTTGTCATTTACGGCATACATTCCTCTTCTAAATTTACTGTGGTGTTTCTGACTATCTGGGAGGAGACTGAGCAGTGAAACGTGTTACTTTTACACATAAACAAGAACGATCTGTCACACTACTGCACTTTAAAACACAGTTTATATGTAATTCATGTCACACAGTCTCATACAAACCTACATCCGCTTTCTTCTATATACTGTATATGATAAGATACTGTCATCCCCCTTCCCTTCCGTGTGAAAGAATGAATGAGCAAATGTATTTCTAGTTGCATGCTTGATGGTAACAGGCAAGCCTGTCTGCTAGAGAACAGTAGGACCAACGTCAGAACAGGTAGCTACGCTTTCTAGAAGCAAACAGGTTTCTATCCTTAGTATGGTCCTGTCCGTCCCTTGTCATGTTGGTATAGGAAGCTGCCTCTCTGGTCACTTCCGTTTTGTATACGGAAGCACCCTTGGTAGGAGCCCAGGTCAGTCTGCCCGCGGCGAGCGTCTGAAGTGGTAAGATCTCTGGCTGAGCGCGTCTCTGCTAAGTCCGTAGGACAATGGATCTCTTAAGTTCAGCATAACTGAAAATTTAATCACCTTTATTTCAGGTTTAGCTCTAAAATATCTAATGTTATCTTAAATTGCAACGCAGTGTATTTCGAGTGTGAAGTTCAGAATATCTTCCAGTAGTTGCTTTGTCACTACTTTGTGAGTAAAGTGAAACCACGTGTTGATCAGTAATTCTAACTAAGATTATCAATCTTAAATGCGAATGTGCGTGAGATTGTAATGTCTCGTCTTGACAATATTTTTCAATATAGTAACTTTTCTTTATGTTCAACCCACGTGGGGTGTACTTTGTGAGACCAGTACCACGTGCTTATACAATTGTTTGACCCATCAGGTTAATAGTAAGACGATAGTAACCAGTTCGAGGTTTTTCTTTTGTAAATTGCGTTTCGATGTAATTTATTTTAATTATCAAAATTGTTGTGGAGTTACACTCTTTGTGTAAACCAAGTTGACCACGTGAAGCATGTGGTGTAAGCATCAAAGTAGCCCTCAACTATTCTTTTCGGGAACATTTCACAGAGAGTTAGTATGAATTTAGTATACCAGTGTGTGGTAATTTCATGACGGACAGGATTGTGCTACGAACATAACTTCTTTGGGTGAAAATTGAATCGGTTGGTTGCACTTAATTTCCTCTTAGATATGTTTCAACATTCTTCGTGTGTTATTTTATGAATGCAGTGTTGTATGTAGTCTCCCAATCTTGGCTCCCTATTTGATGTGTTCCATAAGATTAAAAAAAAAATCACATTTTCACAATCCTAAATAAGGCACCAGTTTAGTTATGAATCAAGTTTAATATGCTGAAATTTCAATTATCAATGTTAAAATAAATTTCCAAATATAAACTGATTTATTTCTTTTTATTTAAATTCATTTAAATAAAAAGAAATAAATACACACACACACACACACACACACACACTATATATATATATATATATATATATATATATATATATATATCACCGGTTGTCGTATGACGATTAAAAGATTACAATTAATGTTAGTCTGGTTGGGAATTTGGTAAGCTAGACTGGATACCTGGTGAAGCAGTTGCTCAGTAATGCAAGGTTTTATGGTCTTGAATATCAGCACCCCAATCAGAACAAATTAAAGCAACAACATTACACTACCATGCGAAAACCTGCCTTTAGGCAGGACACTGATGACGATGATGATGTAATAAAGTAAAATAATGTTTCATGTTTTCTACTCTAATGAGCTTTCTCCCAGAGCAGTCAAAGAACCCACAGTTATGGCAGAATGGAAGTAGAATCATCAGGTCACAACACAAGGGATGAAGTTTGGATTTATACGTGATCTCACTGAAAGATGGGGGATCGGCAACTATAAAGAATGGCGACTTATTTCTTCTTAAGACTTGTGGCTGCCATCGATCTTTATCAAGGGTAGACAGAAATGTCCTTAACATATTAATACACAGTTAACAAGAATAATGACACCATCGTAGCTAAACGGTCTCTTAATTCAGTTAATTAAACAAAATCATGGACATGGGATTGCTGTTACAGATATGGTTTGCATCACATACACAACAGATATGGAAGAAGGCCTGGAACATGGATAAGAAGGACTATTCGTACGTTCTCTCAGAAATAAGCGTGCTAGGATTCAATGTGTAGTGAACTATCATAAAACACACAAGAGTATGAACAGGGAGAACACTAGCATGTAACTGATTGGATGTTGTAATGACAAACCAACATTTTAAGTATACATATAATAAAGAAGAAGGTATTCTTCATGTGTGTTGGTATCCATTACGTCCATAGTTACACATACTGTAATATGAAACACATCATTATTCACTAAGTGTAAGATTAAGGACATGTGGCATTGTGTGGGCTCCATGACTGTGTTCAACATTGGTAAGGAATACAAAAGGGAGCATAAAATGAGGAGCGTGAAATAACTACATTCCATGGGCGAAGGCGATAGTCTTATCATTTAATCTATTCAACCCTAATTTAGACTGAGTATGGTGTTATGTGGTACGACTACAGATAAATGACCAAGATCAAACCCACTACTTAAACTACTAAAGTTACGCGAATATCGCGAGAAATATTTCTGTAAGCTTTGCGAATAAATAAATGTTTAATTTCGGATTTAAACAACTCACGAGAGGCTTCATACATGGGTCTATAGACAGACGTGGTTATATCTCTTCACGCACAAAGTCTTCGATACTAAATCGCGCCTCACACATTATACTCGAACAAATCCAGTCAACAAGTATACTGGAAAACAATCAACTGAATTACGCATCTGACTGAGACAGATTGAAACTGGCTGCATGTTGAAGTGACAAATTGTTACCTAATACCACTCTACACCAATAAGCTCGGGAGAGTTACCATCATACACTCACACATCCCCAAAGCAAACTGACTGACTGTTTAGAATTTCGGGCAGCCACTAACCCTGGAAAGTGGTGGGAAGGACTCAAACCATTAGTCGCTGCCAACCACAGTCTGGCAGTGGTTTCAGGGAAAGGTGCATCTTCAGCTCTCCTGCATTCAGTGCTAAACCCTAACTACTGGAATGCAGTGGTCTGATCCCTCAGGAAACTTACAAAGTAAACTGATTCATTCATCCAATCACTGAGAAAAAGGATGCATTGTGATATTGCAGTCACATATGACTACGTGATATCGTCTCATTTCTGCGCTATTTCGTGGTTATTTTAGTGAGAGTCCTTGGCATGTTTGCTGTGGAGGGAAAATTTGCCTTTTTTCTAGCTGGGAAGGTTCCAGTTTCTGTTTGTCGGCTTATGGCGGTCAGTCAGTCTCATTAGCAGTGGTTAGTACCCCTTGGGAGATGAGCAGTTTCGTGGAACTGGGCTCAGCCTCCTCCCTGCTTTGTTGACAAGAGGTGGCTACTGTCCTCACCAAGGTCAGAGGTCGAAGTGCCACCGCCGTCACTCCCAGAGATTGAAGTGTCGTGTGACGAGGGCCTCCCGTCGGGTAGACCGTTCGCCTGGTACAAGTCTTTCGATTTGACGCCACTTCGGCGACTTGCGCGTCGATGGGGATGAAATGATGATGATTAGGACAACACAACACCCAGTCCCTGAGCGGAGAAAATCTCCGACCCAGCCGGGAATCGAACCCGGGCCCTTTGGATTGACAGTCTGTCGCGCTGACCACTCAGCTACCGGGGGCGGACACTCCTAGAGATTAACTGAGCTTGACAGTTTTGCTTTTCTGTATGGACACCCAAGAGTGGAATACGAATGTGCCGCCCCAGCAGTATGAGAAATTTGGGAACTTTCACTCCAAATTTCTGGTGTATCCAATCAAATGAGTCACCCCACCACTATGATTGACATGAGGTGGCTAACGAAATGGTGAGAGACTGCTCCAGGCCAGTGCCAACCTCCTGTTTGTTAATGTGTGTTTTGTTTTACACCAAGAGTGGGAGGTTTTTGCTGCATTCCCGTGGTGCTTTTTTTTATTGGTCACGTTGGCAATAACATTGACTTGACGCCCTCCATGTGGAGTTGTCTTAGAGTGGGAGCTGAAAGTGGAGAAGGAAGTTTCTTGGCTACTCATCTCCCGGCCACTATCTGGTGCTGACTGATGCAGCGTAGAAATGTAAGTTTGCAATTTACTTCTTCTGCTGGGCATACTGTTTTGCCTATTTGATTATAATATTTGGTCTCTTTTTTCTTGTTAATTTTGAATCCTCGAGCTGCCCAGATGAGGAAGTCTTTTGAATTTTCTCCATGCAGTCTTTCATGTCAGTTGGTACTTCTCACAATATTAGTGTCATACCGAGTAATTTCTACAGATTTTTTAGAAAACAGTGCACTTAACCAGTTTTATGTGAATTATGTGCGTCATAAATAGCAAATAAAAATCTGTTGTATTCAGAGTTGACACAGATTTCAAAATCCATAAATTGTCCTACAACTCTCTCATGGTTAGACAACCCACAAATAACAAATATAACCCATTTTATACGTAAGTTGTTGTTCTCACTGTGGCAGTTTTTTTTTTTGTGTACACTGGCCAAACACAAATACCTGATGTTTGAAGTTAGAGCAACAACTTCGAGTTTCATTGTCAACTCTGCCAGCGTCTTACCTTTGTTTTCCTCTGATATATTGCAGCTAGGACAGGACAGTGAGACGAATCTTGGAGTGAAAAATGTTGTAGCAAACATTTTTGTCCCATTTTGTGTTTACTTACGAATTAATCTGCAGCTGCAGTACATGGCATGTTACACTGAAGTGTGAGTTATTTCTAAGTTGTTCCTTTAATTGTGTCTGTATTTTTGGGGACCTAACTAAGATAAATATATAGTGCGTTAAGATTTTTATGTGCTTAGGGTATTTTATATATGTTAATTTTCTGACAGAGATAATTGCTGGGTGGCAGATATATGGATTTCAATTTTAAAACATGGACAGGGCTAGTCGAGTGTGACCTAGAGAGACGAAGAAAGGATGTAGCTAGGAGGATCCAATGGAAACGGAGGAATTCGTGTCGGAATTTTCTGAGAGGGAGGCATCAGTAGCAGCTCTGGAGCCTGAAACTCAGGAAACCACGCCGACAACCGAAGAGAGTGAAACTAGTGTGGTTTGCAAAATTGAGTCGACTGTGGCGTAGAGCAGCTCAAATTTCGGACTCACAGGGCACATTTCAATCTGGGTCACACAGATGTTAGAACATGCTGAAGCAGATAGGAAAACAGTACAGGAGAGAGACAGGAAATCCAAAGAAGACAATGAAAAAGCACAGAAGATGGATGGAAAAGCTGAAGCAGATACGAAAGAAGCGCAGTAAAGAGATAGGAAACCCAAAACAGATAGAAGACAAGAAGTAGATAGGCAAGAATTACAGGGCAACAGAAAACAGTTTAGGAGAGAACTGGCAGACCTGCACAGAAAATTCCCTTTGCAGAGGATCGTGACCAGGCTGGTCCTGGCTAAATCAAATTTAAAGAATGTAGAGGAAACTAACACCTAAATATGTCAAAGAGTGCAGATAGTAAAGGAAACTAACACCTCAATATCTCAAAGCTCTGGAAGCGCGCTTTGTATCTGAGGTTACAGAATCGATTCAGTTTTCGGAAAGTGAGGAGTTTGCCTCGATCAAACGAGATTGAGGAAGTTAAGGACAGAGACTGAGGGTCCGTAGCTTGTGGTGCCATTGGCATCAGTAGCAGAGAGTGTTCTGAAAGGACACTTGGGACACTTGTGGGAGTTCGCAGCCCAGAGGCGTACCTTCATCAATGAAAAACAGGTCCACAGAGGGTATTGGGTGTGGCACCGCAATCTATGTACATCGATGGGCCAGCCTTCGACGAGAAGCACTTTTCCTCGTTGAGGAGACTCCTCACTTATACCGCAGGTGGAAGCCTGTATATTAAAAAGTGGGTTGGGCAGATTAAGGACAGCCTGCTGAACTCCTGACCAACTGGGAGAAAGATAGAGTTCATGAGTAACCACATGAGTGTGGATGTGATCAAAAAAGTTTTACCAGTCACAAAATACTGTACGACCTTCCCAGGAACTGATTCTGAAATTGTACTAGTCTGCTGAAAAAAAAAAGCAGGGTGTGGGGTGTGTCTAAGTATCATAAAAATTACATCACTGTCAGCAACACCCTTTCAGTCTTAGTCAATGTATTCTGACGAGATTCTAAAATCAAAACAGCACCCTGACCACATACCCATACTGATTCAACTGTTAATAAACCCAATGCCAACAGAACATTACAGATCCCTGCCCTGTGTTTTAACAAGTGGTGCAGGAAGGTAGCACAACTCGCGTTTCAAAGGAAAGAAATCAGTGAGGCAACTCACAGGAGAATGAGTGCACATGTTGCAATGTAATTGAACGTACCGATGGCAAGCAGTCTCAAATTAAGGAATAATTGGCGAAATCAAAGGCTGAGGCATTACGATGAGTGACCCCATCAAGAAAACGGGCCGGCCGCAGTGGCCGAGTTGTTCTACGTGATTCAGTCTGGAACAGCGCAACCGCTATGGTCGCAGGTTCGAATCCTGCCTGAGGCATGGATGTGTGTGATGTCGTTAGTTTAGTTAGGTTTAAGTAGTTATAAGTTCTAGGGGACTGGTGACCGTGAACAGAGTATTCGCTATTACTAGCTGAAATTTATTACAGAACTCAGTCTTTCTCCTCTCTCATTCCTTGTCCCAAGCCCACATTCTCCTGTAACCTTTTCTTCTACTACTTCCGCTACAACTGCATTCCAGTCCCCCATGACTATTAGATTTCCATATCCCTTTACATACTGTATTACTCTTTTAATATCTTCATATACTTTCTCTATCTGTTCATCTTCCGTTTTGTGACGTCGGTATATATACCTGAACTATCGTTGTCGGTTTCATTTGTTGTCGATTTTGATAAGAACAGCCCTGTCACTGAACCTTTCACATTAACACACTCTCTGCGCTACCTTCCTATTCATAACGAATCCTACTCCCGTTATACCATTTTCTGCTGCTGTTGATATTGAGAGGCACCCACATGCCTTGCTCATACTGTGGCATCAAGCAGTCAGGCCTGCAAGATGAGTGGTCTGCCAAGCGAGTGGACTCATTCTTATTTATCGAGTAACATGAACTCTAGTACTCCCAATTATGTTACAAGTTATTCTCCTGTTTGATTGTTACGCAACAGAAACGCACATCTGACTATTAGTAATTTACACAACTCTGACTGTTCACTACGCACTGGCAATACCACATTTTCTTTCTTATTTATCGGCTTTGATCAACACGTGGCCATCGCACTGATTATGAATGGCGCACACATGATAGATCCTGGGTATCATGACAACATACTATTCGAAGGAAAAGGCCACCAATCTTTTTCTTTTCACTATCTTATTTATTCCGATAAATTCTGTAACCTAAACACACAAATTCTATAACATACAACAATAACACATAAGAAATTCCGCCCAGTGGGCATGACTTTACATTGGTGATTCTCTGTCTTATGGTCTCGTAATTGTTTAACGCTACAGTGCACTTTCTGGATAGGATGGTGGATCTTTTGCTATATCTCACACTTCGACTCTCACACCCATCATTACGAAAATTTCCTCCAGACCGAGCGGTACAAAAAGGAACATGCATAACCCACTGCCTCTGAACCTATCTTGTTACTCTCCCATGCCAACCACACATACTTAAATTTCATGAAATACATCACACTGGCAACATACAATACGAAGAATAGTCACAACGTTATAATCACATCACTTTCAGCTTTCCCACTTCAATTAGTATTTATCCCAGTTTCACACGACACTGCCCCACTTCGTAACTTTTCTTTCCTACTATGAACTCTGGAGGATATGTGCACGTCATCCTGTGCAATGCAAGCCAAGTGGCGTTGCTGGATAGACGGCTGACTCACCTTGCTTCACTCTCAGAGTATTATAGTTTGAATCAAGCGTCACACGGCAACATAACACGCAAAGTAATATTAAGAACATATTCATCACACACACGAGTCCTCAACTGATACCATGGACGAGTACTTCTCTTTATCCTTTGTCTCATACACGGATTGAGACTCACACAGTACTCACCACATGGAAGTACTCGTCTCTAATTTCAAGTCCTGCACGCGCCATTTCTTAAATATTTCCAACCTATAGTAGACACGCCAGTAATTCAGCTTAACTTAAGCACTCGGAAGCATTTCAACTTATTGCTACACGTGGTTTCATTGTGACCGTTGGTCACTTCCGAAGATTACTACAACCCCCTTAATATTACCTGCCTGCCCACAAAAGGTCCTGAAATAGAGAAATTATTATTCCAAACTACTCTTAAGTATTTCACATGCATACCATGTCTCCACTCTTTTGTCTTTACGGAGCACACCTAAGACAGGTCTTACCAACACTAGATCCAGCGGCAGAGTCCTGAAAACATGGCCGTTCTTCAGGTCATCTCGCACTTCTGCCGAGGTGGGGGAAGACCACGCTACCCATTTGTTAGCCACATTTGAGGCGCTCAAAGCTCAGGTAAATTTCATCTCTTTGGTACCACCATAGGTGACCAAAGGACCGTCTCAAAGATGATCATATATTGCCCATTCACTATCTGCGGTTAGCAGACGACCATACATTCATTCATTTCGCAGATCTCACCAAATTGGATGTAGAGATTTATTTTGTGGGAGTGCACATGTGATCAATTAAATAAATAAATTGTCATTCTTTCCTACACTGGTATCCAGCTTCGGTGTATTAAGTGAAATTGAGTTATTATTACAAAAATATGTTGTTCTGACAAGAATAACGAAGAATGTTGTACATATTTTCAATGTCGGGCGGTACTGTACCCTTTCAATATTACCCTATAATTATCAGACCAGAAATCCTTGTCTTCATTCCATTTCACTTCACTGACCCCTACTATCTAGATTGATCCTTTGTATTTCCTTTTTCTTTACAAGTTGTAAATAGCCTTTTGTTCCTTCTATTTTACCTCTGCTACCTTCAGTATTTCAAAGAGGGAATTCTAGTCAGCATTGTCAAAAGCTTTCTATAAGCCTACAGATGCAGTAAACGTAGGTTTACCTTTCCTGAATGTATCTTCTAAGACAAGTCGTAGGGTCAGTACTGACTCGCATATTATTGCATTTCTCCAGACTGTGAATTGATCTTTCCCTGATGTTGACTTTCATTAGTTTCTCCATTTTCTGTAAGGAATTTGTGATAGAATTTTTGCAGTTATGACTTACTGATCTGGTGCTTTGGTTATATTCACACCTGTCATCACCTACATCTTTTTGGAGTTGAAATTATGACATTCTTCTTGAAGTCTGGGGGTACTTTCCTGTCTCATACATCTTGCGCGCCAGATAGAATAGTTTTGTCATGACTAGCTCTTCCAAGGCTATCAGTGATTCTGATTGAATGTCGTGTACTCCAGGGGTCCTTTTTCGACTTAGATCTCTCAGTGCTCTATAAAATTCTTCTCGCAGTATCATACCTCCGATCTCATCTATGTCCTCTTCCTTTTCTATAAAATTGCCTTCAAGTCCATCTTCTTTGTATAGACCTTCTATATACACCTTCTAACTTTCAGCTTTCTCTTCTTTGCTTAATAATGGTTTTCCAACTCAGTTCTTGATATCCAAGTAGCTGCTTCTCTTTCCTCCAAAGGGCCATGCGGTTCTAGGCACTTCAGTCCAGAACCGCGTGACTACTACGGTCGCAGGTTCGAATCCTGCATCGGGCATGGATGTGTGTGATGTGCTTAGGTTAGTTAGGTTTAAGTAGTTCTAAGTTCTAGGGGACTGATGACCTAAGATGTTAAGTCCCATAGTGCTCAGAGCCATTTGAATCATTTTTTCCTCCAAAGTACTACTTAATTTGCCTGTGTGGGGTAGCTATCCTTCGCCTACTGCAATAGTCTTCTAAATCCTTGCGTTTTTCCTCTAGCCATTCTTGTTTAGGCGTTTTGCACTCCTTGTCAATGTAATTTCTTTAAACATTCTTATTCCCTTTCGCCTACTTCATTTGCTGCATTGGTTTGTATTCTTCTTTTATCAATTAAATTTAGTGTCTCATGTGATAGCCAAGGTTTTCAACTAGGCCTCGTCTTTTTGCCTATTCGGTCCTCCACTGCTGTCACTATTTCATCTCTCAAAACAACCCGCTTATCTTCTGCTGTGTTCTTTACCCCTGTTCTAGTCAATCACTGCATAGAGCTCACTCTGAAACTCTCAAAAACCTTCTACTGTAATCCTTTCCCCTGTTCTAGCCAATCACTGAATAATACTCCCTCTGAAAGTCTCAGAAACCTTTTGTTCTTTCAGTTTATCCAGGTCTCACCCAGTTCCACTGTTCTAGTCAATCACTGCATAGAGCTCACTCTGAAACTCTCAAAAACCTTCTACTGTAATCCTTTCCCCTGTTCTAGCCAATCACTGAATAATACTCCCTCTGAAAGTCTTAGAAACCTTTTGTTCTTTCAGTTTATCCAGGTCTCACCCAGTTCCACATTAGATGATCCAACTGCTGGGAACCACTAGCTGCAGCCATGGATTTATGGGTTTGACACTGGATCGAGCCAGCTGTCTCTCGCACTGAGTGTCCTTATCGGGTCTGGTGCTACACTGCATTTGATCTGCTGTCCATGTCTGCTATCACTAGGCTCCTACCAGGGGACTGCGGGTTGTGTCCCGTGCGTGGCAGTCTCCAACCACCTCTGCAGTGAATGCACGCGGGGCCTGTGTATGCAGGGTGTGGCTGTTCCACAGCGAAATGCTGTCACAGCATGAGGGCTGGGCACCTCAATCTGCGGCCATGGGTTTGAGATGGGTCGATTCAGCTGTCCGTTGCAATGATTCTCCTTATGGGGTCTGGTGTCACCATCCCATTGATCTGCCATCCACATCTTGCATTGCTACACTACTGCCAGAGAACATCGGGTTGTGTCCCATGCACGGCAATCTCCACCCACCTCTGCAGTGAATGCAAGTTGGGTCTGTGTAGCCAGGTGCGCCAATTCCACAGTGAAATGCTGTCGCAGCAGAAGTAGTAGAAGACCTTGACCTACTGTCAGGCTGCCGGCCACTGCTAGACTTAACATCAACATTGCATGGCATCTACATGTGCATCTACATCTACATCTACATCTATACTCCGCAAGCCACCTGACGGTGTGTGGCGGAGGGTACTTTGAGTACCTCTATCGGTTCTCCCTGCTATTCCAGTCTCGTATTGTTCGTGGAAAGAAGGATTGTCGGTATGCCTCTGTGTGGGCTCTATCTCTCTGATTTTATAGTCATGGTCTCTTCGCGAGATATGCGTAGGAGGGAGCAATATACTGCTTGACTCCTCGGTGAAGGTATGTTCTCGAAACTTCAACAAAAGCCCGTGCCGTGCTACTGAGCGTCTCTCTTGCAGAGTCTTCCACCGGAGTTTATCTATCATCTCCGTAACGCTTTCGCCATTACTAAATGATCCTGTAACGAAGCGCGCTGCTCTCCGTTGGATCTTCTCTGTCTCTTCTATCAACCCTATCTGGTACGGATCCCACACTGGTGAGCAGTATTCAAGCAGTGGGCGAACAAGTGTATTGTAATCTACTTCCTTTGTTTTCGGATTGCATTTCCTTAGGATTCTTCCAATGAATCTCAGTCTGGCATCTGCTTTACCGACGATTAATGTTATATGGTCACTCCATTTTAAATCACTCCTAATGCGTGCTCCCAGATAATTTATCGAATTAACTGCTTCCAGTTGCTGACCTGCTATTTTGTAGCTAAATGATAAGGGATATTTCTTTCTATGTATTCGCAGCACATTACACATGTCTACATTGAGATTCAGTTGTTATTATCTGCTCCATGCGTCAATTCGTTGCAGATCCTCCTGCATTTCAGTACAATTTTCGATTGTTACAACCTCTCGGTATACTACAGCATCATCCACAAAAAGCCTCAGTGAACTTCAGATGTTATCCACAAGGTCATTTATGTATATTGTGAATAGCAACGGTTCTGCGACACTCTTTGCCAGAGCAGAAGTCAGTTGCCTGCTAGCTGACACCAGTCAGTCACCAGAACGGGGCACGTCTCCTTCACATAGCTGATGGCATGATGTGTATTTGAAATTGAAAAAAAAAAAAAAAAACTCTTTTCTGGACCATCCAGCAGCTAGTCACTCGATTACTGTCCCTAGAAAATGCTGTCTGCGCTCTACAGCGTAGCATATTACAATTTTGCTGTAGCATAGTGCAAGTTGTTAGAGTTTTGCTTTAACATGTTGATATATAGGGTGAAGTTTCATATCTCCATGGTGTGACAGCACAAGTTAGCATTATTAGTACACTACATTTATTAGTCTATCCATTAGACACTACTATGATTCATATTCATTCCTTATGCGTCAGTTTTGCCTTACCTAAACACCGTTTGGATGTTATTGGAATTCAGGTCCGCACTCAAAATTTACAGTACTTGTGTAAACATGTGTTTCCAGGTAACTGCAGAAATTTGGAAGAATTCACTGCAGCACTAGTTAGCGTAGCATGTTTCAGCAAAAGAACTCCCGCACAAACACCCTTGTTGAAGGAACCACACCAGCATTCATCAGATGTCCATACAGTGGAAACGTCGGAAGTTTATGTTTGACAAATAACTAACAACTGGTCTTTTGCAACATTTCCGAATGGGTGTACAATGTGGCCAGTTAGTTTCGATCGCAAACCTGTGGTACTTGTCATCATGCATCTGGTACACAGGAAGGCAAGACTTTCACCAATCAAAACGGCCGCTCTGACACATTTAGAACTACATATGACACTTGCCTGCACAAAACTTTCAAGCGACTTCTGACAATCTACAAACTGTGATCTGAGAAATGCCATTATGTGGAGCGATTCAGCGACTGATTTAGGATGGATAGAATGTGTCCAAGCATTTGGAAAGCCTTTGTCCATAATCGAGTGACCGAAATCACGAACAGCATAGCTCCATCTCAAAGCTTGTACTGTTCTAAGCAAGACAGTCCCACAGATCTACTCTCAATGTCTATCTGTAAATTGTCTATGCTCATCTTCCTGGTGGCATTTATCATCATGACTCACAAGTCCTCCTGACGTTCGAACTGAGAAAAGAGTGTTAATTCAGAAAATTCCCGAAGTTTGAAAGGTGCACCATGAAGTGCTCTATGTAAGCACCAAGGAATCGATCTTTGACTTCACAAAGTACAGGTCGTACTGAAAAATACTACGTATTACAGGATGGTCTACGTTTTGTGCTAGTTTTGAAACATAGCAATGTCATGAGTACAGACTTAACTGCAAAATTCTCGTTTTCTGTGCATCAATCAGATTCAACAGGAAATGTTTTCGCCTAAATATACCTCAACTAAAGAAACGAAAATAATAGCCTGTCGATTCAAAAATGACACATTTATTTCTCTTTCAACGTACCAAGACCGTGTCCAATCCATATCACGCTGCATTATGAACGTAAAAGTGGATCAGCACGCTAATAGGCAAGTGGTTATAATGTTTTGGCTCATCAGTATTGTTACTCTTGAAGTGTGTACTTTGATTCTGTGAGTCAGCCACACCTTTAGATTATTCAACTGACTCGAAGGTCACGTGACTAGATCTACATCTACATACGGTGCGTGGCGGAGGGTACCTCGTACCACAACTAGCATCTTCTCTCCCTGTTCCACTCCCAAACAGAACGAGGGAAAAATGACTGCCTATATGCCTCTGTACGAGCCCTAATCTATCTTAAGTTATCTTTGTGGTCCTTCCGCGAAATGTAAGTTGGCGGCAGTAAAACTGTACTGCAGTCAACCTCAAATGCTGGTTCTCAAAATTTCCTCAGTAGCGACTCACGAAAAGAACGCCTCCTTTCCTCTAGAGACTCCCACCCGAGTTCCTGAAGCATTTCCGTAACACTCGCATGATGATCAAACCTACCAGTAACAAATCTAACAGCCCGCCTCTGAATTGCTTCTATGTCCTCCCTCAATCCGACCTGATAGGGGTAAAGTAAGATTTGTGCGTAAGCGTCCTGTAGATTTTCAGTGTCATTGCATCACTAACTCAGACAGCGAGTTTCATAAATAGTTGCATGAGGTATTCATTGGAAAGATGCAGAAACTGTGCTACATTTTGTTGACTACGTCGGTTGGAGTGGTAAAGTTTCCATCCTCTTGCATTTACATAGCAGCAGGTATTAAAAAACTCACAAACTGGTCTGTAACATTGTGTTATTTTTTCGTCTGTACTTGCAAGGACTTTCATTTCAAAAACATTAAGAAGCTCTTATATGACTTCATGTTAACTATCTTTAAAAATGTCGGAAATGAGACATAACGATATTTAAAATATATAATTATTGTCCCTCGAAATCGTAAAACTATAGATAGATCGACGGAAAAATATCGACATACCAGCCTATAAAAATATCGGCTGCGCATTGAAAATATACTCATGATTTTAGAGTTGAATACTTAAGTATTGATTAATTATTAGGTACTCAGTACATCAGCAAGTTAGCAGCCTGTTTAATTCCCGTAGAGCAAGAATTGGAAGGAAATCGATGCATGTTCACGGTTGGCGATAATCACTTTGCTAAAAATGGTAACTGCACGTAAATGGCACATTAAAACGTGTTGATGCGTCAGTCGTTCGATCTCGTCACATATCAGATTTGTCCTGAACACTTCATGTCGACTTCCCAGTCTTTTTGTTTCTGCAAACGCCAGCGACCTAGCAGTTGTAGTGTCATAATTGCGTGGTGAAATTAACTGTTGCATTTTCTGTTGGTAGCACCGAGCGCCGATTACGTCAGCATTTCCCCTCACACGTCTCCGCCCACCGCAAAGACCAGTCTTGTCATTTAGGTTTTTTTCAGCAACTGTTTTGAAGAGTGCCGGCGTGAAGAAATAGCGCACTAGTTAGGTTAAAAATTGTTTTTTAATGTAACTGGTGTGCTGCACACCGCCATCCCCTAGTGCAATCGAACTTCTTCTCTGTGCGACCTCTTCATGCTTCACCCAGGCAAAGAGAAAGAATGGACGTGATGAAAGTTCAAAAACCAGTAAAACTCCTTGACACAGTGAAAGTAAAATAATGTTCTTCTACAACTTCAGAAGAACAGTTTCAAATATTTATCGAAAATTGCGAAAAAATGTTAATATAAAATAAAAATATCGGCACTCGATACCGATGTTTCCATATAGACATATCGATATTCGTGGATATAATATCACCGATCTACATCGAATGTTTAAGAAAAATGGGACCGATATATCGATTCATCAATATTTTATCAGTAGGCGTAATGTTACCCTTGACCTCAACAAAGACTGCAGATTCCACTAGAATACTGCTTTTGTTGGTGAGCACCAAGCCGACAGAGGACGCAACATGTGCGTAAGAGCCTCGCCCTGCCATGCTGCTGGGGTCTGACTTTTCTGGAGACTAGAAATCTACTCTGTAGGAATCAGCATGGTTTTCGAAAAAGACGATCGTGTGAAACCCAGTTGGCGCTATTCGTCCACGAGACTCAAGAGGGCCATAGACACGGATTACCAGGTAGATGCCGTGTTTCTTGACTTCCGCAAGGCGTTTGATACAGTTCTCCACAGTCGTTTAATGAACGAAGTAAGAGCACATGGACTATCAGACCAATTGTGTGATTGGATTGAAGAGTTCCTAGATAACATAACGCAGCTTGTCAATCTCAATGGAGAGAAGTCTTCCGAACTATGAGTGATTTCAGGTGTGCCGCAGGGGAGTGTCGTGGGACCGTTGCTATTCACAATATATATAAATGACATTGTGGATAACATCGGAAGTGAACGATTATATGATAGCGGATGATTATATGATAGCGGAACAAACACTGGTAGCAGTTACTTCTGTAAAATATCTGGGAGTATGCGTGCGGAAAGATTTGAAGTGGAATGATCATATAAAATTAATTGTTGGTAAGGCGGGTACCAGGTTGAGATTCATTGGGAGAGTGCTTAGAAAATGTAGTCCATCAACAAAGGAGATGGCTTACAAAACACTCGTTCGACCTATACTTGAGTATTGCTCATCAGTGTGGGATCGGTACCAGATTGGTCTGACGGAGGAGATAGAGAAGATCCAAAGAAGAGCGGCGCGTTTCGTCACAGGGTTATTTGGTAACCGTGATAGCGTTACGGAGATGTTTAATAAACTCAAGTGGCAGACTCTGCAAGAGAGGCGCTCTGCAACGCGGTGTAGCTTGCTCGCCAGGTTTCGAGAGGGTGCGTTTCTGGATGAGGTATCGAATATATTGCTTCCCCCTAATTATACCTCCCGAGGAGATCACGAATGTAAAATTAGAGAGATTAGAGCGCGCACGGAGGCTTTCAGACAGTCGTTCTTCCCGCGAACCATACGCGACTGGAACAGGAAAGGGAGGTAATGACAGTGACACGTAAAGTGCCCTCCGCCACACACCGTTGGGTGGCTTGCGGAGTATCAATGTAGATGTAGATGTAGGCTTTTTGCGGATGATGCTGTAGTATAACGATAGGTTGTAACAATGGAAAATTATACTGAAATGCAGCAGGATCCGCAATGAAAGGTGCAGGGAATGGCAATTGAATATGAATGTAGACAAGTGTAATCATCATTTAGCTACAATATAGCAAGTTAGCAACTGGAAGCAGTTAATTCCATAAATTATCTGGGAGCAGGCATTAGGAGTTGGTTGGTTGGTTGTTTCGGGGAAGGAGACCAGACAGCGAGGTCATCGGTCTCATCGGATTAGGGAAGGACGGGGAAGGAAGTCGGCCGTGCCCTTTGAAAGGAACCATCCCGGCATTTGCCTGGAGCGATTTAGGGAAATCACGGAAAACCTAAATCGGGATGGCCGGACGCGGGATTGAACCGTCGTCCTCCCGAATGCGAGTCCAGTGTCTAACCACTGCGCCACCTCGCTCGGTCCAGGCATTAGGAGTGTTTTAAAATGGAATGACCATATAAAATTAATCGTCGGTAAAGCAGATACCAGACTGAGATTCATTGGAAGAATCCTAAGGAAATGCAGTCCAAAAACAAAGGAAGTAGGTTACAATACAATTGTTCGCCCACTCCTTGAATACTGCTCACCGGTGTGGGATCTGTACCAGATAGGGTTGATAGAAGAGATAGAGAAGATCCAACGGAGAACAGCGCGCTTCGTTATAGGATCATTTAGTAATGGCGAAAGCGTTGCGGAGATGATAGATAAACTGCAGTGGAAGACTCTGCAAGAGAGACGCTCAGTAGCTCGGTACTGGCTTTTGTTGAAGTTTCGAGAACATACCCTCACTGAGGAGTCAAGCAGTATATTGCTCGCTCCTACGTATATCTCGCGAAGAGACGATGAGGATAAAATCAGAGAGATTAGAGCCCACACAGAGGCATACCGACAATCTTTCTTTCCACGAACAAAACGAGAATGAAATAGAAGGAAGAACCGATAGAGGTACTCAAGGTACCCTCCACCACACACCGTCAGTTGGCTTGCGGAGTATGAATGTAGATGTAGACCTGTGGCGTGTATCTCCTCTATACAGGCGGCGCACTCACGCGCGAATTCATTTCAGTGCCTTGTTGACTACAACGATCACTTCCCATACGCCATGATGCGCAGAGGGTCCTACGTCTACCGCTGCTTAATTTTTTCCGTCTTCAAAATCAGTACACAACAGTTACAGACTATTCCTCTAGCAGCCTCTCCTTCTTTTTATCACATGTACTTGCCACGTTTTTTATGGTTACGATTTTCTTCGTCTTTTCTTGTGAATGTATCCTTCTCTCAGATGTGGGTGCATACAAGGGTGATTTTTTGCGACAGAAATCCTACGATTATATGTGACATTCCGGTCTCCTCTTAAACCTCCAGACATACACTTATTCAGTTACTTACTGCATCCTTCCTCTATAATCGCCTGCCTTTGACACCATTAACAACACCAGTTCCCGTGTCTAGCATCTCACTGCAAGTGTGCCCCAAGGCTCTCTCCTCTGCTTTAGCTCCGTTACATTGTAGATATGCCCAAACCACTTCTTCCAGTCCACTTCCTTCATTATGCTGATGAAACTGCTTTCTTTTCCCTTTATCCTACACTCCAGAAATCCCATCAGGCCCTCCAAACCCATCTCTATGAGTTTACCCCGTGGCGTAACCAGTGGCTCCTGAAGGTCAATCCTTCCTAAACTCAGGCAATAATTACAGGATGTTCCACTTGCACCTACCCTCTCCAAGACTTCTACCTCACCACTTACGACAGTCCTATTCAGTTACCTAACACTCTAAAACATTTTCGAATAACCATTGACTGCCAAATAACTTGGAAGCCTCATAGTGCTCACATTGAACATTTATAAGGTCCTTGGTAAAACAGTTCGAGTTGCTCCTTCATTTGACATATCATTTATAACTGTAAGTTTAGTGTAATAAATGTTATAAAGCGTTAAAACCCTGATATCCATTTTAAACACCCTGTATATTAAAAGATACATTGCAAAAACTAGAAAAATTTAGTTTTCCCTAAAAAAAATTTTCTATATAAATAGAGCAGGTTCAATCCAAACTGTATAAATATTGTAAAACTGATGATTTTACTTCATAGAAATATGCAAAAGATGCTTACACAAAAATGTACAGACATTGCATAAATGAATATTTTATAGGAGTATACAACAGAAAATGTAATTGTTGAGAGTGTGGAAAATATATTTCTATATGTCACTACAAAAATCTCGAATTCTGAAGGAGAACATTCGAAGATATTGTTGTCTACGAAAAATGATTAACAACAGACTGAGACAGATAGCACACAAATAATGTTTTGATTGAAACTTCCTGGCAGATTAAAACTGTGTGCCCGAGCGAGACTCGAACTCGGGGCCTTTGCCTTCGCGGGCAAGTGCTCTACCAACTGAGCTACCAAAGCACCACTCACGCCCGTTCTCACAGCTTTACTTCTGCCAGTATCTCGTCTCCTACCTTCCAAACTTTACAGAAGCTCTCCTGCGAAACGTGCAGAACTTCTTCATGCTGTGATACGTCTCCTCCCCGTAAAGGTGTATGATGTGATTCTTGAGTTTCTCCCGGCGTATTTGATAATCAAAATATCCACGGGTGTGCTGCCGGTCTATAGTGTCCAACGGCCACAATATTTCGGCGATCATACACGTCGCCATCATCAGGTGAACTGACGGACTGAGCTCCTGTGAACGTGCCGGCACGGAGATCCGTACGCTATGGCTGCTCAGACTGAAATGCAAGTTTCGCAGGAGAGCTTCTGTAAAGTTTGGAAGGTAGGAGACGAGATACTGGCAGAAGTAAAGCTGTGAGACCGAGCGTGAGTCGTGCTTTGGTAGCTCAGTTGGTAGAGCACTTGCCCGCGAAAGGCAAAGGTCCCAAGTTCGAGTCTCAGTCGAGCACACAGTTTTAATCTGCCAGGAAGTTTTATATCAGCGCACACTCCGCTGCAGAGTGAAAATCTCATTCTGGAATGTTTTGATTGTCAAGAGATTAAAGAAATACAACGATTTTACTCAAATCCATCACGTAAAGACAAACATAAAAGTAGATGTAAGAATGTTCTTGAGACTATATAAAAAAATAAGAAATCGAGCTGAACCTTTTTTTAAATTCTTTAACAAAATTTTCTTATGCTAAATATGAAACTAAAATGGAACAATTCAATATTTCCCAACTTCGTGGTTATTGTAGAAGAAGTAATATAACTAATTACAACAAATTAATTGAAGATGAACTAATTATTTTTATTGTATCAGGGATTTTATCTATTCCTGTAAGGTCTCTCTATTATATGAGAGTAGCTTAACTCAAAACTATATCTGAGCATCTTGGTATTAGAGGCTAAAGTAAATTTAAAAAATCAGAATTAATTAATTTAAGTAGTTTACAGATTTGATGATGATATGTTTGAAAAGAGTCGACCACTGAGACAAGAAAAGATATGAGACTAGATGAGAATTATGCATTCAGTAGCAAACTGTAAGAGCAAAGAAGAAGAGAAGAAACTGACAAAGATCTTTTTATGTGAGATTAAAGAAATAAAAATCTAAACTTAATGAAAAATTTAAAATGTGGTCTGTTGACTACAGAATTGGATTTAAAGATGGTTAATGTTAGGGAGAAATCCGATTAGAAAACGAAAGCACTTAATGTATGGTAGAAGTAGTTAAAAAGAGAACTGATTTTAGAAAAGTTTAATATAACAACAGCAAATTCAAAAATTTTGCACCCAATTTTTGCAAGATATAAAGCACCAGATAATACAAATTTGTTTAAAACGATTAGTGAGCTACAAGTAAGTTTTTTAATATAACATTACCAATTGTGAAATAAAATATGGTCGAATTGAATAATGAATTTAAAATTATTTTGCCAGACAGTAATTTGAAATTAATGTGTGGCTGAATTTTCAGTTTTGTTAAAGAGGGAATATTAAACTGAGATATAAAGGAAAGAAGAAACTTAAAAATAATGGTAACGATTTTCATATCCTAGAATTTTTGCTTTAAATTCTCTGATTTCTTTGTGGTAATCTCATGGGTGATAGCTCTTCTACACTAAATTTGATACACCAAAATCAATTGTTAACATTAATTCTAGTGCACTCAAAATGCCCAGTGTTTTCAAATAAAATTTTATTTCTTCTATATAGATTTTTATTGGGAATGTAAAATCTTCTCTACCTTGTTTAAATTAATTCTAATGTGCTCAAAATGTCCATTATTTCCAGCTAAACTTTTATTTCATTTTATACAGATTTTAATTTGGAATGAACACACTTCTGTAATTTTTTTTCAAGTTATTTCTTGTGTGCTCAAAATACCTTTTATTTCAAACCTTTATTTCATTCTATATAGATTTTAATTAGATCCTATAATGTATTAGTGCTCACAAAATTGACTTGATTTTTACACATAGTAATAAGTGGGTCCTTCCAATTGGGATGTTTTTATTGCATAACCTTTTTTATGAATTAATTTAATTAATTATATTATATTGTATGGTATTATATCGTATAAACTTTTTATATAAAAATCCTTCAAATTTTTATCTTGTAAAAGTTGATGTAATGTAATATAACATAATTAATGTAAATGATTCTTAAAAGACGTTATGCCTTTAAAACATGCCAGGTGCACTCAATATGCCCACTTACTACTTTTTAAGAAATTTTTTACGATAATATTTCGATTTATACAGAACTGGAGCCTTAGGTTTAGTTAGAGTTTTGAAATAACAATTAGACAATTACTCTGAAGTGCTAATGGCAAACATTACCCAAACTGAATGCAATTTGACAAGGATTATTAAGCAGTTTTTAGGCTTTGCAGGAATTAGAAATCCAAAAGGGGAAAGATCGAGTGCTACAAGAGTTGTACCAATGCTAAAATAAAATTTTACCAACAAGAGCAGCTACAGAATAACAGAAGTGTAGTAAATACAGCAACATTAGGATTAGTGTAAACCACTTTAGCCGCCCAGAAAGGAGTGTACTGTCATGACCGGCGCCGACTGGCCATCTGACCTGCTGTAATGACCTCTAGGCTAAGCATGGGAGCAGAACATGTCTATGTTACGCAGAATATTCTCTTAGTAATGCACATAACAACTAAATATCAACGCAAGGCACCGACTGCGATATCGAGTGTGAGTTCAACTTAGGACAGATATCATCTTCATATACATATAGTTAGGGCTCACCAGCCATTTGACCATCTACTTGTGTGCAGATGCACAAACAGTGCCCGAACTCTTGCGGAAATCGGCAAAAAGCCGCGAGTAATGGGTGTAATGGGCAGGGACACTATGACTATAGTGAAGGACAATAAGTTGGGAATGTGGTTCTCACGGGAGGTGTGCCAGAGATAAGTCCCTTCAGTCGCACTATGCTCTGTGTCCTCTGTGGCTCAGATGGATAGAGTGTGTGCCATATAAGCAGGGATCCCGGGTTCGTGTCCCGGTCGGGGCACACATTTTCAAATGTCCCCGTTGATTTACATCAAAGCCTGTATGCAGCTAGGGGTATTCATTTCATTGTAATTTCATTCTAACGAGCTGCTTCGTCACCGATGGTATCTGTTCTTTCAGACTGCACGCTTCCCACCGAAAAGCAGAAACGCGTTTTTGATTGGCGGAGTGCTAAGGACCAAGAAGAGAAAATGGAACCATTCAGAAACTCTGTCGAAAGGAGGATGAGCTTCAGGTGATTGACGGTAGGTTCATGATCCATCTAGTGGGAGGTTATGTTTTTGTAAAGGCCGCTGGGATTCGTCGCCCGTGTGGTAACTTAGACGCCACGTGACCAGGAAGGGGCAGGATACGGCATGAGCAAGACCTTCTCTCTGGCGATCGATCGAGAACACTTCCCTGCCGGGAACGATTGGAGAGTATTCTCTCTGGGGATTGAGTTACAAACTTTGCTGGCCAGAGTCACGGTGGAAAATCCGGTGGTTACATTTTGCGAAAGGTTGCTTTCGAAACAATGAGCGCATGAAGTCAATTCCCCATGTCAGAGTTGTTATTCTGTTTACTCGAGTGACGATTGTGTACCTCTCTGTGGAACCTGACACACACACACACACACACACACACACACACGCACACACACACACACTGAAGTGGTTCTTTACAGAAGAATACTTGTGTCGAATTTCTTTTCCTGGATGGTGAACGAACAGAAATCTTGACTCGTGTCCTGTCTTGTACTGAGGTAATTTCTGCATATTTCGTCTACTGCGAATGCAGAGAATTGCAGGCACGTCACGTACATCCACTGCACAGCGGCCAACACCCAATAAACGGATCATCGATGCAGCACAACTACTGTCCCTACTTCAGTAGGTGATATGCGCACTCAGATTCGGCGGATAGGGAAACAAAGTAAACGTGTTGAATTCCATTTGCTTCTCCACTGAGCGTTCTCTGAAACTGCCAGTCAGGGTGAAGGTCTGCTGTTTCTCATCGCTAAGCAGTATCAGCCAACTTTGTGTCCATCTAATAACAGGACGACCGGTCTAAAGAAGGTCGAACGTATACGAGTATGTTACGCCAATCTCGAAATTACATGTATAATAGATCCCAATGTTGTGTGCTCCATATTTATTCAAGTTTTTGCATTCTACAAGTTTTCTGTGAATAAATAATTTATGGTATTCACGTTATGATTCGTTCTAGTGACATCCCGACGGAATGTGCTAAACGGAAGTGAAATAAAACCACAACAGGATACTGCGTTCTATGGAAATCAGTAAATGTAAGATGTCAATGGGAGGGTCTTCCCTATCATTTGTAGGTATGAGAATTCCATTGCGGACACAACATTAGACAACCACACATACACACGCTGTGTGTTACACAAACCACGGGGATTTACGTAAAAAAGTTGTTTCAAATCGTAAAGTGGACGGCTCAGTGACAGTTGGGTGGAGGGAGGCAGCAGAATACCTGCTAACAGCTTTAGTTACTGTGATAACACGAGCACAGATACTACAGCAAACTAGATAACGAATACGACAATTAGATGTTAGTGTTATCTTTTGGGCAGAAAGAGGTTGTTATCGCATTTTCTGCCTCAGAACAGGAAAAGTACCAGGTCGCGAAGATATCTATCGTGAGGTCATGCGCATGATAGATGCACTAATGGTGCCTTATTTAACACTATTACTAAAACAAGCGTTGCGAATAGCTAGGGACTCGGCGGTTCGGAAAACAGGCTCGGGCAATAGGAATGACGAAAGGAATGAATAAATAACCGAAAGTTATAGCTCCCAATTTCATACCAAACGTCTTGGTCAAAGTAGAGGAGCGACTGCTCTCTGACCAACTGCTGGAGCACAGGGATCTCTTTGGACGTAACCATTTCCAAAATGGATTCAAAAAAAGAAAACCTTTAGATAATGTGGTCGACAGAGCTCTTTGCCTTGTAGTAAATTCGACTCTGTAATATTCAACTGCGCCGATGATTGACATGCGAGCGACGCTCGACAACCTTTGTTGGCCTGTAATGTTCTTACACCAGCGAGATCTCTGGATCCCCAAACCTCTGTACGAGAGTTTCTTGATTATTGTAGTGGACATATCAACCAGTGGCTCGTGGGACAGAGCAAAGGAATCGAAAAGATTGCCTAGGGCTGTCGCACAGGTCCAATAAATGGTCCATTCTTCTCGGATCTTCGTAGTGAACCCTTCTTACGTTTGTTGGTCGGGTCAGATACTGAAGATGGGGCTGTTGCGCATGCGGACGACATCCTGATAATTGTATTTACGGACTCCAGGGCAAGACTTGAGGAAACGATGAATGATGTGTTCGATCAAATACAGCATTAATGTACGGTTGAAGATTGATACAGCCATCCATAGAACCACATATACAGGATGATCACAGTCTAAAAAGCTTGTAAGAGAGTTGTAGGGTAGGCTGTGATGGGAAATATTTGTTAAGAAAAAATTTCGATACGTTGCGCCGTCCCTAGTTTCCTAGTATTGAAGTTGTACCATCAGGCAATAGCGCGCAGAGACGGTGTCGCCAAACGTATTCTTCGTTTGGTTTCCTAAAACCGAACAAGAGGGATATACAACAACTGGACATGGAACGGTAGTAAGAATCGAACCCGAGCCAAAGGCTGAGGAGTCTTGTACGCTACACTATGAGAACAACTGACACTGGTTGTATTAGGCTGATGCATAAGTTCGTAGCATTTTTGTTTTACCTCTTGGTATTCCGGTTGATAACGTTTTATTTATCGATTATCATTTTTTATTTGTAGTTCACTATTGCTGTTTGAGTTTACATATTGACAATTTGTCAGTTGGAGATAGTGGAACTGTGTACGCTAGAAAATGGAGTGCCCAGTGGAGAAATTGGAACACTTAGGACATATTCTTCTGTTTGAGTTGAACAGAGGGGGGTCAGTTTGATAGTGAGTGGAGCTATGGACGCTAGACCATGGAGAGCCATGTGTCGAAATCTGAACATTAATAACATATTCTTCTGTTTGCGTTCAATACCCCTTTCAGACCCACTGGCTACAATTACGTACATAAATATTGAGAGAGTGTTAGCTGCAAGAAAAATAGTTTTCGTCGATGGAGACCTCATGTACACATCTGTGAAATATTTTCAATATTTTCAATATTTTATCATGCACAAGTGCTCTCACTTGTTGAGTATCAGTGTAAAGATATCAAAAAGTGGATGTAGGTTTTGCAGCAGCGTGTGGCCACCAGAATTCATAAGAGTTGTTAGTTAGTTATACTCCACTGTATAACTGAATATTTTATTGTTATGGTATTGTTATTTAGCGTGCTAGTTATTGAACTATCAATGTATTTATTACAACAGTGAATATTTCAAAATTAGTTATTTTAGTCCTTAAAAAAAAGCAAACTGTACAAAATATATATTGAAAACGGGTATATACATTTGTTTATGTCTTGCATCTAAAGTCATTAAAAACCACCTAAGAGCATTAGAGCATAAAGAAAAATTTTCGTTCCTCCAGAAAAAATTCAAGTCTGAAAGGGATACAGGGGTGACAGCAGCAGAGACAGCCAGAAACATTTGCGTAATGTGTGAGGGTAATACGATTAGACAGAGTACGACAAGAAAATGGTTTTCTAGTTTTAAGGAACTTGTTTTGACATTGGTGACTCTCCACACCTTCGGGGTGTGATCAAGATCATTTAAACACATTAATGCACAATGATTCACGTCAGCGTACTCGAGAACTATCAGATGTTATGAACTGTGATTATTACACCACCATGCGACGTTTTCCTGCAAAGAGGAAGGTTCAAAAGTCGGGTGTATGGGTACTGCATGCTCTAAGCCGAAATCGTAAAAATTAGCGGGTGACGAACATCCCTGCTTGTTCGTCATCAATTGGCTCGTCAACAACACTGACCATTCCTATCCTATATTGTTACTGGTGACTATAAACTGTGTCTTTGTATCAACATAAGGAAAAGAAACTAATGGTTGAGCCCAAACATAGCTGCAATTCCCCGTACAAAGACCTGCGCTCTTTCACAAAAGACAATGTTAAGCATCTGGTGGAACAGTGACGGTGTTGTGTGTACCACGAATTGCTTCCCCCGAGCAGTAGTCATCATCGCTGATACTTGTTGTCAACAACAGAGACGTCTTGCAGAAGCAGTCTAAGAACAACGACCAGGAAAACGATATGAAGCTGTGCTACTCCACGGTCATGCCCGCCCGCATTCCGCTAGACTGTAGAGAAATTGGGTTCAGAAGTCATTTCGCACCCACCTTATTCACCTGATCCAGCGTTCTCAGATTTTCACTTTACCTTTCTCTATCGAACGATCTGCAAGAAATTTCCTTTCCGGTTGAAAATGCTCTCCGAACATTGCTCACCGAGTTCTTCGCCTCAGTACCAAATCGAAAAGTTACCCCACTATTGGCAAACTATTGTAAACAGCAGAGCAGAATATATTATTGATGACTAAAGTATCTATTATGTGTATCTGCCGGCCGGTGTGGCCGAGCGGTTCTAGGGGCTTCAGTCTGGAACAGCTCGACCGCTACGGTCGCAGGTTCGAATCCTGCCTCGGGCATGGATGCGTGTGATGTCCTTAGGTTAGTTAGGTTTAAGTAGTTCTAAGTTATAGGGGACTGATGACCTCAGATGTTAAGTCCGATAGTGCTCAGAGCCATTTGAACCATGTGTGTACATGTTGCGTCTTAAAAAAAACTTACAAAAAATCCTTACGAACTAATGCACCAACCCAATATATGGCGGGCCGCATTCGACCGACTGACTAACTTCATTACTAATTAACTGGGAAACGGCGCAATGTACGCAATCTTTTTCTTAACAATTATTTATCAGCACAACCTAACCTGCAAAACCCTCACAAGCTATTCAGATTGTTTCTGACGACCCTGACCTCAACTCGCAAATCACTCCACACCTGTCAACTGGCAACGCCGCGAACGACCAGTGTCGGCTGAAAGATCGCATTATCCAGCAGCTACTGGTCGCTCGCTACCTGCCGCGGCGCGAGAACCAGACTTTGTGCTGTCACCGCACGCGCATTACGTGTAATAACCAGTGCCATGATAACAGTGCACGTGATAGTACAGTAGTTACTTATCTTCTTGTTCTACAGACCGATAAAGAGACTTATCTTTAGGTGAAGTGTACCATTTATTGAGTACCTACATAAACAACTCAAGGGAAAACTTTCTTTCACCAGAAATCCGTTCCTGAGGCTCGACGGAATCCCTATAATATGTAGCTCTGTTTGCAGGTATCTTGGCAGTCTTCAATACAGAAGAAGGAGCTTTCTAGAACAAGTAAAAACTCTTACTCGGGGAGCCGCAAAAATTGTGGGTATTATTGCCTGTTTAGGCACTGCTAAAATACAATGAGGTGACAAAGGCTATGGGATACCTCCCAGTATCGTGTCGACCCTCTTTTTGCCTATCGTAGTGCAGTAGCTCGACGTGGCAGGGCTCAACAAGTCGCTGCAAGTCCCCTGCAGAAATATTGAACCATGCTGCCTCTATGCCGCCCATAATTGCGAAGGTGTTGCTGCTGTAGGATCTTGTGCAGGAACTAACCTCTCAATTATGTCCCACAAATGTTCGATAGACGTCGAGCGGCCTGGGCGGCCAAATCATATACTCGAATTGGCCAGAATGTTCTTCAAACCAGTCACGAACAATTATGCCCCAGTGGCATGGCATCGCTATTTGGGAGCATAAAGTTACAAATGATCCCCAAGTAGCTGAAAATAACCATTTCCAGTCAATGATCGGTTTAGCTGGACCAGAGAACTCAAATGTTCAAATGTGTGTGAAATCTGATGGGACTTAAGCGCTAAGGTCATTAGTACCTAAGCGTAAACACTACTTAACCTAAATTATCCTAAGGACAAACACATACACCCATGCCCGAGGGAGGACTCGAACCTCCGCCGGGACCAGCCGCACAGTCCATGACTGCAGCGCCTCAGACCGCTCGGCTAATCCCGCGCGGCAGAGAACTCATTCTACTCCATGTAAACTCAGCCTACACAATTATTGCACACAGCCTTCTTGACAACTTGGGCCCATGACTTCGTGGGGGTGTGCGCCACACTCGAAACCTACCAACAGCTCCTACCAAATGAAATCGGGAGTTAGCTGACCAGGCTACGGTTTCCCAGTCGTCTAGATCCCAAACGATATGGTCAGGAGCCCAGGCGTGGCGCTGTAGGGGGTGTCGTGCTGTTAACAAAGGCACTCGCATCAGTCGTCTGCTGCCATAGTCCAATGATGCCAGATTTCGCCGCACTATCCTAACGGATACGTTCGTATCTGCGGTTATTTCACGCAGTGCCGCTAGTCTGTTAGCACAGACAACTCTACGAAAACGCCGCTGCTTTCGGTCGCCAAGAGAAGGCCATCGACCACTGCGTTCTCCGTGGTGAGAGGTAATACCTGAAATTTGGTATTCTCGCCAGCACTCTTGACACTATGTGTTGCAGAATATTGAATTCCCTAACAACTTCCGATATGGAATGTTCGAAGCGTCTAGCTCCATCTTCCATTCCGCGTTCAGTCTGTTATCCCCTCGTCGGAAACCTTTTCGCATGAATGACCTGAGTGCAGATGACAGTTCCACCTACGCACTGCCCTTTTATACCTTGTGTAAACGATACTACCGCCTTCTATATATGTGCGTATCGCTGTACCATGACGTTCCTGACCTCAGTGTAAATTACCGGTGCTTGTTTGCGGCCGTATCATAACATTATCTTCAACGGTATTGTGGGGCTTTGCTGACAGTGTTCCAGCGCATGGCCTTCCACTGGAGAGCTCCAGAACAGTGTTGCTACGAAAAGAGAGGAGCGCACTCGTAGAGGTTCGCCTGTGCCTCCCACACTACACAGGTGGTCCTAGAGGGAACGGGAGGGGGTTAGGCAGCTGCTCCCAGTAGGAATTCACTCAGTTTAAGATTACGGTAAGTGACGTGTAACGTACGGCTCAGACTTTTGTGACCTAAAATACCTCTAAAATTATCACGAAAATGGCTTGTAAATATCAATAAAATTGCGTAAAAATGATATACGACATGTGTAAAACCAGTTATAAAATGAACTAGTGTAACGAAAGACCTTTGTAGGAAGCTGGGCTGAAACTGAAGATAGGATAATTAATGTAAAATCGCTGTCTTTTCCTTTAAGAAATATCGTTCCATGAAGATGTACGAAAATTGTACAACCGTCTTGAAGCTATTGTACCGTACTGGACAATATGCAGAAATAGTCGAAAGTGAGGGAACGTCCTTCTCCATACACATCCTTGTAGTTAACAAATCCTTTTACATTTGTTGAAATAGATTCGATATTATTCGTTAGTCTCATTAACGAATCCAAAAAAAAAAAAAAAAAAAAAAAAAAAAAAAAAAAAAAAAAAAAAAAACGGCACACGTATATCGATATTTCACGAATGGGCATTATGTTTGGTACACTATCGACACAAAATGTACCCCACACCTCGTACAGGGTAACAACAGTAAGTGACGCGACAACGACAATAAGCATATGAACCATCAGTTTATTTTCAGCATTTACTAATACCTACCTGAGCAACTCCATTGCGCTTTTCCTACACGCACGTGCATTCTCCATTCTTGCCGACATTAAAGGAATGGATTGTTCAAAATGGCTCTGAGCACTATGGGACTTAACATCCGTGGTCATCAGTCCCCTAGAACTTAGAACTACTTAAACCTAACTACCCTAAGGACATCACACACATCCATGCCCGAGGCAGGATTCGAACCTGCGACCGTAGCAGTCGCGCGGTTCCAGACTGAGCGCCTACAACCGCTAGACCACCGCGGCCGGCGAATGGATTGTTGCATCATAAAGGAGAATTAAACATCAACGTGTGAAAAATTAAGCAAAATTTAAAAATGTGCAGTTATATTTTACGCATTTACCTGCTGGCTGGGTCTGAGTGAGAACGCGGTGTAATTTCTGTAGAAAGCGATTGAAAATCGGAAAATGTGGGAAATGCTATCATTGAAACTTTTTAGTGGCAGGAAAGTAATAATTAATTGAAAGAATAGGGCCTACGACAGAATAACTGAAAAATAATGTAAATGTCGCGAAAACGTAAAATCTGGGTATGTAAAAACGTATTTTACTGTAATTCAAATGGTTCAAATGGCTCTGAGCACTATGGGACTTAACATCTATGGTCATCAGTCTCCTAGAACTTAGAACTACTTAAACCTAACTAACCTAAGGACATCACACACATCCATGCCCGAGGCAGGATTCGAACCTGCGACCGTAGCAGTCGCGCGGCTCCGGACTGGGTGCCTAGAACCGCTAGACCACCGCGGCCGGCTACTGTAATTACATTGTTAGTATGTTTGTGTTTAAAACATTGACCAAGTATTAAACGCACACTGTAGAAATAAATAGATGAAAATTATGAGCAGATAACAGTGTTCTCATTTACGCTGATTAGCCAAAACGTTATGACCACTGCCCAGTGTGACGTTGGATGCCGCCTGCGGGCACGTGACGCGGTAACAAAAGCACGCAAGCGGAGCAGATATACAGAGGGGATCACCCTAGCGAAGATATAGTCTGAAAAGGGAGAAATAAATCGAGATAATCGACTTTAAAAACGACATTATTATTACGCAGAGCCTGTGAACGAGTATCTCTAAAACGGCGTAGCTGGTTGAATGTTCACGTGCTACTGTCGTGGGCATCTATGGAAAGAGGTAGGACAGTGAAACTACCACGAGGCATTAAATGATTGGACGTCCGCCACTCTTCGCAGAACGTGGGGTTCGGAGGCTTGTCTGCTGTGTAAAGTAGGACAGATGGTGATCTGTGGCATCTCTGCCGAAATAGCACAATGCTGGTGCACAAACAAGTGTTTCGGAACACACCGTCATTGTACATTGTTGAATATGGAGCTCCATAGCAGGTCACCCTTACTTGTTCACATGTTTACCTAACGACATCGTCAGTTACTATTGTAGCGGGTATGTAACATAGGGATTCGACCGTCGATCAATGGAAACGTCTCGGCTCTTCGGGAAAATCGCATATTGCTACACTAGATCAATGGACGTCCCAATAAACGCAGTCGTGAGGTGAACGGAGCTCGAAACGTGCAGTGCGCCTAGGACACAGGCTGTTGGGAGCAGTATTATGCTATGGGAGACATTCTCATGGTCTTTCAGGGGACCTGTGGAAGTAATCAATGACACGCTGACAGCTGCGGACCACCTGCATCCCTTCATGCTTGATGTCTTCTCCGACGGCGACGTCATCTTTCAGTTGTATGATTGTCCGTGTATCGGAGCCAGAACCGTGCTACATGTGGTTTGAGGAGCATTATAGTGAAGCCACGTTGATGTCTCGGCAAGCAAATTCGCCTGATGCGATTTACGTGACTTTCATGACCTTTGTGTAGACATCTAATGCTACAAACCTCCACAAACTTACCAAAAAACTGTCGGATCTCTGATACGCAGAATCTGTGATGTATTTCGTTCCTATTAAGTAGGTGGTCATAATGTTTTGGCTCATCAGTATATTTATCACATGCATGGAGAAAATGGCTTATCCCTACTGAGATAAAAACTTTACGGCGCCACTGACATTACACCTGTCGAAGTCTCACATGCGATTCTCGGGGTATATCTGTTGGATATCGTCGTACGTTGCAAGGAAGCATCTTATTAGTTAGGACATATTCGAGATCGCTGGAGCTCATGCTTCTAAAAAAAGACATATGCGAGCCTGGTGATTAAACGGATGACAGTCTCACTTGGACGCTAGACACATTGGAAGGCGAGAATGCTCATATGTGTGTGAAATCTCATGGGACTTAACTGCTAAGGTCATCAGTCCCTAAGCTTACACACTACTTAACCTAAATTATCCTAAGCACAAACATACCCATGCCCGAGGGAGGACTCGAACCTCCACCGGGACCAGCCGCACAGTCCGTGACTGCAGCGTCTTAGAGGAAGGCGGGAATACAACATTAATTCCCAACCATGAGGATCAGTATTAGTATGGGCGGTATCAGCGCCGGCCGCAGTAGCCGAGCGGTTCCAGGAGCTTCAGTCTGGAGCCGCGCAACCGCTACGGTCGCGGGTTCGAATCCTGCCTCGGGCACGGATGTGTGTGATGTCCTTGGGTTAGTTAGGTTTAAGTAGTTCTAAGTTCTAGGGGCCTGATGACCTCAGATGTTAAGCCTCATAGTGCTCAGAGCCATTTGAACCTCTTTTTTTGTGATATCAGCTCTACTTGACGTATGGTGCATCTGTTAATAGATAATGGCTCATATACCAACACTTACCATGAGTGGAAAGTAGTAAGATTGGTACCAACGAGTGAATATCGAGAAAAATGTTGCGATGATCATGACCTTTTCAGTTGCTTTCATTTCCGGGTGAAAAGGAACGCAGAAAATTAGATTCTGACTTGCAAGTATTTGTAAAAGATCAGATTTTGTGGGACGCACAGAGCTTCAGACTGAAGTCAATAGATCCGAAGAGCAAGGTAGATGAAGCACAAAAGAGTTAACTCCACAGAAGCAAATAGTAGACGCCTCTAAATTGTATTTAAGAAAATACACTGGTGGAAAGAAATCGCAACACCAAAAAATAATTACATCTACATCTAAATTTATACTCCGCAAGCCACCCAACGGTGTGTGGTGGAGGGCACTTTACGTACCACTGTCATTACCTCCCTTTTCTGTTCCAGTCGCGTATGGTTCGCGGGAAGAACTATTGCCGGAAAGCCTCCGTACGCGCTCGCATCTCTCTAATTTTACATTCGTGATCTCCTCGGCAGGTATAAGTAGGGGGAACCGATATACTCGCTACCTCATCCAGAAACGGACCCTTTCGAAACCTGAACAGCAAGCTACACCTCGATGCAGAGCGCCTCTGTTGCAGAGTTTGCCACTTGAGTTTGCTAAACATCTCCGTAACGCTATCACGCTTACCAAATAACCCTGTGACGAAACGAGCCGCTCTTCTTTGGATCTTCTCTATCTCCTTTGTCACCCCGACCTGGTACGGATCCCACACTGATGAGCAATACTCAAGTATAGGTCGAACGAGTCTTTTGTAAGCCACCTCCTTTGTTGATGGACTACATTTTCTAACGACTCTCCCAATGAATCTCAACCTGGCACCCGCCTTACCAACAATTAATTTTATATGATCATTCCACTTCGAATCGTTCCTCACGCATACTCCCAGATATTTTACAGAAGTAACTGCTACCAGAGTTTGTTCCGCTATCATATAATCATTAATGTAGAGTGATGAAATTACGGAAATACCTTTGTCGAGGTAACATTGCAACATCACTGGTTAATGTAAGCGCGAGATAAGTCATTACAAATGTGAAATGTTCGTACATTAATAAGCAGTGTAACCAGCGGAATGTTGAATGCAATCAGGAAACCGTGTGTGCATGGTGTTTTAAAAATTGGCTCTGAGCACTATGGGACTTAACATCTTAGGTCATCAGTCCCCTAGAACTTAGAACTACTTAAGCCTAACTAACCTAAGGACAGCACACAACACCCAGCCATCACGAGGCAGAGAAAATCCCTGACCCCGCCGGGAATCGAACCCGGGAACCCGGGCGTGGGAAGCAAGAACGCTACCGCACGACCACGAGATGCGGGCATGGTGTTTTATAGGTGCCATATGTCAGTTTGGGGGATGGAAGTCCATGCCTGCTGATCTTGGTCAGTCAGTCAGAACAGGGATGTTTAATGCTGTTTGCGCATTACATTGGGGTTGCCGTCCGATGATGTACCAAATGTACTCTACTGGAGACAGATCTGGTGATGGAGCAGGCCAAGGAAATATGTCGACACCCTGTAGAGCAGGTTGGGTTACAACAGGGGTATGTGAGCAAACGTTATCCTGTTGGAAGACACCCTCTGGAATGCTGTTTATCAATTGCAACACAACAGGTCGAATTACCAAAAAAATGGTTCAAATGGCTTTAAGCACTATGGGACTTAACATCTGAGATCATCAGTTCCCTAGACGTAGATCTACTTAAACCTAACTTACCTAAGGACATCACACACATCCATGCCTGAGGCAAGATTCGAACCTGCAACCGTAGCAGCAGCGTGGTGCCGGACTGAAGCACTTAGAACAGCTCGGCCACAGCGGCCGGCCTCGAATTACCAGACTGACGTACACAGTTATCGTGTGGGTGTGAGGGATAACCACGAAAGCGCTGTTACTGTCATACGAAACCACACCCCAGACCATAACTGCAGGTGTAGTTCTAGTGTGTCTAGCACTCAGGCAGGTTGGCTGGAGGCCCTCAACTGACCTCCTCCTAACCAACACAAGGCCATCACTGGTACCGAGGCAGAACCGGCTATCACCAGAAAACACAACGGATCTCAACCCTGCCCTTCAATGATTTCTCCCTTGGCACCACTAAAGTCGCAAATGGTGATAGTTGGGGGTCGGTGGAATGAACGCTACAGGGCGTCAGGCTCGGAGCTGTCCCCGTAGTAACCGATTTGTCACTGTGGTTCAAACTACTCCTGAACTTGCTGCTGCAGATGCAATACGATGAGCCACAGTCATACGCCGAACACTGTGATCGTCCCTCTCGGTACTGCCACGTGGCCGACCGGAGCCCGGTCTTTTTTCTTCTTTCTACCCTGCGTTCTCGTGATCACTGCTTCCAGCAGTCATGTGTAATGGCTACATTCCTGCAAACTTTTTCTGCAGTATCGCAGAAGGAACATCCAGTTTCTCGTAGCTCTCTGTAACATGACCTCCTTCAAACTCATTGAGGTGTTTATAATGGCGTCTTTGTCGCCTTAAAAGTATTCTCGGCTAACATCAACTCACCACTTCCAATCTCAACGGTAACAAACGCTCACAACCGTTACAGCGTATGTTTAAAGCAAACTTGATTTGTATCTTCATAATGGCAATCCCAAAGAAAGCAGGTGTTGACGGATGTGAAAATTAGCGAACTATCAGTTTAATAAGTCACGGCTGTAAAATACTAACACGAATTCTTTAAAGACGAATGGAAAAACTGGTAGAAGACGACCTCGGAGAAGATCAGTTTTGATTCCGTAGAAATGTAGGAACACGTGAGGCAATACTGACCCTACGACTTATCTTAGAAAATAGATTAAGGAAAGGGAAATCTACGTTTCTAGGATTTGTAGAGTTAAAGAAACCTTTTGACAATGTTGACTGAAATACTCTCTTTCAAATTCTGAAGGTGGCAGGGGTAAAACACAGGGAGCGAAAGGCTATTTCAAATTTGTACAGAAACCAGACGGCAGTTATAAGAGTCGAGGGACATGAAAGGGAAGCAATGGTTGGGAAGGGAGTAAGACAGGGTTGTAGCCTCTCCCCGATGTTATTCAATCTGTATATTGAGCAAGCAGTAAAGGAAACAAAAGAAAAATTTGGAGTAGGAATCAAAATCCATGGAGAAGAAATAAAAACTTTGAGGTTCGCCGATGACATTGTAATTCTGTCAGAGACGGCAAAGGACCTGGAAGAGCAGCTGAACGGAATGAACAGTCTCTTGAAAGGAGGATATAAGATGAACATCAACAAAAGTAGAACGAGAATAATGGAATGTAGTCGAATTAAATCGGGTGATACTGCGGGAATTAGATAAGAAATGAGAGGCCTAAAGTAGTAAATGAGTTTTGCTATATGGGGAGAAAAATAACTGATGATGATCGAAGTAGAGAGGATATAAAATGTAGACTGTCAATGGTAAGGAAAGCGTTTCTGAAGAAGAGGAATTTGTTAAGATCGAGTATAGATTTAAGTTTCAGGAAGTCGTTTCTGAAAGTATTTGTATGGAGTGTAGCCATGTGTGGAAGTGAATCGTGGACGATAAATAGTTTAGACAAGAAGAGAATAGAAGCTTTCGAAATGTGGTGCTACAGAAAAATGCTGATGATTAGATGGGTAGATCACATAACTAATGAGGAGGTATTGAATAGAATTGGGGAGAAGAGAAATCTGTGGCGTCAACTTGGCAAGGAGAAGAAATCGGTTGATGTGGCATATTCTGAGGCATCAAGGGATCACCAATTTAGCATTGGCGGGCAGCGTTGAGGCTAAAAATCGTAGAGGGAGACCAAAAGATGAATACACTAAACAGATTCAGAAGGCTGTAGGTTGCAGTAGGTACTGGGAGATGAAGAAGCTTGCACAGGATAGAGTAGCATGGAGAGCTGCATCAAACCAGTCTTAGGACTGAAGACCACAACAACAACAATGGCACTAGCAGCGCTACTTGTATGCGTCTTGCGCGAATTTTGAGTAATCCTCATCTTTCAAGTGTACAAACACGCCTAGCAGCTGTCGTTTATGTTGTATATCTCCTTCTTGGTGCTGAGATTTTTTTTCCAACAGGGTACATAAAAATAAAATTAATTTTAAAAATTCAGTCCTCATCCACGTGGCTGTGCATACCTAGAGGATTGTCGGTACATGCACATGCCGCTAGGGACACTGTAATGTGGTGTAGTAGTACGACTACATCAGGGTTTCCCAAAAGTGTGTTCGTGTTCTGCGAGATGTGAATGAACGGACCGCGAAAAACTGTTAATGACTTGGCGTTTCTTCCCCAACGTTTTGACAATACTACTTATATTTTAATATTTTGTTATGAATTCTGTGCTATTCATTATGATTTAAAATTGGAGTTAACACTAAATAAAACAAGCTTCTCTCATTCTTTAAAATGTTATTAATTTTCGACATAAACAAGGTGTTCCATCAAGTAGCAGGATTCTCAAAACATTCCGCCAGAGAAAAAGTTTGGGAACCCCTCGTCTAAATATTGTATAGTCGCAATTAATGGACAAATCTGGAGCATTATGGGCCAATAACTAATACTCATAGTAATTTGGGTGTGAAATCGTATGAGACTTAACTGCTAAGGTCATCAGTCCCTAAGCTTACACACCACTTAACCTAAATTATCCTCAGGACACACACACACACCCGTGCCCGAGGGAGGACTCGAACCTCCGCCGGGACCAGCCGCACAGTCCATGACTGCAACGCCTTAGACGGCTCGGCTAATCCCATAGTAATTTAAGTTGATAGTTAGTTGCTTAGTATTGCTTTTATGTTATGTTGTTTTATTTAATTATGTCTTCAACATTCAGTTTTGTTTCTTTGTTATACAGTGGGGATGAAAAATGTCAAGGCACACCTCCTAATATCGTGTCGGACCTCCTTTTACCCGGCGTAGTACCGGAACTCGAAGTCGTATGGACTCAACAAGCCGTTGGACGTCCCCTGCAGAGATATTGAGCAATGCTGCCTCTATAGCCGTCTGTAATAGCGAAGGTGTTGTCGATGCAGGGTTTCGTGCACGAACTGACCTCTCGATTATGTCGCATAAATGTCGGCGGGATTCACGTGTGGTCAAATCATTTACTCGAATTGTCTAGAATGTTCTTCAGACCAGTCGCAAATAATTGTGGCCCGGCGACATGGCGCATTGTCAACCGCACGGACTGCATCGTTGGTTGGGAACATGAAGTCTATGAATGGCTGCAAATGGTCTCCAAGTAGCAGAACGTAACCGGGACACAGTCCATTCCAAGTAAACGCGGCGCACACCATTACGGAACCACAACCAGATTGCACAGTACCTTGTTGACAACTTAGGTCCATGGCTTCGTAGTGTCTACGCCAGACTCGAACCCTACCATCAGCTGTTACCAACTGAAATCGGGACTTATCTGACCAGGCCACCGTTTTTGAGTCGTCTACGGACCAGCCTATACGGTCACGAGCCTAGGAGAGGCGGTGCAGGCGATGTCATGCTGTTAGCAAAGCACTCGCATCGGTCATCTGCTGCCATAGCCCACTAACAACAAATTTCGTCACACTGTCCTAACGGGTTCATCGTTATTCCCACATGGCTTGTACGCTTGTTTCCCGCAGCATTGCTTGTCTGTTAACACTGACGGCTCTACGCAAACGCCGCTGCTCTCGCTCGATAATTGAAGGCTGTCGACCACTTCGTTGTCCATGGTAAGAGATAACTGCAGAAATATGGTATTCCTGGCACTTTCTTGTCAATGTGGATCTTGCAGTTTTAAATTCCGAAATGGAATTTATGTGACGGCTCCCAAACCCAAGGTCCTCGGCGAGACTTTTGGGGCAGCCACCACAAATTGTATAAAGCGTGGGTAGTGACCAAGATGTAGCGATGTCTGTTGGTCGAAAAATAATTAATGACAAAAATTGCGCCAGCTAGAATGAAGAGAAAACTTATCTTTATTTCTGACGAAACGTGCACCAGCAATACAAGTCCATGTAATATCCAAGAGTAATCCGTGTACTGAGCCTAGTCGAATACAATAGCAAATATCACACTGCAATGGCTCCGCTATAAACTCCACGAAAGGCTAGCAATAGACAATCGACAATGGACAGTCCGTCTCGGGGCCAGCGCTCCTTCTTATATGCAAAAGGCAGAGGGCGCTGCGGACCCGAGCTCAGCCATGGCGCTACCTCTTACGTCGGCGGTAACGCCCTGAGACGCCGACGGCCGCGACAGGAACTGCGGCCAGCGATGTCACGGTCAGGGAGCGCATGCGCGAGTTGGTTGGTTGGTTGGGTCTGTGGATGCAACAGGAATGATGCATTCGTCCAACTCCAAATACCATTCGACGTTCAGAGTCTGTTAATTGCTGTAGTGTGGCCATAATCACACCGGAAACCTTTTCACATGAATCACCTAAGTACAAATGAGCCGCGCACGGCTCGTGTTCATGACATTTATTGTTTGTCATCTTCTATTACGGTACTGCGGCCTCGTTTTCTTATTCCATTTACTGGCGTCACTAACTTCTACATCTACGTCTACGTGATTACTCTGCTACTAACAGTAAAGTGCCTGGCAGAGGGTTCAATGAACCACCTTCATGCTGTCTCTCTACCGTTCCACTCTCTAACGGCACGCGGGAAAAACGAGCACTTAAATTTTTCTGTGCGAGCCTTGATTTCTCTTATTTTATCGTGATGATTATTTCTTCCTATGTAGGTGGGTGCCAACAGAATGTTTTCGCAATCAAAGGAGAAAACTAGTGATTGAAATTTCATGAGAAGATCGCGTCGCAACGAAAAACGCCTATGTTTTAATGATTGCCACTCCAATTCACGTAACATGACTGTGACACTATCTCCCCTATTTCGCGATAATACAAAACGAACTGCCCTTCTTTGTACTTTTTCGATGTCATCCGTCTGTCCCACCTGATGCGGATCCCACACCGCACAGCAATACTCCAGAATAGGGCGGACAAGCGTGGTGTAAGTAGTCTCTTTGGTAGACCTGTTGCACCTTCTAAGTGTTCTGCCAATCAATCGCAGTCTTTGGTTTGCTCTACCTACAATATTATCCATGCGATCGTTCCAATTTAGGTGATTTGTAATTGTAATCCCTAAGTATTTAGTTGAATTTACAGCCCTCAGATTTGTGTGACTTATCACGTAATCGAAATTTAGCTGATTTCTTTTAGTACTCATGTGAATAACTTCACACTTTTCCTCATTCAGGGTCAATTGCTGAAATTTAACTGATTTCTTTTAGTACTCACGTGAATAACTTCACACTTTTCTTTATTCAGGGTCAACTGCCACTTTTCGCACCATACAGATATCTCATCTAAATCATTTTGCAAGTCGTTTTGATCATCTGATGACTTTACAAGACGGTAAATGACAGATCATCTGCAAACAATCTAAGACGGTTACTCAGATTGTCTCCTATGTCGTTAATATAGATCAGGAACAATAGAGGGCGTATAACACTTCCTTGGGGAACGCCGGATATTACTTCTGTTTTACTCGATGACTTTCCGTCTATACGAACTGTGACCTTTCTGACAGGAAATCGCGAATCCAGTCGCACAACTGAGGCGATAATCCATAGACATGCAGTTTGGTTAGAAGACCCTTGTTAGGGACGGTGTCGAAAGCCCTCTGGAAATCTAAAAATATGGAATCAATTTGGCATCCCCTGTCGATAGCACTTATTACTTCATGAGTATAAAGAGAGTATAAAGAGCTACTTTCACAAGGACGACGTTTCCTGAATCCGTGCTGACTATGTGTCAATAAATCGTTTTCTTCGAGGTACTTCACAATGTTCTAATATAGTATATGTTCTAAAACCCTACTGCAAATCGACATTAGTGATATAGGCCTGTAATTCAGTGGATCACTCCTGCCTTGCTAGCCCGTGAGCGGCAGCAGCAGCGCTTATCGATAAGTGCACTGTCGTACCATCTCTGGAGCGACCGATAGTATTTCCGGGTCGTCGTGTGTCTGGCAGTCAGTTGGAGACGGACCAGCAGTGCAGTCGGGACGCAGCAGCAGTGAAGTCGAGGACGGAGCGCCGGTGAGGCGCGGACAGCCAGTGCTCGTCGACCGCTGGCGACCCCGGTTCGCTTGCAGACGCGGAAGTGTTCAGACGTGCTACGCGGTCGCTCTTCCGTGTGACGCTTGTGTTTACCTACTAGTGCACGCGCGTAACAGCTTTCGTTTGGTACGGTTTTCTGTTAGGCACATTAACACCTGACATTACTATCGGTGACGGCAAGCCCCGCCATGTATGGTGGGGTGTATGGAGAAGGGGGTGGTGACTTCGACGCCCCTATGGAACAACATCAACAACAACCACCTGCCCAGCGGCTACATCCAGATGCAGCACCTTTACCAGCTCCTCCAGGAACTACATTGGACAACACGACGGCTGTGATCAGCCACTCGTTAGCAGCTGTTCGGGGAGAATCTGGGATACAGCCGGCAGAAGAGCATATGGATTTATCGGAACAGGATTCTTCCAGCTTCTCCGCTACGAGAAACAAGAGACAAAGTGAGGTCAGTCTGGATATAAGAAATTCCAAAACCTTCATAGCAGACGCTAATCAGCTCTTACCTGTAACTGACTTTTCAATTGTAGCTGACCCCCCTGTAGCAACTGCTTCTAGGCTCACTCCTAACCAACATGCTGCAACTAACACCCCTCGTGTGGGACCTGCACCTACTCCGAGGTCTCTCAACTTTTACAAACGTACAGATAGGGGACCATTCGTAGTTTACATGGAATGTTTGGACAAAAACTTAGGCCGCTTGCACCCTATGGCACTAGGGAAATTATTGCATACTTCCTTGCCAGAAGTGAAGAATTCTATACTTAACATCTCTTCAGCAGGAAAAACAAGAGTTAAGGTGGAACTGAAAACCCCAGACAAGGCTAATTTCCTAGTTACCAGTGAGGTATTAAAGTCAAAAAATATAGAAGCTTACATTCCTTTCTTTGTTGTCCATAAGCTGGGAGTAATCAGGAAAGTAGACACCAACCTTGAAGAAGCGGAGATTTTGGACGTCGTACAATCTCCCTTCCCTGTTGTAGGCGTTCGGAGGTTTACGAAGATATATGGTAAAGATCAAATCGTTAAACTGCAGACCTGTTTGTTAACCTTCGACTCTCAAACCTTATCGGAAGTCGTGTCTATTCACGGAACAAGATGTCCCGTAGACCTTTATGTACCAACTGTCAGGCAGTGCTTTAATTGTCTTCGTTACGGGCACATCAGCAAACAATGTCGATCTCAGATGAGATGCATGAAATGTAGTGGTCCACAGAGTGTTGAATCCTGTGTCTTACCTATCACTATTTGCGCTCATTGCGGGGGACAACACGCATCCACGGACCGTTCCTGCCCGGAATACCATATACGGCGACGAGCTCAACAATTAGCTACGTTCAACAACATTGACTTCAAGGATGCGCTGTCTATTGCTCGTATGCCAACCTATGCACCCGTCACCGGGGTTCAACAACATCACTTGCCGACTCCGGTCATTCCTGCTCCAACAAATTTGAACTCTCCGGACTTTCAAAACCCACAACTCTTACCGCCGCTGCCCGCCGCAAGCATCCAGAGTCAACAACGCGGAAGTGGGGACGCAACTCAGTGTGCAACTGTGCCCCAGCAGACACACGTCGCTTACCGGCCTCCCCGGCGGCAGGCGCAAGTAAACAACCAAAGTAACGTTCGTGAGTGGTCTCAGTACCGCAGCCTGTTATATCGCATGCAACATTCATTCACTCCTATCAGCCAAAATCCATACCAGCCTGCTGCTCACAGATTAGCAACCCCACAAGCGCCGAAAACGACAGCCTCAAGGTCATGCTGAACTTATAGATAAGATAATAAATGTGATTGATACTGTCATGCAAAACACGAGACAAAATAGTGCTATGAACAATTCCGATATCCGGCACCTCGTTACTGGCATATTTCAATCTTTCTCTCCCTAAATTATGGCGGCTTTAAAAGTATTGCAGTGGAATGCGAGATCGGCTAATTCTAATAGAGAAAGCTTGCAACTAGAACTGTTCGTCAGTCAGCCTGATATCGTTCTGTTATGTGAAACTGGTTCAAATTCGAACGAACTGTTCGCTTTCAAAATTATTCTATAGTAAGCGAAGACCGTCTCGATGGGTGGGGCGGCGTAGCTATACTGGTAAAAACTTCGCTGCCGCGTCGACCACACCCGTTACACGTACCTGTCACCAACCTTGAATTAGTTGCTGTGGAGATACGAACTGCCCACAAAACCTTTACAGTTGTCTCGTTGTATAACGCTCCCCACCACAGTATCGTGGAAGATGACTGGAGACAATTAATAAGTCAGCTTCGTCCTCCCTTTATCGTAGCTGGAGACGTGAATGCCCACCATGTAGCGTGGGGAGGAGACGTGACAGACAGGAACGGCAGGACCTTGATAAGCGTTATCGAAGATAATAACCTAGTGATACTCAACGATGGCTCTCCTACTATGATAACTTCACCTCTCCGTAGACCCTCAGCAGTTGATGTAACTCTTTGCACCCCCTGCTTTACTGAAATATCTAATTGGTGCGTTAAAAAGGATTCAGTGGGATCCTATCAATTCCCAATAGAGTTTCACATTAACATCAACGTCGATACTACGCACATCTGTTACTCTAATAGTACGTGGAAAATCAAGGAAGCCATTTGGGCCTCTTATAAGGAAACGGTTCGGCGGGCACTCGCAAATACGAGACGTGACTTACGGGACGAAGATGCATACCCAGTTTTACTCAATGCTATGAACGTCGCAGCTGGCATCAGTATCCCTAAGAAAAAAAGAGTTTACAGTAATGAAGCACCATTCTCCTCCTTGGTGGAATTCTGAATGCTCTCGGGAAGTTGCGAAGCGACAACTCGCCTTGAAAACCTATCGTCAGAGTCCTTCATTGAACAACTTCTTGGCTGTGCAAAAAGTGAATGCGCGAGTTAACAAATTCCTGAACAAAACCAAGAAGGACAGTTGGAAACAATTTTGCCTGTCCCTAAATAATGAAACCAGTATGGCAAGCATCTGGCATAAAATAAAAGCTTTTAGAACAAGAAGACTGTCTTCCTCCCCTCCTGCTACCACGGCCTGGTTAGAGGAATTCATAGATACAATCGCTCCTCCCACGGTGCCATTTTTAAACCATCGGTTCCCTGCTGAAGAAGACCGCTATCATGTTCTCCTTCGTCCTTTCTCTAAAGAAGAGCTCAACGAAGCCATTAAAGTATCGAGCGTCAGTTGCCCTGGAATTGATCATATACACTACTCTACGCTTGCACACCTGCCTATATAAGCGAAAGACTTTCTCTTGAAAATTTTTGATCAGTACTGGATGAAGAAAGACCTCATATCAACATGGAAGACGCAAGTAATAATTCCAATTCTCAAAAGTGGTAAAGATCCAAATGTCGGTACTAATTATAGACCTATTGCCTTGTCGTCATGTGTTGCAAAAACACTGGAACGAATGGTAAAAAGGAGACTAGAATGGTGGCTTGAAAAAAGTAATTTGTTGCCTCGGAGTCAATACGGCTTCAGAAAAGGCAAAGGGACCATGGATAACCTGTTTTTGCTTAATATGGATATCACGTCAGCCTTTCAAACGAGAGAGACAGTAGTGGCAGCTTTTCTTGACGTTAAGGGTGCATATGATGACGTACAAATACCGATACTCTTGGACAAGCTGGCAGGATTCGGAATTCCTTCACGGATGATCTACGGTATCAGTACCCTGATCACTCAAAGAACGATCTACGTCCGTTTCAAAGGCACCATGATCGGACCTTTTTATGTCTCCCAGGGCTTGCCGCAAGGTGCAGTTTTAAGTCCTCTCCTGTATACTCTATATACGCACGACCTAGAACGCATACTTACTCCCCCCACAAAAATCCTACAGTATGCTGATGATATATGTGTTTATTCTACTGCTGCTTCATATCTTCAGGCCAAAACGGCATTAACCACAACCATCGCACACATCGATGAGTGGCTCTCTATCAGTGGGCTGGAGATCTCGGCTGAGAAATCAGCAGTCGTTCCCTTCTCCAAGTCGACGACAGCTCGCACTGAAGATTACATTACCTGTGGCAAGTACACCTTCCAAATAAAATCTCACGTTCGATTTCTGGGGATGATTTTTGACTCTCGGTTAAGCTGGGCGCCCCACATCCGATCCACCGTTACCAAGTGTGAAGAAGGTTTAAATGTAATCAGATCACTCACTCGTGTCTAGTGGGGAGTGCACCAGAGTGTTTTACTCACCACGTACCGAGGGATAATTCGATTTCGATTAGACTATGGCTGTCAATTCTACCACACTGCGTCAAAGATTCATCTCTCCAAATTAGATACTCTTCAATATAGAGCCATTCGTACCTGTCTTGGAGCCATGCCATCGACGCCCACCAACGCCCTTTTAATAGAAGCAGGGGAGATGCCTTTGAGCATTAGGCGCCAAATGTTATCGGACAAATTCTACATTCAAGGCATGGCCATTATGGACAGTTCCGTCTATCAAAGTAGAGACTGCATTTATCGACTGTGGATTGCATCCCACAGAAGGAATAAAGTGCCAGCCGTTTGTGCCAGCTTTGACACTTGGTCACCTGTCATACATTCTACACGGCGTTCAGCGCATCTACCTGTTTTTGAATATGATCTTCAAACGCTCTGCTCCCAGATCCCAGTCTATTATTTAAGTACGACCTGGCTGGACAGTACTAATGTCAACGTTGGCTTCAATCGTCTCGTTCAAGCACAATGGTCGGGTTTTCTCTGTGTATATACCGATGGCTCCAAAATTCCGCAAGAAGAGTGTACAGGATACGCTTTTTTCTGCCCTCAGATCCAGATTCGCAAAACCTTCAAACTGCCTACGAGCACTTCTATTTTTACGGCGGAGACAGTGGCAGTTTTGGAAGCACTTAAGTTTGTCTCTAGCACTTCCTTCCCCAAGATGTTGATAGTATCTGACTCGCAAAGCCTTCTTAAAAACATTCAGTACAGTCGATGGAACAAAACAACCAACAGTTATATCTTGGATGTGATATCTGAATGTATTCGCAGCACACGCACGGGCCGGACGAACCATTTGTTGTGGGTACCTTCCCACTCTGGTATCCTCTATAATGATGAAGTTGATGCATTAGCCAAATAAGCGGCAACCTTAGGCACCGTCCTGGATCTGCACCTTCCTTATACAGACTACTTACGTGAAGTCAAGAATCACGCAAGACAACAATGGCAGGAAATGTGGAACGTTTCTCAACAGACAAAAGGCGGTTATTACGCAGTGCTACAACCTCGGATTCCTTCACAGCCGTGGTTCATGAGGACACATCTGGACCGGTCCACGATTTCTACCATCATAAGACTCCGCTTCAATCATGCCTCCTTCCCACAACATCTACATCGGATCAACATTTACAGTTCACCAGCATGTGAGTGTGATCCTGAGTCGGAAGCTGATGTCAACCACATCTTATTTATGTGCCCCAAATTTGACCGTGAACGGTTGGTCTTTCTGAAGACATTGCTGAGTATGGGCTACCATCTTCCTCAATCAGCTTCGTACGTCTATATAAAGTGATAGTTAACTTCATCAAGAGTACTGGTTACAATCTGTAGGTTTTAATGGTGTACGTAAATTATAAATATGTCTTGCTGCTGAAGATATTTCAGAATTGGTGTGAATTGTAAGCCAAGACACTTTTAATTATTTTCCAATTCAATTCAATTCAATTTTTAAAACATTTTGTACAAAAGTGTAACAGTTCAGCTTTTTATTCTTGTCAATATGCATTTCTGTATTTGTTTATTCAATTATGTGTACATTGTCCCTATGTGTTGCCGATGGCTAAATTGAGTACACACTCAAAGGCCAAATAAAGAAAAAAAAAAAAAAAGGCCGCTGGCGACACACATGAACTGTCCGACGGAGGGAGATTGGAGCGTGACGACCGTTGATTGGTCGTTCGGTTGGTCGTCTCATCGGCTGACGTATGTTTGCTCCCTTCACCGTTTCCGGGCCTGGGCAGTAGGTCGGTTGGCGTGGAGCAGCGAGGAAGTCTCCGTCGCGCGTACTCTGGCCGGAGCCGCTGGCGGTGTGCACGCGCTGTTGGAGTGTGAGGTGCTGCTTGCGAGTGCTACGAAGTTCGTCGCCCACCGATCTTGGACGTGAAAGTTGAGTCCTAACTTAAACGACTATCGAGCCTCAGCTGTTTACATTTCTTCGTTTGAGCCTGGTTGTCGCTTTTGGGACATTGCCGCGAGCAACAACGTGTGTGTATTCAAGTCGGCTAAGATTCCAGCCATCTTCCTGCGCAGTTGAACTTAATTTATTCCCTGTTTTTGAAGTGACCAGCGGTATCTTCTGCCTTGTGGCCGTTTAAGTTCCGGTTACCTGTCCTGGTCGTTGATGTAATTTTAGGCAGTGTATTTTCCTCGTCGTGTTGTTGCTGTCCAGCGCGGCGTGTATGTCGACAGCTGAGGTGTTGTTGGTCGTTGTGTGCGCCAATATTCTGTGTGTCGTGTATTGAAATCTTGTGCTCGTTTTGCTGGTTGCGTGGAGCGGAACTGATTTTGTTCGTTGGTCGGTCAGCTATCTGTCAGTTGGCTTGCCTGCAGATTAAGAAGTCGTTGGACAGGCTGCCTGTCTCACCTAAACGGATGTTAGTGTTACAATCCCAGGCCGACCCTTGAAAACTTCTGAGCGCCGTTCCTCGTGCGTTACATAGTAATTTCCCTGTTTGGGTTTTAGTTATTTGGTTGATGTGTGGCCTTCAGCCGAGTATCAATATCTCTTAAATTAATGTTCTTGTCTTGCCCTTAAGGCATAAGATTGTTATTCTTTTATATGGGGCCTTCAGTCGAATTTTGCATGAAATGTTTTAAGATAAGACTTTCTGCCTTTTGATTGAACCTCTTCTTATTGCTTAATATGCGGCCTCCAGCCAAGTTCCATTAAAATTAAATTGCTAAGGCCTTCAGCCTGTTTGGATTGAAGATTCAGGAAATATTTTTGGGTGAAACCTCCAGAAGAACCTTGCATTTCAATTTCTTGCTTAGACCTTGTGTCTTGGATTTCGAGTGTGGCCCTCAGTCGATCTAAAGTTAATAAAAGGAGGTCGATTAAAGTTTTGAGTGTTTTGCATCCTTGTTGTAATACTATGTGTTGATAAAGTTTGTATGTTGAGTGCAACTGACAGCAACTTATTTTGGCCCCTTTCCACAACCTAATCCGCTCTCCCCTGCTAGTCCAGGCAATTCAACAAACGACAGCTCTGACAATGCACTGCTCTTTTATATCGTATGGCTGATTCTACCGTCAACTGTGTATTAGTATAACGGTATCTCTTTAAACTTTTGTCACCTCATTGTTCATTAACAAGAGTTCCTATTAACTTATTTGCGGCTGTACAGGATGTCAGTGATATAGGTACAGGTATTGTGGTTACCAATAATCGCAATACATACCAACTTCAGTGAGTAAGTTGTTTTTCTCTGCACCTAACAGTCTTTGCGCAAACACATCATTTAATGTAATACCCGATGTTTTCTGGGTGGCATAATTGCACCTTGAAGTAGAATATGCTTGTTCGTACAGACTGTCCTTTTGACTCCTCGCATCAGCACTGCAGTACCTGACCTGCTGCCAAGGGGATAATAAACGTTTAATGGCTTGCTTGTGTCAGGTGTAATTGGCGGCACTAATCAACCTAAAGACATACTACTCGAAACAGCTGTAATAAATCTGCAAATGAAATAAACACTAATGTAATGTTGTTCAATGCACTGTCCCCTGTCATCACCAGAAATATCTACACTTACACCTCTAGCATCCCACGTATAACACGAAGCAGTGTTTGTTATCACGATTACTGAATATCTATGACCTGTGTAGGGGCTGCAGATAACAAGTCGAAAATTTAGGTCAGTAAATTGAATTGAATTGTACTACTTACTAGAACGTCTCTATATGTGCCCTCAACAATCGACATGTGCTGACCGCACAAAAACCTAATCATCTTTAGAGAAATAATTACAAGCTTCATTTAATACCGTGTAATGGATAACCGCCTGGATTCGGTTAGGAAGTAAGTCCACAAGGTTATGCAGTTACATTTGATTCAGGTTAAGCCACTCGCTGAGAATTTGATCGCGCAGTTCCACCAAATTGTGGGGATGCTGATGTCGGAGTTTTACCCGATGTTGCAAAATGTAGCACAGATTTTCTATGGGGTTCAAGTCAGGTGATTTTGAAGGTCAGTCGAGGCGTAATAGCGAGGGGGAGTGTTCAGAAAACCAGCCACATAGTCTTCCAGCCCGATGAACTTTGTTGTTATAGTTTTGTAGTGTGTAGTATGTCCACCCCTGGTAGCTGAGTGGACAGCGCGACAGAACGTCAATCCTAAGAGCCCGGGTTCGATTCCCGACCGGGTCGGAGATTTTCTCCGCTCAGGGGCCTTGGTGTTGTGTTGTCCTAATCATCATCATTTCATCCCCATCGACGCGCAAGTCGCCAAAGTGGCGTCAAATCGAAAGACCTGCACCCGGCGAACCGTCTACCCGACGGGAGGCCCTAGTCACACGACATTTACATTTACATTGTGTTCTATGGAACTGGGGACCTAGAAACGACGGAGAGGCGTCGTCCCCGTCTTAGCCCTCAGTGGTTCACAACGCCCCAACAGGCTGCAGCAGTCCACTCACCCCACCGCCGCCCCACACCGAACCCGGGGTTATTGTGCTGGTGTACGCGTACGTGGAGAAAGTGTTTGTGCAGCAATCGCCGACATAGTGTAAATGAGGCAGAATAAGGGGAACCAGCCCGCATTCGCGGAGACAGATGGAAAACCGCCTTAAAAACCGTCCACAGACTGGCCGGCACGCCGGACCTTAACATTAATCCACCGGGCGGATTCGTGCCGGGGACCGGCACACTTTCCCGCCCGGAAAGCAGTGAGTTAGACCGCACGGCTAACCGGGCGGGCTTGTTATAGTCTTTATCTGCCTGTGTGAGGAATGGCCTCTTGCGAGGTGACCGACTCCAAACGTTCACTGCATGCAGCTCCCGCTGCAAGGTTCTCTCGCTATCACGTTGGGATGGAGCTTCATTCACTGCCTGCAGGAATTCCTGTGTTCTTCGGTAGAGGTTTTGACTCACAAATTGTGAAACGTGACTCCAGCCCTTCTCAGTCGAAGTCTTTTTCCAACCACAATTCTAACGTGTTTCGTGGCCACGTGTGTTACACCGCTGCTTGGAGACACCTTGATCAGTCCGCCTCGAAACACCAACAAACCCAGCAACATCACACGCCGTATGGCCACGGACATGCCGAAACAAGATTTCCCCCCTTTCGCCACACTGCCACGTCGTTAGATTTGCCCATGTTACGTACAATGTGTGATAAATGTCTCAATGATCTCTCCTGCCTTATGCTCACGTAGAGGAAGCACGCTCATGGCTGAGCATGAGAACAGATCGCTATGCAATCTGTATAGGCTTAACGACTCATCTGTGATTGTGCACTGGGGTGACTAATTCTTTCTTCGGCGAACCTATTTCATATAAACTGTCAATGAAAACCCCGTATTTCTAAGAATTACCATACCAATAGAACTCTAATTCCCAAACAACACGTTAGACAGAACGTGCAGTGAAGGAACATGTTGTTCCTACCCACAGAAGTTGAACAGGAAGGAGAGGTGGTTACCTACCCACAGCAACTGCAGTGCCAGTCCATCTTGGCACAACTGACGAGCCGGCCGGAGTGGCCGAGCGGTTCTAGACGCTACAGTCTGGAACCGCGCGACCGCTGCGGTCGCAGGTTCGAATTCTGCCTCGGGCATGGATGTGTGTGATGTCCTTAGGTTAATTAGGTTTAAGTAGTTCGAAGTTCTAGGGGACTGATGACCTCAGATGTTAAGTCCCATAGTGATCAGAGCCATTTGAACCATTTTTGAACAACTGGCGATTTAGCAAATGACCCACGACACTTTTTCCTCATTGGACCTTTGGTGACCCTCGGGCCTGATTCACATACTCAATCTCGCGGATCGCCTTGTCACGTGACGTAACAGCAGCGCTGCTAGCGCGTAAAGCCCAAACCTAAAGCACGCGTGACGTGGGTAACGAACCGATATGAATGGCACACCTATCCCAACACGCCACGCCAACAAATTATGCCTGAAACATGCGTTTTTGAGAGTACATTCTCTTTATGTTTACCTCGTCTTAAGATGTTTATGCGTCGTAAACATTTCTTCCACGGCCCTGAAGTGAAAGTATTTTTTATCATTTGTTTTCGTTGCATCCATTCCATTATGTTATGTTATGTTAACCGGGAACCTAGAAACGACGGAGGGGCTCCGTTCCCATGGCAGCCGCGGTGGTCCGGAATCCCACGACGACTACCGCAGCTACAGTCCGGAACCGCGCCACCGCTACGGTCGCAGGTTCGAATCCTGCCTCGGGCATGGATTTGTGTGATGTCCTTAGGTTAGTTAGGTTTAAGCAGTTCGAAGTTCTAGGGGACTGATGACCTCAGATGTAAAGTCCCATAGTGCTCAGAGCCATTTGAACCATTTTGAACTACCGCAGTCCACTTCACCCTTCCTCCGCCCCCCACCGAACCCAGGGCTATTGTGCGGTTCGGCCCATCGGTGGACCCCCCAGGGAACGTCTCACACCGGACCGGACGAGTGTAACCTCTGTGTTTGAGTGGTAGAGTAATGGTGGTGTACGTGTACGTGGAGAACTTGTTTGCGAAGCAATCGCCGACATAGTGTAGCTGAGGCGGAATAAGGGGAACCAGTCCGCAATTGCCGAGGCAAATGGAAAACCGCCTAAAAACCATCCACAGACTGGCCGGCTCACCGGACCTCGACACAAATCCGCCGGGCGGACAGGTGCCGGGGACCAGGCGCTCCTTCACGCCCGGAAAGCCGAGCGTTAGACCGCACGGCCAACCTTGCGGGCATTCATTCCATTGATTTACTTTTCTGCCTTTCTTGAACCACTTCCAGAACTGTGCACTATATAAGTCACAATTATTCTGAATAATACAAAAGAAGTAGCACAGGGATTTTAATTAAATGAAGTTTATTGACTCATAGTAAGTGCCCACTACCAGCTAGGCTATAGATACATCACAAGTTTTTACAGCGTCAGTACTGCGTATAAAATAAAACACTAAATATTCAGAGACGATCCTTAAAGAGTAAGCCTACAAGAAAACACCAAAACTACAACGAAAAAGTTTACATATTTGATACTATTTTTAATTTGAACACTACTGTGTTGGTTCTACTGAGCACACATAGTACAGTCTAAATCACTTCGTTATTAATATTAAGTTCCAGGCGGCGATGAAATATGATTACGTGACTATTACTGTAGCGAGGCAGTATCTGCGTAGATCTGTACTCAGGATTTCTCCTAGTCTTTGCTAGTGCTTCGCGATTAGAGCAGATTGCTTTTTGGACAGTGACTCATGATAGATTACCGAACAGTGGAATATGTGCACACGTCATCGTGGAGACCATTTTGCTGGCGCTTTTGCAGCATCAGCGTCGTGAGCTGTTCCAACAGGAAAATGGGTGTATAAACCCTTCACGTGTTACCCATGGCACTCTTCAAGACGTCCACTTTGAACAACGTTTCATTCACGTGCCTACATTACCTGCCACACGGGGTGGCCGTATGGTCCTTGCAATGGATCACGCGGCTCTTCCCCGTCGGAGGTTCGAGTCCTCCCTCGTGTGTGTGTGTGTGTGTGTGTGTGTGTGTGTGTGTGTGTGTTGTCCTTAGTTAGTTTAAGTAGTGTGTAAGCCAAGGGACCGATGACCTCAGCAGTTTCGTCCCATAGGAACTTACCACAAATTTCCAGTTTCCTACATTACCTCAGGGTGGACCGATCGAGGTGGTGCAGTAGTTATCACATTAGACTCACATTCGGAAGGAACCACCGCGACATTTGCCTGGAGCGATTTAGGGAAATCACAGAAAACCTAAATCAGGATGGCCGGACGCGGGATTGAACCGTCGTCCTCCCGAATGGGAGTCCAGTGTGCTAAACACTGCGCTTCCTCTCTCGGTAGACTACTGTGAAGTGCTCAGTCTGAAGACCACAAGAACAATAACAACAACAACAATAGTTCACAGATCAGAATTAAAATATACACATCAAAAAAATATGTTATGCATCACCCCAGTTCCCAGAACTCCTGAAGATATACGTTGACTGTGGATATTGTATCACAGACACAGTCCCTTTGACTGTTCAGAGATGTCACTAACCCCGCCTTAAGATGTGAGCAACCAAGCATGAGCAGCGCCTATTAGACGGGTGAGGGGGGGGGGGGGCAAAAGCCGATCACCGATCGTCCAGTCATCCAGTCATTCCACCAGGTAGGAGGTACACGGCTCGTGTTGTCTGACCTGCCTCGAGATGACTGGGTCTTTGTGCCGTCCTCATCATTTCATCCTCATTCATGGAAGTGGCGAGATTGGACTGAGCAAAGGTTGGGAATTTGTACAGGCGCTGATAAACTCGCAGTTGAGTGCCCCACAAACCAATCATCATCATCATCGTGTTGTTAAACCATGCCTAGATGGTCAATGCCGCGGTTCGATCGCGTCCGCATTGTTACTTTGTGCCAGGAACGGCTCTCAACAAGGGAAGTGTCCAGGTGTCCCGGAGTGAACCAAAGCGATGTTGTTCGGACGTGGAGGAGATACAGAGAGACAGGAACTGTCCATGACATGCCCGCTCAGGCCGCCCGAGGGCTACTACTGCAGCGGATGACCGCCACCTACGGATTATCGCTCGGAGGAACCCTGACAGCAACGCCACCATGTTGAATAATGCAGTAAGCTGCATGATGTGAAACTTCGCCGGCCGGGGTGGCCGAACGGTTCTAGCCGCTTCAGTATGGAACCGCGAGACCGCTACGGTCGCAGCTTCGAATCCTGCCTCGGGCATGTATGTGTGTGATGTCCTTAGGTTAGTTAGGTTTAAGTAGTTTTCAGTTCTAGGGGACTGATGACCTTAGATGATAAGTCCCATAGTACTCAGAGCCATTTGACGTGAAACTTCACTCCCGACGTCCATGGCGAGGTCGATCTTTGCAAGCACCCATATGCCTTCAACCAGGCAATCGTCGGATGCGTGTTCGGAGGCAACCCGGTCAGGCTGAACGCCTTAGACACACTGTTCAGCGAGTGCAGCAAGGCGGAGGTTTCCTGCTGTTTTGAGGTGGCAATATCTGGGGCCGACGTACGCCGCTGTTGGTCATGGAAGGCGCCGTAACGGCTGTACGATACGTGAATGCCATTCTCCGACCAATAGTGCAAGCACATCGGCAGCATATTCGCGAGGCATTCGTCTTCATGGACGGCAATTCGCACCCCCATCGTGCACTGCTTGTGAATGACTTCTTCAGGATAACGACAACGCTCGATTAGAGTGGCGAGCTTGTTCTCCAGAATGAGCGCTATTAAACATGCCTGGGATAGATTGAAAAGGGCTATTTATGGATGTCGTGGCGTACAAACTGCTCTGAGGGGTCTTCGCCGAATCGCCCTTGAGGAGTGGGACAATCTGGACCAACAGTGCCTTGATGAACTTGTGGATAGTATGCCACGGCGAATACAGGCATGCATCAGTACAAGAGGACATGCTACTGGGTATTAGAGGTACTGTTGTGTACACCAATCTGGACCACCACCTCTGAAGGTCTCGCTGTATGGTGGTACGACATGCAATGTGTGGTTCTCATAAGCAATAAAATGGCCTGAAATGATGTTTATGTTTGTCTCTATTCCAATTTTCTGTACAAGTTCCAGAACTCTCGGAACCGAGGTGATACAAAACTTCTTTTTGATGTGTGTACATCGCCAATAATAATCAAAACACATTTGCTGACTGCTAATATTTAGCCACAACAACAGAAGAATTAAACGATAGTAACGGACGAACAAAATTGTACACAATCTCGCTTCACATTATATTCTCATAGAAAGAGCCGTTCGTACGTTACGGCTGGCTTTTACTCCTGCGTTTGTGACAAGAATATTGTCACTACGGGATACAACAGTTAATACAAAGTCACGAGGGAGAAAACAAACACAAAAACTAATTACCTACTGCCTAAAGGAATGAATTTGGAACATTTGTACTTAAATATCAGAGATCTAAAATGATATAACATCACAAGCGTTTCCTCTTTGTCTCAATGACGCCTAGTTTGGCGCTGGTCAACAATGAGTCTGCAATGCAGCATTTTCTGTGACTCAGCAAAAAGTGCTTCGTATGATACCCAAATACTATCTGACATTCAATAATACGTAAATATAAATAAAACTGGAGCAAGAATACATACTTGTCTTGGTAACGTACAATGAATTCGCACAGTGGCAAATCTGTGGTCGTCATGATAAATAGCGACAAGGATGTACGCAGTCTCCAGATTCTTAGTCTAACAATGTAAGTGGTCTATGCTACGTGGGACGTGCACGATCTGCCGTTGCAAGCTGCCTAGCGAGACGTCGTGGGAAGTGATGATGACTCGGCCGGCTGCCGCTGGCGGCGCTGGTGTCGCGGCTTGAGGCGCAGCAGGCGCGCCCACCCCTTGAGGTAGTGGCGGTACCGTAACAGCGCCGCCCACTGGCGCATCTCCCTCGCGGCCACGCCCTCCACCTGTTGCTGCTCCTGAGCCGCCCCCTGCACCCGCAAAGGCACGCCCATCTCCAGGGACACCAGCGAAGTCTCCACCTCGCACAACAGCTGCCAACACAACACGCCAACACTTCTCTAATACGCTACTACTACAAGAAACTCAGCATTAAGTAGCAGTGCCATTACATATACATTTTATGAATTGAAGTCTGTCACCAATCCGTATTTCTTATATGAATGTACACACATACGAATGATTCGCCTCGGTGGACTATGACTCCAATGCAAAATCACGTTCGACCTCCTGCGGGAATCTCAAAAGTAACGAGCAAGTGGGACATGGATGGGAAATGGGGATATGGGGTGCTACGTGATGTGGGTCGATTTAGAGGCGTACTGAGATAGCACGCGCAACTGCGATAAACACTGTGCCCAGGTGATGCGGTGGATAGTGGAACTGCCAAGCAGGAGATCCTGGGTTCGATTCCCGCTACAGCACACCTTTTCACGCTTCGCCAATGACTCCACGTAAATTCTCGATGCAGCAGACATCAAGAATTCCTTCTCTTTCATTTCTTTTCTTCCCCTCACTCCACCTTCAATTTACATAATATGACTGTATTTCGTTTTTTTTCAGGTTTTTAATTCAACTATGTATTTCAAAGTATAATCTCTATCGTCAGGGTTCCAAGAGACACTTGAGGCTTTTCGTCATGACTTGATGACACAGTTGCCTTGCATATTTCGAGAATCTTCTTCACTGGCAGCTCAAGGTGATATATCTCTAAGTTGTTTGGTTTTCATTTAACATACACTATTTGATTAGAAGTATCCGGGCAGGTATTAGTGGATATTAATATGAGGTGCGTCAACCCTTGCTTTTAAGACGTCTTGCTGTCTGTTAGGGATACACTCAGTGCGGTATCTGAATTTCTGTGGAGGAGTGGAACAACGGTAGCCAGTTCTACTTCAAGAGTCTAGACCAGAGACTGTACTGATGTTGGATGCTGGCGTCTGGAGAGGAGTGAACGTTCGAACTCCCACCACCAAAATTGTTCCAATGGGGTCAGGTCGGGACCGTGACCAAGCAAGTTCATTTCAGAAGCGATATTGTCCACTAACCACTGCTGCACAGACGGGGTGCATTCTCCTGCTGAAACAGTCACCGTTTCCGAACTGTTCCTCCACTGTACGCAATACACAATGTTGTAAGATGTGTTCATATCCTTCTGTACTTAGCGTTTTCGTAAGTGCAACAAGGGGGCTACATAGTAACCACAAAAATCCCCTCATGCCGAACCATCACTTCCTCCGTACTTCATTATTGGCACTGCACGTGGTCGGAGGTAACGATCTCTAGGAATTCACCAAACTCTCATCCTTCGATCGTACTGTTACAGGGATATAGCCTGGTACATCAATCCAAACCAACCGCTTCCAGTCAGTCGATATCCAGTTGAGTTGGTCTTTACACCACCAAAGTGTCGCTTAACATGGACTACAGAAATACGTCGCTTCTGAAGAGTTTTTCCACCACTGTACCTCATTCGCTTAACTGTCTACACACTTCCACAGCTCCATCCACTAACTTGGAAGTCATTCGCCGATGTCTTAACAAGGGCGTATCGTCCCGTCCCTCCTCCTGATCATTGTTTTCATAATATTCCTTCTTACTTTAGCAGTTTAATTAATTTTTAGCATCCTTCTATAGTGTCACAGCTCAAACACTGAGAATCTCTTTTTTTCGATCGCCTGACAGTCAACGATTCAACTCCATTCAGTGTTGCCAAATGGTTCAAATGGCTCTGAGCACTATGGGACTTAAATTCTGAGGTCAACATTCCCCTAGAAATTAGAACTACTTAAACCTAACTAACGTAAGGACATCACACACAGCCATGCCCGAGGCAAGATTCGAACCTGCGACCGTAGCGGTTGCGCGGTTCCAGACAGTAGCGCCTAGAACCGCTCGGCCACACCGGCGGGCCTCAGTGTTGTCGTCCGACGCACATTTCCAGAAACGTTTTCTTCAAATTGAATTTGTATTTGATAGCAGTAGACATATATTAGCGATAAATGCCCTCTCTTCCTGTGATAGTTTGCTTCCCATATCCCGCTTGCTTAATCCATCATGTTGTTCTACTCCAAAAATAGAATTCCTTCATATCGCCTATTAATTAGTCCCGTTTTTATGTGAATTTATCGCTAGTCTTATTTCTGTTACTCTTCAGTATACGGCCTTTCCTTTCCTTTATTCTCAGTCCATATTTCGTGGTCACTACGCTTCGGTTCAATACATCCTCTAATTCTTCCTCTTGTTCCCCTTGCGTTGCTACTCCTCTGTGTGAAACAGCGTTGTCTACGAATGGTTTCGCCGAAAGTTTTGACGTTGTTCACTAGATCATTTATATACAGGAGTTGGACATAAATATGGAAACATCGCGAGAAATATATGCTTGAACATAAACGCAGATGCTGTCCGAGCCTGTTGGTTGCACTGTTTTATTTGACCACGATCGGCGCCTATGCAGTCCTCGATACATTGAAAGAGTCAGGCGTTGTCAGAACAATGTTCTGCGGGTTTGTGAGTGCATTATGTCGGAGCTAAGTGCATTGGAAAGTATGAAAAGTTGGTGGAGCTCGTTTGGTGGGTCTTCCGTAAGGAAGATATTCGAACTATTTGGTGTTTCAAGAAGCACCGTATCGAAGACTGGTACCGCTTGCAGAGGGAACGGAACATCATCATCCGCGGACGAAAGTGTGTGTTGAGTGATCGTGACAGACGATCATTGAACAGCGGTGCGACGAAAAATAAGGTGACGACAACTGCAAAAGTCACTGCAGCACTGAATGTCGCGATCGCGAATCCTGTCAGCACCAAAACAACGCGAAGGGAGATCCATAAGCTGGGAATTACAGGGCGAGCTGCAATTCGAAAGCCGGTTGGGGTGGTCGTGCGGTTCTGAGCGCTCCAGTCCGGAGCCGCGCTGTTGCTACGGTCGCAGGTTCGAATCCTGCCTCGGGCATGGATGTGTGTGATGTCCTTAGGTTAGTTAGGTTTAATTAGTTCTAAGTTCTAGGGGACTGATGACCACAGCAATTGAGTCCCATAGTGCTCAGAGCCATTTTTGCAATTCGAAAACGACTCATCAGCGATGTAAAAGGCCATAACAGGAAAAAAAAATCCTTAAAATCTGGTCTATGAAGCAGTCGAAAAAAGTCATTTGGTCTTGTGACTCTTGTTTCATACTATTCCTGGTTCGATGATGATTTGGGTAGCCATATCGTGGTATTCCATGGGCCCCACGGTTACTCTGCAATGTCGCGTTACTGCAAAGTATTGTGTGAGCATTTTGGCTGATGGTGCAACGTTTGTTTCCCAATGGTGGTGTTGTGTTCCTAGGCGGCAGACCACCTTTTCACACAGCCCGTATCGTCTAGCAGTGCTTTTGTGGGCACGAGGGTGAATTTTAGCATCTCATCTGGCCACCAGCCACTAGATCTCAATATTTTTGGGCCTTTGTTGTGCGTCATTGCTATCCATGCCCATCGTCCGTACCTAAACTTACCACTATTTTGCAGGGAGAATGGTATCAAAGCCCTTTGAAAATATACAAGATCTGCATTTTCTCATTCTGAGACAACTGGAAGCTGGTTTGAAAGCCAGTTAGCTTCCTACGATGCATTCGGGAGTTGTGATTTTGCTGTTTCCATATTTTTGTTCAATACTCGTTTATCGTGAAACGTAATGGTTCCATAACAGTGTCTACAGTTACTTTCACTTCTGGAGATTTCCCTCTGTTAATGAACTGTCCAAAACTTTATTTTCTTATCGTGTGACCGAGTAACTATGACCATATACAGCGCACAAAATGTGTAATACAGCAAAAAAACTTCATTCATGCTACGCCATTTCATTTTTAATTGTCCATTCGTGTGGCTGTAACAAAACTAAATTCTGTCTACTCTTACCTCCAGGTTTTCGGTGGCCGTGTTGAGGAGTGCTCGCTCATTCTCTGGATCTGTCTCCTCTTCTATCATCTGTCCAAGGGCGGCCGAAAATAGCTGCAGGTCCACGTGTAAATTCTTCAGCGGGACCTGAAAATAAATCGCACGTCCTACATCCAGTTTAGAAAGGAAGTATAGTTTCGTTTTGTAATGATGAGTTGTAACACAGTTTTATATGTTCATGGAAAAAAAAGAACAGAAAGATACTGTACACACGTCATCATCCCATGCAGTTAGGACATAAGCTATTTTCCAGGAACATAGAAATATCGATTTTACGAGGCTTCTGGAAAGGGAAACTTTGTAGAAACTTACATGATTTTTCTACAGTAGCGTAACCACACAGAAATTTAATGTGACTATTCTCAGAGAACGTTTTTGAAGGTTTTTTTTTATTTAAGAAAGTTAAAGATGGTGTCTGTGAAATTTGGTCTCTCATAATGGCATACTACTGAATCTCGCCGCTGCAGTCGCTCACCTCAGTTATTCCACAATGTCTCATTTCCCTAGTCCTGAACTTTTTAGCATATTCAGCCGAGGAATTCAAGTCTGTGACAATTGCACAGCTGCATTTTCTTATCAAATACGGCAGCAAGGCTTTTTGTATGGCCACCACCTGTAACTACCGTGTTCATTTCGGACTGGTCGTTTAGTACATCATAACAAAGCCTCAGAGCATCTGTATATGTACAACAGGTGAGCTACAGTTTTGTTGACAATTCCATGTCTTCCACTATTAGATTAGATTAGATGCTGTTGACGCCACTTTCCCAGCCTTCCATGTTACCTTCCAGGAACACGTATAGATTATCCATCTCAAGCAGCTCACTTCCTCGAGCACTCAGTGCGTCCCTCGTTTCTTTTAGTATGTGTAAGGGCGCTGATAACCTCTACGTTGGGCGCCCGTAAGCTCCAAACACTCACACTCAGTGCCTTCGCAAGTTCCGTCCCTCCAAAATCTAGCCAATAGCTGTATGGCGAACTACCCGCAACTTCGACATCCGTGACTTTCACCCAACATTGGAGACACCATTTAATAATTATCCAACAGAAAGCTCTGAACAGACTGAAACCAATAAAATACTATCCAGTCGAACAAAGAGATCGCTCTCCCCTACTATCGTCCACATCCATAAAATCTCGAGCTCACTGATCCTCCTGTAAGTGAAATTTGCTTGGAAATCAGCTCCATCAAAGTTCAATCACCCTCTCAAATCCTTGAACGCCATACGCCCCACCTTGTGTTCTGCGTTCATTCGCGTTCCTCACAATTGTTCTGTACCATCTCTTTAACTGTTCTCCTGTTATGTCCCACACTGAACACCCCGTTGTATCCTGTGCTATTCAAAAACTAGACATCAAGAACTGTATTGTTTCCTTTCTAATTTCCAAACCTGATAGCTGGTGCAGTTATACCAACACATTCAAATAGCCATATAAATGCAAGCATCCACACCCTCTCCCATCTATACAAGTAATCCATTCTGTTAGTCATCCACACTATCAGCGTGCCATCTGCACATTTTTCTTTCCTATCGCATCAAACATCAGCGCTGACCGCCTCCTAGTTAATTCTACGCTATTCCTTCTTCTTCATGCTGTGCCTTGTCTGCATCCCTTTCTCCTACTTCATTTCAGATCTCGTTTTCTCTAACCAGCCCCGCCCCCCCCCCTCCTCAAACTACCCTCATCTACACATTACAGTCCACCTGAACCACACCCAACAACCCTACAGAAATTCTTTCATTCAACTAACTCTGTGCAGATCTGGCGAATTTCAGTGATTGGACACTGCCCACAATTTATCCACCAATACGGCTGTACTGCACTTACATCAAGTACAGATCTTAAATTAGATCTTAACCTCCTTCCATTGAACAATAAACGTTAATTATATACCATTGAAACACTATTTTCAATAATCTGCGAGTTTTTAACCCTGCTATTAGCTCTAGAGAAAAAGTTAATGTAACGTTTTTGAAGGGAGATTAATGTAGTTTAATTTTGTACTGCAATAAGTTTTCTCTAGAGACCCTGGTTGTCAAGTTATTCAGGAGAAACTTTAAAAAGAGACCTTAATGTGCACCATGCACATCAGTTGTTCATGCCATTCCATCTTACCATTATACAAAACTTTAGGTCTACACCAATTATTTCCGCCGATTTTCTCTTCACGGGTGAACTACAGCTCTCACGGAATATCACACGGCCTCTGCATAAAAACTTGGTTGGTTGGCTCTGAGCACTATGGGACTTAACATCCATGGTCATCAGTCCCCTAGAACTTAGAACTACTTAAACCTAACTAACCTAAGGACATCACACAACACCCAGCCATCACGAGGCAGAGAAAATCCCTGACCCCGCCGGGAATCGAACCCGGGAACCCGGGCGTGGGAAGCGAGAACGCTACCGCACGACCACGAGATGCGGGCTGCATAAAAACACTCTCTTCCTGAGGGCTGGGGAAAGGGCACATCCGATTTCCTTCCCCATCTTTGACACAATCCGACCTTGTGCTACGTCTCTACCGACCTCGATGTCGACGGTACGTTAAATCCAATCTTCCCTCCTTTCCTCCATCCGTCTGTTCCGGAGGAACGGACACCTCACGTCACTTGACTGTCAGCTACCCACTTGAAGACATCGAGCGTTCTCGTTGCTGCTTGTTTACTACACAGCATAGCACGGCACCGAGCGAGGTGGCGCAGCGGTTAGCACACTGGACTCGCATTCGGGAGGATTTCGGTTCAATCCCGCGTCCTGCCGTCCCGATTCAGGTTTTCCGTGATTTCCTTAAATCGCTCCAGGCAAATGTCGGGATGGTCCCTTTGAAAGGGCACTGCCGACTTCCTTCCCTGTCCTTCCCTTAACCGATGAGACCGATGACCTCGCTGTCTGGTGTCCTCCCCACAAGCAACACAACACAACACACATAGCACGGCGGTCTTCGCTCAGCGTAGGTGCAAGGGAAGTTCTGCACAATCAACCACATGTGATTATACCCAATGCCATTAAATTTACATCGGGAAAGGCAAACGAAGCAACAAAAAGTCTCGTTAGAAAGTGTGTCTTTGAGGGTTTCAGGAACCGCTAGCTACTACAGTCGCATAATGAGAGCATAGTTACAGAGTACTTCCTGAAGCTTCACTACTTCAGGAAGAACACGAAAGACGGAGAAGAAAATTTTCTATTCGGCTAATGGTGACGAAGAGGTTGTCGGTGGACTGACACGTAATTTTCACATAAAACATATTCTTTATATTACAGGTATTCTAGTAGGCGAGTGACCAACGTTGTCCACTACACACTAATTTTTTTCCGCTCTTTTGTTTTATGAGATTTCCTTCTGGCAGAATGTGGTTAGACTTGTTATGTTTTGTTTATACACTTCTCTTCTGTGCTCCAGTGACAAATTACTGTCTTTGAACGTCTACTTATTGAATTATTCGTCACTCTGACATAACCCATTAACTCAATATTTTGTAGACCCGCCTACAAATAACGCGAGATTTTCGTACTTGCGTCAGTTCGTGTTGTCAAGCTGCATTTCCCCTACTGTGGGGTGGCTGTTCACAGCGGAGCCCCCAGAGCTACAACTGTTCCCAACACTTCCGCTCCATCTTCTCAGGTGCGCGCCAATGTTTCTTATGTGGACCCTAACAGGGACTTCTTGTTTACTAAGAGAAGAATGTCGAAATTGTTTGTTTGGAAAGGTATAAGAATTCGAGATAACGACATGGTATGAGAGATGGACTTTGGCATTGTGCACATCACTTCAACTCATGTTCATAGACTAAACCATCTGATAAAATAATATTATAAACGAATAGAAATTGTGAGCCTAACATTACAGGGCGACACTACAGTATCTCACCTGTTTTGTCTGTTTGTAGGTCTCCACGAGGACGATGACGTCACCCTCACCTGGCAGCCACCAAGCAGTCAACTGCTCGTCGCTGATACCATACTGGAACAGAGCAGATAGTTGTGTCTTACGTAACAGCCAGACACTCCCAAGTAAACAAATTTTAATTTTTCAGTTGGAAAGCTATTAACATGATGAGGACGCTAAGCTGATACACAAATTAGCCAAGACTCTGTCAGATACGCACTGTCATTTTCTAGATACAGTTAAATAAAATTACTTTTATACCATAGAGTAGGTGTATCACAGTTAAGGCTACAGAACCACACAAGATATCTTATAACGAGAATCCAGTAGTCCTCCATAATATCTCACACTCCTCATGGTTTGGATACAAAGTGGCCTGAATATGTTCATGGAGTATCTCCCTCCTTTCAACTTCAACACAAATCCATGAGGCAACAGCAGTCTTTGCTGGGGTATCGTGACGATCAAGCTGATGGACGTTCTAGATTGGGAAACATTAACACAGCATCTCTCCCAAGAACTCCCATACATTCCTCACAACATGCGGCCGTACACTGTTCTGCTCAAATATGTAGTGTGAAGTTTACTCATGGACGGTACCAAAGGCACCAAAACCACCGAGGCAAAGGATTTGCTGTTCAGATTAGCGTCAGTACGGTATGCATGGTCTAACAAGGGTCACGGCGAGGTGGACTGATGGGACCCACAGATTCGAAAGAAGCCAAATTACTTCATTCGGTATTGCCAGATTTTTTTTTTTTTGTCTCTGCCAATTTTATAGTACTCAGTCTTCACGCCACAAGTGGCCCATCGGGACCATCCGACCCCCGTTTCATCCTCAGTTGAGGATGCGGATAGGAGGGGCGTGTGGTCAGCACACCACTCTCCCGGTCGTTATGATAGTTTTCTTTGACCGGAGCCGCTACTATTCGGTCGAGTAGCTCCTCAATTGTCATAACGAGACTGAGTGCGCTCCGAATCTGCCAATTTTAGCTATTAGATAACATTGTATATAGGGTATCTAATACTAAAAAAGCAGAGACGAGACGTGGGCTTAACGGTTACTGAATTGTTTGAGTAATTGCTTTTGTAATGGTCTCATTTATAGGCATTTTAGGCTCGTTGACGTAGACAGTGGTCGGAAACCGAGCAACATGAGTAAACTATTCGATATACGTCGATTCAGCTATTCTCACCAGACACTTCCTGTAGTATCTTCTCCGTTGCGACCTTCTGTGGTTCTGAGTGGTGATCCATACAGATTTGGCCTCCGCGTGTTTTAATGATAATTTACCATTGCGTTTCCCAAGACTTGTTTCTTTTCCGTATCATCAACATTTTATTGCTTTCCGGTCCAACACTGAGCTACATCACTGACACATTTATTTAGTTCACATAGAAGCTGTGCCCTGCAAAGTTAGCGACACGTCTTGGATCTGACCGCAATCATGAAGGACATCGTCGTAACCATTGAGGCTCCTTCTTGTATGCCACACCATCTCGTGGCTCTCTTGAAGTGCGTACTGATTGGAAGTTCTAAGTTTAGCTCTGACTGTGTCCTCCATAACTCTGGTCGTTGTGATAACCTGAATGTGTTCCCTAATCCAGAAAAGAGAAGCCTTACATCAAGGGTATGCTCGAATGCACATAAACTTCTCTTGGCATTGTTGGCGCAGAACCACATGAGGTTTTGTGCACCTTGCGCATAGGTGTGACCTGCATGCTACAAGAAGTTATATAGTCTGTTTAATTAAAGATGACGTCAGCCACCTTCGCGTGGGGTTATAGCAGTGATTGGGGTATTCAAGCTTTTTCAAATGGTTCAAATGGCTCTGAGCACTATGGGACGTAACAGCTGAGGTCATCAGTCCCCTAGAACTTAGAACTACTTAAACCTAACTAACCTAAGGACATCACACACATCCATGCCCGAGGCAGGATTCGAACCTGCGACCGTAGCTGTCGCACGGTTCCAGAGTTCAGCGCCTAGAACTGCTCGGCCACTCCGGCCGGCTCAAGCTTTCTGCTTCAGATTAAAAAGACGGGAGTCTGCGAGTTAAACTGCTTCATGTACCTGATCACTTTTCTTATTGGAAGCTACTGGTACTAGTGGCGATTGCGTTTTCTGGTGAACTTTCACGAATATAACCTGAGCAAGTGAAGTGTCGCTTGCTTTGAGGACTGCTCTGTGCATCGTGTTATGGAGGAAAGCATTTGTAGTTACAGCTAATAACAAGTGTAACGACGAGAACACTCATCTTCATTAGTCAAATGATCTTCCAGATCGCTGTGTAATGGCAACATCGAGTGGATGAAGCTGCAGCGGAGTCACACAAAAACACGTCATATACACAGAGGTGAGTCATAACAGAGAAAAAACAGTCCCAGAATCGCATGTGGCTATGCCTAAGTCTAGAGTTATTGCATGAAACATTTTGATGCTTCTTGCCGTGTCAGTTCAGGGTAAAACCTCGAGCTTTGGATGATTACCTCCATTGTCTTCGTCAGGAGCAGTTGCTATGTTTTCACTACGTAAAAGAAAAAAGTTAATCGCTTAGCAAGACACCGAAAGACAAAATGTGGTCAAGTTTTCTCCCAGAGCCGCAACACATGACATTCCGATGCCCTGATTTGTATCAGTCAGCGTTGGGAGAAAGACGGGAAACAATTCATCACATCGTAGAATAAGAGCAATCGAGCTTGTGTGCTACATGTTGCCAATATTTATGCTCTGCGCAGTCTCATACCACGTGTTGGAGATATAAACGGAAACAGCGGCCGACGCCACAAGGCAGGTTAAGTGCGCAGTCTCGTGACGTAGGCAAGCAGCCCAGCGAACCCATTTCGATGATAATACCTGTGAGCTGATCATTGACACATCAGAAGCCAGAGCCAGGGTGCCGGGAGTTGAATGTCGACCGTAGAGACACACACAGGGAGATGTAACGCGTGTCGCAAACTGCCACTTCCTTCGGTCGCCGCCTGTTGGCACCTATCAGCATGACTGCACGTTTAAGGAGAGCCTCATCTGTCGGCTGGACTACATCGGTACTTACTGTCAGCTGGTTATCTGCGCCTCAGATACGGGGCACTCGAGAGCTGGTGCGCGCATCCACTCCGTGACGTCACAAGTTGCTCTCGAATTCACGGGCGTAAGAAGTCGCTGCACGTGGCTTTCATTTCTCTGCTCACTGATTGAATAAAGTGTTCATATCTGAAGTTTCCCTACGTGTCTCCATAAACTATTCGCCCGAATGTGACATCAAAAGGGGAAATAATGGGCCAAAGTACGTTCTTCCATACACCGTGAAATGACTTGTGGAGTGTAGATGAAAATGTAGATTATGTAGGCAGATGTTGCAGTTCCAAAGACATTCCTCTACATGAGGCGACGAAATATTCATAGACTATGGAAGTACCTGCACTTAACGTGTAATGGAGAGTGGGAGAGTGCTACCACGATGCAAACATGACACTTTTCTGCGATTTTCGTACACAGGACGGTAACTTGCGAGCTGTTATGGAACCCGAGTTTTCTCGATGCGTAACTGAGTGATCACTATGGGACGCCGTATGTTTCCGGCGACTTGGTCTTCACTAAGATTTTTTTGCCTCGTATTCAGTTTCTTAAGATGGAGTTCTTTCGGTGCTGGGGCACTAATGTTGATAAAAACTGGATCGTCCAGAAAGAATGATCCGAATGAAATCAACTTAAGGACTAGTATAACCGCGTGAAATAAAGCGATAATGCCATGCTTGTTGTAGTAGCCAAGCAAGTACGAACTGCAGTGTCAAAGGCCATGGGTTCGCATACCGCTGGGGACAAAAAAAATTTTTTTTCCTCTTCGTGTTTCTAATACATTCTGAGACTTCGCTTTTGTCAAAGTAAAGTATTTTTCTGAAATAAGTTGGCAAGCAGCCGCTTAATACTAGGTCCAACAGTTCCGAAGAGGCCAGTGTTAAGTGAGGTTCGTTCAGTGAAGTTCTGTTATACGATCTGCTAGGGAAGGGTGCATGATATCAGCCCATGAGAGAAATCGAGTGGAAAAGAAGATACTATTTATGAGAAACGGTGTTTTAGCAACGATTCAGCTTAAACGGGGAATTCTGCAATGACAAGATGTGTTCGGCTGGATACAGTGGATGGAAGAAGGACGTATGCATCCACAAGCGGCTGATCGATCAGATCTTGGAATCATAGTGTTCCGGAGTAAAGCCAAGCGCCGGCACGTCGGTCGGGAACATCAGAGCAGAGGGGGCTGTGGAGAAGACGTCAGCCAATTGCACACGGACTGACCCCTCTCTAGAACGAGGACGCGACAGCAACGCCCTCTATTCGAAGAGGACATCAGCTCCGCGCCGACTGGCCACGGCCCAGTTCGCAGAGTTCTACAGAAGAGTCAAGACCAGCACCCTGAATAGAAAAAAAAGCACTCCGTCTTCAGGCCACGAGTGGCCTACCGGGACCATCCGACCGCCGTGTCATCCTCGGTGGAGGATGCAGATAGGAGGGGCGTGGGGTCAGCATACCGCTCTCCCGGTCGTAAGATGGTATGCTTGACCGAAGCTGCTACTATTCGGTCGAGTAGCTCCTCAATTGGCGTCACGAGGCTGAGTGCACCCCGAAAAATGGCGACAGCGCATGGCGGCCTGGATGGTCACCCATCCAAGTGCCGGCCACGCCCGACAGCGCTTAACTTCTGTGATCTCGCGGGAACCGGTGTATCCACTGCGGTAAGGCCGTTGCGACCCGAATAGAAGTATCCATTGTATTGCTTCACTTGTATTAGGAGTTGTATATACTAAAGAGATTTATTATTTGCATGTCGCCCTTTGCTTGCCACACTTCTCTGTAATTAGTGTTGTCATTTTCTTTTCATAATAAAATTCGTTAACACAGTTTCCTTGAATTGTTTCCTAGGCACCCCATATTTGACGAGTAGACAGGATACAACACACAGCAAGTGGTGACTCCTGCGTCGTTCATTTGGCTGACACATGCACCACAGCTTCCGTACAGAACGCTGCAAGGGATGTGTAGCAGACTGCGTCGACTGTTTGACGCCGTCTGCCGAATACTGGACTACTGGCGCATATTTCACTGCGCCATGTTGCGTTGTCTAGAAGCTTCAAGTAACATGTACTTGCGAATGATGTCACTCTCGTTTGCAACTGTAGTTCTTTCGGACCAGTACTTCTGTAACATTTCCTCCCAGTGTAACAACTTTTGCTGTCTTTCGTGGCACGCTCAGACAATATAAGAGCTCTGGCACATGGTAGTCTCAGCAGTGGTCTCTTTTACCTTCTTAAGCTGAGGGTGATCACAATCATCCTTTCAATCGTATTAATTTTTCTTGTCTCAGTATTGCCAGTCTCACCTACGAACCAGTGCCCCAAGAGACTCGAACTATTAAATGCTGTTTGAGTTCATGGGTCACTGATTATTATTAACAGAAAAGTACATTTATGCATTATCAATTAGAGAAGAGACGGTTCACAAATTCTTCATTTTGTGTATGGCATACGTGGCCAGAGTCCACTTCTTGGGAGTTCGGCCGTCTGGTGTAAGTCCTACTATTTGACGTCACTTCGGTGACTTGCGCTTCGCAGATGATGAAGAAGATGAAATGACGATAAAAGCAACACACACACACAGACCCAGTCCCGAGTAGAGGAAATCCCCGACCCCTCCGGGAATCGAGACCGTGATCCTATAATCGAGAGTCAGCAAATCTAACCACAAGGCCACTAGCTGCTAGCCGTTCTATGCAAAACTTTCATTCTCAACGGAATGCTAGAACCCTATGTAGGCGTGACAGAAAGGCGGAGGGCGAAAAGGCTTTCCACACTGCACCACAGAAGCGGCTAGTAGTGAAATTGAGTGCTTATGGGATATCGTCTCAGTTATGTGACTGGATTTGTGTTTTCTTGTCAGAGACGTCATTGTTCGTAGTAACTGACGGAAAGTCATCGAGTAAAACAGAAGTGATCTCTGGCGTTCCCGAAAGTAGTGTTATAGGCCCCTCGCTGCTCCTTATCTACACTCCTGGAAATGGAAAAAAGAACACATTGACACCGGTGTGTCAGACCCACCATACTTGCTCCGGACACTGCGAGAGGGCTGTACAAGCAATGATCACACGCACGGCACAGCGGACACACCAGGAACCGCGGTGATGGCCGTCGAATGGCGCTAGCTGCGCAGCATTTGTGCACCGCCGCCGTCAGTGTCAGCCAGTTTGCCGTGGCGTACGGAGCTCCATCGCAGTCTTTAACACTGGTAGCATGCCGCGACAGCGTGGACGTGAACCGTATGTGCAGTTGACGGACTTTGAGCGAGGGCGTATAGTGGGCATGCGGGAGGCCGGGTGGACGTACCGCCGAATTGCTCAACACGTGGGGCGTGAGGTCTCCACAGTACATCGATGTTGTCGCCAGTGGTCGGCGGAAGGTGCACGTGCCCGTCGACCTGGGACCGGACCGCAGCGACGCACGGATGCACGCCAAGACCGTAGGATCCTACGCAGTGCCGTAGGGGACCGCACCGCCACTTCCCAGCAAATTAGGGACACTGTTGCTCCTGGGGTATCGGCGAGGACCATTCGCAACCGTCTCCATGAAGCTGGGCTACGGTCTCGCACACCGTTAGGCCGTCTTCCGCTCACGCCCCAACATCGTGCAGCCCGCCTCCAGTGGTGTCGCGACAGGCGTGAATGGAGGGACGAATGGAGACGTGTCGTCTTCAGCGATGAGAGTCGCTTCTGCCTTGGTGCCAATGATGGTCGTATGCGTGTTTGGCGCCGTGCAGGCGAGCGCCACAATCGGGACTGCATACGACCGAGGCACACAGGGCCAACACCCGGCATCATGGTGTGGGGAGCGATCTCCTACACTGGCCGTACACCACTGGTGATCGTCGAGGGGACACTGAATAGTGCACGGTACATCCAAACCGTCATCGAACCCATCGTTCTACCATTCCTAGACCGGCAAGGGAACTTGCTGTTCCAACAGGACAATGCACGTCCGCATGTATCCCGTGCCACCCAACGTGCTCTAGAAGGTGTAAGTCAACTACCCTGGCCAGCAAGATCTCCGGATCTGTCCCCCATTGAGCATGTCTGGGACTGGATGAAGCGTCGTCTCACGCGGTCTGCACGTCCAGCACGAACGCTGGTCCAACTGAGGCGCCAGGTGGAAATGGCATGGCAAGCCGTTCCACAGGACTACATCCAGCATCTCTACGATCGTCTCCATGGGAGAATAGCAGCCTGCATTGATGCGAAAGGTGGATATACACTGTACTAGTGACGACATTGTGCATGCTCTGTTGCCTGTGTCTATGTGCCTGTGGTTCTGTCAGTGTGATCATGTGATGTATCTGACCCCAGGAATGTGTCGATAAAGTTTCCCCTTCCTGGGACAATGAATTCACGGTGTTCGCATTTCAATTTCCAGGAGTGTATATAAGCAATTTGGAAGACAATCTGAGCAGCCGTCTTAGGTTGTTTGCAGATGATGCTGTCGTTTATCGACTAGTAAAGTCATCAGAAGATCAAAACAAACTGCAAAACGATTTAGAAAAGATATCTGTATGGTGCGAAAATTGCCAATTGACTCTAAATAACTAAAAGTGGCAAAAGGAGTCCGTTAAAGTTCTGTTACACGATAAATCAGTCAAATCTTAAGACCGTAAATTCAATTAAATGCCTAGGAATTACAATTACGAACAACGTAAGTTGGAAAGAAGACATGGAAAATGCTGTGGGGAAGGCTAACCAAAGACTGCATTTTATTTGGCAGGACACTTAGAACACGTAACAGATCTACTCAAGAGACTGCCTAGACTACCCTTGTCCGTCCTCTTCTACAATACTGCTGCGTGGTGTGGGGTGCTTACCAGATAGGACTGACGGAGTACATCGAAAAAGTTCAAAGAAGAACAGCATGATTTGTATTATCGCGAAATAGGGGAGAGTGTGTCACTGAACTGATACAGGTTTTGGGATGGACATCATTAAAGCAAAGGCGTTTTCGTTGCGAAGGAATCTTCTCACTAAATTCCAATCACCAACTTTCTACTCCGAATGCGAAAATATTTTGTTGAGGCCGTCCTATATACGCAGAAACGATCACCACAATAAAATAAGGGAAATCAGAGCTCGCACGGAAACATATAAGGATGTTAGTTCTTTGTGCGCGCTACACGATGTTGGAATAATAGAGAATTGTAAATACGGTTTGATGAACCCTCTGTCAGACAAATATGATTTGCAGAATATGCACTACTGGCCAATAAAATTGCTACACCACGAAGATGACGTGCTACAGACGCGAAATTTAACCGACAAGAAGAAGATGCTGTGACATGCAAATGATAAGCTTTTCAGAGCATTCACACAAGATTGGCGCCGTTGGCGACACCTACAACGTGCTGACATGAGGAAAGTTTCCAACGGATTTCTTGTACACAAACAGCAGTTGACCGGCGTTGCCTGGTGAAACATTGTTGTGATGCCTCGTGTAAGGAGGAGAAATGCGTACCATCACGTTTCCGACTTTGATAAAGGTCGGTTGTACCCTATAGCGATTGCGGTTTATCGTATCGCAACATTGCTGCTCGCGTTGGTCGAGATCCAATGACTGTTAGCAGAATATGGAGTCGGTGAGTTCAGGAGGGTAATGCGGAGCGCCGTGCTGGATCCCAACGGTCTCGTATCACTAGCAGTCGAGATGACAGGCATCTTATCCGCATGGCTGTAACGGATCGTGCAGCCACTTCTCGATCCCTGAGTCAACAGATGGGACCTTTGCAAGACAACAACCATCTGCACCAACAGTTCGACGACGTTTGCAGCAGCATGGACTATCAGCTAGGAGACCACGTCTGCAGTTACCCTTGACGCTACATCACAGACAGGAGCGCGTGCGATGGTGTACTGAACGACGAACCTGGGTGCACGAATGGCAAAACGCTATTTTTTCGGATGAATCCAGGTTCTGTTTACAGCATCGTGATGGTCACATCCGTGTTTGGCGACATCGCGGTGAACGCTCATTGGAAGCGTGTAATCGTCATCGCCATAATGGCGTATCACCCGGCTTGATGGTATGGGGCGCCGTTGGTTACACGTCTCGGTCACCTCTTGTTCACATGGACGGCACTTTGAACAGTAGACGTTACATTTCATATGTGTTACGACCCGTGGCTCTACCCTTCATTCGAACCCTGCGAGACCCTACATTTCAGCAGGATAATGCACGACCGCATTTTGTAGGTCCTGTACGGGCCTTTCTGGATACAGAAAATGTTCTACAGCTGCCCTGGCCAGCACATTCTCCAAAACTCTCACCAACTGAAAACGTTTGGTCAATGGTGGCCGAACAACTGGCTCGTCACAATACGCCAGTCACTACTCTTGATTAACTGTGGTATCGTGTTGAAGCTGCATGGGCAGCTGTATCTGTACACGCCATTCAAGCTATGTTTGACTCAATGCCCAGGCGTATCAAGGCCGTTATTACCGCCAGAGGTGGTGGTTCTGGGTACTGATTTCTCAGATCTAAGCATCCAAATTGGGTGAAAATGTAATCACATGTCAATTCTAGTATAATGTATTTGTCCTATGAATACCCGTTTATCATCTGCATTTCTTCTTGGTGTAGCAATTTTAATGGCTAGTAGTGTATATGGATGTTATTTCTTTCTGCACGCTACACGGCATTGGAATAGTAGAGAAGTGTAAAAGGGGTTCGACGAACCCTCTGCTAGGCACTTAAATATGATTTGCAGAGTGTAGATGTAGATGTAGAGAAGCTTACCTGTTCGTAGCGGAGCTCAAAGCCCTGCTGCTTGAAGCTGTCGAGGGACCTCGCGATGTGCCTGGAGAGCTTGTTGAGGCTGTGCGCCAGCTGCAGTTCCCACGAGACGCGCCGCTCGCCGCCTCCGGGGGCGGTGGGGAGCAGCGGCTCCAGAGGCTGCCCGCAGGGGGCGTGCCATGCAGAAGCGGCCGCCGACTGCGCCACCGCCACCAGCGCGCCTACCGAAGCTGCAACACCCACCACTTTGCTGCTATACCCTGCGCTGCTCGCTCAAGTTGCACTCTCTAACACTCTCTGCTGTGTAGTTCGCCTACTACACTGTAAACCACTGGTGGGCTACCGGATCTGGCCCGCAATTGGTTTCAATCCGACCCGTGGATTAAATTCGCCAAATTACTCCTAATTGTTTGAGAAAAGGATTCCCTATCTCATTGCCGTATTTTGTTTTTCTATTGTTTTCGTATTAACATTAGTAGACGTATTAGAACACTGTAGCTGTCGAAACTGCAGGTCATTTATTACGAACTAGCTGAAACCAGTTACTTTTAGAGGCGTTTATTTTCCCATTATGACATTATAGTATGTGTAGCAACCCACCCTCAGGGCTCTTTTATTTACGCGTCGTGAACATCGTTTCTTTACTAACGGCGTTGCTGAATTTTGCGAAGACGGAAATTTTTAAGACATTTATTGTAAAATTTGTAAGCCCACAACGCGTAAGTAAATACGAGAGTTGTAACTTAAATAGTGGCAACTATTTATTCACAACCGATACAAAAGAGTTACATGTTTCCACCTGTTACTGTCTTTCAAAGAAGTCACCAGCGTTGTGTAGAACCCATCGCCAGCGATGTGGAAGGCGTAGTATACCGTTAGCAGAGCCTGTTCTGTTGATGGTGCGAATGGAGCGGTCTACTGTCTGTCGAATGTCTGGAAGAGTTCTGAAGCGAATGCTATGAAGTGGTTCCTTCATCTTCGCAATCAAATCAAAGGTTCAAAATGGTTCAAATGGCTCTGAGCACTATGGGATTTAACATCTGTGGTCATCAGTCCCCCAGAACTTAGAACTACTTAAACCTAACTAACCTAAGGACATCACACCCATCCATGCCCAAGGCAGGATTCGAACTTGCGACCGTAGCGGTCGCGCGGTTCCAGACTGAATCGCCTAGAACCGCTCGGCCACCATCGGCCGGCTCAAATCAAGGTCACAAGGACTTAAGTCCGGGGAGTATGGTGGATGGTACAGTACTTCTCAGTCCCATCGAGCGAACAGAGCAGCCACAGCTTGCGCTGTATGCGTCCGCTAATTGTCGTGCAAAATGATGGGTGGGTTGCGCAGAAAGTGTCGCCGCTTCTTTCTCAAAGCTGGCCGCAAGTGATGCTCCAAAAACGAACAGTAATACTGTGCACTGACGGTTTGCCGTGGAGGAACGTAATGCGTTAGGATAACACCATCACAGTCGTACACGAGAATCACCATAATTTTAGACCGCTCCATTCGCACCAGCAACAGAACAGGCTCTGCTATCGGTATACTACGCCTTCCACATTGCTGGCAACGGGTTCTAGGCAACGCTGGTGACTACCGTGAAAGACAGTAACAGGTGCAACCATGTAACTGTTTTGTAGCTGTTGTGAATAAATAGTTGCTAATATTTAAGTTTCAACCCTCGTATAAAAACATGAAGAAGAGGTAAACATGAAATGAATGAACTCTCAAGAACGCGTGTTTTGAGACATAATCCGTTACCGTGTCACCCATACCGGTGCGTTACCCCATAAACTGTAACGTCACGGACGCTATAGTTTTGAATTTAGGCGTTAGGAGCACTGTTGTCACGTCACTTGACTAAATGGCCTCGACTATGTGAATCTCGGGTGCGGGTCACCATAGGTTCCCAAGCCTGCTACGAAGTCACTCAGCTCCTACAGTGTAACGCTCAGTTATGCTGCTATATTGTAAAGCTACTCCGTGCTTCTACAAACTGCTTTTACATTCTGCTGCTACCTTGTAAGGCTACTCTCCGCCGCTCCACTGTAAAATTCACTCTGCTGCTGCACTGTCCTAACTGACCGTGAAACTAGGCTCTGCTGCCATACTCTAAAGCTAAATGCTGCTCCTACATTCTCATACTATGCTCTTACCTATATTGCCAAACAGCTAAAACTGTCACTCATTCAAACAGTTCCAGTTGCAGATTGTCTATGTAACGACTTACAGCGACAAAAAATTGTCAGCATTTCATATAATTGCTAATGGCTGGCACAGATCAGATCCTCAGAATAAGGGGGGACGTTGATGAAATTGACCAAAAATGACAATTTTCGATTTATTTTTTTATTTGTTAGCACAACTCACGGACAATAAATTCCCAAAGTTTCAATGTTGAAATCGCATCCGAAGTGCCTGAAAATTAATTAAAAGGGTGACGCGGCCTCCCTGCCACGCCCACGTTTTGAAGCAGCTCTTCAATGCCAGCTCAGTGAACGACAATTATGTGTATTACTTTCAACCAAACGTGTGCGGGATACATCTAGAAGGCCGTGGCACATACTCTTTGGTTTTATAGATCATCTTTGGCCGATCCTAGACTTCTCAAAAAGTGTGTTCATGGCAAAACCCAAAACCCAAATTAGTCTCTAAATTCACTCATATGGAAACAATGCCCTAAAAATACATTTGCATCTGCTACAGTTGTCAGAATTGCAACTTATGATCCAGTTATTGTATTTAATTATGGGAACGTTGGGAGGCTGAAGGTATTAGAAAGAATGAGCTTCAAGATAGGAAATTTTACTCGAGACATTCTGAGAAAAATAGATTTACAGCAGCTGAAAAGTCAGTTGAAGACCTGGTAAAGGAGAGAAGACAGTCAACAAGAAACCAGAAGAGAAGCCTTGAAGGGAAAGACGACCCAGAGTACAAATGTGGTGCCTTCTCAAGAAGTGACATAAGGAAAAAAGTTAGGTTGAACATTAAATTGTGTTTCCTGAAAAGTTTATTTATAAAAGTTTATGTACCTTTTTCTAAGATTTTATGACTGCTAGAATTATGAGATTTTGTACACATATTTCTGTAAACCTAATAAAGTAAATTTTCAAATTCTGATTGCAAGCTGAGATATGGGGCAAAGTGCTTGGAATTTTGTATAAATCTAAAATTGTACTTGTCGAATTATAATTAAAAAGTTATGAAAATTCTGCTATTTGACCTATTCCAAAAACCTCAAGAGAGAAGCTAACAAAATATAAAGAGATGAAACAGAGAAATCTTTGTAGAAATCTGTTGAATACTTTCTGAGAGAAAGGAACATACATTTTTTAAAAATAAAACTTCAAGTTTCATTCAAAAATAAGTTGAAAATATATAATCAAATGATTTTAAATGTAAATGTGTTAATTTCATGTAAAGCGTGGTACAAAATTTCATTCCCATATCTCCAAAACTGTGGATTTGGTGCATTTTTGAAATAGTGTGTGTTTTTCATCAACGTCCCCCCATAAAGGTGGATATGGGAGTCTCACTAAGGAATGTGCTCTGCCCGGGCACTAATGCATATTTTGCACCTTTTATTTATGCTGGCTGCCAAATACACTGGTGTCTAAAATTAAAGCAACAAATCGCCATTTCCCCGTCGTGTATCAAATTCACGATATAATCATACAAACTGTCAAGAGACGTCCGTGCGATCGCGTTCTGCACATAAGATGGCGTTCTGGTCAGCAACAACCACAACGAGGATGACCTCAGGGCTCCTATCACACAGGGTAATGTTTGCCGTGTAGTCCCACATCCTGAGTCGCTGTGTACACAGTCACAGACGGTGCAGTATCGCACAGAGAAGACGCCTACCAGTCTCTCTGCGATGGATTGCCATAGGAAGAATGGAAGCAGGACAGCCGCAAATTGATGTGGTCCGATAGCTTAATGTGAGTCGTTCTGTTGTTTCTCGGATGTGGCGACAGTTTATAGAGTCCGAAACTTGATTCCGAAGACCAGGGCAGGGCTGACCACGTATGACATCAGAAAGAGAGGACCGCTGTTTGGCTGTAAGGCATGAAGGTGCCGGCTTCGGAAAGAGAACGGTGTACAGAAGGCTACGTAAGAGTGACTTTTACTATCGGAGACGTGCTATATGTGTACCTCTGACGCGTCTTCACAGAAGGGAACGTCTAGAGTTGAGTCGTTACATGCCATCTGGACGGCCAAACAGTGGGCCAATGCTCTCTTCACAGATGAGACCCGGTTTTGTCTGGAGAGCGATTTTCGACGAATCGCCTCTGGAGGGAACGTGGACACGACTTCGCAACCCAGACATTGTGTGAAGAGACCGATGTCTAGAAACATCGCTAATGGTGTGAGCCGGGATTATGCTGACCGCTCGAACACGTCGTCATGAAATTGTTCAGGCGAATAAACAAGGTTTAGTTGCTGTCGGGTATGGTGACTTGTAACATGTTCAAGGAATCTGCAGCAAACAGAAGTTAGGGATATTGGTCTGTCATTTTGCGGATCCGTTCCTTCACCCTTCTTATATACTGGAGTCACGCCCGATGTTACTTTTGTTTCGAGTAAGACGCACTGGATCCTCGAGCCAGTCGCATATGTATGAAGACACTCTGTATGATCTATCTTGGCAAGTACCTAATCGACGATATAGTTCACCGTTGGACGTCTCACGCAAGTCTGGAAAGACACAATCTACCTGTTCACCTGCGTCTATTGTATATAAGATACCTTGTTTCGTTTCACACGAGTATTTTTTTCTGAATCCGAGCTGACGCTCTGAGAGGAGACTGGAATAGAAGGGAGAACCGATAGAGGTACTCAAAGTACCTTTCGCCACACACCGTCAGGTGGCTTGCGGAGTATGGATGTAGATGTAGAGGAGTTTGTTGGAGACACACGAACGTCCTGACGTTTGAGATTAAAATACTTTGTGCGATCATGTGATAGCCGGAAGTCACCGAGATTGTGCTTAGTTTTGTGCATCCAACCTTTTACTCTTTTTTGGTACACAGGAGTGACTTGTGCGTTTTCCCAGTCACACGGAGCTGTTCAATGCGGCAGAGATTTTCGATAAATATAGGAAAGCGGCTAACTGCGAGACATATTCAAAGTAAACTCTAATTCAGATTCCGCCAGCGCCTGCAGAAGAGCGTATTAAGGTAGACTAAGACGATTATAAAAGAAGCACTTACCAATAAAGAGTATGCCAGTCATTTCGAAGAGTTCAGTACTGGTTGTGTATGCCGAACCGCCTACACTCCCCCATTTTATAGCCTGGATTAAGATTAATGGGGAATCCTTTTTCCCCTTTGCTTGGATGCATTCCTCCCGGACCGACGGGATCAACCGTTGCGCAAAGATTCATCGCTAGATTACAGATGAGTGGGTCGCTTTGCTTATCAGATTTTCACCTGATTACGCGAACGAGGAACTACTGTACTCGAACGTAATTCTCAGGGGACTCGCGGGTAATACATCAGTCATTTCAGGTCGATCATAGTCGATGGAGTTGTGTGAGTCCCCATTCAACGGTACCTGCGAGAAATCACGTCGGTACTTTGGGGGTGTAGTGAGAGTCATAAAGACAGATTAATACGTGGGCAGCACCCTGTCCTTTTCGCCATTTCACTATGCTGTAATACTAATATCTTTTCTGGTGTAGGGAGATCAACACGTTATAACGTGCGCCGTCCGTTTATGCGCAGTTTTGCTCTGAGTTGCGATTTAATTTTAAGGTGCAAGGTTAACAGAAGCTAATGTTAAGATCTGCAGACAGCACAATCCATGTAATTAGAAACTGCCAAGTTCTGGACGATCTGTTGATTAAAATGTACGGCAGACCTCGAAAAGAATACGAGTTAAGGATGAGCAAGTGTAAAACGGCAGTAAAGCTTAAATTTTCTCATTGTGAGAAGACAGAAGAAGCCATCAGTTTTACTTGCTACAAACAATCTAAAACTAAGATGGCATAAATATTGGTTTATTTAAAACAACCGGTTTCGACAGACTTTTCTTTCGTCTTCATGTCTGTAACGAAGTGCATGTACAGGGAATATGTCTCATGACATGAGTTAAGACGTAACGTTTTAGAGAAAAGTTTTACAAAATACGAAAGTAGAACCGTACATTTACATGACATGAAAATTTCTTTTGTTATGAAACATTTTCGCTGAACCTCACGCCAAGTAGTACTTGTGAGCGGTATATACACATGGCGTTTCAAAATGAACGTAACGGTTTTAAGGCCTTGTAGCATTTACTACGTTCAGTTTACAATTGAAAATAATACACCAAATGAAAGAGCAACTCATGCAGTTTTGTTTGTGTACCTGTGCGTAATGGGGAGAGTATGGACTGACAAAGAGGGACGGAAAAACATGTTGAACGAGTGCGAGTCTTTTACGCTTAGTCCCAAGAAATATCCCCGCGGAAAGCTTATGGGCCTTTATTTTTCTGTGAATCAACCGTAACTGATGTTTCTTATCTTGTTATGCTACAGCTATGGCCCGTTCCTCCATGGGAGGAAGCTGAACAACACATCTTGGTTTGGGAACAAGATCGTGCCCCGCCTCACTGGCATAACTCAGTACGCGACTGATGAAACGACGTTGTATTCGATCGGTGGATTGGGTGCAAGGGGCCGGTTGACACAGCATTTCATGCATGACCTCCACGTTCACACATGATCTGACGCGATCATGTTTATGTGCCTCCGATACCAGCCGATCTATCCCACTTTAGAAACAGTGTTATTGCAACAGGTACTCCTGACACATTGATCAATGCTTCAGAATAACTTGCCTATCGACTCGATGTGTTATCGGTGTTCACACTGAATAATTGTAAGAAAAACTGTTTGTGTTTCTCTTTCATTTGGTGTATTATTTATAATTGTAATGTGAATGTAATATGTGCTACAAAGCCTTAAAACGCGTATATTCTTTTTGAAACACCCTGTGTATAGACATGTCCATTTGCACAAGTTGCTTTATGCTTTTAAATATTTAAGTTATGACAAACTTTTATAATGTGCTGCTTCTATCATCATGGCAACTTTGCGTGAGGTTCAACTTAAAATAAACACGTTTCATAACAAAAAGATTTTTGAAGGTAAGTGAATGTACAGTTCCCCTTCAGTTTTTTTGTAATGCCAAACTTAAACTTTTATCTCAAATACTACGTCTTAACTCATGTTACGAGGTATAGTCTATGTATATGCGCCTTGTTACAGACCTGAAAATGACACAAAAGTCTGTCGAAAATGGTTGTTTTAAATAAATAAATATTTATATGATTTTGGCTTTAGAATGTTTTCAGGAAGTAAAGCTGAGAAAAGAGAACAACACCTTACTTAACTTTAGCTTTACTGATAATATCTCAGTAGTAGTAGTACTGCAAAAATTCTTCTGTCGGAAGTTACAAGGGCTAGTTAAAAGCAGCAAGAATGAGGTCAAAGAGAAAGTGATAGAAGACGGCATTAAACTAGCCTAAATAACGATGACTTAACAAACTGAAAAATAACCGTTCTTTATATCTGATTTTAGTGTTGATTCACACTACATTACTTTAAAAGTGTTCATCACAAAAAAAAAAAGAACCAACTGCTGGTGGGGATCACAGACACTCGAGCAGTACTCAAGAATGGGTCACGCGAACGTTCTATACACCATCCCATTCATAGATCAACTATACTTCCCCAAAATTCGCCGGCCGAAGTGGCCGTGCGGTTAAAGGCGCTGCAGTCTGGTACCGCAAGACCGATACGGTCGCAGGTTCGAATCCTGCCTCGGGCATGGATGTTTGTGATGTCCTTAGGTTAGTTAGGTTTAACTAGTTCTAAGTTCTAGGGGACTAATGACCTCAGCAGTTGAGTCCCATAGTGCTCAGAGCCATTTGAACCCCAAAATTCTCCCAATAAAATGAAGTTGAGCATTCGCCTTTGCTACTACCAACCTGACGTGCTCATTACATTTCTTAACACTTTGCAACGTCTCACCTAGATGTTTAATCGACATGGCTGAGTCAAGCAGCAGACTACTGATGCTGTGCTCGAACATTACAGTATTGTTTTTCCTACTTAATGCGCATTAACTTAGATTTTTCAGCATTTAGAGCGAGCTGCCATCCACCACACCAACTAGAAATTATAAGTCATCTTGTATGTTCCTATAGTCACTCAAAAACGATACCTTCCCGTACACTACAACGTTATCAACCGTTAACTGCTGTTCACCCTCTTCCTCACATTTATGTATACACCGTTGATTTCAGTGCAACTGTTAGCTCTGAAAAAAAGGCGCCTTTGTTGGTCTCGTTGTGTATTTGTTGCAATTACCTTCAGTACTACTTTGTAGCAGATATTTCTATGTAAGTTCCAAGTATCGTCGAGATATGTTATTTGGCGGTGACATGTCATACGGAAGTTACTTTCAAATGGCTCTGAGCACTATGGGACTTAACATCTGAGGTCATCAGTCCCCTAAAACTTAGAGCTACTTAAACCTAACTAACCTAAGTACATTATACACATCCATACCAGAGGCAGGATTCGAACCTGCGACCGTAGTTACTTTCATCCTTAAGTTTTACACACCAGCGTAATATGTAGCAGATGTGATCTAAAGGATGCAGGTGACCATTTCCTAAAAACAAAATTCACAACAGAGCAAATACATTATGACGTTGTTAGTGTTGGTTGTTTTTTAAACAGTTTCTTACATGAGGTACTTACACCAGATATCGTTACAACATACTCCTGTACTATGAATAACGTGTATCTAAGTGTGAAATAACCTAAGAATATCAACTCACAAGAAATTCACTTCACCTTCTCATGCTTTTTTACAAATATTCGCAGTCGCAGCACTGGGCAGTTGTGACGCAACAACAGTCAATCTTGGACACGTATTCCTACCATCCTCCATCGTTATCCGGATGCTATGTACTGCCTGCTACAGAATAAAATGAATTTTGAATTTTCTAAGTTAAGTGGCAGACAATTTATCGAAAACTAAACAAATCATTTAAGAACCAGTGATCTGTAGTAGTGTCTTTGACTAGTAATCAAAACTGTCCTGTATCCTGGGTTAGAACCCAACCATTGTTTAAATTTCGAATAAAAATCATCAGCAGCGGGGATCGAAGGCTTCTGGCATATGACGTCACCGTTGTCCTGCTGGCGGCCTCCTCCAGAAAGGGAATGGACAGAAGTTCAGGGCACTCTCTGGCCACCATATGGAAAACTGCCATTAAATAGTAGAAGACTCGGTAGTCATCAATGACACAAATATACAGGAGGTAATAGAAACCACTGGATTAAAGACACATAATGCATATACACAGGAAATGTAGCCTCTAATTGAAAAAGTGTCATGTTGATCTCTCTATGGCCCAAATATTTCGCATTAGTCCCCCATTCGGATCGTCGGGAGGGGACTGCCAAGAGGGAGGTGACCACGAGAAAAGCTAGGATAAGCAACGAAACGTTAACACTCCACGAGTGGAATCGTGAAATGTCAGATGTTTGAAAGTGGCAGAAAATCTAGAAAATCTGAAAATTGAAATGCTAAGGCTTGACATACAGGGTGAAGCGAAATTCGCGCACTCGGGCTTCGCAGCGCGACTCCTCACATTCCAGCGATAAAAAATTGTCTGTCGTAAAGTTTCGTCCGGCGGGTACATCCGGCAGAAAAAGGACGTTAAAGAGTGACAATCTGGCAACACTGTAACCACATGTAGGGTAACTATCTTCGTCTGGAGTCATTAACTGTGCTGCACAGTTGGAGCAGAGCATAGAGTTTTGGGTTAGCATGCAGGAGGTCGTGGTTTCGATCCTGGGTTGGGATGCTTTTTTTTATTTGCTAATTTCATTCTGACATTTTATACTGTAATATACGCCGTTTCTTATCTCACATGTATCCTAAATTTACAACATTTTGTACCTCTGACCGTAAGAAATACGTGGTTAGACAAGTAAGAAATAGACAGTTGAAGTAAATGGCCTCTCATGAGACAGAATAACTGCAAAAACAATATCAATTTCGAGATGCTAAAGATGCACCTGTTCCATGTAATGTGCATTACCCATTTGACAGATATTGTTCTGCATGATTCATACGGGCATCGCCAACTGTGAAATGTTCTGTTTCGAGTTACACTGTGTCCCTAGCGGTAATAGACGTGATGTTTCCAAAGTCCCATCGATAGAATAAAAAAAAAATAATAATGCATTGAAATACGTACTAAACAGCATGCGGTTGCCGGGCTCAGTGTTGAAAGGCATGGGACCATTGTGGTAACACATACAAATAGTAACCGAGTTTGGACATCATCCGCAAAGCACATTGGTAGTCCTATTGATAACGTAAGGCGCTAACGAAATGCATGCACCTGAACGAGGCAAGAATAATAGTTGCTATTAATCTGTGGAACCACTGGAGGAGGATACAAAGAAAACAGGTTTCGCATGTAGTGGATGAGGTAATTGTGAAATTCCAGGACATGAAAAGGGCTTCGTTCAAAGCTGACCAATCCTCCATTTCTACAATTGTAGTATATAATTGCAAGTGTTTTCTAGAGGACCCGCTGCAATCGCTGTAGACGATTAAGATGCCAGGCATAGTACCTCCTGCACTACATTTACCAAATAAAAAACATATACCTCGACCCAGGATCGATCCATCGACCTGTTGCAAGCTAACCCAAAACTCTAGCCACTGCACCAACTGTACATCAGGAAAACAGCGTGCCGACAGAGGTAGTTACCATACATGTGGTTACAGTGTTGCCAGACTACCACTCTTTAACGTCCTTTTTCTGCCGGATGTACTCGCCGGAAGAAATTTTGTGACAGACATTTTTTTATCACTGGCATCTGAAGAGTTGCGCTGCGAACCCCGAGTACGTGAATTTCGCTTCACCCTGTAGATATAGTGAGGGTGAGTAAAGTGAATTGGATAGAAGATCAGGATTTCTGGTCAGACGAGTATTGGGTAATATCAACAGTACCAGAATATAATATAATGGGAGTAGGATTCATTATGAATAGGAAGGTAGGGCAGAGAGTGAGTTACTGTCAACAGTGCAGTGATAGGGTTCAGTTACGTTGTGCAAGACGCGACAGTTGGCTGCGACTGCGACGCTGCCCCCTCCTCTTTCCCCACCCTGGCAGACGGCGACACGGCCGCAACACGACTGGAGTCGTCGCCGTTTCCCAAGCTCCTGTCGGCGGCGGCGGATTCAAATACATAAGAAAAATAAGAATTCCGATTTTCTTGCTGTAAAAAATACTGTATGTTAATGCAACAAATTTACATCGGCTCCCAGAGTTAGTTTTTCGATACAGATTCTCCTTTTACTTTAAAAAATTGAAAAGTATCTCTTCCGGTTTTGCGTGTTTTTTTCGCTGTATATTACTTCTCTATGAATTGTGAGGAAAGTAAAAGGCGCAAAAAATTGATGTTCGCGTATCTTACAGTTTCACATCACAGCTTGATAATGAGGTGTCTATTTTTCCGATATTCGTCACAGTTATCCCGATACTTAATTTACAAGTAACCTACTGCATAAAATTTGAATTATGTACAGTGAAAAATGTGGTCGCTGGGTACTTTACGTATGGTTCACGTTAGGTCATACATCATTGCCGATGAAAAGAAGCTAACATATCGAAATTATTTTTTAAGTTGAGATCAGATTGATATCGATCTCCGTTTCCGAGATTTGGGCTCATATATCTCCGGGAGCGTCGCGACTAGCTGCCAGTTCTGTCGACGCGCAACGAGAATAGTGTGGTCATCACACGATAGAGAATGCATTTGTTTTGTCTCGCTGACACATTTGGACCTAATGAAACCATTTTATGTCATATTCCTCCGGTATGAGTTACTAATATTTCTCCATATGCTCTTGACAATTTCATTTAAAATGCCACGAAACGTAGGTTTCTTAAAGCCAAGTGATCAAGCAGAACCCATTTTCTTGGTTTTGCTGAGGCATCTGAACCTGTTCCAAGCTTTCTTTCTCGTTTATTTCTCTGATACGAGTCCCGAATATTCCTCCATCTGTTTTTGCACATTTCACCTAAAATTCCAATGAAAGATAAGTTTATTAACAATAAGCGCACGCTAGCTTCATTGCATTGTTTCAAGTTCTTGACAACAAGATAGGGTTACACCTTAAACATCTCTAGAATTTTGATTCCGAACGTCTACAGTATACACTGGCAGAAATGTGGAAGAAATAATGTCCGTGCTTGTTCACAAAATTTCCCCAAATTATACTTGTCAGTTTCTCCCATGCAGAAACTTTTGGAACAAGCTAAGGCAACTTTCATAGCCGACTGAATCTTTATTCCCATCGAAATGAACTTCCATATTCTTGTATTCTGACAGCATACATCGTTATGGATGACATCAACATTGAATCTTGCCAAGCTGCACTCAAAAGATGACTCCAGGATTTACAAAAGACGAATTTCAATTGTGAACTGTGTCAGACCAGAAGGGCCTTGTAAAACAGTAGTGCACTTTTGGCACAAGTTTTTTGAGCACCATCTTCTACCAATGAATTGAAGTGAATGTGACAAATTACTTACTGCAGCATACTGTTGGCGCAATCTGTTGAGAAACGCCTTCCTCAAAAACGAACATCTATTGATTACAGAAAGCTGTACAGCAATCTGGCGGTGGTTTTTCACAACTAGAAGGTATCATCAAGACACCAATCTACCATTTACTTTCAAAGTGAAGGTATTGTAAAATGTAACTTTCTCGTTGTACGTTAGATTGTTCATTCTATAATGTATTTGCCGTTTTCAATTTTTATCGTCACAAAAAAAGAGTAATGCGAAAATTGACCTTCAAGTCCATTTCATCACTCTAATTCTACATCTGCATGGATTATACTGATTTTCATAACAGGCCTGAAAAATTTGCATTAATGGGAAAATATTATATATTTCACTCACCTGCCAGTTTCAACTGTGCACCAATTTCTTCCCATATTCTGTCTCTGAACATAGTGTCTCTATATTTAGGGTTCTTCAAATCGTAAAGGCAAGGCTGTTGCGAGACCAGCTCACAGAGCATCACATCCTGTGAGTGGCTCATTTCAGTTTTCCTTGACTGGCTCGACATCTTTCTCGCAGCCGTACGTCTTTGTGTCGTGCGACTTCCGTCGCAACACTGCTCACTGGTGCAGTGCTGCGACAGCTGCCGCAACAGTCGCGCGTCGCATCCCAAACTCGAACTGCGCATGCGCCAGCGGACAACTTCTGACGTCACGTAGCGACCCGTCGCAGTTGCTAGTGTGCGTCGCGTCTTGGACAACGTACCTTTATCCTCACCAGAATCGACAGCAACCGAACGCCGACAACCCCAATTCAGGTATACCTGTCAACATTGCAAGCAAAAGATGAAGTGGTTGAGAAAGTATATGAGAACATTGAAAGTGCAATTCATCATGTGAAGACAGACGAAAATCTGATAATCATGATGGATTTGGATACGGCTGCAGGGGAAGGAACAGACGATAGCGTAACAGGAGGACATGGGCGTGGTATTAACAACAAAAGAGAGGAGAAAGACTTATTGAGCTCTGCAGCAAATTTCAGCTACAATAGCGATTGCTCCGTACAAGAATCACAACAGGAGGAGGTATACTTGGAAAAGGCCTGGAGACACAGGATGACTCCAGCTAGATTACATCATTCTCAGGCAGAGATTCCAATATCAGATATTGGCTTGTAAGGTGTCTTCAGGTGCTGCTAGAGACTGACAAGGGAACTGTTGGGTCCGACTTGACGAAACCTGCCCTGAATTTTTTTTATACAGGAAGAATACACCAAAGGAAACATGATGTCTAAATTTTAGATGCTAAGACACATTCCAAGTATTTTTTTTTTTTTAATGTTGATACTTTTCACGTTTGTAGGCCTCCAAGCGGCTGGAGAAATGTACGCCCCTGCCGTAGCTGTTGCAGACAGCGGATGCGCAACACAGCGGGCATGTATGCTTGGTAAAGGCGAATTTCTGTTTCTGTTGATAGTTTCTCTGACAATTGTTCACAGTTATCGTTCACTCAGATCTGCAACTCATTCAAATGGCTCTAAGCACTATGGGACTTAACATCTGAGGTCATCAGTGCGCTAGACGTAGAACTAATTAAACCTAACTAACCTAGGGACATCATACACATCCATGCCCGAGGCAGGATTCGAACCTGCGACCGTAGCAGCAGCGCGGTTCCAGCTTGAAGCGCCTAGAACCGATCGACCACAGAGGCCGGCCTGCAACTCATTGAACATCCATAATAATTAGCAGTTGTCTTTGTGGTGTTGTGAAGTGTCAACAATGAAGATAAAACTGAATTAATTTTCTTTGTAATTCTTGTTAATAGCATCTGTCTTTGTGCGGGTTCCAAAGTTTCACAGTAATTTGGAAATCCAGTTTATGTTTTCAACTATGCGAAGATGGAATGTAAGGAATATTGTATGCAATCAAAATCGCCTACAATAATTCTCCTGAAGACCTACATATGTGTTATTTATGAGTTAATTTCTTCGACATTTGTTCATATTGATGTCGACATTTCATTATAAATTGTGGAAACATCAGAAGAAAGAGCAAGTAACTGTGACATTTACTTGAGAAGTGATTCGAACGATGGTTGTTGTGATAATTAAAGTCCAGAACAAAAACAGAGTAGCTTCCAAGCCCAAAGAAAGCGTGTGGTAATGGTTTTCAGTGACAAAGAAGAGACTGTAAATTTTTTTGTTATTTGAAGGAGCGAGAAAACGCTTAAAGTTAAACGCTGAGCAAAGCCAGTTTCGTTTTGTAGGACCTAAACGTGAATTGCATAGAAGGAAGAAAGATTTGCACGAAGTACGAAATATTCACCAAAATGCAACTCACATAAGTGTTAAAAAGCTATTCGAAAGGTTTAGAACTGCTCATGAGAGACACTCCACCGTTAGCGATCGAGAACTGTGAGACTAGGCCGTCTGAATTGCAAGTGAGACGAACATACTGATCTCCAGGTTCTTCAATCCGCTTAAAGAGATTTAGCAAATTATACGAAAAAGAAGTCGCAAAATTACGAAGTTTACTTCAAGAGGAGGTGTCATTAATAGGTAATACTGTAGAAAACTTCGTAGTTGACTTGGTCAAGCTTCTTATTTGCCTCTGAAATTCTGTGTATAAAGCCAATAAATGAGATTTCGTGCTAATTGTAGTTTATCATTTCGAGCAAAAAAGAGACAGAGTCGCTTGTGCAGTCGATTTATGCTACGACAGATTCGTATACAACAATGTCAGTGATATGTATCAGTGGTTTACTGTTTTCGTAGCTTTATGTCTGTCTTCAGGAACATCAAGACAATTTAGCACCAAAAACTTAAAAACGGGCTGTTTACTTGCAAAATCGTGTAATCTTTCTTTTCTTTCTTTCGCTTATGCCATAGTCCCGCAGCGATCGCAGGATCGGCGTGGTTACAACGGATTTGGCGATGTTAGTTCGAGGGGTGGCCGGATGCCCTTCCTGCCGCCACCGCGTACCCCCCAGGACGGAATCAGTGTACCCCAACTGTCTGCATCTAGTACAAATCGGGAAATAGTGCGGACGTGTTTCACATGTCTGCGACGCGTGTAACTGAAGCGGAACGTGGGGACCAGCCCGGTACTCACCTAGCAGGATGTGAAAAACCGCCTAAAAACCACATCCAGGCACACCGGCCCTCGTCGTTAATCCGCCGGGCAGATTCGATAGGGGCCGGCGCGCCTACCCGAGTCCAGGAAGCAGCGCGTCAACACGCTCGGGTACCCTTGCGGGTCTTGCAAGTATCGTGTAATCTATGTAGTAAAATCTGGAAAAACGGGAGACAACAGAAACGTCTTCTTACTGCACAGTCCTGAAGCATCGACTGTACACCGACCAGAGCAGTGCCGCGAAACGAAATCAAGAAGGCACTGACCCGCGCGCCAGTGGAAAAAGCGGTCAGCGCCGCACCTCCAGGGACACTGAGTTGAGCACCGCCTGTCGACGCTAACTTAACCAGCGGTCCATCGCTGGTCGGTCCATTTCGGTAGCAGAGTTCGAGAGCATCAATACTGAGTAATAGGAAGATGGTACTTACCGTACGTTCTACGAGCAATAACAGATTGTCAGAGTGTTTGTATGTAGGAGGTCCTGACAGCACAACAATCAAGAAAAGTTGTATTCTTTTCTTTTTAGAAATAAAATATTCAGCTAATCTTGAAGTTTAATGTACAGATCATTTTGGATTCCTGCCACTGGTCATCGCATCTTCTCTTGTTCCTTGTTTGTGTCGATGCTGACTCCCACAGTAGCCAACACAACACTTACCGTTTGCAGAAAATAATTCGTTAGAATTGATGGACTCTTGATCTGGACGTAACGATAGGAGGACGACGTAATGACTGTTAATATAATTCGGATTCCATCTGGAACTAGTTATGTGATTCACCTCTCAGTTAAAAAAAAATCAGCAGTGTAAAGTATCTTTCAGGAAATTGTCGGCCAATATAATTTCCATTAGCTGTTCGTCATTTCAGGTTCATCAGCGGAACAGTACTGTAAAACTTCAGTTATTTCTGCATTGTCAGTTCTCATCACCACAGTTTACGAATTTGATCAAGAATACCTATATGCACAACAACGGCCACGACCATTTCTTAGTCCATACCAGTTCTCTTTCACCGGCCGGGGTGGCCGAGCGGTTCTAGGCGCTACAGTCTGGAACCGTGCGACCGCTACGTTCGCAGGTTCGAATCCTGCCTCGGGCATGGATGTGTGTGATGTCCTTAGGTTAGTTTGGTTTAAGTAGTTCTAAGATCTAGGGGACTGATGACCTCAGAACTTAAGTCCTACAGTGCTCAGAGCCATTTGAACCATTTAGTTCTCTTTCAGTAAAACTAGTAATTACTGCGAAACCTCTGAGAGCATAAACTTTTGCTTGATCAGGTGTGCCTGGTGCGAGAAAAATATTTGCTTTTGTCATCCAACAGACACTTCCCATTTTTGTGACTGCTGCAATATTCAAAAATTATCATAATAACAGTGCAACAGGAATTTTTATAAAATATTTAATGTCAACAAATTGAAGTCCCGATTGGTAAAGTCAACCATATTGTAATATCATTTTCTTTCCTCTGCGAATCACTTATGTATCAATTACATATGCAACTGTTTAGCTGTAGATATGACCTGCAAGTTATTCGAAAACTTTATAAGAGACATTTTTAGTATGGTTTAAGTTCTTAAAATTCGTGTGCGTGCGCTTCGGATTTCGCGTTGTATTGTATTGTATTGAACTGGAGACCTTGAAACGACGGAGCCCTCAGTGGTTGACGACCCCGAAACAGGCTACTGCAGTCTACTCACCCCACCACCCGACACTGAACCTAAGTTGATTGTACGGTTAGACCCCTAGTGGAACGTCTCACACCAGACGAGTGTAACCCCAATTGCTTGCGTGGTAGAGTAATGGTGGCGTACGTGTACGTGGAGAAAGTGTTTGCGCAGCAATCGCCGACGTAGTGTAACTGAGGCAGAATAAGGGGAACCAGCCCGCATTCGCCGAGGCAGATGGAAAACCGCCTAAAAACCATCCACAGACTGGCCGGCTCAGCGGACCTCGACGCAAGTCTGCCAGGCGGATTCGTGCCGGGGACCAGGCACTCCTTCCCACTCCGGAAAGCCGTGCGTTAGACCGCACGGCCAATCGGGCGGGCGGACTTCGCGTTACATGGCGTTACGTCCTCTCATCACGGCTGCGTTCGCTTATTCGCCGATTCGCGTGCTTGGCAGAAAGGGCTATACAAACCGTTGTTATAAGCGGCTCTTGGTGCGGCACATATAAGTAATTTAACCATTTTTTAAATACTTGCAGTGAGCCTTTGCAGCAAAAATTTTGACTGTGCTTTTATTCCGGTGCATTCTTCATGCGTGAAAAATTTCAGGGCCGGTTTCGACATGTCGAAATGAACAGTTCCCTTGTGAGATAACATATTAGTAACAATGAAGCCCACGCCCGGGTTCCCGGGTTCGATTCCCGGCGGGGTCAGGGATTTTCTCTGCCTCGTGATGGCTGGGTGTTGTGTGACGTCCTTAGGTTAGTTAGGTTTAAGTAGTTCTATGTTCTAGGGGACTGATGACCATAGATGTTAAGTCCCATAGTGCTCAGAGCCATTTGAACCATTTTAACAATGAAGTTTAAGAGAAAGAAACATACAGGAGAATCAGCATGGAAAGAAGTAAGAATTGGCAAATTGGGAGGAAGACACCGCGCTGTATCTGAGCCGGATCAAGGTACTAACGGCGAGAGTTCTAATGTCTGAAGAGCTAAGCCACTGAAAAAAGGACCCAAGCCAGAAACGTTAACAACGTGCTTAATATGCCAAGAGAATAAAACTAGACAAGCAAATGTCTAAGTGTGGGGCCAGCACTATAGGTTGCTAACCGAAGGGGACCAGGTTCCATTCCCGGCCATGTCGTAGATTTTTCTCCGCTCTGGTACTGGTCGTTCTGTTGTGCTCGCGTTCGCATCGTCGTAACAGACAATAAAACCGTGTCCAATGCGCTGTCGTATCGTCTCTCCATTACTGAGATAGCTGAGAAGACACGAACCGAAAGCAGGTAAATTTCAATAACAAGAAGTATGACAGAATATCAGCACGTCAGACTTAGGAACTAACAGACACACAACTGGTTTTAGTCCGTGGCAACCTCAACTTCGCGCCTCGGAAACCAGAGGTTCTTTGCAATATAAAGGTACACAGCGTGGGGGTGTCCTGTAGGCGGTGCAGTAACCATCACCATTGGTTTCGTGTCCTTCGTTGCCATGGCATTACCGGTAGGCATGGATACCAAAAATTTCACTGCTAAACGCAAGGAGAGGCGAACAGGTGGAAAGAGTACATCGAAGGCGTTCCTAAACTCATTGGGGGAAACGACTATTCAAGATCGTATGTAGAATCTATGAGACTGACGACATACCATCAGACTTTCGGGGAAATATCATCTACACAATTCCAAAGATAGCAAGGGCATGTAAGAGCAATAACTATAACACAATCAGCTTCACGGCTCATGCATCCATGATGCTGACTAGAATAATATTCATAAGAATGTAAAAGATAATCGAGAATCTGTTACATGATGATCAGTTTAGCTTTAGGAAACGCAAAGGCGCCAGAGAGGCCCTCGTGACATTGCATTTGATAATAAAAGAAAGGCTGAAGAAAACTCAAGACACGTTCATAGGTTTCTCTCCACCTGGGAAGTGTCTTCCTCGTGTAAAATGGTCCAGGCTGTCCGAAAGTTTGAGAAAGATAGGGGTAAGCTATAGGGAAAGGCGGGTAATATACGATATGTATAAGAACCAAGCGGGAACAATAACATTGGAAGACGAAAAATGAAGTGCTCGGATTAAAAAGGATATAAGAAAGAGATGCAGTCTTTTACCCTCACTGTTCAACCTGTGCGTCGAAGAAGCAATGACGGAAACAAAAGAAAGATTCAAGAATGGGATTAAAGTTCAGGGTGAAAGGATATCAATGATAAGATTAGCTGATGTCATTGCAATCCTAACTGAGAACGCAGAAGAAATGGTTCAAATGGCTCTGAGCACTATGGAACTTAACATCTGAGGTCATCAGTTCGCTAGGACTTAGAACTACTTAAACCTAACTAACCTAAGGATATCACACACATCCATGCCCGAGGCACGATTCGAACCTGCGACCGCAGCGGTCGCGTGGTTCCAGACTGAAGCGCCTAGAACCGCTCGGCCACACCGGCCGGCAGGACGCAGAAGTATTAGAGGATCTTTTGAATGGAATGAACATTCTATAACTAGAATGGAATACGGATTGAGAGTCAACTTAAGAAATACAAAAGTAACAGGAAGTATCAGAAATAAGAGTAGCGTGAAACTTAACACCAAAATTGGTGATTACGAAGTAGACGAAGTTAAGGTATTTTGCTGCCTTGGAAGCAAAATTCCGCATGAAGGATGAATCAAGGAGGACATTAAAATCAGATTAGCACATGGTATGTAGGCACTCCTGGCCAAGAGAAATCTACTAGTATTAAACATAGGCCTCATTTTGCTGAAGAAATTTCTAATAATATATGTCCAGAGCCAGCGTTTTGTGATAACGAAGCACGAACTGTGGGAAAACCATAACATAGGAGAATCGAACAGTGCTGCTACAGAAGTTAGCTGAGAATTAGGTGGGCTGATAAGGTAAAAAGTGAGGAAATTCTCTGCAGAATAAGCAAAGAAAGGAACATATCGAAAACACTGAGAAAATGAAGGGATGGGATAATAAAACATGTAATAAGAAATCAGGGAATAACGGGCATGGTACTAGAAGGAGCTGAAGGGGATGAAAACTATACGGAAAGACAGAGTTTAGAATGCATCATCCAACGAATAACTGAGCAATGGGGTGCTAGAGATTCTCTAAGATGAAGAGGTTGGCGCAGAAGAGGAGTTTATGGCAGGTATTTTCACGAACATTCCATATTTAACTTCTTTTATTGGTGTATCTTCACTGTGCTTCATTGTGATGCTTGCGTCAACAGCTACGACAAGTATTTCAGCTTTATTATTATAAGATGGTAGGTTATCCATCATTTATAGACAGAAAAACAGGTGAGAACCAAATACGGGAACCTATGGAACAGCAGTAGTTGTACGTCCCCAGTAAGGCAGAATTCCGCAGAGAAATTCCTTTTCCAGGGGTTAAGTTTATTTAGAGAACGAAATTTACTGCCTCAGGAAGTTTCAAAACAGTGCAGACTCCGGTTCATAGTGAAACTTTCATTCTCGATATGACCTCTAGACCGTGGTTAAACATTTCTACTCGCAGTGATAGGACTAAAGGGTGCCAAGGAGAACTTAAATGCAGTTCGAAAGGCAGGAGATAGGTATTAACAAAAACATAGCTGTGTAGGCGAGACCTGTCTGCTGCGTGGATAAACGTTCTGATGAGAGAATTGTCTCCAGAAGACAGGAGCCGAGTTTGAATCTACGTCTCTGAACAGTTTGACTCTGTCAGAAAGTTACGACAAAGCTTACAGCGTTAAGCTATTGGCTATCACTGTTGACGGAATAGAATAAAATACAGAAGATAACTGGACAAACCCCGGACACCGTACCGAACAGTACGAGCGGTGCGCCGGTAAAACACCAGGCACGCGGCTTGTTTGGCAAATGTTCCCCTCAAAATGAATTCCTGGTAAATACTTCTCTTATCAGTATCGGCAGTACCTTTGCTCAAACACTTAAAAAGCCTGATATAATCATTCATATTGGCGACTGTAAGATGTCTGACGCCTGCTTCATTAGCGAAACCTTATCTTATCCTTCCTACTCGCAATGGTTTCCCGAAATTATGTCACACGTTTATCTTCTTATCACACCTGGCGCCTACACGAATTTGTTCGTCAACTCGACGATAAACGAAGGTCGTCACAGACCACAAACAGTCCATGCTTTCCATTTATCATGAACACTGGAAATGCTAGCAGAAGCTCGATAACTCTCATCCGTTGGATTCACATCTCCGAATTCAGTGTAACTATCATTTGAAGTAACTCAACCTAATATCCGGAAGATATACTAGACACAATCAGTCGATCATCCAGATGTATGTTTCCCATGGCTTCCCTAAATCAATTAAGGTGAGTGCTGGAATGATTCTTTGAGACTGCTACGGTCGCAGGTTCGAATCCTGCCTCGGGCATGGATGTGCGTGATGTCCTTAGGTTAGTTAGGTTTAATTACACTCCTGGAAATGGAAAAAAGAACACATTGACACCGGTGTGTCAGACCCACCATACTTGCTCCGGACACTACGAGAGGGCTGTACAAGCAATGATCACACGCACGGCACAGCGGACACACCAGGAACCGCGGTGTTGGCCGTCGAATGGCGCTAGATGCGCAGCATTTGTGCACCGCCGCCGTCAGTGTCAGCCGGTTTGCCGTGGCATACGGAGCTCCATCACAGTCTTTAACACTGGTAGCATGCCGCGACAGCGTGGACGTGAACCGTATGTGCAGTTGACGGACTTTGAGCGAGGGCGTATAGTGGGCATGCGGGAGGCCGGGTGGACGTACCGCCGAATTGCTCAACACGTGGGGCGTGAGGTCTCCACAGTACATCGATGTTGTCGCCAGTGGTCGGCGGAAGGTGCACGTGCCCGTCGACCTGGGACCGGACCGCAGAGACGCACGGATGCACGCCAAGACCGTAGGATCCTACGCAGTGCCGTAGGGGACCGCACCGCCACTTCCCAGCAAATTAGGGACACTGTTGCTCCTGGGGTATCGGCGAGGACCATTCGCAACCGTCTCCATGAAGCTGGGCTACAGTCCCGCACACCGTTAGGCCGTCTTCCGCTCACGCCCCAACATCGCGCAGCCCGCTTCCAGTGGTGTCGCGACAGGCGTGAATGGAGGGACGAATGGAGACGTGTCGTCGTCAGCGATGAGAGTCGCTTCTGCCTTGGTGCCAATGATGGTCGTATGCGTGTTTGGCGCCGTGCAGGTGAGCGCCACAATCAGGACTGCATACGACCGAGGCACACAGGGCCAACACCTGGCATCATGGTGTGGGGAGCGATCTCCTACACTGGCCGTACACCACTGGTGATCGTCGAGGGGACACTGAATAGTGCACGGTACATCCAAACCGTCATCGAACCAATCGTTCTACCATTCTTAGACCGGCAAGGGAACTTGCTGTTCCAACAGGACAATGCACGTCCGCATGTATCCCGTGCCACCCAACGTGCTCTAGAAGGTGTAAGTCAACTACCCTGGCCAGCAAGATCTCCGGATCTGTCCCCCATTGAGCATGTTTGGGACTGGATGAAGCGTCGTCTCACGCGGTCTGCACGTCCAGCACGAACGCTGGTCCAACTGAGGCGCCAGGTGGAAATGGCATGGCAAGCCGTTCCACAGGACTACATCCAGCATCTCTACGATCGTCTCCATGGGAGAATAGCAGCCTGCATTGCTGCGAAAGGTGGATATACACTGTACTAGTGCCGACATTGTGCATGCTCTGTTGCGTGTGTCTATGTGCCTGTGGTTCTGTCAGTGTGATCATGTGATGTATCTGACCCCAGGAATGTGTCAATAAAGTTTCCCCTTCCAGGGACAATGAATTCACGGTGTTCTTATTTCAATTTCCAGGAGTGTAGTTCTAAGTTCTAGGGGACTGATGACCACAGATATTAAGTCCCATAGTGCTCAGAGCCACTTTTTTTTATTCTTTGAACAGGAAGTTACCGACTTTTTCCTGTTTTTGTTCATTTGCGTTCCGTCTCAAACTGCCTCGTCGTAGACGGGACCTAAGACTCTTACTAGACGACATCATCAAATTCCCCAGTTTTCAGGCTTCTTTATACGAAGCGAGACTGAAGTCTAGCCCTAAATTTAGGCACTCTGACGGTGCTATTTCCTGAGAGTTTTTATACATACTTGAAAAAAGAGACAGCATTGGTCGTATATTTTTTACTATTGCAAAATCGATTTTCTGTCTCTGAGTGACCATCTTCAGTGCTAGAAGTTAAAAAATTTTTTCACATTACGATCAAAGAGTACAACATAGAAAATCACAATTACATCTGCATATGAACATAACACTTGTTAGAAACAAACCTATATTGTATAAATTAAATTGGGATACACTGTTGTCACTAAGCTTACGGCAATCACATAGACTGAGGTCGCTGTTTACCTGCACTTGTTCAGCAGACCTCGGTGTGACGGGGCTTGACATGCCCTCTATGTGACATGTGTCACGTGAAGACACAGTATTATGAATTATTAACACTAAATAACTCTTGTACTTTATGAATGGTGTAGTAATTCAAATTTAAAATGTACGTACAACACATAGCAGACGCAGGAGAATATCTAAAAAACATTGGCGTATTGTTTTTGTAACTATAAAACATAAAATAGATCGATGATAAGTTGTTAGAGTGCAGAACATATAAAAAGCAAAAGATAATGTCAAAGAATAATAAATGAACAACATAAAAAGAGGTGCAACACAGGTCTTTCTTAAAAAAAATTTAACACTCACCATCTGGTGTGGGAAGTCAAAAGTACAACGTTCGTAAATTATGTAACAAACGTTAATACCAAGGAGTCAAATATATAAAAAATAACGTTAATACCAAGGAGTCAAATATATAAAAAAAATCACAGTACGAAACTGCCGTTACTTAATAATTAAAATTCCGTGCAAATATAAGGTGTGAACAAGTAGTATACATCAATCATCGAGAAACCATCATGAGGAAGAACAAGTAATGGTGTCACTTATACCAAAATGTACATCGTACTTTAGAGAAATTAAACATAGACTGTGCACGATATCCAGCACTTATTCAAATAGCAAAGGAATTGTTAACATACATTAAAAATAATTACGTAAAATGATAACCGGTTTGTATTATTTTGTGTCAACGCCTACGAGATGTCGACTGTCGTAAAATTATGTGCAGTAGGCGTCCATAAGTTCTGTAAATTACAGAACAAAAAAGAAAGAAGCATATTTTAAAAAACCGAAATTAGTAATGTTATTAAAACAAACTGAAAACATGTGTGTCAATGTGTTGAGATAGTTGAAATAGCGGCCATTATACGTGTTCTCGTAGTGACTATGACTGAGGCGTTGTATATAAGGGATAACAAGCAGCTAACTATGAACTGCAAATTGTGATAAATGACCACAAGTTGACTTTATTTCATAGTAAACCGCAGAAGCATTCCCAAAAATGTGTGCTTCTCGATATCGTTTGCTCGCTAAGTAGCACGATATCAAGAGCTGTATATGACAAAAGATCTCCATCTCTTCCATAAGGTCGAGAAGGCGACCTTTTTTACCCTTGTGCAACAACTTCAATTGCGATGTCAAATCTGGAGTTGTATGACCAGTTGCTACCAGATGGGCTGCGAAATTCGATTTTTCAGCAATATCTTTTCTCTCCTTGTTTCTAATTTTCTTCCTGTTTGCCCTATGTAACCTGCATTACACGTGGCAGACATAAGTTTGTAAACACCTGATTCATGTAAGACTTTGCGTTCATGAATGTTATTCCTTAAAAGCACGCCTAGTCTGTTCGCCGTCGAGAACCCTACATTAATATTTCTCTTCTTGAATACACTGGCAATTTTATTGCTAATGGGACCATAGAAAGGCAATGTCATAAATTTTTGATTTTTAGTTTCGCTTGTCTCATTCCGCCTTAAATTATCTTTACACAAAATAATACAAACCGGTTATCATTTTACGTAATTATTTTTAATGTATGTTAACAATTCCTTTGCTATTTGAATAAGTGCTGGATATCGTGCATAGTCTATGTTTAATTTCTCTAAAGTACGATGTACATTTTGGTATAAGTGACACTATTACTTGTTCTTCCTCATGATGGTTTCTCAATGATTGATGTATACTACTTGTTCACACCTTATATTTGCACGGAATTTTAATTATTAAGTAACGGCAGTTTCGTACTGTGATTTTTTTTATATATTTGACTCCTTGGTATTAACGTTATTTTTTATATATTTGACTCCTTGGTATTAACGTTAGTTACATAATTTACGAACGTTGTACTTTTGACTTCCCACGCCAGATGGTGGGTGTTATATTTTTTTTAAGAAAGACCTGTGTTGCACCTCTTTTTATGTTGTTCATTTATTATTCTTTGGCATTATCTTTTGCTTTTTATATGTTCTGCACTCTAACAACTTATCATCGATCTATTTTATGTTTTATAGTTACAAAAACAATACGCCAATGTTTTTTAGATATTCTCCTGCGTCTGCTATGTGTTGTACGTACATTTTAAATTTGAATTACTACACCATTCATAAAGTACAAGAGTTATTTAGTGTTAATAATTCATAATACTGTGTCTTCACGTGACACATGTCACATAGAGGGCGTGTCAAGCCCCGTCACACCGAGGTCTGCTGAACAAGTGCAGGTAAACAGCGACCTCAGTCTATGTGATTGCCGTAAGCTTAGTGACAACAGTGTATCCCAATTTAAGTTATACAATATAGGTTTGTTTCTAACAAGTGTTATGTTCATATGCAGATGTAATTGTGATTTCCTATGTTGTACTCTTTGATCGTAATGTGAAAAAATTTTTTAACTTCTAGCACTGAAGATGGTCACTCAGTGACAGAAAATCGATTTTGCAATAGTAAAAAATGTACAACCAATGCTGTCTCTTTTTTCAAGTATACCTGTTATCTGGTCGTAGTGCACAAGACAACATGGAGTCGCCAATCAATAGTTTTTATATATGGCACAAGAGTGGCTGCTAACGAGTTCACCGTGCAGTTTGTTGCCGCATTTATCGTTGCGACGACACTGCACTGAGAATACTTCGCAGCTGCGCAAATGCGTGGAACACTCATCTTCTCTGCGTTCAGTGTCACTATCATTTAAACTAACTCAACTTAATAAACAGTAGTGTCCCGTTTTCCCCGAGAACTCGAGAACTGAGCGAATGGAGTGTAATGCAGTCAGATCAGAGGGCACGGGGGGAGGGGGGGGGGCATTAGGGTAGAAAATGCAGTAGACCAGTTTTGCTGTTTTGACAGCGAAATAAAACGTGATGGAAAAAGTAAAGATGTAAAATGCAAATTGACAGTAGCAAGAGAAGCTTTTGTCAGATAGAGAATTAATGCTGATATAGAATAAAAGCTTCAATGTTAGGAAATTTTTTTCTGGAAGTACACTGACGAAGTAGAATTGCAGCAGCAGGAAGGAGTTGTGCGACATATGCGAAAGTTGGCAGGCGTGTTTGTACACCTGAAAGATGAAGTCTGCTCAGATTTCACGCAAGACGCATAAGACTGGCGCTAGTAGTGTCATTATGGGGACGCAAATCAGGTTTGGTTTACATATACACTGTAACGGACGCGAGCGTTAGTTGCATTTCAGATTCAACGTGATGTAAATGTCGTGTGACTAAGGACTCCAATCGGGTAGACCGTTCGCCGGGTGCATGTCTTTCGATTTGACGCCACTTCGGCTACTTGCGCATCGATGGGGTTGAAAATATGATGATTGGGACAACACAACACCCAGTCCCTGAGCGGAGAAAATCTTCGACCCAACGGGGAATCGAACCCGGTCCCTTAGAAGTGACATTCTGTCGCGCTGACTGCTCAGCTAACGGAGGCGGACATTCGAAGTGATGAGTTGATGTTAGTCAAGAATGCCATCCAGGCGACAAAGACGCCGTTATCAACACCTCACTGATCTTGAACGTAATATGGCTGCGAAAAGCTGGATGTTCCTTCTACGGTACTGCAGAAAGACTTGGCAGCGGGAATGTGGGGTCGCAAGAAGACAAGGCTCCGGACAGCCACTTGGCACTACCGAGAGGGAAGGCCATCTTGTTCGGCGAATGGCACTGACGTAACGTACTGCAGCTGCAGCAGCAATTTGAGCAGCAGTTGGCACCACAGTGGCACAACGAACTGTTACAGATCGGTTACTTCTAGGACACCTGCGAATCAGGTGCCCTGTAGCGTGCATTCCACTGAGCCAAGCGCAGTCCGGAACCGTGCGACAGCTACGGTCGCAGGTTCGAATCCTGCCTCGGGCATGGATGTGTGTGATGTCCTTAGGTTAGATAGGTTTAAGTAGTTCTAAGTTCTAGGGGACTGATGACCACAGCAGTTGAGTCCCATAGCGCTCAGAGCCATTTGAACCATTTGAACTGAGCCAAAATCACCAAAATTTACGACTTCAGCGGTGTCAAGCGAGAGCACATTGGAGGCCTGGGTGGAGGTCTGTTGTATTCTCTGATGAAAGCTGGTTCTGCCTCGGTGCCAGTGATGGCTGTTTGTTGGTTAGAAGAAGGCCAGAAGAAGGCCAGCAACCAACCTGTGTGCCTGCTTGGATCTACACCTGGAGTTATGTTGTGCGGTGCGATTTCGTGAGAGAGCAGGTGCAATCTCGTGGTTATCCCAGGCACCCTAACTGCAGATTTGTACGACAGTCTAGTCTACATCTACATCCATACTCCGCAAGCCACCTGACGGTGTGTGGCGGAGGGTACCTTCGGTACCTCTATCGTTTCTCCCTTCTATTCCAGTCTCGTATTGTTCGTGGAAAGAAGGATTGTCGGTGTGCTTCTGTGTGAGCTCTAATCTCTCTGATTTTATCCTCATGGTCTCTTCGCGAGATATACGTAGGAGGGAGCAATGTACTGCTTGGCTCTTCGGTGAAGGTATGTTCTCGAAACTTTAACAAAAACCCGTACCGAACTACTGAGCGTCTCTGCTGCAGAGTCTTCCACTGGAGTTTATCTATCATCTTTCGCGGTTACTAAATGTTCCTGTAACGAATCGCGCTGCTTTCCGTTGGATCTTCTCTATCTCTTCTATCAACCCTATCTGGTACGGATCCCACACTGCTGAGCAGTATTCAAGCAGTGGGCGAACAAGCGTACTGTAACCTACTTCCTTTGTTTTCGGATTGCATTTCCTTAGGATTCTTCCAATGAATCTCAGTCTGCCATCTGCTTTACCAACGATCAACTTTATATGATCATTCCATTTTAAATCACTCCCAGATAATATATGGAATTAACTGCTTCCAGTTGCTGACCTGCTATTTTGTAGCTAAATGATAAGGGATCCATCTTTCTACGTATTCGCAGCACATTACACTTGTCTACATTGAGATTCAATTGCCATTCCCTGCACCATGCGTCAATTCGCTGCAGATCCTCCTGCATTTCAGTACAATTTTCCGTTGTTACAACCTCTCGGTACACCACAGTATCATCTGCAAAAAGCCTCAGCGAACTTCCGATGTCATCCACAAAGTCATTTATGTATATTGTGAATAGCAACGGTCCTACGACACTCCCCTGCGGCACACCTGAAATCACTCTTACTTCGGAAGACTTCTCTCCATTTAGAATGACATGCTGCGTTCTGTTATCTAGGAACTCTTCAATCCAATCACACAATTGGTCTGATAGTCCATATGCTCTTACTTTGCCCATTAAACGACTGTAGGGAACTGTATCGAGCGCCTTGCGGAAGTCAAGAAACACGGCATCTACCTGTGAACCCGTGTCTATGGCCCTCTGAGTCTCGTGGACGAATAGCGCGAGCTGGGTTTCACACGACCGTCTTTTTTGAAACCCATGCTGATTCCTACAGAGTAGATTTATAGTCTCCAGAAAAGTCATTATACTCCAACATAATACGTGTTCCAAAATTCTACAACTGATTCGATCTGTTTTGCTGCCATTTGTGAACAGCATTCCTGGGGGTGTTTTCCAACGGGATAACGCTCGCCTACATGTCGCGGTTGTAACCCAGCATCTCTACATAGTGTCGCCATGTTCCCTTGGCCTGATCGATCACCAGATCAGTCTTCAATCGAACATATATGGGATATCATCTTACGACACTCCAGCGTCATCCACAACCAGTATTAAACTGACCAAGTGCAACAGGGATGGAATTCCATCCCACAAATTGACATGCAACACCTGTACAACACAATGTATGAATGTTCGCATCCTTGCGTTCAACATTCCAGCAGTTAGACCTGTTTTTAATACACCAGACTTTCACATTTGCGATGGCCTATCTAGCGCTTACTTTAACGTGTGATCTTGCAGTGTTAATAATTTAAATACGTTATCTAGACAAATATTTCCTCGAAATTTCATAACTCTGCATTAATTATCTTTTTCTGTAGTGATTTTCTTCCGTCAGTGTAATCGTCTGAAATATAATCTTACGTGGAAGTAACCCACACCAATAACTGTTCCTCACAAATTTTATACCGTATGACGATGCCGACGGGATCAGCCAAGAAAGAAGAAGAAAAAGAGGAAGAAGATAATCCTACATAGGAATGGAACATGGAATAAAAGAAGAAATTACTTTAAATGTCACATCCAGAGGTGGTAAGGAATAGTTAATCTCATAATGTAGGGAAGATCGATAGGTAAAAGTAATAGGGGACAAACCAAGGCTTGAATACCGAACACATTAGAACTGGTGTAGGCTGTATTGGTTATGGAGGGAGACTGATTTTTACGTTAGAGCACTATCGAATGCTGTATAACTAAAAAAAAACTGCTTATCATATATTTACGGGTCGCGGTGGTCTAGCGGTTCTACGCGCAGTCCGGAACCGCGCGACTGCTTCGGTCGCAGGTTCGAATCCTGCCTCGGGCATGAATGTGTGTGATGTCCTTAGGTTAGTTAGGTTTAAGTAGTTCTAAGTTCTAGGGGACTGATGACCACAGTAGTTAAGTCCCATAGTGCTCAGAGCCATTTGAACCATATATTTACGCTGAGTGTTCAAATGTAGTTCATTATTACACAGCCTTTCAAGGCGTTCACTTATAGCGCGCCGTATATAACATTTTTTTCCATTCTCTATATTAACGAATTAACAGTTCCTGTTCCTCAGTAATTACTTTAAAAAATTCGGCAATATTTATTTATTTATTTAGCGTATGATGCTACACACATAGTTTACACTTATTACATTATGGAATTATATGATAAAATACACTATAAAATACATAAGTGAAGGCTACATATACAGATAAAATATAATACATAAACATAATAAAAAGTAACGTCACCGCAGATATTTTGCGTTATAAGTCTTCAACTTCTGACGTCCAAATTGGTGATCCATTCGAGGCAGGGCGGTGTGGCGTTGAAGAAGTCGGCCCGGCTACTTTGGTAGGCTCTTAATTCACAGTCCTGGGCGATGTGCTATATTGTTTGATTAAGTGCCCCACATACACAGCTAGGGCTGGGAAGCTTCCCCCACTTGTGTAGATTGTGTGCACATAGTCCATGTCCTGTTCGATTCTGTTTAGGCTTTTCCATAGCTGTCGTGGAACTTCAAACCCCTTAGGTTTCTCTGATGGACAGATAAGTTCTCGGTTATCAGGGGAGGCTCTACCACTCCAGCTCTCGTGCCATTTAGTATCCATGCTGAAGTTGGCAGCTGACAGTTGTTGGACCAGTCTTAAAGGGGGATTTCTGGAGCGGAGTCGTGTTCTTTCCAAAGTTGGGACATCTTCATGGATAGGAAGTAGGGGGTTATTCATTATTTTTGTGTATTCTTTCTTCAGAGCTTCCTGTCTTCGCAGGGAGGGTGGAGCTATATGACTGTGTTGGAAGCCACTATAGTGGGGTAGTCTTTATGCATGCAGTTATGGTTCTCATAGCAGCATTGAGCTGGGTGTCCACCCCGTTTACATGCTCGCTGGTTAACCACGCGGGTGCACAGTACTCGGCTACAGAGTACACTAAGGCGAGTGCTGAGGTTTGTAGTGTGTCTGCTGCTGCTCCACAGTTAGTGCTGCAGAGCCTCTGAATGGACTGTTCCGTGAGCTTATTTTATTGGATACATTTTCCAGGTGTCTTTTGAAGGATAATGTCGTATCTAGTGACCCTCAGGTACTTTGGATATGGCTGATATCGCAGTTGACTGTTATTCATATGAACCTTCAGTTCATATCCCGCCATTCTGTTGTTCAAATGAAAACAGCTGACTTCAGTCTTGGTGGGATTTGGTATTAGCCTCCATTTGGTGAAATACTCATGCATTTTGTTTAGGTCAGTTGTGAGGATGTTTTCAGTGTCTTCAAACTGCTTGCTTTGGATAGCTAGGGCCATATCATCATCATATCATATCATCAGCATCCGCAATAGATTGCACGTAAAATTGATAACAATAACAAATATTTTTTGAGTTTTCGCGGAAACAGCTCCTTTTTTAACTTCCAACCACTGTTTTAACTGTCAATTACTCAGACCCTTTATGATCTTGTGTTCAGTAAGAATACCTTCCCTCTATGTGCATTTTAAGGACTCTAATTACGTTATATTCAAATGCATGTTTCATGTATGAATTTGATATTAATGTCTACGTTCAGACCACAAAGCTCATTGGTGTTACGAACAAGCCGGCCGAAGTGGCCGTGCGGTTAAAGGCGCTGCAGTCTGGAACCGCAAGACCGCTACGGTCGCAGGTTCGAATCCTGCCTCGGGCATTGATGTTTGTGATGTCCTTAGGTTAATTAGGTTTAACTAGTTCTAAGTTCTAGGGGACTAATGACCTCAGCAGTTGAGTCCCATAGTGCTCAGAGCCATTTTTTTGTTACGAACATTCATTATAACTTCTAAATGAATAAGTCATGTTTCATTAGCACTATTTTTCGAAGAGCTTATTATACTATTTAAGTACTTGCAAAAAGAAGGACCATTTTCTGTCTGTTAGGATGGTTTACACAATCAGCTTAGAATGTTGGATATTCGGGAACAGATCGCCGGGAAAGCATGAAGAATTACAGCTTAGAATGTGTTCTGCTAAATACTTCACAGAAATCATTCCAAGCTGCTCCTCCCCAGAAGAGTCTGATGAAATCTGTCTGTTACATTGGCATATTTGCCAACTTCTGTAGATTCAATTTATTATGTGTTGTTTAATCACAAGCTACTTTTCCCGTCACCTCTGAACTCACTGTTCTACTTTCACTGCAGCGCCTGCTATGATAGGTTCTCTAATGAAGTTCTTTGAGGCGTGAGCAGCCTAAGCTAATGAGAGATGAGAATGCGCAGATGTTAGGCATGTTTAGAAGGAGAAAAATATTCTCTCCTAGGCTGTGGTAGAGAAAAAGTGTACTTTCTTATGGTATGAAACGGTATGCTGCATATATACATGATGAGAAAGAGAGAGAGTGAGCGATATATGAAAGCAGCAAAGAGTTTTTATGTGTGAATTGCTTCTGTGAAATATAAGCTCTTCTGATATGACTATGGTGGGTCAGAAGGCAATATTTATCCTTCACTACGTGTGACCACCAGCATCCGCAACAAAAATGGCAGAACGTTTCGGGGAAAGACTTGAGTACATAGGAAATAAATATCTTGATTATCCATTATTTATAGGTGGAGACTTTAATATGGCGTCCATTGACTGGGAAAATCACACGTTTATCACAAGGGGCAGAAGCTAAGACTCGCGTGAAGTTATTCTAGGAGTGCTCACAGCATACAACCTCGAAGAATTGGTTAGAAAACCAACTAGAGGTGGGAACGTATTAGATATCTTGGCGACAAACAGACCTTTCTTTTTGAGGAAGCTAATCTAGAAGAAGGTATTAGCGACCATAGTGTCGTTGTGGCTTCTACGTCAGCAGAAGTTGCAAAAAAAAAAAAAAAAAAAAAAAAAGAAACAGGGTAGAGTTTTCTTGTTTGAGAAAAAAAATAAAAGTGTCACTAAAGAGTATCTTCACAGTCAGCTCCAAGCATTCGCCACGGGACACAAAGATATTGAGCATCTTTGGTCTGAATTTAAAGATATTGTCCACCACGTGCTAGAGAATTATGTGCGTAGCAAAAATATATGGGAGGGGAAGGATCCACCTTGGTTCAACAAACATATTACGAAGTTGCTGAGAGAGCAGAGAATTTTCTACCCTTTTCTAAACGTAGTCACTGCCCCGCTGACAAAGAGAAATTATGCGAAATAAAAACAGCAGTCAAAAGGTCCATGAGAGATTCTTTTAACGAATTTAAAAGCAATATTTTATCTGCAGGTTCTAAAAATAGCCCCATAAATTTTGGTCGTACATAAAATCTATGAACGCCACAAATAATTCAATACCTCGTCTTACCGACACTGCAGGTAATGCAACGGAAGATGATAAACAGAAGGCCGGAATTCTAAACCTAGCTTTCAAAAACTCGTTTACGGTAGAGAACTGCGTCACCATTCCCCCTCTCAATTATCGAACAAACGCAAGGATGGCAAACATAGTGTTTAGTGTATCTGGGATTGTAAAACAGTTAAGATCCTTTATACGCCAGGAAGGCATTTGTCCCAGACGGTATCCCCTTAAGATTTTATGTTGACTATGCTACAAATATAGCACCATTCTTATCCATCATCTATCAGAGATCATTGGAACGGCGGAAAGTTCCACGGGATTGGAAGAAGGCCCAGGTTATATCAATCTTTAAAAAGGGTAGAAAATCGGATGCACATAATTACCGGCCAATTTCACTGACATCGATTTGTTGTAGACTCATGAAACACATTTTGTATTCAGGCATAATGACCTTTCTATACCCTGAGAGGCTCATCTGCAGATACCAGCACGGTTTTAGGAAACAGCGGTCATTCGAGACAGAGCTGGCCCTGTTTGTGCATGATATACAACAGGCTCTAGGTACCGGCTCCCAGGTTGATTCCAAATTCCTCGACTTTCGAAAGGCGTTCGTCTCAGTTCCGCACTGTCACTTGCTCCAAAAAGTGCGCGCTTACGGTCTATCCGATGACATATTCGGTTGGATAAAAAGTTTTCTAACAGACAGAGAGTAGTATGTCGTCCTGAATGGGGAGACTTCAAAAGAAACAAGCGTAACATCAGGAGTGCCCCACGGCAGCGTAATAGATCCGCTGCTTTTTTGCGATTTACATAAACGATCTGGTTGATGGTATTGACAGAGGCATTAGACTGTTTGCCCATGATGCTGTAGTCTACAGGAAAGTAGTATCACACGAAAGTTGTGAGCAAATCGATGAGGATTTGCGCCGGCCGAGTGGCCGAGCGGTTCTAGGCGCTACAGTCCGGAACCGCACGACTGCTACGGTCGCAGGTTCGAATCCTGCCTCGGGCGTGGATGTGTGTGATGTCCTTAGGTTAGTTAGGTTTAAGTAGTTCTAAGTTCTAGGGGACTGATGACCTCAGAAGTTAAGTCCCATAGTGCTCAGAGCCATTTGAACCATTTGAGCCATTTGAGGATTTGCAGAAAATAAATGCGTGGTGTAATGACTGGCAGTTATCTCTCAATATTAGTAAGTGTAAGCTACTGCGTATAACAACGCATAAATCCCCATTAATGTACGAGTACAAAATAAATGCCCAGTCTTTGGAAGCGGTAACATCCGTCAAGTATCTGGGTGTTGGGTTGGGATGTTTGGGGGAAGAGACCAGACAGCGAGGTCATCGGTCTCATCGGTTTGGGGAAGGACGAGGAAGGAAGTCGGCCGTGCCCTTTTAAAGGAACCATCCCGGCATTTGCCTGGAGCGATTTAAGGAAATCACGGAAAACCTAGATCAGGATGGCCGGACGCAGGATTGAACCGTCGTCCTCCCGAATAAGAGTCCAGTGTACTAACCACTGCGCCACCTCGCTCGGTGTATCTGGGTGTGACTATACGAAATGATCTCAAACGGAACGATCAGATTACACAAGTAACGGGTAAGGCGATCTATAGATTGCGGTTTATTGGTAGAATCCTGAAGCGATGCAGTCCTTCCACAAAGGAAATTGCTTACAGTACTTTAGTTCGTTCAGTGTTAGAGCATTGTTCGTCTGTGTGGGGCCCTTACCAGTTGGGTCTGATTCAAGAGATTGAGAAGGTCCAAAGAAGAGCGGCAATATTCGTGACTGGTACATTTAGCCATCGTGAGAGCGTTACAAATGTCATAGAAAGTTTGAAGTGGGACACTCTTGCAGATAGACGACGTGTTAAACGGAAGGGGTTGCTCACTAAATTCCATATATGTTCCATATATTATTACCACCAACTTTCATATCACGCAATGATCACCATTCAAAGATGAGGGAAATCGGAGCTCTTACTGAGGCGTTCAGACAATCGTTTTTCCCTCGCGCGATCCGGGAGTGGAACAGAAAGGGGGAAATATGACTTTGGCGCGAATAGTGAGTGCCCTCCACCACACACCGCTTGGTGGCTAGCGGAGTATATATGTAGATGTAGATGAAGAGTCATGTTGGCTGGTCGAACTTTATGTGGGTCAGATACTGAATGTCGTGGGAGAGTGGCTTCTGCGATTACGAGACAGTGGGATTGATTATGGTCTGATTATGAACTGCGTTTAATTCGCGATCGGATTTAGAAAGTTGATATTTCATTCGCCAAATAGATTTTGCATCATCCATGCTTTTCAAATATATTGTAACCATTTCTGGTCAAAATAGATGTTGATAAACTGACCGCTCTTTGCATAAGTAAATTATTTTCGGGTCACAGAAGGTAAGTTGCTTCGAGATCTCGGAGGGGGCAGTTGCTCGAGGTTCTATTTCCATGTTTTTGTGATTATGTTTATTACTTGGTCACCAGGCCGAAACATAAGAACTCAATATTTGAAAGTACGGGATTATGTTTACGTCTTGCTTACCAGCGGAACCTAATTGTTGTTAGGTAGTTTCACTTTGGATTCAGCAAAGGGAGAGTCTACCAATAGGCAGTAATAAAATGTTACATTTATTAAACGTACTTGTTTCGTTCACCTTTTAAGTATGGGTGTCTGAAGAATCATCAATCATCACTGAGAATAGTCAGACTGCATTTGCATTGTTTTAATTGAGTTTATATTAATTCTGGAAGGAAGAGTGACCTTAATGTGGACCTTAGTGACCTATGAGTGTTTTAGTTAAGAATAAAAGTAACACTCATTCGTTTACTGACGCCATAAAAAGATGCATGGGAAGTGAAACACTCTGCATTTGCCCAGTATATTTGCTTACGCAGCTCCCAACGCCTGCAGCAGAATTGATGAAGTCCACATTTAGAAAAATCTTGAATCAGCACTACTAAAAACTGAAACCATTTCTGTTAATTTTTATGTCTATTCTAGCCTTTTGCCGTGCATAAATGAAATTCCGGAGCCGCCCAGTCGATTGAGGAGTCAGGGAAATGTAAATGTTTCCTTGTTACAAGAAAGTGAATGAGAAGTCCTGTAAAAAGAAGTATGGGCAATATTCCTGCTCGCAGTTGTTTTTTGACCACTGTGATTGATTAGTGGGCAACAATAGCCCTAAGTCGAGAAACACCTTTATGCAGCATAGCGTAAAAATAGCCAGAGATGCTAAATGTGCTATAGTATACACTGTTGGAAAATTTATGTGATCAGGTATCCGGATCTACAATTCGTGTGGAAGACATTAAAAAAGTCCAAGCCAAGTTACTACATGCCAAGAGGAAACAAATGGAAGGGCTCAAAACAAAATCTAAAACTAAAACCGCATCAAAGGATGAAACAAGCTTCCTACATAACTTATTGAAGTATAGTGTAAATAGAAGAAAGATTCTAACTGAAGAAATCCAAACTGGAAATGGCATGGTACTCAGATCGTAGCAGGAAATACTAAACAAAATTAATCACTACTGTGAATAACTGTACTCCAAAAATTCTGTTTGCGAAGATTCTCTTGGGGATTTCCCCTGAATTACACCACCATTGCCTTCGGTAGATAACAATGAAGAAATCCTTTCGGAAGTCAACGAAGACCATGAGACTGTGCAATTCATCACCAAAAACTTCCCCTGGATTTGATGGTTTGACTCTAACGTTTTATGCACGTTACTGGGAAATAGTAGGTGAGAAAATGAGTGGTACAGCAATCGAGATTATTCACAGCAGGACGATATCCAAAAAATTTAAAGACAGCAAAATAGTACTTGTTCCACAATAAAAATGGAACGAATATTTAAATAACTTCCAACTTATTTCGCTGCTCAATTCCTATTACAAAACATTTGCTAGTATTATAATCAAGAGAATTTGCTCCTTCGAAAATAAAATTATAAGCCAACATAATAATTGCGCTTCAAGTAGAAACATATTTCAGAACTTAGCTGAATATCGGGACATCATTTCAGTAACCTCCCTGACTAATGTAAAAATACTTTAATCATGTTAGATTGTCAAAGGGGGCTTTTGAGCTACTCAACCATATATATGTCCTACAGACGGAGCAAAAACTGGACTTATTGAAGCAGTCTTTACACATTATGAATTATGTTGGAACAGGGATAATCGCAAGAATAGAGGTCAACAACCAAACAGCGAAGCAATTACAAATAAGACGAGGTGTTCTTCAGGAGGTCCTCTTTCAATGTTTTTATTCTCCATCTCCGAGACCCCTTTCTTCGAAACGTCCATGACAATCTGACAGGCATGACACTAGCGGTGGTCTAGCGGTTCTAGGCGCGCAGTCCGGAACCGCGCGACTGCTGCGGTCGCAGGTTCGAATCCTGCCTCGGGCATGGATGTGTGTGATGTCGTTAGGTTAGTTAGGTTTAAGTAGTTCTAAGTTCTAGGGGACTGATGACCACAGATGTTAAGTCCCATAGTGCTCAGAGCCATTTGAACCATTTTTTTTGAGTTCATAAAATAATCATAACACCTTATGTTGATGATGTAGAAAGCATCATAACAATGAGGTAGTCATTGTGACAACCATGAGTCAAACCTGTCGCGCTTCGGGAGCTAACACAAATAAAAATAAAAGCAAATGGCCACGTTAAGGTAGACAGGACAAAATCAGTTAGCCAATGCAAAACTGTTGGGACAGCGCTAAATCATGCACTATTAGGATGCCCGCAACACATTGGAAAGAAGCATTAGAGAAATTTCAAGGAGCCATGATAGTAAATCTACAATGAGGTGACAGAAGTCATTGGTCAGGGATATACACATACAGATGTACAGATGCATGTAACGCGTAGACAAGGTATCAAAGGGTAAAAGGACAGAGCTGTCATTTGTACTCAGGTGATTGATGTGAAAATGTTTCCTACGTGATTACGGCCACACGACGGGAATTAACAGGCTCTGAACGCGGAATGGTAGTTGGAGCTAGACGAATAGGGCACTCCATTTCAGAAATCGCTGGGGAATTCAATATTCCGAGATCCACAGTGTCAAGAGAAAGCCGACAATACCAGATTTCAGGCATTACCTCTCACCACGGACAACGCAGTGGCCGACGGCCTTCAATTCACGACTGAGAGCAGCGGCGGTTGCGTACAGTTGTCAGTGCTAACAAACAACACTGCGTGAAATAACCCCAGAAATCAGTGTGGGACGTAGGACTAACGTATCCGTTAGGATAGCGCAGCGAAATTTGGCGTTATCGTGCTCTGGCAGCAGACGACCGACACGTGTGCCTTTGCTAGCAGCACGACAACCCCTACAGCGCCTTTTCTGGGCTTGTGACCATGTAGGTTAGACCCTAGACGACTAGGAAACCATGGCCTGGTCGGATGGGTCCCGAGTTCAGTTCGTAAGAGCTGATGGTAGGGATCGAGTGTGACGTAGACCCCACGGAGCGATGGACCCAGGCTATCGACAAGGCACTGCGTAAACTGGTGGCGGCTCCATAATGGTGTCGGCCTTGTTTACATGAAATGGACTGCGTCCTCTGGTGCAACTGAACCGATCATTTACTGGAAGTGGTTATGTTCCGCTACTTGGAGAGCATTTGCAGCCAAACAGCGATGGAATTCTTATGAATGACACCGGGCCATAGTTGTTCAGGATTGGTTTAATGAATATTCTGGACATTTCGAGCGAATGATGTGGCCACTCAGATCGCCCGACAAGAGTCCCATCGAAAATTTATGGGACATAATCGAGTGGTCAGCTCGTGCACAAAACCCTGCACCGGTAACACTTTCGCGATTATGGACGGTTATAGAGGCAGCATGGCCTATTATTTCTACAGAGGACTTCACGTCGAGTTCCTGTACTACGCCAGGCAAAATGAGGTCCGACGTGGTATTGGGAGGTATGCCATGACTTTTGTCACTTCAGTGTATTAAGAAACATGAACCAGATTCAGAGGATGTAATACAGTACATAAACTCGTGGTGACTCTCTAAAGCTTTATACTCTGTACAAATAATGTCTGTACCAAAAATGATAACTAGAAATACAATGGCAACAATTTCAAATTTTTTTTGCAAAGTTTTTCGAGTTAACATCTAATTAGCCGCTCTTGATACCGGGAATAGCCGACTACAACTCATAACAAACAAGGAATCTGCATTCTTCGGAAAAGGAATCGCCAGACAGCATTACAAGCAAAGTTTTTACAATTTTCAAACCCGAAAGTATTCAGCCTCCTACTGAAAGGTGCGGAAAACAAACGTTTACCTCTAACATATGATGGCGTTTTGTAGTGAAGTGAGTTATTTAAGTAATGAACGATTGACATCACGAACTATTATGCACGAAATAATCAAGTGCGAAGGAAGAAATAAAACAGAAACTGATTCAAGAATGTAGACTAGACTGCTATTTGGCAAAACATTAGCCTCAATGGCCCGTCTTCTGGAATAGTAACGGCATGGTACAAATCAGTCAGCAACATAGGTAGCACCAAACGAATTACTGCACGAAATCTGAGTCAAAAACATCTTTGTCAACTTTGAAATTTAGTCGACGCGGGTGGGTATACACAAGTGTACGTTTGCCAGGAACGTGAACAACTGGAAGTGGATCAGAGTGCAAATTCATTACAAGATCTTAACATTATTGATGCTACACAGAACGTAAACATGACACTAACCCCCCCCCCCCCCGCCCCTCCCCCCCCCCCTAAAAAAACCGTGTACTGGACTGCTTAATGATAAAATATGTGAGTATGTAATTAAAAACATTGGACCTGACGACACTATATACATACAATGAAAACGTAACAAAATTCGTAAGTATACGGACCACAAGAACAAATATGGTAACGTGTTGAAAATTGCGATTGAAAGAATGAGGATAGAATAAAATAGACAATGTAAGATCGAGTCATGACGCCCTCTGAAGTCTCAACAATATTTTACTCTTTTACTATTCTTTAAGAAAAGTTTTTAATTTTATACTACCGTTGGTAAAAAGAAATATCTTCTTTTGTAATTTTCATTTTTTCCATTTTCTTCTTGAAAATTACTTGAGTAACTTTTCTAAACGGTTTCTATTTCCATAGTTTAATAAGAAAATGTGAGTTAATGCGAAGAAGAAATATTTTCAGTTTCACAACGAAGAAGGGACAATACATTTTGCTACCGCTTTTCTTTCGTATGCATTGATAAGAAGACCTGTTCAATCGTTTTTTTAAGATAATGGAAGAGCAAGCCATGCAGACCGAGAAAGCTGCCAAACGAAAACTAGCTTTAATTCTTAATCCGGAAAAAAAATAGCGGTGAAGCTAGCCAAAGACGGCAAAACTGGTGAGGTGATGGACGGGCTGTGACGAATGGATAGAGGCCCTAGAAAAGGACAAAAAAGAAAGGCATATCCTTTTATATAATCGCGAAAAAGGGGAGAGAGTGGCACGGATATGACACGCGAACTGAGATGGCTATCTTCACAGCAAAGGCGTTTTCCGTTGCGGTGAGTTCTTTTCACGAAATTCTAATCGCCAACTATCTCCTTCGAATGCGAAAACGTTTCTTTGACTCCCGCTTATACAGGAACAACTGACCTCGAAATAAAATAAGAGAAATCAGAATTGCCATTCCTATTTTCCAGGTGATTTTCGAGAGTGAAACTCTCGAGAAATAACCTGAAAGTGACTCTGTGAATCCTCTAACAAGTACATGGATGTGATATGCGCAGCAGTGGTGTACGAATAGATGTAGAAAGTTGTAGACTGGGTTAGAATATATTTTCGCTTCCAATATTTGGCCGGAAAAGGAAAAACCGGTGATGGCGTCAAGTTTCTGATCACCGGTCTTCATGACAATAGCGTCCAGTAAACTCCCACCTCTCCGCAGTGCCTCATGGAGTAACGTCACGTGATAGTATTAACGGCGATTCATCCAGTAGACAGGGGCTTTAAGCCTGACGATCTCCTCGATGCTAATCTATAGTAGTGGGCCATAATTTTACCGTCTCCATTCTTCCATCATCACAATCCAGGTATGACACCACGATAAAAACATATCCATTGCAGACAACTGAACTCAACAGATGCACGCAGGGTGGAAAAGGGCACTGTATACGGAGGATAAGGCGACAGAAAAACCCGTGGAGTTTCTGCCATCTTACTTTACTTTTTCGTGTCCGGAGATCAAAGTTTCTTAACCCAAATGCTTACTTACTTTCGTGCCTTAATCCACCTAGAGAGTGTTTAATGGGACGTTTAGGACAAGTCGCGAAATCGTTTGTGTCCTGATGTTTGTTATAGTCATATCGGTCGTCAGATGCAACTTTAAAGATCCCATTTGATCAGGTTTGTGTTTGTTGGTGTTACTCCTATTCTAATGCGCTTCAGGCTCTTCTAAATGATCCATCCCAAATTCTTGCCGCTGGGAATCTCCTGTAGAGGAGGATAGTCGTTAGAAATTTCAGTGGGTGCTTTGTTCAGTAATCTCTCTCTTGCAGCATTGGGTATCCTGGGTTCACAAACAGCTCTAAATAAGGAGTGGCGTTCACTGAAACTTCGTGTGATATGAATGGTTGGGAGACCCCAAAGGGCTTGTTGGGGCGCCTAATTGGAAAAGTTTGTCCTATCAGTGCCTGCTCTCCCCCTCATCCCGGGCCCTTTCCCTTCGGAAAGTATGAGAGTCGCGTGGGTAAGTGTATCTGTTAAGTGTAGATGACTGTGGACTGTAATGGTTGTGTGTGTGTGGAGTGTAGGGTCATGTTGGTGGTATACATGATGAGAGATGGGAGAGGGTGAAACCCAGTGGCGGCACATAGCCTACCCTTCTCGAATGGCACCAATGGGGTCACCAAGCTTAATATCCCCATCTTACAGACGGATCACCATCAAAGCTGTCGCATCACGTCAGGTCACCGGACATTGCGAAGTGGTTTGGAATTTTATCCAGTATGTCGGAGCAGTGACTGGTAAGGGAACTGGAAAACTCAACAGCAAGCGGCGTACCCGCACGGTCACCCATCCAAGTACTGGCCACGCCCGACACCGCTTACCTTTGGTGATGCGGTGGGAGCCGCCGGAATGGCTGTTGAAAGTTTCTCATTGTGTTGGTCACTTGCTCTCCGAATCTGTGGTCTGTTAATACGTTTTACAGTTTATCGATCGGAGTGGTTTCATGCAACCAGTTATTGATCGGCATGTTCCATATAAGCTTAACTTGACCTTTTCGGCATATACAGATCTGGACAACACTAGGCAAGCAGGTGAAAGGTCTCTGTTGGATTCCTTTCATGTTAATTTCTTATATCTGTTGTCATTTACGGCATAAATTCCTGTTCTAAATTTACTGTGGTGTTTCTGACTATCTGGGAGGAGACTGAGCAGTGAAACGTGTTACTTTTACACGTAAACAAGAACGATCCGTCACACTACTACACTTTAAAACACAGTTTATATGTAATTCATGTCACACAGTCTCATACGGAACCTACATCCGCTTTCTTTTATATAATGTATATGATAAGATACTTTCATCCCCCTTCCCTTCTGTGTAAGAGGATGAATGAGCAAATGTATTTCTAGTTGCATGCTGGATGGTAGCAGACAAGCCTGTCTGCTAGAGAGCAGTAGGACCAACGTCGGAACAGGTAGCTACGCTTTCTAAAAGCAAAGAGGTTTCTATCCTTAGTATGGTCCTGTCCGTCCCTTGTCATGTTGGTATAGGAAGCTGCCTCTCTGGTCACTTCCGTTTTGTATACGGAAGCACCCTTGGTAGGAGCCCAGGTCAGTCTGTCCGCGGCGAGCGTCTGAAGTGGTAAGATCTCCGGATAAGCGCGTCTCTGCTAAGTCCATAGGACAATGGATTTCTTAAGTTCAGCATAATTGAAAATTTAATCACCTTCATTTCAGGTTTAGCTCTAAAATATCTAATGTTACCTTAAATTGCAACGCAGTATGTTTCGAGTGTGAAGTTCAGAATATCTTCCAGTAGTTGCTTTGTCACTACTTTGTGAGTAAAGTGGAACCACGTGTTGATCAGTAACTCTAACTAAGATCATCAATCATAAATGCGAATGTGCGAGAGATTATAACGTCTCGTTTTGACAATATTTTTCAATATAGCAACTTTTCTTTATGTTCAACCCACGTGGGGTGTACTTTGTGAGACCAGTACCACGTGCTTATACAATTGTTTGACCCATCAGGTTAATAGTAAGACGATAGTAACCAGTTCGAGGTTTTCCTTTTGTAAATTGCGTTTCGACGTAATTTATTTTAATTATCAAAATTATCGTGGAGTTACACTGTTTGTGTAAACCAAGTTGACCACGTGAAGCATGTGGTGTCAGCATCAAAGTAGCCCTCAGCTATTCTTTTCGGGAACATTTCACAGAGAGTTAGTGTGCATTTAGTATACCAGTGTGTGGTAATTTCATGATGGACAGGATTGTGCTACGAACGTAACTTCTTTGGGTGAAAATTGAATCGGTTGGTTGCGGTTAATTTCCTCTTGGATATGTTTCAACGTTCTTCGTGTGTTATTTTATGAATGCAATGTTGTATGTAGTCTCCCAATCTTGGCTCCCTATTTGATGTGTTCCATAAGATTTAAAAAAAATCACATTTTCACAATCCTAAATAAGGCACCAGTTTAGTTATGAATCAAGTTTAATATGCTGAAATTTCAATGATCAATGTTAAAATAAATTTCCAAATATAAACTGATTTATTTATTTTTATTTAAATTCTCTTTTATATATATATATATATATATATATATATATATATATATATATATATATATATATATATATATATATCACCGGTTGTCATATGACGATTAGAAGATTATAATTAATGTTAGTCTGGTTGGGAATTTGGTAAGCTAGACTGGATACCTGGTGAAACAGTTGCTCAATAATACAAGGTTAACTTCCCCAGACAGCTCACAGCTTTTAAGCCGCTTTTATTGTCTATCAGCACCGCTTTCAGAACAAATTAAAGCAACAACATTACACGTGGCGACCCTGTTCTGTGATTCCGCTAGACTCTGGAATCTCTGAAACGTTAGATTGCGAGCGTTGTATAATCTTAATTTTTTTTCCCCCTGCAGCGCTCAAGCAACTTCTGCGTTGTTTCTGAGAAGACTTTCAAATGATTCACGACGCTGTTGAGCGGCGTTGTGTTGTTTGTCTTGTTGTTTTGTTTTGTATATTTGTGTTTTATATGTGTGTGTTTTTTTTCTCGTTTGTAAATTGCACTGTTTCGATCAAAGATAAAAATTTGTTTTGTGTGTGAAAAAGTGCGTACTAGGTTGGGTACCTTTCGTGTAACTCGTAATTTTTGGGGGATACATTTATTGTGACTAGTGTGTTGCATACCGGGTATAAATTGAACTAATGCAGAAACGTAACCAAGCTAAAAGTAGGCGGTCCAACAACTTAAGCAACATGGACCAGGGGGATGATTTGATTCCGAATATTAACGCGTCGGACGGTTCCGAAAATGCAATGGGGAATACTTCAAACGAAATGCAAAACAGGACGAACGGGCTCACAGTAGAGCCAGAAAGTAGTTTGCCTCCTATTAACCAAATTGATTTGGCAGAACTGATGAAAGCCTTATTGCAAAAAAATAAAGAAAACGCAGAGAAATCAGAAAAGTCGTTCCGAGAACAAAAAGAATCATCTGGAAAATCGATCCGAGAGCTAGGCGAACAAATGACATAGAAATCTGAAAAATCGATCCGCGAGCTAGGCGAACAAATAGACGAAAAACTAATCCAACAGACAAATAAAGTCGACAAGTCGATGCAGAGAGTGTCCGATGATATCTCACAAAGAATAAATAATTTGGAAAGTGAAATAAAAGGTGATATTTTAAAAGAATTAGGCAGTACATTTGAACAAATCGATGACCATCTGAAAGCCTTAGAACAGGGCAAGCGGAGTCGCAATGCGGAATCGAAAGCGAGAGAGGAACAGCTACTTAGGAATTTCCAAGCACTGAGAGAAGAATGCCAAAGGGAACGCCAGCAGATAGTCTCGAGGGTCCAGGAGGCGGAAACACATTGTCCCGCGTCCACTAGCAACACAGTAGCGGACAACAGTCAAGCGATTCACGTACTCGAACAGCAAGTAGAATAATTGAAACAGACTGGGGCGGAGGACAACAGACAAATACATGATAAGATTGCGGCATTAGCGGACATCGTAGGCACGATGAAAGTGACGGAGAGCGATAACAATACTACATAGGTAGCGGTCGCAGAGACCGAAGAAGTGCGTTCACTTCTTAGATTTCCGAAGGGACATTTCGTACTGAACAGGCGGCACAAAGCTGCAACAGACGAATTACAAGAACACGTGGCGCATCTGGAAAGCCGCATTGGGTGTGATTCCGAATTCGCCAATAGCACTAAAAGTAGCCGTACGAACAGTGCAGAGAGGGACTCCGGCCACGAGGGAGATTTTGACGACAGGGAAGAATGTATTTTGAGGGGCAGACATGAGAAAAATAGAAACATTCAAGGGCTTCGCTGGGAAGAAATGCGGGGCTTTGATTTCAAACATTTCCTTACGGTGAGAAAGTTTGAGATATTTCGAAATTCGCAAAAAGGAATACATCCACGAGCATGGCTCGAGCAATTTGAATTCTGTCTTCCCCCCGACTGGGCAAGTTCACATAAGATAGAATATATGTGTGGCTCTTTGGAAGGCGAACCGGCGATTCGCTTGAGGTTGGCAGCGCGTCACTGCAACTCCACTCGGGAGTTTCGACAAGCCTTTCTGTCCACCTATTGGTCGGAAACGGCACAAGATAGGGTCAAGCATGGCATAATTATGCTGCCAAATTTGAACCAGTCTGGTTTCGGCAGCCCAGCACGCCTATTCGACCACATGCTGCAGGTAAATCAATTTTTATATGGCCCATACGGGCCTACGGAACTAATTAGGATATGCATCACCAAATTGCCGATGCACTTGCGCCACGTCATTCTTGCGGGACGATGCAAAGAGGACGTGGAAACGTTTAAGACACTCCTCCAAGAGTTGGAATATAATACAGCAGAACGCCTGCCTAATCACGCACAAAGTTATTACGGGGTACAGCAGCGCGATCGCAGTCGTGGCCGTAGTACTAATCAACGGCGTGACTGATCGTCGCGACGCGAACGGAACAATAATCTGGACCAGCGGTATAGAAACTGGGGTAACAGTCGCGAACACAGGTGGAACAATGGAAATGATCGAGGACGTGGACAAAATCGTGAACGCTACAGGTACGGCAACCAGAATCGATACTACGATGAACACGTTGGGAATAGGATTGTAGGCGGAGCACCACATGATGTTGAAATTCGGCCGGCCAACCCTAGACATAATCCAGCAAATGGAAATGAACAAAACCGGCAATGACAAATGATCAGCGCAGAAGGCGCCCAATCGGAATAAATGAGCGACATGGCAAATGAGTACATAGGGTATATAGAGAGGACGGTGAGGAGAAAGAACTGATTAGTTTAAATTTGTGACATATGCATTTTGAATAATATGTTGGTAAAAATAATGATAAAGATGTTTCTGTGTGATTGATTGAAGTGATGTTTGCGGTTTTTTTTCTTTCCTTGTGCAATTAGGATTTAGGTTGGTTCAAATGTGAAGAATAAAGGTTTCTTTTTGAACAAGTAAAATGCTGTTTATGGTTTTTTGTGTAAATTGAAAAGAGTCGCTCCTGAGAGAAGCTAGATCTGTGTCGAATTAATGCAAAACTCAGGGGAATATCCGATCTGTGAGTATTGTGGGTCTGGCAAACCCAGGTCCCCAGCTGTTAGTAGCCTTGTTTCCAATTTTCTGCTTTCAGTGCTACTATCTATCTATGACTATTCTATATCTGTCAGTATAAATGAGGATCTCTTACTATAGTGTGCGTGCTGCATGAATATTTTAAGATAGGAGAACTCTGATAAAGGAATGAGGAAGTTTAGAATCTTGAGAACAGGATGCGATAATACGATTGTTTAACCACTGGCTTCCCAATATGTGATGATATGTTAATATTGATGACATATGCCTTTGTTGTTCTTTATAGCTGAGTATGTAAAGTGCTGTCTGTGGATTTCGTCAGTATATTGATTCCCTTCAAGGTGAAAGAAGAATTGTGGTTTGTGTAATTTACGTGGCCCTGAAATATTATTGTGGTAGTCAAATACGAGCAGTTTTTGAGCAAATGGAGAATGGAACGGAAATATGGATCCTTTTTGTAGTCTTGACTGATGTTGAGCTAGAGCCTGAAAAATTATTCTGCGTTAATACTTGTCCTAGAAAAGCGACGTTTATTTGTTTTGCTGGTGCTGTGAGCATTACAGCTTACTGTTTTCGCTGGTGCGGGATGCACTGCAGCCTATATGAGTTGAACTGAAGAAATGTCCCTGTTGAAGGTAGAGGAAGATTAAATAATTTTGATTATTGGACCGAAGGAAAGCTTGGTTTAATGTAATAAGAATGAAACAAAACATTTGTCATTTAAACTACAGGAGGATTCGGATCTTTTGTGTCTGTTGTAGGTTCAATATGTTAAGATGAAACTGTTTTACAGAATAGAGGTGACCACAATTTTGCCATTCATGCGAAATGAATCCAGAATGACCACCACAGACGAAATAACTGATTTGGAAGCGAAAGTTAACTTAAAGAAGGAACGAAATGGGTAAGAAAATGTAGTATAACCTGTATAATGAAAATATTTTTACCCTTCTCAGAGTCATCTGTGTCATTAATTCTTGTGATAACATAATCTTAGATGAAATTGTCTTACTGTTTTATGTATGAACATATGAGTATGATAAATGTATAATTGCGAGTCTCTTATCAGGTGTGTCAACTGCTATATACGTTTTGGCGTGTAAATAACCATTGTTCTTTTTACTGTGTATGTTTAAGGAAAGTTTCTCCATATTTATCATGTGATAAGACATATGCCGCAAGCGTCAAGAAGAGGACGAATTAGAACAATGTTGTAGTGGTACAAACACTGTGTTGACGTAGCATTGAAGTAGCTTGTTGGATTAACTAGTAGTGGATTGAAGTAGAATTTTGAGTAATACATGTTTGTGGGTAGTTAGTTTGTAGTATAGACAACAGGTGTGCATGTGTGTGTGTGTGTGTGTGTAAATAACACGTGAACCCTATGCTGTCCTGACCTATACTTCCACAAGGCATAATCCTATTCATTTTAGTGAATTAATAAGTAGCATTTGATTTATTAAAACGCAAGTGAACCACATTAGTGATGTGGATTTAGGTATTATATTGTCAGTTCATTTAATTTTAATTTTTATACTGTCAATTCATTTCACTTTTATTTTTTTATATTGTTAAGTCATTTAACTTTTATTTTTATATTGTCGATTCATTTAACTTTTTTATTTGCAAAAAAAGAATAAGTCTCACTTTTGTTCTTAAAAATTGTGAAAGACAATACTAAGCAGTATTATGTATGACATTTTGTAATCACGTAACTATGATGAACAATTTCTGTGAATGCAGTTGAGAACGTGAAAACGAACCGGCTAAACTCTTATGAGACAGCGGGAGCAGTGAGGAGGAGGACTAGTTGTAAACAGGCGGGATTCCCAGCAGGACACACTGTCAACCGGGCCACTTCGGGAGCGCGGTCACAACAAAAGAAGGGTACGGGACAAACACTTTCCCTTGCGCCCGGAGCTAATGGCCGGCCGCACCAGTGCGACCCTTCGTGGAGGCGATGACCTGAGATGGCCGAGCGGTCCACCGCGCGGAAATCCATCTGCTGGCAAAGCACCACATGCACGCGACTGTGACGAGACGGCCGTGGTGAAACGACAGAAGACAGGGGATAAAGGGGCGTGGAGCCTTTTGACAGGTACTGTCCAGAGAAACTTGCAGGCGTCAACGACGACTACCAACATTTCTTGGCGGAAGCCCAAAGTCAAGCGACAGTAAATCATGTTTCGGTGTTCTCTGGTTGCTAAGGGTGGCACAAAGAAGAGCCATTAAGTGTCATCCTTGCCCAGGAATATCAAACTGGCGAGCCAATTGAGGATAACTCAAGAATGTAACAACACAAGGGGTGTGGAGCCTTTTGACACATACTGTCCAGAGAAACTGGTGGACTTCAACGACGCCTATCAACATTTCCTGGCGGATGCCCACTGTCAAGCGACAATAAATTATAGTTCGATGTTCTCTGGTTGCTAAGGGTGGCACAAAGAAGAGCCATTAAGTGTCAACCTTGCCCAGGAATATGATCCTGGCGTGTCAAACGAGGATACCGCACGAATTTCACAACACAAACATGGAACCAAATCGAGATGTACGTGACACGGGCCACCAAGAGAAACTTCATGAGAGGGCAGAGACGGCGGGATTGCACGCAACAGATGGACAAAAATCCCTGCTGACAGTTGCAGCGACGAACCGTCCCCCCCCCCCCCCCCCCCGCCCCCCTCTTATATTGTTCCTCGGAACAGTGGAACTACTGAGTGAGTCAGTGAACAATGATTAAACGGTTCTTAGTCCAATACATATACGTGTGTTTCTTTCAGAGAAACTTTGATCGTGTGTTTTGCAGGTGTTCGATTTATTGGTGTTTTTTTATTAGACTGCCCTTTGTATTTTGCAGGTGTTTTATTTATTGGTGTTGTTTTTAGACGTTGACTATTGTACTTTCAGGGCTGCTTTATTGATCAATGTTTGTTCTTGTGTGATGTATTAGAATTGTGATATTTTGTTTCGTAAATTCATTCCTGTGGCATTGCTTCGTTTATCAGTCAGATAGCTATTCATTCTCATTGGACTGTGGTCGATTAGCCTTTGCATGGGGCATATTTATAGTGAGGAACCCCTTAAGGGTAACAATCACATAATTAATTGTAGTTTCAGTATAATGACACCGTGATCATTGTTTGCTAACTAACTGAAATATAGTAGAGTGATTAAATTAGTGCTACAACGTTATTTTAATTCTACAAATTATTAGTATTATAAGATATAGAATTTTTTGTGGTAACCACATTGTAAAACATGTTTTTTTTCTCCTATCGCTTTTTTGCTTTTGCGGATTGTGCCTTGTAATGTTCTGCTTTATAATACTGATGTTATTTCCATGTTCTTTTTTAATTGCTGTGCCACCTTTGCTATTTTCATAATTTTTACTTGTTAATAAACAGTCATAAATATTCCTGTGATCAGTTGGCTCTTGCAATGAGCAAATACTGGTGAACTCCAAAAGGGTAACAACCAGAAATTGTTTTCATATTAATGACACAGGACCATTGTTTTTACTTGTTCACCGAATTAAGTCTACACTATCTTTTAAATAGGTGTCACAGATTGTTTTTTTTTTCTCTTTAAAATTGGTAGATTCTAAAGATATGTTGAAATGATTGTGTTTTTGCAAGTAGCTGGTGACCTTTTGCCTTTTCTTTACTTTTTTGGTGTAAGTTGGGTGTGAGAAGTCTGCTTGGGAATGTCCTAGCATGGCCAGAAAATTCCCTGCACAGTCTTTTTCCGGAGCGTTGAGGTTATGAAAGGTCTCTGTTGGATTCCTTTCATGTTAATTTCTTAAATCTGTTGTCATTTACGGCATAAATTCCTGTTCTAAATTTACTGTGGTGTTTCTGACTATCTGGGAGGAGACTGAGCAGTGAAACGTGTTACTTTTACACATAAACAAGAACGATCTGTCACACTACTACACTTTAAAACACAGTTTATATGTAATTCATGTCACACAGTCTCATACGGAACCTACATCCGCTTTCTTTTGTATACTGTATATGATAAGATACTGTTATCCCCCTTCCCTTCTGTGTGAGAGGATGAATGAGCAAATGTATTTCTAGTTGCATGCTGGATGGTGGCAGACAAGCCTGTCTGCTAGAGAGCAGTAGGACCAACGTCGGCACATGTAGCTACGCTTTCTAAAAGAAAAGAGGTTTCTATCCTTAGTATGGTCCTGTCCATAGGACAATGGATTTCTTAAGTTCAGCATAATTGAAAATTTAATCACCTTTATTTCAGGTTTAGCTCTAAAATATCTAATGTTATCTTAAATTGCAACGCAGTGTATTTCGAGTGTGAAGTTCAGAATATCTTCCAGTAGTTGCTTTGTCACTACTTTGTGAGTAAAGTGGAACCACGTGTTGATCAGTAACTCTAACTAAGATCATCAATCTTAAATGCGTATGTGCGTGAGATTATAATGTCTCGTCTTGACAATATTTTTCAATATAGCAACTTTTCTTTATGTTCAACCCACGTGGGGTGTACTTTGTGAGACCAGTACCACATGCTTATACAATTGTTTGACCCATCAGGTTAATAGTAAGACAGTAGTAACCAGTTCGAGGTTTTTCTTTTGTAAATTGCGTTTCGATGTAATTTATTTTAATTATCAAAATTATTGTGGAGTTACACTGTTTGTGTAAACCAAGTTGACCACGTGAAGCATGTGGTGTCAGCATCAAAGTAACCCACAGCTACTCTTTTCGGGAACATTTCACAGAGAGTTAGTATGAATTTAGTATACCAGTGTGTGGTAATTTCATGACGGACGGGATTGTGCTACGAACATAACTTCTTTGGGTGAAAATTGAATCGGTTGGTTGCAGTTAATTTCCTCTTGGATATGTTTCAACATTCTTCGTGTGTTATTTTATGAATGCAGTGTTGTATGTAGTCTCCCAATCTTGGCTCCCTATTTGATGTGTTCCATAAGATTAAAAAAAAATCACATTTTCAGAATCCTAAATAAGGCACCAGTTTAGTTATGAATCAAGTTTAATATGCTGAAATTTCAATTATCAATGTTAAAATAAATTTCCAAATATAAACTGATTTAGGCCTATTTCTTTTTATTTAAATTCTCTTTTATATACATACAAATATATATATATATATATATATATATATATATATATATATATCGCCGGTTGTCGTATGACGATTAAAAGATTATAATTAATGTTAGTCTGGTTGGGAATTTGGTAAGCTAGACTGGATACCTGGTGAAACAGTTGCTCAGTAATGCAAGGTTAACTTTCCCAGACAGCTGACAGCTTTTAACCCGCTTTTATTGTCTATCAGCACCGCTTTCAGAACAAATTAAAGCAACAAAATTACACAGGTTCTGCCTAGAAGAAGCACAGTGCCTAGGATTCTCATCACCAACGGTCTAGCTCTCCATATACCGTTAGCTAACTTTCTCAGTACGTTAGTTTTCACTGCGATTTTATGACGTCCTTTCTTGCAATGACGTTTGTACATTAGTGGCTGGCGCAGTACGACACCCAGTTATGTTGGTTTATCATTCTTTATCGCAACTTTAGTTTATGAACATATCCTTAAAATAAATTCAGTTAAAAATTCATACACTGCTCGTTGCCTACTTGAAGCTTTGCTCTATTTTAATTTTCTGACTTGCATTTAAATTTAATTTAGTATTTCAAAATACGTGTATCACCTTTTCGTGTACATAACTTTTTGAATTCCTTCTTGAAAGATGCGGTTAAGAGAACGGTCTTCATGCAACTGCTTATTTCGTTCTTTAATTTCACTGTTCATGTTCCAATTTCTGTATCAAACCATCGTCAGTAATTCTATACTGGGAATTGTACAACACCATGAATCTCGTGAATGTACGCTGCTAGACTAGTATCAGGTCGTTGTCTACAACTTTAAGTTAGTGCTTACACAGGAGACTCGCGTTTTCCTTTCACTGCCATGTGTGTCCTTGGGAAGTGACAGGACTGTGGTCGGTTTTATCGCCGCTCCGGGGACGTGCTTTCTCACTGCTTTGTTTGTGTTTAAGTCGCCAGAAGTATTGCAGTCTTACGAATACTGGTGCGTCGCATTACTTTGGAAAATTTCTGCATCTTCTCTGCATGTCTGTTTCGTGTGTCCTTGTGTATTGCGTAAGTTTGGTACTTTAGTGAATCCTATAGCGTTAATGTGCTATTACATTATTATTGACAAGGTGGCGAGTGTCGGAGACGTACATTGTTTTTGGAAGTGATTCTTTTGCCTAATATTCTGTTATTTTACAGCTTGTCTTGTCATTATGTAAACGGCTTTGTGTCCGTGGGAGTTTCCTTGATGACTGATCGGTTTCTGGTTCTTCTACCTTTTAGGGGAGTTATGTGAATTTTTGAAGCTTTTTGGTATGTGATTGTGATAGCAACGGTGTTGTACTGTTTAGTCGTTAGCGCCATTGTTCCAGTCCCTTATATATTCTCTGTGTCACATTTCAGGCTTACCAGTAGTCATGTAGCATCACAATGGCATTCATGTTGATTCATTAGTAGGAATTTGCTGTTGCTGCAGATCGAATGATGGCACATCGTCCCACTAAACAATAACGGCGTCCATACATTCCATTCCACAAACTGTATCAGGGGTTCAGCAACCTAGTGACACAGACCTACATAAGACTTCAGCCTTTTACTGAAAAGTTGTTTTCACTTCCGCAGTCACGTTTTTGCAGTAAAGGACTCAGATACAATAAAGTTTGTTTAAATTACTCTATTTTCAGACACCTGTGGCTGAAGTTGTGAGCTGTCGACACAAAATCATGTATTTCTTGGATGCTTCGCGTCAGTATTATCTTAAGTGCTGCCCCTTTTTCCATTTATACAGTACACAGATGAATACGAGAGTAACTCCCTATTATGAGAATGCTAAATGCGTGTACCTCCTTGTTAGACTATGTCATTCTACGAGGTTTGTTAAAAAATTCCGGTAAATTCGTAATTTCGCTGCCAGTGGTGTGTTGGAGCGGAATGCGGTTAGCATCCCTGCACACTTCTTTGTTTAGTGTGTATCTTTCGGAAGTTTCATTGTTGTATATCTGTTAGTTATTATTCAGTCCTGTATTGATCAGAACGTTGTGTTGCACTGTTTACGAATTGCAAAATGGCAGAGATAGAGGAGCACCTAAATTTTGCGTGAAACTCACGAAAAGGTGTACAGATACACACTAAACGATGCAGGAAGCCTATAGTAATGAGTACTTAAGCCGTACTCGGTGTTACGAATAGTTAACACGGTTTAAATGAGGCCGGACGGAAGTTAAAGTTCAGGAAGCCCTTAGACGTCTACCGACAACGCTCAAGTCAGGAATGCCAACGGAATTGTGCCTGCCAAGCGGAGACTCACTGTCCGAGAGACTGCAGAAAATTTTAACGTTTCAGTTGGATCATGTCATGAAACCCTGAAACAGCATCTTGGAATCCATTGTGTTGCCGCCAAGTTCGTCCCACGGCTCATGAGTCAAGACCAGGAAAACCTTCGCCTCGCAATTTGTGAAGAGCTTTTGGACCGCGCAAATGAGGACGAGATGTTCCGTAAGAGAATCGTAACTGGTGACGGGAAGTAGATCTACGGTTATGATGTTGAGACCAAGGTTAGTCTTCACAATGGGTCGGGAAACGTTCGCCAAGACCAAAAAAAAGCTCGCCATGTCAGGCCAAATGTCAAAGCCATGCTGACAGTTTTCTTTGACTTTGAAGGGTTAGTGCATCATGAATTCGTGTCACAGGGACAAACTGTTAATCGATGGTACTATTGGGACGTGTTTCGACGCCTGCGAGAAAATGTGGGAAGGAAACGGCCTCAAATGTGGCGAGACAATTCATGGCTCTTGCATCACGATAACGCACCCGCACATTCATGCCTGTTGATCGTAACTGTTGCGCCACAAACGGGATCTCTGTGCTACCTCATCCTCCGTACCCTCCAGACCTGACCCTGTGGACTATTTTTTATTTACAAAGTGAAAACCCCGTTTAAAAGACGAAGATTTGCAACGACAGACGAGATAAAAGAAAATTCGCAGACGGCGCTTCGCGCGATCCGGCAAAAGGCGTACCAGGACTGCTTCCGGAAATGGAAACGGCGCTGAGAGCGGTGTATCAGTAGTGGAGGAGAGTATTTCGAAGCAGACCATGCACAATAAGTTGAAGGTAAGTGCTTAAAAATTTTGTGGACTATGTTCCGGAATTTTTTAAACTGACCTCGTATAATGTACGTCCTCACACCTTCTTTTTACCGCGGAAGCTAGTGAGCTTGTAAAAATCAAGACTACGAGAAAAAAGTGAGTTTCTGTCGCTTCTCTGCCTGATATGTGATGCACTGCGTTTTCGAATTCTGACGGACAGCTAAGATGAAGGCAGAACCATGTCTGTATCCAGTTGTGGTTCAGTGCTGGATAGTCTGAAACGATAGTTGACTGTGAAAATACCAACATTTCCAAACATTGTGAGCCGTTACAGGTTATCAGTTTTTATGTTATGTCAGTCACGATACCTCTGCGTAATTCCTTTGCAAAGCGTCAACAACGTGCAGATATTCAGTAACGTCATCAAACTGCCTCAGTCGTTTCAGAGCACTTTCCGCATTACATGTAAGTCAAATAACGCCAAGAGAGATACAGAGGACGGTTCAGGGGTTTTATGCAACCTGCAGCACCTTCAAATACCACGAGAAAGATTTTCATATTCTCTCCCTCGCTATGCACAAACTATTAGTACCGAGCGAGGTGGCGAAGTGGTTAGCACACTCGAATCGCATTCGGGAGAACAACAATACATCCGCATCCGGCCACCCTGATTTATGTTTTCCGTTATTTCCCTAAATCGCTTCAGGCAAATGCCAGGATGGTTCCTTTGAAAGGCCACTGCCGACTTCCTACCCTTATCAGACGGGACCGATGACCTCGCTGTTTGGTCCCCTCCCCCTAGTCACCAACAACCAACCAAACTACTAGCCCTACAGAAAATGAATGGGACCTTTTTGTAAAAAATATAAAGTGGCTAAATTTTGTACTGCGATGTGTTTTCGCTGGAAGCCACGGTTTTCGAATTATACAAGAAAAAGACATCTGAAGGTCATTTTTGTACTTTTTTCTTGAATAATTCGAAAACTACGGCGTCTAGCGAAAACGTACCCCAGCACAAAATTTAACTACATTCAGCTTCCTACGAAAGGATCCTGCCCTTTTTTTTCTGTAGGACTAACAATTCGTGCGTAGCAGAGAGAGAATGTGAAAATCTTGCTGATGGAAATGAAGATGTTGCTCGTTGCATAAGACCCATAGTTGGAGGAAGCTGAATGCCCTGTATGTGACTCAAGTGAACTTTATACCAGAAATTAATCAAGCTTAGAGGAGAATGTATTAGTCACCACCTTGAAAGAACACACTGGTCCCTTCGGAGCAGTGTAGATGGTGCAGAGCTGACACCAGTTGATCATATGACCCTACAATACTGAGGTAAGTGACGACAGTGAAGTGACGTATATTGGCCGATTGGTTGTATGGTATCGGGAAAGTAAGATGGGTCGACTTGGAGACATGACAGAGTGGCGGAAAAGATCTATGGCGTTTAGTCGTGACCAATACCGTGCCATTGATGAAGTAGCCGTATTTGCTGGTGTATCAGTTCGGATGGTCCAAGGTGTCTATTATGAATGACGCACCATTGGTAAGTGTGTAACACAGCTTAAGAATGCAGGTCGTAAAAAGATCTTAGGCGACAGGGACTGGACACGTGTATCACACACAGTCAGTCGGTTTCCAACCCGACAGGAACCGCTGCTGTCAGTGAATGCAGTTCTCAAGTCATCACTGAGAAGAGAACTGCATACAGTGGGTACCTCGCAAAAGGCTGTTCATTGCACAAATGCACATAAATATGCACTTCTGAAACGGCCCAAACATCACAGTAACTGTTTCATAGCTGGCTGGAGGCGTTTTCAATTTATGGAAGACGTCTAGTGCAGCGACGGCCCAAGAAGGCGTCCTATCCGCAATGCGTATTTCGGGTCGAACTGGGGCCATTTCGAGGTTAGAGGTGCTGTCACGGGGTATCAGCGTTCTCCTCCACGTGGTTTGGATGAGAGTCCACAAAACATCAACAGCATTTAATAGAAAACCGCGATGGAAACACTGCCGGCCAGACATATCCCATACATACTCGTATTCAATGGGCGACAGCTCTCGTGGCTTTCTGAGCCAGGGAAGGTGACATTGTTCGAAGAACGCTTGCACAATGCTCGCCACATGTGGCCCAACACTATTCTGTTGAAATATGCAATGTGGACTAGCCTAAAAGCTATACTCGGCGCGCTGAAATCTTCTAGATGCAGCGGTTTCTGTTGAGATTGGCCTCAGTGCTTCCCAGTCGAATAAAATCGTCTTGGATATCAAGCCCTGTCAACTGAGTTAAAATACTCCAATGGTTATCATCGCATTTTACTCCGTTGTATCGCCACGGAATATTCATAGAACTCGTTGGAGATGAAACTGAAACCACCACCTTAGAAATATTTCTCAACGTTGTCAGCTATCGGACTGGGCTCGCAGTTAAGGTTCACCACTGCCGTGAAGGTTAAAACGGGATTCGTACTGAAACACCGCATTTTATCACCCAACTAAGTGCGATTTGTGGACAACGAGCAGTTAATTCTGGAAGTAAAAAAATATCTGTGTATTTACGACGTTTATTTCTTTTGCTGTCGTCATTTCTCGCCACCAAAAATGCAGTTCATAAAATTTATCAGGAAAGCAGAACGTTTCTGCCACCATTTAACGCTTTGTTGTAGCTATGTCGTGTTCATTGCTTCATTTTGAGTTTGCTTTGGGAATGGCGCGCAATTTCAAAGTCTCGTTGCGACTTAAGATTTTAAGCCTGTGTGTGTGTGAGAGAGAGAGAGCGAGAGAGACATGGGGGGTGGGGGTGATGTAGGGATACAGAGAGAGAGAGAGAGAGAGAGAGAGAGAGAGAGAGAGCGGGGGATGTAGGGAGAAAGAGAGAGAGAGACGAAGAGGCTGGTAGAGCGCGTGGTATGGAGGAAGGGAGTGGGGATGGGGAAATTAGTTTGGAGGGTAACCATATGCTGCTTAGGAGGACTTATTTATGATGTTCTTGTACTGTGACAGATAGTGTCTTGTTGCACGTTTATGTGTAATCGTTCAATACCTTCTTTCCTGGAGCTACTGCTTTTTGGATTTCATAATTCTCTTTTATCGTTAATTTTTGGTACAAGAAAATTTTTGAATTTGTTTTTGTGTTCGCTGAGTGATGAGTCTGTGCTATTAGGTGATTATCAAATGTTGAGTGGGAGCTATTAATTTGTAATGTTCTAAGGTGTTCCGCATATCTGGGTCTAAAATTCTTACGTGTTTGCCCCATATACACAGACTGACAGCAGTTACAAATTAATTATGTGCCCTTCATTCCTGTATCCTTTGTTTATTTTATCTACTGTCTTTGCATCATAGCCAATCGAATTACGCTGTAATACATGAAGAAGCCAGGGCCGCGCGGGATTAGCCGAGCGGTCTAGGGCGCTGCAGTCATGGACTGTGCTGCTGGTCCCGGCGGAGTTTCGAGTCCTCCCTCGGGCATGGGTATGTGTGTTTGTCCTTAGGATAATTTAGTTTACGTAGTGTGTAAGCTTAGGGACTGATGACCTTAGCAGTCGAGTCCCATAGGATTTCACACACATTTTAAGAAGCCAGTTTCGGGTACTTACTACACAGACTGTACAGAACACCTATGAATAAACATGACTGCATAGAAAAACGAAAACAACGAAGAAAACCCATCCCCCATACCAGTTACTCTACCTTCCTCTTATATCACTCAGTCTCTCTCTCTGTCTCTCTCCTACACACACACACACACACACACACTGAAGTTTATCCTTCTCGAACACCAACGATACTTTGAAATGCATGCCAGTTCTCAAAAAACACGAAACTAAACAAATGCAACCACATAGCTATAACAACACCTTAAATAGCGGCAGAAACCTTCTACTTTCCTAATAGATAGTATCAGTTGCCTCTGTAACACCGAGAAATGACAACAGCAAAAGAAACAAGTTCTTTAACACGCTACTGAGAAGGGAGTAAGCACTAGAATTTGAAAAAAATCCAAAGTAACAAGCTAAGCAACGCGATATATAGTAATTCCCAGTCTGAATCGAACGAAAAGCAGGAAAATGGAAAACCTTTCGTTCTTTGGAAATGAAAAGCTGAAGAATGTGTGGTACACATAAAGCTACCAATATACCAACTAATAGCGTCATGACGTGAGTTGCGTGAACAAATATATATACGTATTATTTCCAAATGTAGTATTCTACACCTATATCTTTAAACGTAACGTAAGTGATCAACATATAATGCCTCAACACAGTGACATATGTCTTCACTGTATACTGTATCTAACCTAATGTGATATACTTGAAACCTAATAATCGCTCCTTTACAAATGCAAATACTTTAGAACCAAAAATGCATATCACCTACACAGCAGGTTCACATGTAAAAATAATTTTCTGTATGAAAACAAAACAAAAATCCCATTGAAGGTAGCACATAGAGTGCTCAACCATGTTTGGCTGATAAACTACAAAAAAGGTTTCTGGTTCAAATGGTTCAAATGGCTCTGAGCACTATGGGACTCAACTGCTGAGGTCATTAGTCCCCTAGAACTTAGAACTAGTTAAACCTAACTAACCTAAGGACATCACAAACATCCATGCCCGAGGCAGGACTCGAACCTGCGACCGTAGCGGTCTTGCGGTTCCAGACTGCAGCGCCTTTAACCGCACGGCCACTTCGGCCGGCTGTTTCTGGTGTAATGTGGATTTTCTCTCCAGTGAATAAGAAAGCGTTCGTCGATGGTTCCATAGCTGACAATTTCTGTGGAAGGGCTGAAGCGGACTAAAAGCAAACAATTGAAACTCCATGTTGGAATATCAACAATACAAGGAAAAGGGAATTGCTGTGTCTAATTCCTAAGGGACCAAACTGCTGAGGTCATCGGTCCCTAGCCTTACACAGCACTTAAACTAACTTATCTAAGAACAACACACACACACCCATGCTCGAGGGAGGACTCGAACCTCCGGCGGGAGGGGCCGTGCAATCCGTGACATGAAGCCTCAAACCGCGCTGCCACTCAGAGCGGCAAAAGGTAATTGCTACTCACCGTAAAGATGACACATTTAGTTGCAAACAAGCACAAGGAAAAGACACTTCCACATTCCGGTCCGATTTGCCGGAGATAAAGGTCATTTGTGCGTGACGTGCGCTGCTTCTGTGAATGAAAGTGTGTCTGTTTCCTTTTCTGACAAATTATTTGGCCGAAAGGTAATGTCTAAGTGTTTTTTCGCTGTACCTGTTGGCAACTCAACGGGTCATTCTTACATCGAGTGGAAATTTATCTTTTCCTTATATTGCCGGAAAAACAATTTTCGGTTTACGTAATTCGAACAATGTACTGGTATCACGATCAGCAACTCAACATCTTCGTAATTTATTAATTAAGGCATCTAGAAGAATTACTTATAATATTTTTTTAGTGACTGGTTTCCAGCATTTTCAGTAATTCCCGAATTACTACTTATATTATAAGGTTCAATGTTGTTAACAAAACATGAAATACAAAATTTCCGAACATTTTGTGTGCACAGATTACAGAACCGTAGTGCAATAAATCTTTAATGACTTGCCACCATTTTTAATGTTTGACTGTATACAACACCTCTGTTTTTACACTAGATTAATACAACAAACGTTATTTGACTGTATTACGATTATCTTGGTGCATTCAAAATTCGATAAGTTTCCTTAATTGTTTACACATAAAAATTTGACAGGCACTTTTAGTTGTTTGTTATGTGTTCAAATGCTCTGTACACAGGAGCCGACTCCATGGGGCCTGAGGGGGCCCGAGCCTCCTCAAAAATTCGGTAGGGGGGGGGGGCAGAGGCCCCCAATAATTTAAGAAAATTATTAGTTGCATTGCGCTTTGTAAAATCACAAGATTATGTTGGAATAAATTTTTTGCCATGCTTGATGATAGTTACCTTTTAAAATACATTCAGTGATGAGTTAAAACAAATAATTATTATGGTAATAAGCAGGTTAACTGAAACGAGTGGTGTGAATTGTGATAGTGCTACGGCGATGGGGGCACACTTACAATTTGTCCCGGTGCACGAACCTTCGGGCAAAGTCTGGCGCCGGCGGGCCAGCGCTGCGGCCGCGGCGAAAAAGGACTGGGGCAGAAGGCCCTGGAACCCTCCGCCTTACATCACCTTGACGCTTCGAGACATTACTCACCGCGGCTATATAAAGCCCACCCTGCTGTTGCAGTCATTCAGTGTGGGTTCTTTCGATCAGTGCACGCTGCATATGTGTTTAGTGTTCCGACTTTAGTGTCTAGTGTACTAATTTATATAACTACATTTTATTCGTTTGCTTTAGTCCCTTAGTGTACTGTGAATTAAATTTGAATGGATAAATCTGTTACCAAAAAGGCGCACTTGGAAATTGATGGCACTGCAAGTCAAACGGCAACAATTATTGTGTCGTCAATTGCCTCATCGTCTTCAGGCGAGAACACTTCACAGCTGAAACCTGGACAATCCAGTAAGGGAAGATCATTTCAGAAATTCTGGGTGATCAAATATACATGGCTAGAATATGAAGCATCTACCGGAAAAGTTTTCTGAAGAACCTGCAAAGAGGCAGATGCCAAAAATCTACTGAAATTTTCTACAAAAAAAAAAAAAGAGATACATTTACTTCATAAGGGTTTTCTAACTGGAAAAAGGTTTTGAAAAAATTCTGTCTTCATGAAAATACGTTTACGCATAAAGAAGTTGATCTGAAACTAAATTTTATCACTAACCGAAGCGTGGCCTCCCAATTGAATTAACAGTTAGTTAGTGATATGAAGAAAGGCCGTTTAGCTCTTGAGACTATTTTTACTACCGTGCAACTTCTATACCGACAAGAACTAGCAATTAGAGGACACGAAGATGTAAACTCAAATCTTTTTCAATTGTTGAAACTCCGAAAGAATGACATACCTGAGTTTAAAGATTGGTTAGGGCGCTTGGCGTATAAGTGGACGTCTCACGATATTCAAAACGAGATCATTGATCTACTGGGAAAGTCTGTGTTGAGAAAGGTATTGGCTTCAATCAAGAAGACTGAACATTTTTCTGTTATGATTGACGAAACAAGTGATTCTTCGATTAAAGAACAATTGTCATTTTGTTTTCGTACTGTCGATGATTCCTTAATCATCAACGAAGAATTTTGTTGGCTTATACCAGACCCCCAACACTGAATCACCAACCCTGTTTAGTATTTTAAAAGACGTTTTGGCTCGCCTTGATTTGTCAATGGATAACTTAAGATGACAGTGCTGTGATGGTGCCTCGAATGTGAAAGGTAAGTTCATAGGAATAAAAAAGTTAATTTTGGATATACACCCAAAACCACTTTATTTCCCTGCACTCCTCACAGTTTAGACTTGGCAGTTCTAGACAGTCTCCGTTATCTTACGTCTATGAGGGATATTATAGCTTTAGCGAAGGACTTAATAAACACAGTAAGGGAATCCAACAAAAGGATGTGAGAGCGCCAACGACCAAGCTGGTATACAACCCAACTCAATGGACTATGCGAGCTTGTAGTATCTTGAGAATATTGAAAAACTTTGAAGAACTACTATAGTTTTTTGAAAAATTTTCTGCAGAGGACAAAACAAAGGCAGGTTACAAATGTGCAGGCTACCTTGAATCAATATTAAAATTGAAGACCTATTTCTTTTTAAATCTTTATTACCATATAATGAACCCAATAGAGGATGTCAATGAAAAAAATTCATTGCTCTCTTGTAAGTGTTGCTGACCTGGGAAAAGTATATGAGGGCTTGATTCGTATACTGAATAGAAGGCGTGATAATCTGGAACACTTTTGGGAATTGTGTTTAAAAGAAAAACCTTCACAAGTTGATGATCCTTCGCTTCCTCGGAATTGAACTATATCAAAGAAGTATAAAACAACGAAGCCAGCTCACCGCACACTTTCAAAACCCCAAAGGAATATTACAAAGCTATTTACATTGAAGTTTGTGAAACAGTGCAATCTTGCATTACTGAGCGGTTTGCTTCAACTGGACTCACACAGGTCATTGCAGTTGAAAAACAGTGGTTGCTTTTAGCAAGCAGAGGTGAAACAAATTTGGAAAAATCAACCGAGTTTTTCAAAAATGACATAGACATTGAGAGACTGCACTTACACTTGAATATGTTAGCCGATATCGCTAATAAAAAACATGCGTGGTGTAAGAAAGTACATTACACAAGAGTCTGCAGTTGGAGAAATGTTATGTGAAGTAGTGAAGTGGATTAAGCTTCTCCAAGTAGTTCTAATCACGGCACTAACAGCAGAACGGTCATTTAGCGCCCTCAGACGTCTGAAGTCATATCTCCAATCAACAATGGGACAGAGTCGATTGAACAACTTGGCTGTTCTTCATGCCCACCGAGATATTTTGGATGAACTGGATATCTAACCAGTCATCAACGACTTCTTATCCAGTAATCTAGTCTAAAGACCTCTAGCGCTAATAATGGCATTTACAGCAATATTAAAAATCTTTATAAAATAGAGAATTAAATACTTATATAATGTTAAATTTTCAGTTTCGAAGTATTAGTAATAGTTTAGTACTATATTATTACAATACAGTATTAGTTATTCTCAAATATTTAAATATTTTTAGGGTGTAAGACCCAATTAAAACCCGCTATTTACATACTTTTTGACTGAAAGTATTAGGCATACTGTATTAACTTTATTTACTGTATTAAAGCATTAACTTTGTGATATTGTTTTTATTTAATGAACACTGAGCCATATTCAAAGTAAGCTTAAATAAGCTATTTCACTTATTAATCAAAGTGCTATTAGTATGCAACAGCAATAGTTTATGTTTTATTCTTTTAATGATAGGTTAGGGTTTATTTAAATATAATTTCAGTGTTTTCAGAGCTATACATTCACTGCTCTGTAATAGTCCATGAGCATGATTATTACTGTAAATTAAATTAGCTTTTTATGAAAATACTGTGCATATTTATGTTTTGTTTCTTTTTCCAAAGACAAAAAATGTGTCAGGTTTGTAGAGTTTCCCGGAGTGTCGAGTTATCAAGAGTCCAGTTTTTGGGGTTCTGATGTTGATCAAATGACTCTGAAATGCTTAAAAAAGCTTTAAATCTCACGATTTTTATCTAAAATTTAGAAAAATCACTCTAAAATGCTTTAAAAAGCTTTAAATCTCACTATTTTTCATCTAACAGTTAGAATATTTACCGAGGCAAGACCCCTAGTGTGCCCCTCCCCCCCCGCCCCACCCCCAATATATTTTATAAATCGTTGCCCCAGGCTCTGTATCATCAGAGATAATAATGTTTCAACTAAATACGTGGATACTGGATTCATAAAGGTCGCAGACGTTGTCCCTTTATTAGGTAAACTAGTGATATGTCATTAGCTAATGGTCTTACTAAATAATGTATCATCTAGAGAAAGAGCATATCATCACATAACAAACAACTGAAGGCCCATGCACCAAGAGAATCGTAATACAGCCAAATAACATATTGATCTGATGTAAAAACAAATGTATTATGTACAGTCAAACATTACAAACGCAAGCATCTCATAAAAGATTTTTTGTGCTACTGTAACCTGTGCACAAAAAGGTTTGTAAATTTCATATTTCATGTTTTGTTAATACTGTTGGACCTTATAATGTAGGTAATGCTTTTGTAATGAAGGAAAATGTTGGAAACTAGTCCACCATTATATGCGACTCTAATGGAAACCTTAATTAATAAATTAAAAACAAACCTTAGTTAATAAATTGTAACCTTCGATTTGTTGTATGTTTATTACCTGTCCAGTTTTCGGCTTTCTAGGCCGTTGTCAGTTAACAGTTAAGTCTCTAGCGGACTTCGGAAATTAACGATGTTATCTTCACAAAATCTTTGGTGAAGATATTATGGAAGAATATCGAGCGCTCAAGACCGATCTTATATAGTTGCGATACAATTACAGGCCTGCACTATTTGTTCACCAGTATCGGGCCATTTCTTATCAGTGTTTCGTACGGAACTCCACTCACAAGAAACAGTAACTGTGTTTTCCACGTCTGTAATTGTAAGAGTTAGACATTGCTGGTTTACTTGAATACTTTTAGATTGTGCGTCCTTACTCTGATTGGTAAGAAGGTACCACTGTTACAGTTACATTCACAGTTACAAGTATTTCGTGCTTTCATCAGCAAAAGCGTGTACACTGTTATGTGATTGGCCCGTGCGTAACAGTGCAGGAAGTCAAATTTTGACTCCGGCCTTTTCGTGTTGTCAAGTGTACCTAAATTGAGAGTGCTTGACTGTCAGTAGAGCTGGTGTTATTGCCTGTATAGTAGTGCTGTATGCCAGTTCAGCAGGCTAGCGTGTTTGTTCAGACCTGCAGGGCGGACCAGTACCTGATACTACAGTACAAACTTGTAGATATGTTCAGAGCTGGGAATGAGGAAAAAGAGGTATGTGATTGGGCAACAAGCGATGGCGGTGGTAATTTTGCTCGAGGAAATATGGGTAGTAGTTATATGTAGTAACATAACAACGCAATTAGTTTTTCCCCAACTTCTCGTCATTTTAAATTAATGTAATTGGTGTAGGGAAGGAGGAACAGACGTTGAACTTTGAATGTGGCGGTAGTGGAAATGGGGGGAGGGGGTTGGAAGATTTAAATGTGGAGAACATAACTGCTGTTGACACAAAGCAGCACAATTGGCGTAAGTTTGAAATATCCACTATTTAAATTTTCACATGACTGGCTTTTTTAAATTTTCTCTGATTATTTTCAGATTATGTCAGTACTGATCCCTTTTTGCCATATCATGTAGAGTGACAAGCAGAGATGTGTCCACTAAATGCTTTGAAAACTGTCCACACTAGGACTCAAACCCAGAAACCGCAGCCATAATGCTGATCTCAAAAGGTGTTTCATAAAGCCAATAGCTCTCAACCTTCCACGGATGGATACCAAAACCGTTTACGTTCATGTATTACTTATGATTTAGTGGATAGGATTAATTGGAAACTTAGACTTTACCAAAGGTTACAATCATATATAACAAGTGCCAATCAATAAAAATTATATCAACATCCAGTAATATTTCGCCGAAATATGAACCTGGTGTGGAAATGCGACTAGGTATTAATGTGTTGTAGTGTTAATGTGGTGTGTTACATGAAAATGGAATAGCTTTTTCTCGTTGCGATTAATGAAACACAACTCAAGCCATGCACACACCTGGGAAGTTACTGTGCATGAGGTTTGGAGTGAAGTGACCACACAAATCGAACTTCGTCCTAATAGGCCTCGGAAGACCCAACGGTACCGACCGACCACTATGTCATCCTCAGCCGAGAGCGTCACTGGATGCGGGTATGAAGGAGCGTGTGGTCAGCAGACCACTCCCCCGGCTATTGCCAGTTTTCGTGATCGGCGCCGCTACACTTTACTCAAGTACCTCCTCGATTTGCATCACAAGCGCGGAATGCAGCCCGCTTGCCATCAGCGTTCAGCAGACCCGACCGTCACCCATCCAAATGACAGCGAAGCCGTCAGCGCTTAACTTCGGTGATCTGACGGAAAGCGGTGTTCCCCATGCGACACGGCTTTTACCAGTGATCACACAGGGTTAGCTGAAAGTGAAATGGGAGGCTTTGATTTATTGTGGATACTAATGATCTCTAAGTTTATTGCTCTAAATCAAAGGAAGTCCATAAACACTCATCAGTATCCAGAACACATCGAACAGAGAATGTCTTTCTCAAGGCGTCTTTCACCAATCATACTTAAGAGTCAGAATCTTGAGACTGGTGCGAAGACCAGACGAACTGCTTGCTGCTTGTCTTTCTGCTCTTCAAGTGAAACAACTGGAGAAAGAAGAAAAATCAATGTGTAGTCCACAGATAACACTGATTCTCTACAGCGAAGCAGTAATAGTTACGGAGAAGGGCACAGCTTTTCCTGCAGCGACTCGGATAAAACTCTCTCCCATTAGCTGAAAATATTAATTCCCCGAATTCTCCCTCCGGTCGTCTCGGTGGTGCAATTTATATAGACAAAGCAGACGGTAAGTGAAAACAGTTCGCAGTAACAAATCGTGTTAGTTCTGCAAGGTTCGCAGGAGAGCTTCTGTAAAGTTTGGAAGGTAGGAGTCGAGGCAGAAGTAAGGCTGTGAGTAGCAGGCGTGAGTTGTGCTTCGGTAGCTCAGTTGGTAGAGCACTTGCCCGCGAAAGGCAAAGGTCCCGAGTTCGTGTCTCGGTCGGGCACACAGTTTTAATCTGTCAGGAAGTTTCATATCAGCGCACACTCCGCTGCAGAGTGAAAATCTCATTCTGGAAATCGTGTTAACAGGCAACAAGTCCAATTCTTATATATTATTGAGGAAAATAGGTAAAGAACGGTAGAGATACACTAATTCGTTACCTCTACGTCTTCATCTACACCTACTTCTATACTCCGCAGACCTCCGTACTGTAGCGTAGCAAATCATGACTAGTTGTCACGCTGTATTCAAAGCGTACGTAGCTTGCCGCGGAGCCGGGACAAGAGCAGAATTTGGTTCAGTCTCGCACAGCTGACGCTGGCAACAGGGCCGGGCGAGCCGTCTTCAAAATGTTCAAATGTGTGTGAATTCCTAAGGGACCAAACTGCTCAGGTCATCGGTCCCTAGACTTACACACTACTTAAACTAACTTAGGCTAAGAACAACACACACACACACACACACACACACACACACACACACACGCCCGAGGGGGGACTCGAACCTCCGGCGGGAAAGGCTGCGCAATCCTTGACATGACGCCTCAAACCACGCGGTCACTCCGCGCGGCTGTGAGCTGTGTACTTGCTTAACGCTGCGTGTAATACGTTACACATACTACCTGTGAATCTGAACAAGTACTATTAAGTATTAGTGGATCTTTTAATACTTCGTATACCAAATTCTATGGATAACACAACCATATCCTTAAAATTTCAAATCAATAACTTCAATACTTTTGGGGATATAAATTTTTACCTAAAACATTGAATAACCGTGTTGGCGTTGTGAAACTGTGTTAGGAACTGTAAAGTAGTCATCTATAGTGTCAATTGAAACTACGATCAAGACGATAGGTTCATATAATCTAATTTTCTGGGATCTTCTTTAGTTTCATAACCACAGATTTCTAACTTAAATTAAAAGTACATTACATAATTATTATTTCATCGTGTTTTGGTTGTGTGAGTGTTTCGGAGAGACTGAGGGAGTGAATGGAGGAGATATGAAAAGTGAGAATGTGATATTATATTAAAATTATGTAAAGGCATGCGTGAGAAAGCTGTTGTGTAATAAGGGATTTTGCGACATAAATCCGAGTGAGCCTGATTTTCTAAAAGGCAACCAGAATGGGAATGGCGTTTTAAATTTATTAGTAATTTTTGTAGAAAGGAAACGTATTTTTTCTAATTTTATTTAGTTTCGGAATTACGAAATTTCTAGTCTAAATTACTTGTGGTAATTTGATTGGCTGACATTAGAAACACAGCGAATATAGAAGTGCTCGTGATGATCTGATTGACTGCTTAATATACTAGCCAATAGCAGATCAGCATTTCCGCGCGTCTGAGCAGGGCTTTGTGTCTCAGATCTATGAGTCGAGCGAGTCGCTCGGGAACCGTCTCCTGGTAAACACATATGTTAAATGCCCCTGATCAAATTTGTACCAAAATGTAGGAATTCGTGCGTTTGATCGGTCCTTGTGTTGTGGACGGAGAGAGACTAAAATATGGAGTATTTTGAGAAAGTTTGAACATTGTGAGTGGTTTATTTTGTGAGATATTCACGTTTGAACCTTTCATGCCGTCCATATACTCCGTAAAGAGGTGTTTCGTGCAGATAAAGAGACATCGTAGCGAGAATTTCTTAATAAGAGCGCTTCTGAACGATTGAATGTGTGGGTCAGTGACTGTTTAGGACATTTAAAATATCGGGTCGGACTAAATATCTTCTGGCTGCTTTCGGGCATGAAGTAGTTACAGGGACAATCCGTAACGTTACACAGTTGATGTCGGGATATGAAATATGCACTTGATAGCCATTTTACTTGTTTTAAAGACAATAAATCAACTAACAGGAAATTTTTGACATTTTTTCAAGCGACTCATGCCAAAATCTCGAACGGTCGATAGTTTAACTGTTTCAGCTGCTACCCAGGGAGTGGAGTTACGTGGCCTTTGAGTGGTAGGTATTTTTGTCGAATTTTTGTCTACGCTGCTTTTGTCGACTAAACCAGCATCCATCGCAAAGTGAAGGGGCACATAACCTGAGGATGTCCAGGTAGGTGGACAGACTGTTCAAAGGATAGTGAGAGCACAACCCCAGTACGGTGCACCGCGGAGGATACCTTATACCACTAGTACTCATTTCCTCTTCTGATGCACCTTGCAAATAGAGCGAGGGTAAAACGATTGTCTCAAAGCCTCCGTATAAGCCCTAATTTTTCGGATCTTATCTTCGTGATCCTCAGACGAAATAGGCGTTGGTGGCGGTAGAATCGTTCTCCAGGCGGCCGCAAATGCCGGAAAATGCCGGTTCTCTAAATTTGCGCAATAGTGCTTTGCGGAAAGCTTCGACTTCACTCCAGGGATTCCCATTTCAGTTCACGAAGCTGTTTCGTAATACTTGCGTGACGATCGCACTTACCGGTAACAAAGCTATCAGCATGCCTCTGAACTGCTTCTATCTCTTCATTTAATCCGACCTGGTAGTGATCTTAAACACTCAAATAATACACAAGAATGGGTCGCAATAGCGTTCTATACACCGTCTCGCCGTCTCCTTTATGGATGACCTAAACTTTCCCAAAATTCTTCAATAAAACGAAGTCGATAATTCGCTTTCCCTACCACTAACCTGATATGCACATTCAATTTCAAATCGCTTTGCAGAGTTATGCCTAGATATTTAATCGAATTGATTGTGTAAAGCTGTATCCTACTAACGCTGTGTTGGAACGTTACAAGACTGTTTCTCCTACTCATCCACGTTAACTTACGTTTTTCTTCATTTATAGCAAGCTGTCAGTCGTCACACCAACCAGACATTTTGTCTAACTCATTTTGTATATTCCTACAGTCACCCAACGACGACACTTTCCCCTACACCACAGCGTCACCAGCAAACAGCCGTAAATTTCTGCTCATCCTGTCCATCAAGTCATTATGTTTATCTTGAATAAAAGCGGTCCTGTCACGCTTCCCTGGGGCACTCCTGACGATGTCCTTATCTCTGATGTATGCCCACCGTTGAGGACCATGTACTGGGTTTTATTATTTAAAAAGTCCTCGCACTACTCACATATCTGGGAACCTAAACCGAATGCTCTGACCTTTGTCAGCAATCTGCAGCGGCGTACCGTGTCAAATACTTTCCGGACATCTAGGAATATGGAATTTGCTTGTTGCCCTAGATCTATGGTTTGTAGGACATCATGTGAAAAAAGGCAAACTGAGTTTAGTATGAGCGATGCTTTCTACACTACTGGACATTAAAATTGCTACACCACGAAGATGATGTGCTACAGACGCGAAATTTAACCGACAGGAAGAAGATGCTGTGATATGCAAATGATTAGCTTTTCAGAGCATTCACACGAGGTCGGCGCCGGTGGCGACACCTACTACGTGCTGACATGAGGAAAGTTTCCGACCGATTTCTCATACACAAACAGCAGTTGACCGGCGTTGCCTGGTGAAACGTTGTTGTGATGCCTCGTGTAAGGAGGAGAAATGCGTACCATCACGTTTCCGACTTTGATAAAGGTCGGATTGTAGCCTATCGCGATTGCGGCTTATCGTATCGCGACATTGCTGCTCGCGTTGCTCGAGATCTAATGACTGTTAGCAGAATATGGAATCGGTGGGTTCAGGAGGGTAATACGGAACGCCGTGCTGGATCCCAACGGCCTCGTATCACTAGCAGTCGAGATGACAGGCATCTTATCCGCATGGCTGTAACGGATCGTGCAGCCACGTCTCGATCCCTGAGTCAACAGATGGGACCTTTGCAAGACAACAACCATCTGCACGAACAGTTCGACGACGTTTGGAGCAGCATGGACTATCAGCTCGGAGACCATGGTTGCGGTTACCCTTGACGCTGCATCACAGACAGGAGCGCCTGCGATGGTATACGCAACGACGAACCTGGGTGCACGAATGGCAAAACGTCATTTTTTCGGATGAATCCAGGTTCTGTTTACAGCATCATGATGGTCGCATCCGTGTTTGGCGACATCACGGTGAACGCACATTGGAAGCGTGTATTCGTCATGGCCGTACTGGCGTATCACCCAGCGTGATGGCATGGGGTGCCATTGGTAACACGTCTCGGTCACCTATTGTTCGCATTGACGGCACTTTGAACAGTGGACGTTACATTTCAGATGTGTTACGACCCGTGGCTCTACCCATCATTCAATCCCTACGAAACCCTACATTTCAGCAGGATAATGCCCGACTACATGTTGCAGGTCTTGTACGGGCCTTTCTGGATACAGAAAATGTTCGACTGCTGCCCTGGCCAGCACATTCTCCAGATCGCTCACCAACTGAAAACGTCTGGTCAAGGGTGGCCGAGCAACTGGCTCGTCGCAATACGCCAGTTACTACTCTTGATGAACTGTGGTATTCGCCATCCAAGCTCTGTTTGACTCAATCCCAGGCATATCAAGACCGTTATTATGGCCAGAGGTGGTTGTTCTGGGTATTGATTTCTCAGGATCTATGCACCCAAATTGCGTGAAAATGTAATTACATGTCAGTTCTAGTATAGTATATCTGTCCTATGAATACCCGTTTATCATCTGCATTTCTTCTCGGTGTAGCAATTTTAATGACCAGTACTGTAAATCCGTGCCGATATGTGGACAGAATCTTTTCTGTCTCAAGGTAATTTATTATATTCGAACTCAGAATGTGTTCAAGAATTCTGCAACAAAATAGAGTTTGAGGACATTGGTCTCTAATTATGCGGATTAGTTCTTTTACCTTGCTTACACAGGCGTCACCGGCGCTTTTTTTTTCCATTCGCTTGGGACTTTTCGCTGGGCGAGCGATTTGCGATGAGTGCAGACTACGTAAGTGGACAATGCCGTAGAGTATTGTTTGAAAAACCGAAATGGGATTCCATCTGGACCTGTTGACTTACTTATTTTAAACCCTTTCAATTGCTTCCCTACGCTATGGATGCCAATTTCTCTGTCCCCTATGCGTGAGTGTGTACTACAGTTAACGACGTCATGTTTGTACGATCCTCTCGCGTGAATGATTTCTTAAAACTGAAATTTAGAACTTCACGTTGCCATTTGATGTCTTCCATTGTCACAACAGCCTTCGACCCGCTTATGTACGACCAGAATCTTCACGGGTTCTCTGTAAGATCTTTCGCTAAGCTATGACGGTGGAAATTTTGAGCATTGCTCTTCTTTCGGACGCACGAATTTCTACTAACTTTTGCCTGTCAACATTTGCCACCTCTTTTTTGAATCAAGTAGGCAACAATCTCTCTTATGAAAAGATATTCTTGATACAGGACGGCTTCCATACGGTAGCGAATAAGTAATACTTAAATTTCACACTATCAACTAAGTAATACGTAAATTTATATGCTCGTACACTATATGATCAAAAGTATCCAGACACCCTCCAAAAAATACGTTCTTCATATTAGGTGCATTGTGCTGTCACCTACTGCCAGGTACTGCATATCAGCGACATCAGTAGTCATTAGACATCGCGAGAGAGCAGAATGGGGCCGTCCGCGTAACTCACGGACTCTGAACGTGGTCAGGTGATTGAATGTCAGCTGTCATGTACGCGAAATTTCCACACTCCTCAACATCCCTAGGTCCTTTGTTCCCGGTGTGATAGTAAAGTGCAAACGTAAAGGGACATGTACAGCACAAAATTGTACAGGCCGACCCCGTCTGTTGACTGACAGAGAGCGCCGACAGTTGAAGAGGGTCGTAATGTGTAATAGGCAGACATCTATCCAGACCATCACACAGGAATTCCAAACTGCAACAGGATCCACTCCAAGTGTTATGACAGTTAGGCGCGAGGTGAGAAAACTTGGGTTTCATGGTCGAGCGGCTGCTCATAAGCCACACATCATGCCGGTAAATGGTTCAAATGGCTCTGAGCACTATGGGACTTAACTGTTGAGGTCATAAGTCCCCTAGAACTTAGAACTACTTAAACCTAACTAACCTAAGGACAACACACACATCCATGCCCGAGGCAGGATTCGAACCTGCGACAGTAGCGGTCGCGCGGTTCCAGACTGTAGCGCCAGAACCGCTCAGCCACCAGCGGCCGGCATACCGGTAAATGCCAAACGACGCCTCGTTTGGTGTAAGGAGCGTAAACATTGGACAACTGAACAGTGGAAAAACGTTGTGTTGAGTGACGAATCACGGTACATAATGTGGCGATCCATGGCAGGGTGTGGGTCTGTTGAACGCCCGATGAACGTCATCTGCCAGTGTGTGTAGTGCAACAGTACAATTCGGAGGCGGTGGTGTTATGGTGTGGTCGTGTTTTTCATGGAGAGGGCTTGCACTACTTGTTGCGTGACACTATAACAGCGCAGGCCTAAATTGGTACTTTAAGCACCTTCTTGCTTCCCACTGTTGAAAAGCAATTCGGGGATAGCGACTGCATCTTTTAACGCGATCGAGCACCTGTTCATAACGCACGGCCTGTGGCAGACAATAACATCCATGTAATGGACAGGCCTGCACAGAGTCCTGACCTGAATCCTACAGAACACCTTTGGGATGATTTGGAAAGCCGACTTCGTGCCATGCCTCACTGACCGACATCGTTACCACTCCTCAGAGCAGCTCTCCATGAAGAATGGGCTGACATTCCCCAAGAAACCTTCCAGCATCTCATTGAACGTATGCCTGCGAGAGTGGAATCTGTCATCAAGGCTAAGAGTGGGTCAACACCATATTAAATTCCAGCGTTACCGACGGAGGGTGCCACGAACGTGAAGTCATTTCCAGCCAGGTATCCGGGCACTTTTGATCACATAGTGTAGCAGCTCGCCTCCGAAACGGGCAGCCAGTTGTGTGTGCAGTTTATTGACCATCACAAAGTCCACAATGTTTCTGTAAGATACCGCATTTTCTGACGCTCAGATAAGCTATATTATTTATTCTGCACAGATATCTACAAGTTTATCTCCTCATGCACTCTCCCAAGGACGGTTCACCTGAGCTGTTACAAGTCCATTTGAAAATCAGAATGCGTCTCTTACACTACATCTCCAATTTCTTTGCCCAGTACGCAGAGTGGAGACAACTAACTTCACAGAAACAAGTGTATTCCAGAACGGTAAGGAAAGCTATTCATCATCTTCTATCTCTGCGATGAAACGTGAAAGCCGAGGGGTAATCATTTGTATCGGTTGCTAAATGCCTGCGATCGATGTTTAGTTGGGGAGCGAGTAGTTTTGTTTAGCAGCTTTGCAGACAATGCGTTCCCAAAGAATGGTATACAGGCAGAAAAAAGACCCTCAGTAAAAACCTGCCCTCGTCCTCTCTGCTGCCCCTCCAACAAGAAACAGTTTTCTCCAAAGCAGAGCAGAAAGCGGAATGTAAGGGGTAGGTGCTACTTAGAAGCCCGCCAGTAAGCCCCAGTTCTTTAAGGAACCAAACTCGCATACATAAAACAGAGTCAGATGTCTGATTACTTTATGAATGAATTAATGTGTTAAATTTTTGACGTTAATCATGTAAGCGAGAAGAAATTCAGAAAGGTTTTGAAATTATGCTGGATGTATATTAGAATTCGCTAAGTGCTCTCATCATGAAACACTCGATGAATATATTCTGGGCAACCTGCTCTCCATTTTTTCGCATGTGAATGTTTACGACATCATATGGCAAGAAAAGCGTTTCTGGAAAACAGAAATTTGTTAATCTCATATGTAGAGTTAAGTGTTAGAAAGCCTTTATGAAGGTATTTTTCTGGTGTGTAGCCATGTGAGGAAGAGAAACATGAACAATAAACAGTTTAGGCAAGAAAAGAAAAGAAGCTTTTGAAATGTGCTGGTACAGAAGAAGGCTGAAGATTAGATGAGTACATCATGTAACAAATGAGATGGTACTGAACAGAACTGAGGATACAAGAAATGTTTGACACAACTCGACAAAAAGAAAGAATCGATTGATAGGGCACCCTCTGATACATCAAGAGATCATCAATTTAGTGTTGGAGATAAAGGTTGGGGGTAACAATTGGAAAGGGGAATCAAGAGATGAATATAGTAAGCAGATTAAGAAGGATGTAGGCTGCAGTAGTTGTTCGGAGATGAAGAGACTTTCACAGGATATAGTAGCATAGAAAGCTTCATCAAACCAGTCTTTGAACGGAAGACCACAACAACAACAATAACTACCGAAATATATTCCGTACAGTGATGTAATTTTCTAGATCCATTCAGTCTTGCATGTATATACTGCTTGCAAAGTGTGTTGTGAATAGAGTTAATAGTAAATAAGTAATAAATTAAAACATCGTGTCTCATACCGAAATTTTACTGCATGATCACCGAAAATGTAGTAAATTTTTTTTCATTCATCATTTTCTGGAGGGAGTCAGTGAGCAAAAGTATCGTAAAGGTTTGAAATTGTGTATGAAGTCTTTTGGAAGTTGCTAAATGCTGTAATTCCCAAATACTGGATGAATAAAGTCCTTGTGTTCGCTCACCGTCAGTTAAACTGAAAAAACCACAGCTTCTAACTACAATGCTTGCCTTATTATGTCAAACTTTTAACACAAGATTTTACCGGTAAATGAATATTACGACAGCATTTTCAATTTTTAAATTAGGTCAATAATTCCGTGAAATACCGAAAATCAAATTTTTGCTGCCCCTGGAAGCCGTTAGATATGCGACCTGTAGATGTACCGGGTGCCTGTTTCCGATTTAGAATATTGCTATTAGATAGGATGTTTCAAGCTTTCAGGGTCATTGCAGAAGACTAAATGAATCAATCTGATGTAAGGGACCCTATTACGGACATGATCGATACAAAAGCTATAAGTGAAAACCGTTCTGACACATCTGACAGTAGAATATATATATATATGGGTACAGTTGTTGCAAGGATTGTAGGGTTGGTTACTTTCAGAGACTATAGTATGGACAAAAAAAGAAGAAAAGTCCAGTAAATATGGGTTCTAAAACGCATACCTTAAGAGCTCTTAGCACTTGTTCATCTTCGCTACTGTGAAATACATCGCTTTTAGTGAACAAATCACCGTAGCTCGTAAAGTATTCATTTTGAAGCCTATATTTACTGGACATTTTTTCTTGTTTTGGTCCGTACTGCCTCGTCCAAAAATATAGGAGCTTGTGGTAGAGGAAATGGACAGGTGCTCATATCTCTTTAAGTTATACATTTTATATCCCATATTTACTATGTTTTTTTACAGTTTTGGTCCATATTACCACGTTTCTAGACCAGGGTCCCTTACCTCAAACTGATACATTTACCCTTCTCAATCATCCCTGAAAGTTTGAAACATCCTCACGGAATCACCCTGTAGATGTATCGTAGGCTGTCATTAGCGAACGACGTTGTGATTATCGCAATTCTGTATCAGTTAAATGACCGTGAAGTAAAGGTAATCAATCTGTCATAAACGCATTAGTTAACATATTGAGGTTTCATTTTAACGCAGGCAGTAGTACTAATCGATAGCAAACGGGCAGGTGAAACGTGCTTCACCGGAGGTCGGGGAAACACCTCTCTTCTTCGAGGTGGACAAACTGGCACATGTGACATGAGAGATTTGGCGTTCCCCAACGACCTCGAAATTTCGATCGCCGAGGTGATTCCTCAACAGGAACAGAAGACGACCGCTTCGTCCACTACACGTTCGAGCAACTGGTCTTTTGCAAGTGTACTTCTTTCTCTTTTGATCTGGGAGAGTATGTTGTCTGCGATTAAATGACATGTCTCAAGACTATGGCAGAACATTACCGTTGTAGGTTACTCGTCTGCCTGTATCTTTCCGGTTAAGTGAGAAGCCTGTATCTCGTTATTACCGATGTTTGAGTAATTTACGCAATCTGAGTATTTGCCCTATCTATGTTTCGCCAACGGATAACGCAATCCGAATTCAATGAGCTGTTTGAACCGTATCTGTGGTTATCATATCGCAAAATACTTTTAATACCATCATGATAGTTTTAACGATACCCGTCAGCCTTTGTTCCAAGACCTAAATATAACCCTCCTCCTAACTTCCAGTGACACCATCGTCCTCACAAAAGGAAAAGGAAATTATTTGTAAGGTATGCAAAAGGTTCAATTACTGTTTTGAAATTATTCATTTATTTACGTTTATCATTTCGAGAATACGCTCATCACAAGAATTCTTTGAAAAAATTCCCGCTATTTCCAAGTGCTTTCCCGGAATGACGAACACTTTCGATCCAAGTTAACAAGGCTAAGGTTTAGAGAATCAAGTTCAAAAAATGGTTCAAATGGATCTGAGCACCATGGGACTTAACTTCAGAGGTCATCAGTCCCCTAGAATTTAGAACTACTTAAACCTAACTAACCTAAGGACATCACACACATCCATGCCCGAGGCAGGATTCGAACCTGCGACTGTAGCGGTCGCGCAGCTCCAGACTGTAGCGCCTAGAACCGCTCCGCCACTGCAGCCGGCAGAAAATAAAGTTACCGGATCCTTGGGGAAACAAAGGGAATAATGACCACGTGAGATCTCACATGGCATACTGCAGCTGGCACAGTCAGTTAACTGGAAAAAACATACAATAAATACCGAGCGAGGTGGCGCAGTCGTTAGCACACTGAACTCGCATTCGGGAGAACGACGGTTCAAACCCGCGCCCGGCCATCCTGATTTAGGTTTTCCTAAACCGGTGGGACTGATGACCTCGCTGTTTGGTCCCCTCCCTCAAATCAAGTAAGCAACCAAATAAATGTGTCATATCCATAACTGACGGCTCACAACAGTGAGGACATTCACACTTTATCCATGGCACGTGCGGTATCTTACGCACACAAACGTCCAGATGGCAGACAGTTAGACTGTTACAAAACGTTGTATATCGAAGGGGTGTTAACCAGACCTTCGACATAGTTTGTGCTGTGCGATTTCGTCTAGGAGAACGTGCGTAAACGATTAGTAATACGTAACATATGACTTAAGGAAAGGCAAACTAACCGTTTCTAGCATTTTTAGACTTAGAGTAAGCTTTTGACAATGTTGACTGGAATACTCTCTTTCAAATTCTGAAGGTGGCTGGGGTAAAATACAGGGAGCGAAAGGCTATTTACAATTTGTACAGAAAACAGACGTCAGTAATAAGAGTCGAGGGACATGAAAGAAAAGCAGTAGTTGGGAAGGGAGTGAGATAGGATTGTAGCCTATCCCCGATGTTATTAAATCTGTATATTGAGCAAGCAGTGGAGGAAACAAAAGAAAAATTCGGAGTAGGTATTAAAATCCATGGAGAAGAAATAAAAACTTTGAGGTTCGCCAATGACATTGTAATTCTGTCAGAGACAGCAAAGGACTTGGAAGAGCAGCTGAACGGAATGGACAGTGTCTTGAAAGGAGGATATAAGATCAACATCAACAAAAGCAAAACGAGGATGATGGAATGCAGTCGAATTATGTCGGGTGATGCTGAGGGAATTAGATTTGGGAATGAGAAGTAAAGGAGTTTTGCTGTTTGGGGAGCAAAATAACTGATGATGGTCGAAGTAGAGAGGATATAAAATGTAGACTGGCAATGGCAAGGAAAGCGTTTCTGAAGAAGAGAAATTTGTTAACATCGAGTATAGATTTAAGTGACAGGAAGTCGTTTCTGAAAGTATTCATATGGAGTGTAGCCATGTATGGAAGTGAAACTTGGACGATAAATAGTTTAGACAAGAATAGAATAGAAGCTTTTGAAATGTGGTGCTATAGAAGAATGCTGACGATTAGATGGTAGACGACATAACTAATGAGGAGGTATTGAACAGGATTGGGGAGAAGAGAAGTTTGTGGCATAACTTCACTGGAAGAAGGGATCGCTTGGTAGGACATGTTCTGAGGCATCAAGGGATCACCAATTTAGGATTGGAGGGCAGCATGGAGGGTAAAAATCTTAGAGGGAGACCAAGAGATGAACACACCAAGCAGATTCAGAAGGATGTAGGTTGCAGTAGGTACTGGGAGATGAAGAAGCTTGCACAGGATAGAGTAGCATGGAGAGCTGCATCAAACCAGTCTCAGGACTGAAGACCACAACAAAAACAACAACATGACCTACGCCCCACAGTAAAAGTATATCAGTGGGCGTCTGTCTTGTAGAAACCGACGGTTCCCGCCTTCGAGCCTTGGGCTTGGCGGTTTCTGTACTGTTGTACGTTGAAACGCGTACATATGTAGCGATGGCGAGGCATGACAGAATCTCTGACCAGAGAGTTGTTTATCGTTGCTAGTCTGCGCTTGACTGCGCGAGAGTTCAGCGGCGAGTTGTACTCAGTCAGAAGTTGTGGTGTGTGAGGAGTCGGCGGGCGTCGACATGGGTCTCTGGTCAAGGTTCGGGACGAGGTATATTGTTAAATAAGGTAATGAATCAGCATTGCGCACATTTGATAATGTAATGTATGTTAATTGTAATTAATTTGTTCAAGAAATACCCCAATAATAATTTTGTTTTCAAAGCAATCGTTTTTAATAAAAGAATCATTCCAATTGAAACAATATTTCCTATGCTTTTCCTCCCAGAATCAATTTATCAGATTAATTATTGCACAGAGCCTAAGGTCAGCGATGCTGCCCTATTATTGTGGGTTTAAGGATTAATCTTCATTTCTTAATTTTGTGTCGAGTTTACATTGGGCCATTATATTTCAATATTTTTGTAGCGAAGGTACAGTCGCTTTTATTTCAATTTAATGATGTTTTGTGGGAGCTCAACAAGATTTGGGTCATTATTATTCAGTAATCTTGTGGGGAACTAACTTTTGGTACGTTTTTATTATCATTGAGTTTTCTTATATTTCTGCTGGGAAGTCACACTAGGGGTTTATTCACATTAACATTTAACTGTTGTCCTTTCAAAATTCTGCGGGGAAGTTACACTTGGCGACATCCGGACCAGGATCGTATTTCTTTGAGAATCTTTTGAGAAATAGTCAGATATCTGCGCTTCTTTACTTAAATATAATTAGCATTTGGCGCAACGCTTTTACTAATTTTTTGACTTTCTTTCACAGAACATCGGCAATTCGTTGCTCTTTGTTGTATTTGTATTTGTTGGATTTTGCATTGTCTTTGTCTCATTTGTGAATAATTGTGACTAGTGTAAAAATGCCGCGAAAGACTGTTAATAGTGCATCGCGAGGTATAATGAGTGAAATGGTGGACTTAAACAACTTGACCGATAGTAATTGTGACACGCAGTGTAATGATGATAATCCTGCGTTTACTGACAGTCAGTACGTTCCAACCACTAATGATGATTTTTGTCTTAATGATGAACAAACGAACTCGGTTGTGTCCTCTGTTGATTTGACGACAATTGATGACACGGGGCGTTCTGTTGTAATGAGCGCTGCCCAGCTTAACACAACCGGTTTGCAAAATTCACATAACGAACAGACGAATTTTTGTAATGAAAATGAACAGGATACTCAAAGCACGACAGATTTGTTTAATTCCGGTGTAGTGACTAACAGTGCGCATCCGATTAGCAAACCTTTTTGTGAATCACAGAATATCCTAATGGATACAGAAAACGTGACAAATGCATCTACAGCATCACACGGCACAGAAAAAGCAGCGGTTACTTTTGGCTTGAATCAAATTATCGCTGTATTGCTACAGTTTAAGACAGAACAAAACGGGATTACCAAACAACTTAGTGGAGATTTCAAACAACTAGACAACAATTCCAAACAACTTAAAGAAGATCTCAAACAACAGCTTAATGAAAATAACGAAAATCTCAAACAACAGCTTAATGAAAAATTAGACAACAATTCCAGACAGCTTAGTGAACAGATTAGAGCCGTTGCCGCGCAGTGTCATGATACTAAAGAACAGTTACGCGAGGAAATTGAGGCTTGTGCTAGGAAAAGTAGCGAAGAAATTAGATCTGTTGCTCAAGAATTAAGGGATATGCAAACAGCCACAACAGAAACACTTAGAGACGAAATAAGTGCAGTCGGTAAACAATGCTCTGAAAAAGCTACACAATTACGCGACGAGTTTAAACTAATGTCAGTAGAACTTTCGCGCACAATGGATGCAAAGATAGACGCGAAATTCGACCAACAGAACACTCAGATTGACGAACGTTTTAATCATCACATACAAAACAGTGATACGCGTTTCCGCAAATTTATACAGGATCAAAATAAAGTAAAACGTCAAGTCATGGAAACAATCACTGCACAGAGACAGGAAGACAAAAGTAAATTGTTCGCGAAAGCAAAAACATACGTAGACAACAATATTGCTACAGTGTCCGACGAAATTAATACCATCAAACAGTCGAACACAGAATTAAGTGACGAAATTTCCGATCTTAAATCGAAAACAGACACATACACAACAGACTTTCAGACAGTGATAGACAGACTCGAACAATTAGAAGTAACACATGATTCTGATGTCATTAAAGCAGACGTTAAAAAATTGAACGAAACCACACGTAAAATACAAAAACAAATTAATGCTTGTGACACTAAAACCGATGATCAGGTAAAAATACTGACTGAAAAATATGATGATTTGGCCAGTCGTATTGACGTTATAGAAAGTAATAATGACAGCAAATCAGACGATAATGCACCGGTTTCATTCAATCAAACATCTGAATTCCAAAATCTACAACAGACAATCAATGAGATCGATTCATCTAATAATACATTACGTAGAAAGTTGTCAAGTTTACAGCAAGAAGTAACAGAGATAAAAAATATTTCAGTTAATAATACATCACAGCAGACGCCACTTTGCGAACATTTGTCAGACTCACGCAGCGCATATAATTTGGGTAATCTACAGAGAGTACGCAACTTAGATTCCGAACAGTCACAGTCAAACAGATTCCCATACAATCCTGAACCTGTTCCGTCATACAGAGATGATAATTTTGATTATAAACATTTTCTATCAGTGAGAAAATTTAAAGTATTTAAAAATGACAGAACACAGATTCACCCTCTGGATTGGATACAACAATTCAGCTTTGCTTTTCCACCGACTTGGCCTGTAACACATAAACTTGAATTTATTTGCAGTTTTTGGAAGGCGAACCGGCAACTCGTATGAGACCGATCACGAGACAATGTTATTCAGTAGAAGAATTTCAGAATGCTTTTCTGTCAGCGTATTGGTCGAAGACGACACAGCGCGGAATTAAGGATCAATTAATTAGTTTGCCAAATTATGAGAACTCAAATTTTCCCAGTGTCACGCAATTTTTTGAGCACATGGTCCAACAAAACCAGTACCTAAGTGAACCATACAGTGAATCTGCACTCATTCAATTATGTATTTCTAAATTGCCACGATCATTAAGAGTGTCACTTTTAATGGGTCAGCAAAAAGAAAATATTTCGGCATTCAGGGATCTGTTGCAGCTTTTAGAAGTGCAGCAATCAGATTATTCCTTCGTAAACAAAAATTTTTCATACAACAACCAAGGCCAACAAACATACAGTAATTACGATCAGCCACGTAATTTCAATAGCAAAGGTAACAGACGCTTTAGGAACGACAACCACCAGAACTTTAATAACAGACACAATTTTATTTATCAATATCGTCAAAATTTTCAGCAACAGGAACCATATTTTAGTAACAATAGAGGTTATACACAACAACAACAACAAAACCAGCTGGTTAGCATACCCAACCAACAATGCAGTACACAAGGTAAACCAAGCTTTAATGTTTCGCCGCGTGCACGTATAGTCCCACCTACAACAAATAGTAACGCACGCCAGCAAGGAAATAACTATGTGCAGAAAACACAATACTTCAATTCCTATCGCAATGCACCGTTTAGGAATGACTATCACGACAGACGTAAAAACAATGAGCACAATTATCAGCGTACGTGTAATAACAGTCGGTCTTACGAGCAGCAAAATGATCAGCAACAACATATTCTCATGAATGAACCCGACAGTAGGTATCATCCAGAACGTAATACGTCTGGAAGAAATAACAGAACAGTTCAAATAGTCGAAATGCCACAACATCCTCCAGAAAATAATAACACGTCAGATAGAATCTGACTAGATACTGTACAGGTCGCACCTTCCAGTAACACAAGCACTACCTTTGACACACAGAATGTTGTTCACGAAAATGTAATTACTTTTGACGATGTCAGAGACACTCTTTTGCAGGAAAGACCAGCTGTTCAAAAAACCATTTCACACCCTGTCATCGAAATTAAAATTGGTTCATCGAAATTTTCAGCAGTAATCGACTCCGGATCACCTATGTCAGTTATAAATGAAGAAACTTTCAACGAGTGTAACAAAGAGAATACCTATCCTACATTACCATTAGGCAAAACGAAAGTGAAAGGAGCAGTATCGAGTAAAGGTGTAGACGTTAAATTACAGACACATTTATCATTTTGTATTGCAGGTCATACTTTTCACTCAAATTTTTGGATTGTTCCTTTATTGACAACAGACGTTATTTTAGGTACGAATTTTCTAGTACAACACGACGCAGTTATTGATTTTCAGAATTCCTATTTAATGTTAAAGGATGAAAATGTACAACTGGCCTTAGAATTTCAGCACTCACTATCTGCGGAAGAACAAACAATCGCACAGAGGTCATTTCCGTATCACGTAACATAGACTGTAATTCCACTTTGTTCACGGATACGTACGTACATAACTATAACACTCCAGACGAAGCTGACTACGACGTAATGCAGATGATTTCTGATAAAGTTAAACAAAGCAGTGCAAATACAGACGACGAACGCACGCAACTACACAAAATTCTTTTACAGCAAGCTCCAGTTTTCGACAACATTCCTGGTACTATGTCCGGTTTTATGTATGAATTTCAAGTCAAACAGCACGACACATTTAAAGCAAAGCATTATCCCATTCCATATATCCACAGAGAACAAGTTAAAGAAGAGTTGCAAGCTATGCTCGACCAAGGAATTATAGAACCGGCAGTTAGTCCGTACATAAACCCGCTACATATTGTCAAGAAAAAGGCTGGCTCACTTCGCCTTGTACTTGATTCACGTCACATTAATGACATTATTATTAATGAAACAGATCGACCACAGACACTAGAAGAAGTACTACAGAAATTTCATGGTACGGCTATTTATTCTACATTAGATCTAAAATCGGGATTTTGGCAAATTCAGCTCCATCCGAACTGCAGAAAGTATACAGCTTTTCTCTGTTTTGGTGACTGTTATCAATTTTGTAAATTACCGTTCGGCTTAACTATTTCTTCTGCAGCTTTTATTCGCGGTTTGAACACAATACTTCCGACAGAACTTAAAGACAGAATCACAACGTACGTAGATGACATTCTTATCGCAGAAGCTAACTGGTCTGAACGCAATGTGATTTTAGAACGACTGTTGCAAACTTTTCGTGCGCAAGGACTCACAGTTAATCTCAGTAAATCGCACTTTGGTAAAACTTCTATAAAATTTCTTGGACACATAATTTCAGCAGAAGGCATTGCGCCTGACCCGGAAAAACTTCAAGCTCTACGTGACATTACTGTTCCTACGACGAAGAAACAACTACGCAGTTTTTTAGGTTTAATTAACTTTTTTCGTAAATCTATTCATCAGTCTGCTTTAGACACACCTAGATTATGCCAATTGACAGGAAAAAACACTATTTGGTCCTGGGATAAGCAAGCACATTCTGAATTTATGAACCTGAAACATGCTCTGTTGAATGCACCACTTTTATCGCACCCAGATCTTACCAGAAATTTTTCCATTGCCACCGACAGTTCCAACACCGCTTTAGGCGTACATATTTTCCAGGAAATCGAAGAAGATGGCTCCACAGTAATTACAAACATCGCATTTGCAAGTCGCATTTTGTCACCTGCTGAACGAAATTATTCCGTTACAGAACTGGAAACATTATGTGTTGTTTGGGCTTTCACGAGATTTCGGCACTTTCTTTATGGAAGACATACAACTGTCTACACAGACCATAGAGCTATACAATTTTTACTTTCAGCCAAATTTAGTCACGACAGATTAAGCAGATGGAAGCTTTATCTACAGGAATTTAATTTCACAATTGTTCGCATTCCCGGCACACAAAATATTGTAGCAGACGCACTATCTCGTTCTCTCAGCAACAATCAGCAAGAAATCGAAACCAACTTCTGCAAAGCAAATTTCAGCGTCATGTACATTCAACAAGTTGCATTTGAAAATTTTATTTCGTCGTCATTACAGGACATAGCAAAAGAGCAAAGTAAAGACAACGTGTGGAAAGAAATTAAACACCTTTGGCAAGATAAGAATAATGTTACGATTAGAAACCATTACACTGTACGCAATGACATTCTGTTTCGCCGCTCTCATCCTGACAGCAACAATTGGTTATTATGCATTCCTGACGAACTGGTTAACAAATTAATCTGGTATACTCATTTAAGTTACGCACATTACGGAGCTAGAAAATGTTTTCTTATACTGAGACAGAACTGTTATTTTACCAACATGGAGAAACGTATACGACGAGTTTTAGCGTCATGTAAAATCTGCCAGAAACATAAATCAGCCACAACTTCACATATTCCTCCATTACATCCAATTGAACCAGTTAAATTAAGACATATGTCCGTTGTAGACATTTTTGGTCTGATTCCTAGAACTAATAGAGGTTTTTGCTACATCTTTGTCGCTGTTGAACTCACTTCAAAATTTGTTACCTTCACTCCGTTACGCAAAGCTACTGCTAAAACTGTTTCGAAAGCATTTGTAAAACATTTTCTATTTCATGTAGGGCATGTGTTGAAAGTAATTTCCAACAATGGACCACAGTTTCGATCTGCTATATGGACACGTATATTACGAGCTAGAAACGTTTCTGCGATCTATATATCCAAGTACCACGCTTCTTCGAACCCTTGTGAACGATTAATGAAAGAAATTGGTAAACTGTGTAGAATATACTGCCACAAAAGACATATTGATTGGGACACACACATATTCTCATTCCAAGATGTATTTAATTCCATTCCAAATGAATCCACTATGCTATCTCCGTCTGTTATACTGAAAAATGTTGAACCACCTAACAAAATTAAATAATTAGTAACCTTTCCTACATCTCGTCGATTACGACACCACGAAATAATCGACATTGCGCTGAATAACATCAAACGTGCCGCAGAGCGCCGGAGAAGACAGCAAAAACAGGTTTGTACACGCCGTGACTTTCACATTGGACAGAAAATATTAGTACGTACACACTATTTATCCAACAAAGGAAAAGGTAGGTGCAGTAAATTTGAACTTTCATACGCAGGTTCATATCGGATTCGCAGCATTCCTCACCCCAATGTTGTACACGTCGAAACTTTGAGAACCAGAAAATCCAAAGACACTCACCACTGGTCAAACATCAAGCCTTTTATTGAATGAAGACACTTTATGATTTAACATGCTAAAAGGCCATTTGCTAATTTTTATAATCACCTATGCAATTATATTCATATGACTACTTACTGATGATTATCGTATTTTTTCTTGGCAAGTGCCCGGCAAGGTAAGGTTAGCAGGTCGCTTTTCTTGTCGTTACACATCAGACCGTGCATATTTTTCCAGATGAATTTACACATTTTATGACCATTTATGCAATTATATTTATGTGACTACTTATTGATGATTATCGTATTTTTTCTTGGCAAGTGCCCGGCAAGGTAAGGTTAGCAGGTCTCTCTTCTTGTCGTTACATATCAGACTGTGCACATTTTTTTTTCCAGAGAAACTTACGTATCTTATGAATAATTATGCAATGCTATCTAGTGACATATTAATTTTATTAAATTTTCTCTCCATTAAAGTCTTCAATTCTCGCCTATATTAACTACACAACATACAAGCTGAAAACGAACGTCACATTTTTTGTCTTTCTTAGGTAAATACGATTGTTTCATGATTTGTTTGTATGCACTATGAAATAGTTAAGATATAGCAAACACCAGTTGACTTTGACATTTTGCCTTATGATATCTCAACATCGTGACTACTTTACTGTTACATTGTGATACACTGGGTACATTTTTGCCTCTGAACACTATCTATGTTTTTCACATATTACGTTTTCTGTCATGTTATGCTGTATGCTTAATTATGTTACCATAAACCAGTCATTATTTAATGAGTATATGATTTAAATGCAAGACTTTAACCTCTGTTCATTAATTTCAGAAAGAAATGATGCGTGAAAGAAATAAATTAAACAGAAATGGGAATTTCACCTTCGGAATGATCGAAAGAAGATGCAAACGTCGTGAGAAAGAGTAAATGGATAAGGATTAACAAGCATTAACAAGAATATACTATACACATCGTAGAATAGCAGTATTAACTAATTTTTTTCTTTCAGAATACAAGGCGATTGATGCAGGCTGTCAGACAGAACTACACATCTTAGTTTTAGTGATGAAATATGCTAGAGATAAGGAATAGCTGTGTAATGAGTAATGAAGTGATTTTTCGCAGATGATAATGAATGCTGATGAATAATGATGAAGAATATGCTACTATGGATAATGAAGTTTTTCTTTACAGGTGATGATAATAATGGAGTTATGATAATATAGATAATGAAGTGATGGATAATGAAGTTTTTTCTTTACAGATAAGGATAATGTGGAAGTTATGTATTCATGCTATGTAGTTATTTAAGTATTTGTTGCAGTTCGCTTTGACAGCAGGTGTTATATTGCATAGTATAATGACTGAAGGTTTTGGAAAGGACAGCTATGGAACACATTTTTATACACATTTCACTACCTGTTAATTCGAAGTTCACTACTTTTCAGCATAAAATGCGTTTCTTCTTTCAGCTTAACAATCCATATTTTACATATATTTTTGCAGGAGAAATTATTTATGAAATGAATGTGCTATAAGCAGTTGTTCATTAAATCTATGTCATTTATGAATGTGATTACATATACTCTACTTGTTTCATAACCTTGCTACAGCTGAGTCATGACAAATGACGTTACACATCTTCATTTACAGGAACAACCCAGAAGCAAATTTTTTTTCTTTCTTCTTGCCTTCCCCTATAATTACCCAAAGCAATGCATTGCTAACAAAAAAAAAAAAAAACGTATTACCAGTCCTAAATAATGATACCAGTGTAAGAGAGTTCTGAGTAATACTGATTAGCTCTGAATAGTATGTCACTTGAATAATGAATGCTACTGATTACTGTATTGAGATGACCAATGATTAATTAATAATGTTTTGTAACTGGGAAATGAATGCTACTGATTACTGTATTGAGATGACCAATGATTAATTAATAATGCTTTGTAACTGAATAATGAATGTTACTGATTACTATATTGAGATGACCAATGATTAATTAATAATGCTTTGTAACTGAGAAATGAATGCTAATGCTACTGATTACTGTATTGAGATGACCAATGATTAATTAATAATGCTTTGTAACTGGAAAATGAATGCTACTGATTAATTAATAATGTTTTGTAACTGGGAAATGAATGCTACTGATTACTGTATTGAGATGACCAATGATTAGTTAATAATGCTTTGTAACTGGAAAATGAATGCTACTGATTGCTGTATTGAGATGACCAATGATTAATTAATAATGCTTTGTAAATGGGAAATGAATGCTACTGATTAATTAATAATGCTTTGTAACTGGGAAATGAATGCTACTGATTACTGTATTGAGATGACCAATGATTAATTAATAATGCTTTGTAACTGGGAAATGAATGCTACTGATTACTGTATTGAGATGACCAATGATTAATTAATAATGCTTTGTAACTGGGAAATGAATGATACTGATTACTGTATTGGGATGACCAATGATTAATTATCAACATTGTTTGGTAATACTATGTTATTGACTACCTCCTGTTTTAAGTAATGACTTCTGATGATTTGTTATTGGGGAATGAATGCCAATGTTCTCTGTAAAATGTTCTCTGTAAAACGAATGACTTCTATGATTTGTAATTAGAGAATGAGTGCCAATGTTCTCGGTAAAACAATTAATGAACATTTTTCTGTAATACTACATACATGGTACAGAAATGTTCAATAACTGGGCTATGAATGCCGCAAACTACTAATGTAATTCCCAATGAAGACTAGTATGTGACTTAATGTCCTTAACCTTCTGACCTAACTACCCTGAATTACTGCAATATCCATTTGTCCTGTATATCCTCTTGATCATGGAGCACTATATTTGGTTTTTGCACTAATTCTACGTTGGTGTGCCTTGTAAGAGCGTGGTGTTGACACGACAGGCTGTCCACCACCGTGAGCGATGGAGACGTTATTATGGTCCCATTGTTTGGTGTACCTGATGTACTGCCAAAATGATAACATGGAATATTACTACGACATTTCAGTGTCTTGGGTACGCTGATAAATACTTCTGGGAAAAGAACTTCAGATTGTCTCACTTGGTGTTGCACTTCTGTGGAAAGATATGGACTTTCAGTGCAGCTGCATGCAACCTAAAGTGCTACAACCATGATGCAATCCTTCCCTTTCCTATCCTAATTCTTGTAACATAGTGAAAATCATTTTTTTTTTTTTTTGCTACCATTATTTGTATTCGTGGCCTATACATTTTTTTTTCGATTTGCTGATATATTCTGAACTACAGTGCGTGTGCACTTTTGTCATTTTTCTAACATGATTTCTACTTATTGTATATACATTTTGTGATTTGCTGATATATTCTGAACTACAGTGCATGTGCACTTTTGTCATTTTTCTAACATGATTTCTACTTATTGTATATACATTTTGTGATTTGTTGATATATTCTGAATTTCAGTGCGTGTGCACTTTTGTCATTTTTCTAACATGATTTCTACTCATTGTTTGTGCATTTTGATTTGCTGATGTGTTCTGAACTACAGTACATGTGCACTTATGTCATTTGTCAATGAGATTTGTACTCATTATGTTTATTTGTTGTGAAAACGTTGAAGAATTTTTCAGTGCATGTACACTTATGTCATTTGTTAATATGTTTTGTACTCACATTTTGCATTGTGTAATATGTTTTGTACTCGGTGCATGTGCACCACATTTACTACATGTTCTACATCTGTATATTCTGTGATTGTAAAGTTAATTAGTCAAGAAAAAATTTGTTGCTCATGGCAAGTCCAAATGACTCACCATCGCTGCCAAATTTTTGCCCCCCCAGTGGAGGGTTATGAAACGCGTACTTATGTAGCGATGGCGAGGCATGACAGAATCTCTGACCAGAGAGTTGTTTATCGTTGCTAGTCTGCGCTTGACTGCGCGAGAGTTCAGTGGCGAGTTGTACTCAGTCAGAAGTTGTGGTGTGTGAGGAGTCGGCGGGCGTCGACATGGGTCTCTGGTCAAGGTTCGGGACGAGGTATATTGTTAAATAAGGTAATGAAGCAGCATTGCGCACATCTGATAATGTAATGTATGTTAATTGTAATTAATTTGTTCAAGAAAGGCCCCAATAATAATTTTGTTTTCAAAGCAATCGTTTTTAATAAAAGAATCATTCCAATTGAAACAATATTTCCTATGCTTTTCCTCCCAGAATCAATTTATCAGATTAATTATTGCACAGGGCCTAAGGTCAGCGATGCTGCCCTATTATTGTGGGTTTAAGGATTAATCTTCATTTCTTAATTTTTGTGTCGAGTTTACATTGTGCCATTATTTTTTAATATTTTTGTAGCGAGGGTACAGTCGCTTTTATTTCAATTTAACGATGTTTTGTGGGAGCTCAACAAGATTTGGGTCATTATTATTCAGTAATCTTGTGGGGAACTAACTTTTGGTACGTTTTCATTATCATTGAGTTTTCTTATATTTTTGCTGGGAAGTCACACTAGGGGTTTATTCACATTAACATTTAATTGTTGTCCTTTCAAAATTCTGCGGGGAAGCTACAACGTATGAAACTGTTATATGGGGCAACACGTTCCTGACATATAAAAGGACTGTTTGGAGTGTATAGCAATGTTCTATCGGCAGCCCACTTTCGCTTCGATTATTTGAAGGTAGAAAACCAATAGAGTATATTTGCAGTTTCATAGAATAAACGCAAACAGGCAGACAAGAAGAAAAAAGAAACTATTGCATCAGACGTGTGGAAGTGTTTATTGTAATAATAATGATAATAATAGAAAGAAGAAGAAGAAGAAGAACTGTCTGCTAGTTTGCAGCACCGCCGTACATCTACAAGTTCCGAACAGTCCTTTTACGTTTCATGAACTTGTTCCATACAACAGTTTGATACGTACTACAGTAAAGAAACTGGTCTGACCAGGGTTGCAACACTTGACCCTTCGCACAATGAACTAACCCTCTACCGACTTCCCCACGTGAGTTTTGCACGATAGACGCTCACAGTTATGCTTTTCCTGTGCTCCGTAGAACACGTGGTGCTTATTACTTGCCGTTTACCCACGTTCTCTTGGATGAAAGCTCATAGGAAAAACGATATTGGTGTTTCGATTGACACTCTGTCGGTATATTACGTTTTGTACACTTTTGGTCCGCCCCCGGTAGCTGAGTGGTCAGCGCGATGGACTGTCAATCCAAAGGGCCCGGATTCAATTCCCGGCTGGGTCGGAGCTTTCCTCCGCTCAGGCACTGGGTATTGTGCTATCCCAGTCATCATCATTTCATCCCCATCGACGCCCAAGTCGCCGAAGTGGCGTCAAATCGAAAGACTTGCACCCGGTGAACGGTCTACCCGACCGACATTTATTTGTATACATTTGGCTGTCTGACATCTGGTGGTTTGGCTCTTCAAAACCTCAATATACCGGCAAATTACAAAGGCGTACTGAAAAGTAATGCCTCCGAATTTTTATGAGAAAACTATTAAAGCTTTTTAATTAAAAATTAAACGTTATTAAATTCTTACATCTTTATTCTTCGTGTCTACATGTTTGCAGCCCCCTGCCGCTAGAGGGCTCCGAACTGTAATGGCGGTGTGTAACGTAACTATGTCGGTGCGTGAGAAACAGGGTGCTGTAATCGAGTTTCGAAATAGAACAGTTCGTCCAAACGTGGAGTGCCCTCTCTTTCAGCGTAATAATAGACCACACAAGAACGCTGCAATATCGGCAACAATCCGTCGCCTCGGGTTTCATTGTCATTAACCATCCTCAATACAGTCCCGACTTGGTCCCATCCAGTTTTCATGTGTTCAAACACTTACACAACGCCTTCGAGGACTTCACTTTGTTGTTGTTGAAGCGGTGCAAGGAGAGGTGTGGTCGTAGCTCCGTCAAGAAAATTATTCTACTGCTGCGGCATCAGTAACTGGTCCCAGGCTGGGAGAAATTAGTTCGCCGGCCGTGGTGGCCGAGCGGTTCTAGGCGCTTCAGTCCGGAACCACGCGGCTGCTACGGTCGCAGGTTCGAATCCTGTCTCGGGCATGGATGTGCGTGATGTCCTTAGGTTAGTTAGGTTTAAGTAGTTTTAAGTCCTAGGGGACTAATGACCTCATATAGTACTTAGAGCCATTTGAACCATTTGAAATTAGTTCGTCGCCAGGATTACCATGTTGAGAAATAAATAGGTAAACATTAAGAAGAGAGATGTGGAATGTTAATAACGTTTGTTTTAGTTGATAAGCTTTAAGATTTTTCACTTAAAAAATTCGGCTGAATTACTTTTCAGGACGCCCACGTGTATTGAAGAATCAACACTCGTGGTTACGACATACTACTTCAGTGAAAATGCAAGGTGTGTGGAAACTAAGCCAGCATTTGGTGGAATAATGCAGCAGTACTACCTATCCTTTAAACGGCAGTCTACGATGTACACGTCCTATCATACCGGAGACCGCATAAAGAGTCAGTTTGAATGCTACCGTTGTAAAAACGAGCTGTTTTCCCCCTCTCTTGCTAACGGGCTCCTCTAGAGCCCACGCCGGCGGTCAGAGAATACCAACACAAGAAAATTTCGGCCAAAAAGCAAGCTTCCCGAAGGTGGTAATTAAGGAATTGTTTGTATCACTGGTCCCAGCTCGCCAGAGGTGAAACTGCTCGAACCTCGCTAAATATTCCCCATTGGAGTTTGTAACTGCAATACTGAATGGACAAAGCAATTACATTTCAAGGAATTTCAGCCAAACATGACGAGACGTTCCCTATGGACATGTCTTATAGTGTCATTAGTAATGTTTGAGTTCCGATTCGCGGTTAGTGTTAGCCCCAGTCTTACGAATATCACTTCCACTATCCCTCGTACAACAAGTGCCGACATATAAGTTTGCTGGACAAAAAATTTATCACCAAAGAGCGCACGCACAGGCGAATCGTTAAGACTTCATAGACGGCGCAGCGATCGATTCACGTGCACAACAGCTCGCTCACTGCCTCTTGCCTCTATGCAATAATAATTAAATAATGATCAGTGAGACATTAATGTTTCATACGGGTATTATACGTAAGCATGGGTAAATGTAAGAACATGACAGAGTGGCCAAAAGGGTCAATCGTGTTTGGCCATCTCATGGCCTTAAGGTGTATGCAGTTTCTGGGTTTGTTGGTGCTTCGCGGCGGACTGTTCAACATTTCTACATGCAGTGGTGTAACACACGTGGTCACGAAACACGTCAGAATTGTGGTCGGAACAAGATCGTGACTGGGAGCGATCAGAGACGCGTTTCACAGCTTGTGAATCAAAGTCGTTTCCGTACCTGACTATTTGCTGCAGGTTGTGAGAAGGTCCATTCCAACCTGTCAGCGAGAGGACATTGCGAAGGCAACTGCTTGCAATAATCATTTCGAGTCCGTTGCCGAGCAAAAGGTCATTGCTGACACTAGTTTTCAGGGCGACAACAGCAAAGTTCATCGGGTTGGAACAATATGTGAAAGATTTCCGGAACCCTGCACCACCCTATTGCATCTCGACTGGTCTGCCAAATTACCTGAGTCGAACCAGTTAGAAAATTTGTGCCACATTGGAACAGCGGGTAAGCACCGACATTAATATCCCTGCAATCTGGTAGAACTGCGTGATCAAATCCTCAGCTAGTGGCTTATGCGTCGTACCTGCACAAACGTGTGGCCTCACTTCCTAATCGAATCCAGGAGGCTGTCAATTCCAAAAGCGGAATTACACCGTTTGAAGTGATGCTTGTGACCATTTCTATACGGGTGACTAATTTTTTGTCCGATGATCTTAGAATGAAATCGGTTCAAAAGAAAATTGTTATCATAAACTGAAGTAAAATGCAAGTCATTTCAGTATCCCAATGCAGCTTGAACAGTCAGATTATCCACAAACACTTACTTGTCCTACAAGTAAACTGAGTTTCGCGTCAGTACGAGAAAATTCTAAGAGTTGCACTCGTACATTATCCGCTTAACTACTTACCGATGTCATAGATTTTTAATGCATGCATAAAAACTCTTTTCCACGACATTTTCGGATATTTAGCACCTTTTTTCAACAAGAACTGAGACCAGCGTACGTTTAGGCACGTGCCCCGGTGAATGTGTGCTTCTGCCATGCCGCTCTGATGAAAACATGAGACGTCCCAAGCAAACGGCGAAAGTTTGCGTAAGGTATTTCCTCAGTAGTCGTTTGTTAGGTCACGTCTGTGGCTCTTCCGCTGTTACACCGTCTCCTGCCTCAGGAAGGACACGATTCTGTGTCTGCCTCCACAACTATACTTCGTGAATCACAATTAAGTGCATCACAGAGTTCACTTTTCGTTATCATCAGAATCATACTCAGTTCTCAACTATGGAATTCTTCTCTGGAAAACAAATGCACAAAATATGAACACAATTGTCAAACTGCAGAAAGGGGCCATGAGAACGATAGCAAAATAACGTAGACCAGCTCATTGTAAAGATCTTTTCAAAACACTAGGGATTTTTACACCATGTATGTACATTTCTCAGTTAGTTGTGCACATGAAAAATACTGATTATTATTACTGCATAAACAGTTATGTCAATGACCAAGGATCAACATATAGACTCAACTTAGGTTTAACAAGAAAGAGCAGACATAAAATTTAAAACAGCATTTTACACCAAGGAATAAATATGTACAATAAATTTCCAAAGGAGATTAAAGACATTACTAAAACATATTTATTTAAAAAGGAAGTTAAAAGTACCTGCTGAACAATACATTCTATAAATTGGAGGAGTAATTAGATAAGAGAAGGTAGGGTCCGGTAAAAACTAAACTGGAAAAGAAATAAATAATAACAACGATGATAAAATATCTATTATTTGACAAAACACTTACACACTACGTGTTTTTCCTGTTTTTCTTTCTGGAAAACTTTATTTCCAAAGCTATACCGTCTCTCCAACAACTTCCTAGACTCATCTTATTCCTGACGTATAATCTACGTCAGGGCAGTAACTACGGTGGCTGAACCAGCGACTGTAAACAACAGATGGGCACTAGACCAGTCAGTTGTTAGCTGGCAGTGTAGTAGTGGACGTGTGCCCATAGTATGTCAGCGTTCTTGTGTCACAAATATCAGTGAAGTAGCGAACAACATCTGCAAATTAAGTGGTCAAAACTATGTCCAGAATGTTTTGCAGAAGAGAAGGAGGTGCGCTACGTTTGCCCCACACGCCATGATTCCTCAACAAAAACGCCTGCGCGTGACTCCTGTTGCGACTGGGCTGAAATGCAAAACGTGGACGTTTATTTTCTGGAGAAAATCTTTACAGGTGACGAGACATGTTGTTATCAATACGAACCTGTCAGAAAACAAAAACTGCTAAATGGGTCTCTCACGGTTCGCCAAAGCCGAAGAAGATGCGAATGTACCGCGCGAGTTGAACAACATATCACAGAAGAATTTTCTGACAGTTTCACACGGTTTTAGGAATTTACATCTACATCTACATGGATTCTCCGCAAATCACAGTTAAGTGCCTGTCAGAGGATTCATCGAACCACCTTCACAATAATTCACTATTATTCCAACCTCGAACAGCGCGTGGAAAAAACGGACACCTATATTTTTCCGTGCGGACTCTGATTTCCCTTATTTTATTATAAAGATCGTTTCTCCCTATGTAGGTCCGCGTCAGTAAAATATTTTCGCATTCGGAGAAGGAAGTTGGAGATTGAATTTTCGCGAGAAGATTCCACCTCAACGATAAACGCATTTGTTTTAATTATGTCCACCCCAATCCTGAATCATGTCAGTGACACTCTTTCCCCTATTTCGAGATAATACAAAACGTGCTGCTCTTCTTTGAACTTTCTCCATGTACTCCGCTAATCCTATCTGGTAAGGATCCCAGAACGCGCAGCAGTACTCTAGAGGACGGACAAACGTAGTGCAGGCAGTCTCTTTAGCAGATCTGTTACATATTCTAAGTGTTCTCCCAATAAAACGCAGTCTCTGGTTTGCTTTCCCCACAACATTTTCTATGCGTTATTTCCAATTTAAGTTGTTCGTAATTGTAATTCCTAGGTGTTTAATTGAATTTACGGCCTTCAGATTTGACGGATTTATCGAGTAACCGAAGTTTAACAGATTGCTTTTAGCTCTCATGAGGAAGAACTCACACTTTTCATTATTTAGGGTCAGCTGCCAATTTTTGAACTATACAGATATCTTTTCTAAACTGTTTGCAATTTGTTTCGATCTTCTGATGACTTTATTGGTCTATAAATGACAGCGTCATCAGCAAACAACCTAAGACGGCTGCTCAGATTGCCTCCAAATCGTTTATATAGATAAGGAACAGCAAAGGGCCTATAACACTACCTTGTGGAACGCCAGAAAACACTTTTGTTTTACTCGATGACTTTACGTCAGTTACTGCGAACTGTGACCTCTCAGACAGGAAATCACGAGTCCAGTCACATAACTGAAACGATATTCGATAAGCACACAACTTCACTACAAGCCGCTTGTGTAGTACAGTGTCAAAGGCCTTCTGGTAATCTAGAAATACGGAATCAATTTGAAATCCCTTGTCGATAGCACGCAACACTTCATGTGAATAAAGAGCTAGTTGTGTTTCACAGGAACGATGTTTTCAAAACCTGTGTTGACTGTGTGTCAATCGACCGTTCTCTTCGAGGGAATTCATAATGTTAGGACACAATACATGTTCCAAAATCCTCCTTGATATTGACGTTAATGATTTGGACCGGTAACTTAGCGAATTATTCCTAGCACCTTTCTTGAATTTTGGTGCGACCTGCGCAAATTTCCAGCCTTTGTGTACGAATTTGTCGTCTTGAGAGCTACTGTATCAGCTTACTCTGAAAGGAACCTCGACCGGTAGACTTTCTTTTATTAGCTGGTTTAAGTTGCTTCACTACTCCGAGAATATCTACTTTAAATTTACTATTCTGTGCATTGTACTCAAGAGGGTGGGGGTGAAAAGGAGCAGGGGAGGTAGTATATACAGCACCTAAAACATTAAAACCATCATCTTAGCGTTTATCTGTTTTTATTAACCCAATCTCGAAACTTTCTGGATTGACAGGGACAGCAATGTATAATATTGGTACCTTATCCTTCTTCTGAAGTCAACATGTCACTCATTACGGGAGGATACTGATTCGATTTCTCAGGCTAGAAAATGAGAAGTTGCGCTACACAAAATGAAAAACAAACATCGACTCAATTGATCTAACTTCAGCTTATAGTGTGTGTAGTATTGGATTACGAAATGTTGTGTGTGTAGTGTATGCAGTGACTGGGACTGAGAGAAGAATGAACAGTGTAGCGCTATCCAGTATACTGTTAAGTAACTTCTTTCTGGAACAGTATTATGCGCTTGGGTAAACCCAGTGAGGAAGCACTATTCTAAATAGATCGGCTTTGTATTCGGGAGCTGGAGATCTAGTCTTTATCTAGTCATCATGAGTTAGGTTTTTCGTGGTTTTCACAAATTACTTAACGCAAAGGCCGGAATGGTTCCTACTTCAGGGCAGCAGTCGTCAATTGTCCCATTCTTGTCAAACTAGAGCTCTCTAATATTAGTTACTTTATTTTTGTTATCTTTTAACTGTAGTACCACGTAATGTTCAATATCCTTGCAAAAGTGATCCAACGATGAAGGAAACTAGGTTTAGTACTCCTACAACTACTATCAACATCATCATCAGCCATTTGACATTCACTGCTGGATAAAGGCTTCCTCTAGTCTTACGATGCATGCCCGAGGGAACAAGCCAACACCATCTTCACCACCCCTGTAGCTATGAACATCGATGCTCCAACGAGGGGGTGCCCCGTCTCGTTGGAAGACGAAATTCTGGAATCAGCAGCCAGTTGTGGCAGCAACCACAACTGCAACACTGCAACATATCAAAGTAAGACGCACCCGTCAAAGTCTTCTCACAGAAGAAAAAGGGCTGATACAGCTTCGTCAGTGACAAAGGACAGAAAACATTTATCTTCGACAAATCTCGTTCATGCGCCACTATTTCATGACGATTTTCAGAACCCCACACTCCCACATTGTGGCGATTAATCTTTCCATACAAAGGGATGATTGCTTCGTGGTGAATATCAGTTTGGGAGCGGGGGTGGAGGGGGTAAAATGTTCATCCCTAAGTACTTCCTCCATTATGATGAAAAACTGCAGGCATTGACCAAATCTTCCGGTTTCAATTGTTGCATGAGCTGCAGACAGTACGGTTTGAAACGTAGCTGTTGTCGAAAATGTTCACGCAGTTTGTTGCGGTATCGCTAGTTGGTGGTTTTCGCGGACCGTTGATCTTTTTGGACTGCGTACGAAACGATCCGTCACCTTCCCTACGGTGCCATAGGGCACACCAGGTTGGCCAGTGGTTTTCTGTCTACAGAGATAACTATTGTCCTTAAATTGCCCATACCAACTCACAATGCTGTGTTAAGTGCGAAGTTCTTTTCCAGATTTCCTTCTGAATTCACATTGCACTGTTATAATAGATAAATATCTCGTGTATTCCAACACACAAAAACTCTTTTCTTGTTTTGTCGCCATTTTGCCAAGGTACCTGACTCGTAATTCCAGCTGGTGGGCACAATACAAACACGGCGAGTTTGCGTTTCTATTCGTGCATCAATCATTTTTGTGGACTACATGTAATACTTCTGGGAAATATATAGGGTGATATTTTCGTTTTTCAGAGCTAACCAGTGAAATCCATGAATAACGAGTCTAATTTCTTCGACGTCCAAGGTTATATTATATAATCTTGCTGCTCTTCTTGCCTCAGTCCAATCACGAGATGCAAACACAGCATAGTAACCATCGACTAACTCTTGCCACAAAGGGAGCCCTGCAGTTTGACGGCCAAATCCATCTTTTCTATTCCCACCGAGCCGGTTTCATAGCGAGTTTGCGATGGGACTTCCCTCCAAGTTTTACAACATTACAAATCTAAGCATCATCTGGTATCACAAATAAAGTTTTAACATTTCCATTCTTTTGTAGAATATTACTTTAAAAATTACATCCACAGATTAATTACAATTGCGTAAATGGACTTAAATAATGAATAAAACAATAACATAGATGTTGCATCAAAAAGCATGGTCACATTAAGTAAAGCAGACAAAGAACTTCTATGAGATAAGGATAGAGAATATCGATTTTTGTGTTACACCCTGTCTAAAGCTTCCTTGGAACGAAATTATCGTCAGTGTTCGCATTACGTGGGACTGACAAATCAGCTAAGAGGTAGGGCCTTCTCTTTCTGCTTGCTGTTCCGGTATAGCTAACAGAAACAGCTGGCTCAATATGCACCTGTTGGTCGTACAACATATCTTTCAGTCAAGCCCTTGTTACTTCCAAAGGCGTACAATATGTTTCACTGTCTGGGTGTTCCACAGCTCTGTCTCTTCACCATTCGAATAATAACACACCATACTGTGCGTCCCGAGACAGCCATTCTATGCTAGTAGTGTAGGGTGGGGCGTTTTCAATCATGGAGGTATGCGGATCGAAATAAGAAAATATTCTACTGCTCGGCCCATGTGGCAGCTCGGACTCCATTAAGTTACAGATCCGTTGCTAGACTAGTCACACACAAGCGTTAAGAAGCTTATATATATATATATATATATATATATATATATATATATATATATATATATATATGATCCAGGCAGTAATCATCCAGAAGGAAATAAAAGAGATGAGGCAGCGTTGCTCATAATAATCAGATATTCAATGCTAAGTATGTTTAAAGTAAGATCTATGCTGAAATACATGAACGCTAATTATAAATCTTTCCGCTACCAGTTGTACACCACCCGCCAGGTCAGGCAGCAGAAGAACTAGCGACCTATGTTATAACTTTGAGCTACAGCTTACATTTATAAAATAATAGGCGACTGAGGCTATTTGAATCAGTCTTTGTTGGGCTTGCTGAGTCGGTGTATAATCTGTATTATTTCTCCATTATTAATGTATTTATGTAGGCTAATTATAAACAGTAATCACTCAACTTACATTAAAAGATTTATTTTTGGTAAAATTTTCAACGTCGCCTGGAGACGTGGAGCTAACGCAGGAAATGCTGCGAGGGATTTGAGCGTAAGAGAAATTTCCGCTTCAATCTGAAAAAAAAACACTTATACCAGACCACAAAACAGTCCGTCCTTCGTCCACAATCCTGAATGATGAATCCTGTTCTGTGACCACAGAATCGGAATAAAACCCAGACCCTGCAACTCCTTCAATCTACCAAAAAATTGGGAATGTCAGAGCTCAACAACATCATACGCCAGTTCATCTCAATATTACGAGAGGGAAGAGAATATTGCATTTCGAAAACTCCCAAGAAAGAAAGTCAATGATTGTACAAATGCGCTGGATATTGAAACTAAAGCGCAAAACCAGAAGAGGATTCATATTCGTTGTCGCCTGAAGCTGATTCGGAGGAACAAAACATACCTTGTGGGTTCTGCAACATTAAATATTACTATCTGTGAAGAAGAGGTGGATCAGTTGTGATAAGTGCAGAGAGTGATCGTATCCAATTCCGCTGTGGGATGCATGTAACAAGTATTGGAACAGTTAAAAAGTATAATCTTCCACACTTTCTATAACCGTACGAAAGTTTACAGCTGTTGATATAGCCCTATATACGATTCAAATAGCCCCACCTGTTTTTAATTTTTCCGTTACATCAACGTTTTTGCTTTTGCTATTTGCTACGAAGAAGAGTAGATCTTGAAGCAATACACCTGTGTCTTACAGCTATGATCGATTCAACATGTGTACTTAAATATTTACTATCCTTCTGGGGCCCAGAAAGCTGAAATCACTCATTTACCCCCACTTTACCGTACTGAGCGGACTCCCACTAAGTGCTCAGTGATTTTGCAGTGTGTCCCACAAAGACGGAGAATAGCAGTTGTCAAGGTCACCGTCCCTGTGGCTCGCACTTCGTGAACTACGAAGATCTCACCGTGGGCAGATATCTTGGGAGCTTCTAGCATCGGTTTTACTATTCCTCATTTTAGTCATTGATGTGTGTAATCTTTGTAAATATTTTAGAGCTCCAGCGGCTCAAATACCGTGTCGTGGTTCAGTTACACAGGGTTATTTTAGCCTCTTCCGACTGCAACTACACTGGAGTCCAATACGTAAGCAACAAAGCGCTATTTCCTCGTGTTGTGTCTAATTCATAGTACAATCAGACAAAACTTCAACAGATGTCCATACAATCGTCTTCTTCACAGAAAATGGCTTTCCAGTCAAGGAACTAACAAGTCAACTATGACGTCAGGATACCTACCCAACGGAGTAGTGTTTGTCGGGTAGTCCCACATCGACAACTGCTATGTACACAGACGGTGCAGTAGGGCACAAAGAAGACGCCTACCAGACACGCTGCGGTGCAGGGCCATAAGAAGAATGACAGCAGGTCACCAACTGATGTGGCCCGAAAATTTAATGTGAATCGTTCTGTTGTTTCTCGGATCTTGGGACAATTCATAGAGACAGAAACAGTATCCTGAAGTCCATGGCATGGCCGATACCGTTATTTGGTCTCGAGGGCACGACGGTACCGCCTTAGTACTGCACGGGAGCTGGCATCTGATCTCGAGACAAAAGGTGTACAGAAGGCTTCGGCAGAGTAGCCTTTATTGCCGGAGACCTTCTATATGTGTACCTCTGATGCGTCTTCACAGAAGGGAACGTGTAGAGTGGAGTCGTCAACATGCCACCTGGGCGGTCGTACAACGGGTCGACGTTGTTTTCGCGGATGAGCTCCGATTTGGACTGGAAAACGATTCTCGCGCATTCGCATCTGGAGGGAACGTGGAACACGATTTCGAAATCGAAACATTGTGGAAAGATACCGATATCGAAGAGAATCCTTAATGGTGGGGGCAAGGACTATGTTGACCATTCGAACGCCTCTTCATCAAATTGGATGAAAGGAATCGCGACGAGATCTTGGGACCTCATGTGCTGTTGTTGCGATTTGGTGTGGGCCCAGACTTCGTATTGATGAACGATGATGCTCGACCTCACAGAACACGGGCGGTTGATGTTTTCTTGGAAACGTAAGATACTGCACGCATGGCGTGGCTAGCTCGCTCTCACGATTTGAATCCCACAGAGCATGCCTGGGATGCGCTAGGGAGATAGGTTTCATCACCTCAGCCTCCACCAACCACTCTCCAGGACTTGCGAGCAAAGCTACTGGAAGAATGGGCATTATTGCCTCAACATAAGACTGACGGCATCACTCACCGCACGGTCAGTCTTTGTTAGGGCTGTATTGCAGCCAGATGTGGTAACACCCCATGCTGAGCACATTAACCAGTTGTTGGAGCGTGTGTGCAAACCCGTTAAGTTGGAAAAAACGAAGAACATTTTTGTCTACCGTTATCCACGTTGCAGTTGTTCACATTGTGTGTTCTTTACATTGTCTCTAATTTACTATCACCTGTTTACAATGTTTTGTGGCAAAATAAAGGCACTCTTGCAAAATTTCAGTTTGTTGCTTTGATTTTGGACGCCAGATTACATCTATACCCCACAGTCACCTTACGGAGAGTGTTTCTTCCACCACTTCCCCTTCTCGCGAATGACCCTTGGAAGTAATGACTGTCGGTAATCCTTCTTAAAAGATCTAATTTATATGATTTTCTCATTCTGTTAATTCTGAAGACGTGTGTGGGAGAAAATAAGATGTTGCTCAACTCTTCACAGAACGTACTCTCCCGGATGAAAATAAGATCGACAGAAAGTGTCAAACGGCAAAGCGAGTCTGCCCAGAGGTGATAAGCAAAGCTGTAGACGTAAGCAGGACAGCAGGAAGTATGGGTGCCACCTACAGCAAAATAAAATAAATCTTTGAAGATAACAGAATATCAAGAACTTAGACGGTAAGCCATTACTGTGCATAAAGGGAAGGCTGAAAGATGGAAGGAATATATAAAAGGGCCATACAAAGGCAACGAACTAGAAGACAATGTTATGGAAAGAGGAAGTAGATAAAGAATAGTGGGGATATTTGATATTGAGAGAAAAATTTCACAGAGCACTGAAAGACCTAGGTCGAAACAAGGAACCTGGAGTAAACGACATCCCATCAAAATTTTTGATACCGTTGGAGGAACCAAAGGTGATAAACCGGTTATATATGTTGTGCAACATGTATGAGATAAGAGAAATGCCCACAGACTTCAAGAAGAATATAATCATCCCAGTTCCAAAGAAGACAGCTTATCACTGGTGGGAATATTACCGAAATGTCATTTTAATAAGTCATGAGTCGAAAATACTTACACAGAAGCAAGGAAAGACTGGCAGAACCCGACATCGGGAAAGACCAGTTTGGGTTCCGAAGAAATGTTGGAAAATGCAAAGCAGTACTGATTTTAAGACCTATCTTACACTTATAGCGTCTATACGACAAAGTGTTGTCTGGGTTGCGCTAGTTGAAATTCTGAATGTAGCAGATACAAAATACAGGAAACGGAAAGTTATCTAAATTCTCTACAGCGACCAGACTGTAGTCGTAAGAGTTGACATATAGGAAGGCGAGGCAGTGGCTGAGAAGGGAGTGAGACAGTGTTGTTGCCCATTCCCCATTTTTATTCAGTCTGTACATGGAGCAAACAGTAAGGAAAATCAAGGAGAAATTTGGAGAAGAAAACGTTAAGGTTCGCCGTTGACGTTGTAATTATGCCAGAGATAAATGGTTCCAATGGCTCTGAGCACTACGGGACTTAACATCTGAGGTCATCAGTCCCCTAAAACTTAGAACTACTTAAACCTAACTAACCTAAGGACATCACACACATCCATGCCCGAGGCAGGATTCGAACCTGCGACCGTAGCGGTCGTGCGGTTCCAGACTGAAGCGCCTAGAACCGCTAGGCCTCAAGGACCGGCTGCCAGAGGTAGCAAAGCACTTGAAAGGGTAGCTGAGAACAGAAAAGAGGCATGATTCATACGCTTGTAAAACGAGCAGGACAAATATGTGAGCCGCAGAACCTCAATCGTGAAATGCAACCTCTGGAAAGTGTTTTGAGAAGCAATGGGTACTCCACAAATCATATTAGAAGTGTAACAGAGCCAAACACTCGACGAAGTAAGAAATCAGGAAAAGAAATGTCGGGTACGACCTTTCTGCCATACAGTCCCAGAGTGACGGAGAGAGTCGGCCGTATATTGCACAAACACAGCGTAAAGACAATTTTCAAACCGACATGGAAAAATGGTTCAAATGGCTCTGAGCACTATGGGAGTCAATTGCTGTGGTCATCAGTCCCCTAGAACTAAGAACTACTTAAACCTAACTAACCTAAGGACATCACACACATCCATGCCCGAGGCAGGATTCGAACCTGCGACCGTAGCAGTCGCACGGTCCCGGACTGCGCGCCTAGAACCGCGAGACCACCGCGGCCGGCACCGACATGGAAGATCGAAGAATGTCTTAGATAGGCAAAGGATAAAAGGGATCCACTTGCAATGTCGGGAATATACCGCTTACCATGCACATGCGGAAAAGTTTATGTCGGAATGACTGGACCATCAATCAACACCAGGATCAAAGAACATAAGCGATATTGCAGATTGGGGCAGGTGAAGAAATCGGCCGTGGCAGAACACGCACTGAGTGAGACTGACCATGTAATAAAATTCGCCGACACGGAAGTTCTGGCTGTAGAGAAGCACTATCACACCCGCTTGTTTAAAGAAGCTGTAGAAATACACAAACACGGGAACAGCTTCAACAAGAAAGAGGAGCCTTAAGGTAAACGGATCCTGGCTTCCCGTACAGCAGCTAACGACTGTCGCAGGTAGCAAGAGAACCACTCCGGAAATGACCACGGAGAAGCCCTCTGACGTTGGCGCGCCAGGCACATATAGTCTGCGGCCGCGAGCTCGACTCCACCACCGGCGATGGAGCGTGAAGCTTTGACAGTGCCAGCCACTCATGCTGGCGAAACGTCAGTAAAATCATCAGACGAACGTCGGCCGAAGAACCCGAGACAGAAGCAAATAGGCACTTTGTCGTTATAAATTTATTGATATTAGTGGAGTTGGTAAAATATCAACAATCTTTTCCGGTTTAAAATGTTTTCATGCTAGAAGTCATTTGAAAGGGTAGTTGGTCACTCTGCATACTGACACTAGATATGTGGATGACCCTGAACTGGCAGTATGTGACGATATGCGAGTATATGTCATCTAGAGGCCGTCGAATAATACTATCCGAGGAGATAAATAACATGTGCGGAATGACCGAGGCTATTATCATGAAACAAAGCACTTAGATATCATCATTGTATAATCTCTGTATTAGACCAAGGTAGGTGTTGTAATAATACTTCAAGCAATAAGTAATGTAATGGTCCTAATGTACAAAAAGACAATTTCAGTGTTTCCCCAATCACCAACACCATAACCTTAATGAAATGAAAATGGTTGATTAAGTCATATATTGTGGTTACGGCTCAAATGGCTCTGAGCACTATGGGACTTAACATCTGAAGTCATCAATCCCCTAAAACTCAGAACTACTTAAACCTAACTAACCTAAGGACATCACACACATCCATGCCCGAGGAAGGATTCGAACCTGCGACCATACGGTCGTGCGGTTGAAAGGTGGCTACACTGAGCCACAGGGCCAGAGATTGCGAAAAAAGAGTATTATTCAGCCGCCTCCACTGGCAGTTCTTGTGGAGAAGTCGTGGTGGAGAGTGCTTGCTGAGATGTAGTGAAAAGTTCTTGTCGAGAAGTCGTGGTGGAGAGTGCTTGTTGTGGAGTGGTAGGAGTGAGTCGGTGTTGAGATGTTGTAGTAGGGAGTGCTTGTTCCATGTTTTATGCAGTTTTTTTTGGGCTAGACAGCAGATGTTGTTCGAATGGAGATATTGTAATGATCAGAGTACTTTTCGTCAATGTATATGAAGGTAAAAAAATTCCCTTTTCTTTTTATTATTTCAATGTCTTAAATAATGCGTCATTACAGGTTCAGTCAACAAAGCATCTGGCTCGTGTTCTTGTATTAGAGTGTAATTCTGGTTTCCTTACGCAATTATAGTATTTATATTTTTTTTAATTGCTTCAGTATAAATGGCATTTAAAATTTCTTGTCTTATTGAAGAAGAACAGTGCCAGATGTGTACGTCGAATCACACTTCCACACACAGAACAGCTACACTTGTGTTTTGTTTTTTTCTGCGTTTTATAGTTGCTGGGGACTTAATTAATTAATTGTGTTAACGAAAATTTTCTTTCATTCTTTGTTGTTATTCTATGCAGTGAGACTGCGTACTAAAACTAGTCAGGGCCAACCGGATACGAGACTTCGTAACCGGACAGTTAGCTACTAAAAATTAAAAGTATTTGCATTCCATATTTATTTGATTAAGCCCCCATGCACGTGGCGACCGCTGCTTCGGATCGTCCCTTGGAATTCTTCTAATTGTAAAAATAGTAGACAGTAGTATTGTTGTAGTAATTTGTAGTTTAGTAATTGTAGTCTGTATTGCATGTGTAGATTTGGTAATTGTCATTCTTCTAATGGTATTTTTTGTTTGTTTGTAGAATTTAATTTTTGTTGTCTTGTCTACGGGTTTGACAATTTAGTGCAATTATTTCAATTGTTCGTTAATCGTGTTTGAGGGAAACATTTCGTGTGAATGGTATTGTTGAACATAAGGAGTCATTGTGTATAATTTTCGTACAGTGACGAGTTTTGTACATTTTGTAAATGATTACACGATCGATGAAAAAGGCAAAAATGATGAATAGTGAGAATGACGAAATTGTTAACATGGCGAACTCGCCAACACAGGAGAACAGTATGATGAATGATGAACTTGAAAACAATTTAATAATCCGGGAAGATAGTCCGGAACCATTTCAAAATTTTTCTCAATCAGAAAATTCACAGAATACGAGATTAACGATAGAAGATTCTGAAATAGTATCGAACACAGATAGCTTTATGACTATGCAGAAGGAAGTTGGTTTTGCGGGAAATGTTAGGGGCGAAAAGAATTTCGAACCGGCTAATATGGAGCAGTTGATGGGTGCTATATTAAATTTGGGAGCACGAATGGAAACACAGTTTAGATCTGAATTAAAAACACAGATGGGAACAATGGAAATACGGTTAGACTCATTGGGATCACAGTTAGGATCTGAATTGAAAACAGTGGCAACACGGCTAGAAGCTGAGATGGAAACAATGGAAACACGGTTAGACTCACAAATAGGAACAATTAAAACTGAGATGGGAACAATGGAAACACGATTAGACTCACGAATAGGGACATGTTTCAAAAATATGAAAGATGAATTAAAGAAAGAAATCAGAGAAGAAGTACAACCGATTTTGAATGCTCACAATAATAGATTAATTGCAGTAGAGATTAGACAAAAGGAACAGGATAGAGAACAGGAAGAAAGAGATCGCGTGATAGTACAAAAATTTTCAGAGTTAAATTTACAACGTGCAAAAGATAAGAAAGAAATATTTGAGAGTATCGAGGAATCCGTACCAAATGACAGAATAAATAACTTAACACAACAGTATGAACAATTAACTACTAAATGTGTCAATACTGAAACCCGAGTCGCGACACTTACGGAAGACGTAAATAAACAGAAAGAACAAATGGGTGACTTATCGGAAAGAGTTGAGGAGATTGCAGATAAATTGACAAGTCTTAGTTTAAATGGGGAAAGAGATTCAGATGATACAGCACCATTGCCATTTGCAGAAACCGAAGAGTACCAGAATATAAATAAGCATGTTGAAAATCAGGGAAAATTTAATGAACGCGTCAAAAGGGAATTTGAGGCATTACGAAAGCAAGTCAAACAAATTGAAGGCGAAATCGTAGGAAAAGACAGCAGGAGAAATTTAGAATCACAGATAGCAGAGGGCTTTGAAGAAAATAATTTGTTTCATTTACGAGATGCAACAAGAGAGAGCCAGGCGCGCGAACTTGACAATAATCGACATTCGGACTGGAACAGTCGCGGTAGGTCTTTGTCGCCACGAGGCGAAAACTTTGACTATAAACACTTTTTGACTGTTCGGAAATTTAAGATCTTTCGCAATTCTAAGAACGACATACATCCATGTTCATGGCTAGATCAATTTATGTACGCACTTCCACCAAATTGGCCACTAAGTCACAAACTGGAAATTATGTGCGGCTATTAAAGTCCTCAGGGGATTCACTACACTAAGTGAATATGTGCCGTAGCGTGCATAGGGCCCCGAGCTGTAGTGGTGCTATTTCCCTTTTAGTTTTCTGCACCGCTGCCTACTCTTTTACTATTCTTTGCATCTATAAAAACAACTCTTCAACTATCAATCTATCGAGACAGTAGGTAAAGAATAACCGGATATGACTAATTTACCCAAAAGTGATTTCGTAAATTACCGTTGGGACTTACTGTACCTTCAGCAGCATTCATTCGTAGTTTAAACGAAATTTTACCTGTTTATCTTCGTGACAATATTACTTCATATGTTGCCGATATTCTTATTGCTAAACATTCTTGGAGTGACCATAACAAAATTTTGGATTCATTATTACGTATTTTTGCAAGAGTTGGCATTACAGTGAACTTGGAAAAATCTGTTTTGGTCGTTCTCAGGTGAAATTTCTCGGTCGCATTATTTCTACAGAAGGTATTCTTCCTGATCCAGAGAAACTACACTCCGGGAAATGGAAAAAAGAACACATTGACACCGGTGTGTCAGACCCACCATACTTGCTCCGGACACTGCGAGAGGGCTGTACAAGCAATGATCACACGCACGGCACGGCGGACACACCAGGAGCCGTGGTGTTGGCCGTCGAATGGCGCTAGCTGCGCAGCATTTGTGCACCGCCGCCGTCAGTGTCAGCCAGTTTGCCGTGGCATACGGAGCTCCATCGCAGTCTTTAACACTGGTAGCATGCCGCGACAGCGTGGACGTGAACCGTATGTGCAGTTGACGGACTTTGAGCGAGGGCGTATAGTGGGCATGCGGGAGGCCAGGTGGACGTACCGCCGAATTGCTCAACACGTGGGGCGTGAGGTCTCCACAGTACATCGATGTTGTCGCCAGTGGTCGGCAGAAGGTGCACGTGCCCGTCGACCTGGGACCGGACCGCAGCGACGCACGGATGCACGCCAAGACCGTAGGATCCTACGCAGTGCCGTAGGGGACCGCACCGCCACTTCCCAGCAAATTAGGGACACTGTTGCTCCTGGGGTATCGGCGAGGACCATTCGCAACCGTCTCCATGAAGCTGGGCTACGGTCCCGCACACCGTTAGGCCGTCTTCCGCTCACGCCCCAACATCGTGCAGCCCGCCTCCAGTGGTGTCGCGACAGGCGTGAATGGAGGGACGAATGGAGACGTGTCGTCTTCAGCGATGAGAGTCGCTTCTGCCTTGGTGCCAATGATGGACGTATGCGTGTTTGGCGCCGTGCAGGTGAGCGCCACAATCAGGACTGCATACGATCGAGGCACACAGGGCCAACACCCGGCATCATGGTGTGGGGAGCGATCTCCTACACTGGCCGTACACCACTGGTGATCGTCGAGGGGACACTGAATAGTGCACGGTACATCCAAACCGTCATCGAACCCATCGTTCTACCATTCCTAGACCGGCAAGGGAACTTGCTGTTCCAACAGGACAATGCACGTCCGCATGTATCCCGTGCCACCCAACGTGCTCTAGAAGGTGTAAGTCAACTACCCTGGCCAGCAAGATCTCCGGATCTGTCCCCCATTGATCATGTTTGGGACTGGATGAAGCGTCGTCTCACGCGGTCTGCACGTCCAGCACGAACGCTGGTCCAACTGAGGCGCCAGGTGGAAATGGCATGGCAAGCCGTTCCACAGGACTACATCCAGCATCTCTACGATCGTCTCCATGGGAGAATAGCAGCCTGCATTGCTGCGAAAGGTGGATATACACTGTACTAGTGCCGACATTGTGCATTCTCTGTTGCCTGTGTCTATGTGCCTGTGGTTCTGTCAGTGTGATCATGTGATGTATCTGACCCCAGGAATGTGTCAATAAAGTTTCCCCTTCCTGGGACAATGAATTCACGGTGTTCTTATTTCAATTTCCAGGAGTGTAGACGCTATTCGTAATTATGCTGTTCCTATCACAAAACGTGATGTTCGTAGTTTCCTTGGTGTCTGTAATTTTCTTAGACGCTTCGTTAGATTGGACGATTTGGCCACACCTCGTTTATGTGAACTATCTGGAAAGAAATCTAATTGGTGTTGGGATGAGGAAGCTCAATCAGAATTTGAACAACTTCGTGATGCTTTAGTTGCTGCTCCACTTCTTTCACATCCGGATTTATCTAAAGATTTTTATTTGGCGACGGACTCGTCATACAAAGGCCTAGGTGCACATTTATTTCAAGAGATAGAAGAAAACGGCGTTGTAGTACAGAAAACTATTGCATTTGGAAGTCGTGTTCTCTCTAAATCAGAAAAGAATTATTCGATTACGGAACTTGAAGCTTTGGCTGTTGTATGGGCTTTCACAAAATTTCGGACATTTTTGTTTCGCAGACATACTAAGGTTTACACCGATCACCGAGCTCTGGAATTTCTTGTGTCAACAAAATTAACTCATGGAAGATTGTCACGATGGGCGCTGTACCTACAGGAATTTGACTTTAGTATTGTTTACATACAGGGTTCTTCAAATATTGTTGCTGATGCTTTATCACGTGCACCTATGGGTTTGAAACAAAGTGCTGAAGAGGACTGCAAAGAAAACAATTATTGTTTGATGTATATTAAAGGTGTCGCATTTGAAAATTTTATTTCTTCTTCGCTCCAGGACATCGCTAAGGAGCAAAATAAGGATCCAATCTGGAAGGACATTAAGGAGAAGTGGAGGAGAACGGAAAGCGTAGCGATTAGACAGCATTATTTAGTTCGCAATGATATTCTTTTTAAACAAAATCGGTCGACAACTCTGTTTGGTTAGTTTGTATTCCTGATGAGTGGGTCAATAAATTGATTTGGTACACACATTTCAGTTATGCACACTTTGGCCCCAGAAAATACTTTCATAAATTACGAGAAAATTGCTACTTCAGTAATATGGAAAAACGTATTCGATCTGTTATTGCCAAATGCAAATTATGTCAAAAGGCTAAGCCGCCAACTATTTCTCACAGAGCACCGTTGTTTCGTATTATTCCAGCAAAATTAAAGGACATGGCTGCAGTCGATTTGTTCGGTCCAGTGGTTTGTTCTACTAATGGTTTTGCGCACATTTTCGTAGCAGTGGAATTGACATCAAAATATGTGTGTTTTACGCCTTTACGCAAAGCAACAGCTTGTTCAGTATCTAATGCTTTCATCAAACATTTTCTTAAAGAAGTGGGTCATGTTGATAAGGTTATATCAGATAATGGATCACAGTTTCGCTCCAAAATTTGGCTCCGTACTCTACGGCGTCGTAAGATTAAACCAATTTTCATTTCACTTTTTCACCCTCAATCTAACGCTTCAGAGAGATGGATGAAGGAAATCAATAAATTATGTCGACTTTATTGTCATCAGAATCACAGAACGTGGGATCAGTATCTTCATATTTTTCAAAACGTTCTGAATGAACTTCCTAATGACTCAACTTCTTTACCGCCAATACTGATATTAAAAAACAAAGCACCGACAAATCGCATTTCTGAAATCGTTCCTTTTCCACCTTCACGAAAACTGCGGCATTCTGAAGTTGTGAACTTGGCTCTGCAAAATATTGCATCTGCGGCTGCTAGAAGAGAGAAATCAGCTAAACATCCTGGTCGTTTAAAAATCTTGTCAGTTGGTCAGAAGGTGTTACTTAAGTCTCATCGTTTGTCTCACAAAGGAAAAGGCTTGTGTCGCAAATTTTTTCTGCTTTATAACGGTCCATATAGAGTTCGCAAAATTATTCATGATAACACTGTTGAAGTAGAAACTCTTAAATCTCGGCGCTCTAAGGGAATACATCATCTATCGAACGTTAAAATTTTTGTGGAATGACATACTTTAGAGAAACTAACAGCTACATGTAAACATGCGGAGAGTACAAGGATACCGCGCTGTGTTTTGGCGGCGGCACATACTCAAAGCAACAGTCAAGTCTGCGCGCCGCACAAGGCAGTCGTTGACCGCAAACAATTACTTCCTACGTCACGCGCCTACGGCTGATCGAGCGCTCAGTGCGAATGCACTGACAGCCGTAAACAAATACAGTCTAAAGTCTCCGATTAAATTCAGTATAAAGCTATAGTGACTTGATGAATTATGTTATTAACGTTCAGTATTTTTCAGGATACGGTTGTATAAATATTTAAGAACTTCAGGTAAATTCTGGCGTGTTCGACGTTAAGACGACTTGCTATGGAGAAAATTTCAGGAAGAATGTAATTTCGAAGAAAAAAGTAATAAACTAAAAAGGGTAACTATTAATTGAGTTTATTTTTCAGGTAACATAACTCCACTTAGGTACGTACTTTAGACGTAATTTGCTGCTCGCGATTACGTGATTTATACTTTGTGCTAAATTTTATGCTCTATGAATTTACTTGTGAAGCGACGTGCTTGTGTACATTTGCTGAATTTGACAATGTTTTATTAATGAACAGGGTTGTTACTTGTGTATATTATGCATCGCTTGGCTGCACTGCTTTTTCACTGATGTCATGTTTTTTTTATTATGTGCCAGCTGTGCTTATTTATTTAAATTATAATTGTCACCTGATTAGTTGTGCTGATATGTATGTAAGTTATACTTTGTGATTTATCTGCTTGCGCCTTCATGTTTACTTATTAAGATTACATATGAACATTTATTTGCTTATGCTGATATGATGCTAATGACCTGTTTATTACGTAAGATATATGTTTGCTGCTGTGCGTATGGATTGCATATTTATACATTTCTGTTTGTTGTCATAACTACTCTTTAATTTGGTATATAGAAATGCTGATATGAGGTGTACGAACATGGAGTTTAGGTTACACTATGGTATTAATTATTGTTCGCTTGGCAGAGCCTCGTTGTAGGAATTGTGCTGCATCCACTTGTTGACATTCTGTTCTCTACTGGTGTATTTACTCGCTATTGCATGTTTTGCTTACGCTCAGTGCCTTGTATTTTTAAGATAAGAAAATGAACTGCTATAATTCGACGAACGACATTAGTACAAGGAACTTCGTTGAAGTCACATGAGCTGGAGGTTTTATGGAAGCTGTATAAATTTATGTTACTAGGAAGGGAGCTAACGACATGACATACCAACACTAGGTTTAGACCATTGACAGTTATTACACTGCATTCTTCGTGAGCAATTGAAATAGTAAGTGACACTTGACACAAAAAATACTCCACATGTTTGCTTCTGCCATGATTCTTGAAGTGGTGTACACACTGTGAAATATTATGATCATTCACACTCCGTAATCGTACTTAATTACTGAGAGTTATTCGAACTAAAGTCTATTAGACGTCATGTATGCATTTCTTTTATTTAATGATGGACAAGGTAACCAAAATGTATTTTATAATTCATAATGAGTAGAAGATTAGGGTCAGATGGATTACACAGAGGTTGTGTGTTGACACTGTGTCTACGGATTGTATGGGATGATGAATTGAAGTTTGCACTAGAATTTTATCTGTACTTGTTCGAGGAGACTGACTAGAGGAAAGAGTTGTTATGGAAGTGAAATGATATTGGTAATAAGGTTTATTGTATCGATGTATTGAAGAGGTATTATTGGGGTATTGAGATTATGTGAAGTTGATGATTATTGGAGTTTTGGTGGACAAGAGGTAAGGTAAATGATATTGATGATAAGATTTATATGTATCGACGTAAGAGGTATTATTGAAGTATTGAGATTATGTGATGCTGGTGATTATTGGAGTTTTGTTCGATGAGAGGTAAAGTAAGTGAGGAGCATATTTTTTTTTGTTGGTTTATATGGAACAAGGAGGATGAAGATGGCAGACTAGAACACTCAAGTGGAAAGAAAGATTGTCTAAACACACACTTTGTTAAATCAATAAGCAGTACATACTTTTTTTTGGAGAGAGGAAGTAATTGCATATCTTGGCTCACTGACAGTTGTTCAGCAACTGTACATTTTGATGTGGCTTGGCAAACATTGGTCTTGACATGATGACCATGACGTTGACTAACTATTATTGACTGTTATACATTGCTGCCACTACTACTTGATACACATGATGAACATCAAATTCTGACAGAATTGCATGTGCACAGTTAACACTATTCAATTACACAGTAGTACTTAATGTGGATGAAAGATGAGTGTGTTTTGTGTGTTTTCCCTTCCTAATCCCAGATAAGTGGTACCGACTTATCTCCTAAATATTATTTTACTTGTTTGTTGTGGCTTGCACTGACACCCATAAATATTATAGGTTTACTGATATTTGTGTATTTGTAATAGTTAATATGACAATTATCTAACATCATTTGTGTGTTTGTGTTTAGTGTAAGAGCATTGAGGATAATTTTGTAAAAGCAATTGTGTGTGCATTCAAACTGTTGTTCACACCTGCACCTGTTCAACATTGATGTGTGACACTTGGAAATGTTTAATTTCTGCTGATGAACTGTGTGATTAGTGATAGTGAATATTATGGACTGTTGCTTGCACTTTTTGTACATGATTGGTGCCACTAGGACATGTTTAATTTCTGCTGATGAACTGTGTGATTAGTGATAGTGAATATTATGGACTGCTGTCTGCACCTGTTCAACATTACTGGGTGTCACTAATGGAACTGCTTATACTGAAAATGTCATTCGTTGGTGTCTGCACCTGCTCAACATTGCTGGGTGCCACTGATGGACGGCTTCTACTGAAATGATGTCACTTGTTGGTGTCTGCACCTGTTCAACATTACTGGGTGTCACTGATGGAACTGCTTCTACTGAAATAATGTCACTCGTTTGTATTTGCACCTGTTGACCATTGCTGGGTGCTACTGCTGGAACTATCAACTACTTGTTTTTTTTTTTTTTTTGAATCATTCAAAATATTTTATGTGAACATTTGTATAAACTGATTTTTTGTGTATTGTGTACACTATTATGTAAAGTCACATGTATGAAAGAATTTGTATTGCTTACTGTATTTTATATATTAGGTTATTGAAAGGTCAGTGCAAAGCCAAAATTTTATCTAATTATGTGATATTTACGAATTAATATTATCTTTTATTTTTGTCTGTATTTTTGTGGACTAATTTGGTGGTATTTTCACCACCAATGCTGCCAAAAATACCATCAAATTCTGGCCCGTGGAGGAAGGGCATATGAAAGGTGGCTACACTGAGCCACAGCGCCAGAGATTGTGCCAAAGAGTATTATTCAGCCGCCTCCACTGGCAGTTCTTGTGGAGAAGTCGTGGTGGAGAGTGCTCGCTGAGATGTCTTAGTGAAAAGTTCTTGTCGAGAAGTCGTGGTGGAGAGTGCTTGTTGTGGAGTGGTAGGAGTGAGTCGGTGTTGAGATGTTGTAGTAGGGAGTGCTTGTTCCATGTTTTATGCAGTTTTTTTTGGGCTAGACAGCAGATGTTGTTCGAATGGAGATATTGTAATGATCAGAGTACTTTTCGTCAATATATATGAAGGTAAAAAAATTCCCTTTTCTTTTTATTATTTCAATGTCTTAAATAATGCGTCATTACAGGTTCAGTCAACAAAGCATCTGGCTCGTGTTCTTGTATTAGAGTGTAATTCTGGTTTCCTTACGCAATTATAGTATTTATATTTTTTTTAATTGCTTCAGTATAAATGGCATTTAAAATTTCTTGTCTTATTGAAGAAGAACAGTGCCAGATGTGTACGTTGAATCACACTTCCACACACAGAACAGCTACACTTGTGTTTTGTTTTTTTCTGCGTTTTATAGTTGCTGGGGACTTAATTAATTAATTGTGTTAACGAAAATTTTCTTTCATTCTTTGTTGTTATTCTATGCAGTGAGACTGCGTACTAAAACTAGTCAGGGCCAACCGGATACGAGACTTCGTAACCGGACAGTTAGCTACTAAAAATTAAAAAGTATTTGCATTTTTTATTTACATAATTAAGGCCCCATGCACGGTTCCAGACTGAAGCGCCTAGAACCGCTTTGCCACACCGGCCGGCGTTGTGGTTATGCTATAATACATTTAAACATACCGTATTGATAACAAACGTCTGCAGAGACAGAAGATAATTATTGTATGCAAGTAGATATGCCGTTTCTGCATACTAGCCCGAGCTAATTTATTAAGTAGCCTAAAATATCCTAATCTTGGAAAAAACTGTGGTCGAGACAATAAAAAAAAGTTTTGCAAAACCATGATTTGACGCAACGGCCGTATGCCCTTTCTTTGTTCCAAGTGGTCGTGTGACTAGGGCCTCCCGTCGGGTAGCCCGTTCGCCGGGTGCAAGTCTTTCGATTTGACGCCACTTCTGCGACTTGCGCGTCGATGGGAATGAAATGATGATGATTAAGACAACACAATAGCGGAGAAAAGCTCCGACCTAGCCGGGAATCGAACCCGGGCCCTTCCAAGTGGTTATAGCCTAACTAATTAAACTGAAGATGTCCCGAAGGCTGCAGTGCAGACTGTTTACATCACAGGACACTGAAACATCTTAGGTATGTTTATTAATTGCTGTGCTCACGGAGTATGCTGAAAAAATAATAGTTCCACTCTCTACGGTCGGAGGAAGGCAAGGGCAAACCACCTCCACTAGGACCTTGCCTAGTACAGCGGTGCGGGTCTCCCGCATCGTCCCCTACGCTCCTCGGAGTACGGGACCTCATCATCAACAGATGAACCACAATTAAGTATAAGGGTCAGTTCAAAAGTTCTGCACACTGTAAGATTGAACTAAATAAAATTACAGGCTATCAATATAACCTCCTATCTCGCTTATGGCAGCTCCGCAACGTTTTGGCAACATATGTATTCCGGACAGGGCAGCTTCATTGTTGAGCTTCAGGTTACTCGTGTCTCCTCACTGGAAGCTTCATCACGTTTTCCACGGAGTTCTTCCTTCGATTTTGGAAACAAATCATAGTCGGGTGGGCTCTTATCAGAGCTTTATAGTGGGTAAGAAGGTATTTCCCATCCATATCTGTCGAGCGTTTCTCTCTCTGGTAGATCTGTAGGAGGTCTTGCATTATCGTACAAAATAAGAAAAAACCAGCTGCAAGCATATCGGGACTTCTTTGACGAATTTTCAGGCGCAAAACATTTTTCAGTAACACCTTGTAGTATGCGCCTGTTACAGACGTTCCCTGGGGTACTCTACGGGTAACCATGAGTCCATTCATGTCATACGCAAATATGATAATCAGAGTCACCTTTGATTTTTGGCGGCGGAATTTTTTAGAGCGTGGAGAGTCGGAACTTCTCCATTGTGAGGAACGAGACTTCAGTCCTGGCTGAAAATCTAGTACCCAGGTTTCGTCTAGTGCAAAAGTCCTTTTCAGAAACATTTCTCCTTCTGTTCGATAACGTTGATGAAATTCTTCCGCGATTCTTGTGCGGCCTGCTTTCTGCTCTTCACTCAGATCTTGCGGAACCCATCTGGCAGCCACTGTTCTCTTGTTTATTTTTTCAGTTATGATTCTGAAAAGCGGAATGACAGACATTCTGGCCTCATATGCAATTTCTTCATATGTTTTTTGTCGACCATCTTTCAAAGTGTCCTTAACAATAATCTGGGATGTCTAGTCTGTTGCAGTTGACAGCCTTCCACTCCCTGGGCTGTCCTCAGTTCTTACCCGACCTTCCCGGAAACGAATGCTACGATCCACTACACCATCCTCACACACCTCTCTCAAAGCGTTGTAAATTTCCGTTGCGTCCTTCCCGCTTAGGAATATGGTTTTGATGTAGGGACACTGACTCGGTTCCGGCTTCCATTTCAAAACTGAATTATGCAAGACATAGCCATGCCAATCAGCAAACATATATAAGGTCTCGCTCACAAGTGACATGAATTTCAACTTGATGACGCCAAAGTAACAATTGCGCATTCGCAGTGTGCAGAAGTTTAGAAATGACCCTCGTAGTGTTTGTTTGTCTTTTTTTTTTTTCGAAAATATCTCTCCTTGATTGAGTCATGTATTTGCTGAAGTAATAGAAATGTTTGTGACATTATTTCTATCTCACGTGTTATATACAGTGATGAGCCAAACCAATGTGATCACTGTCCACAGGGAACTTCAGTGCCACCTGGTGACATTGTTGGCACGTGACCCTATAAGAAAAAGAAAAAAAAAGAAATAGAAGCGAATTAGAGAAGAACAGGGAATCATTCTAGAGACGATACGGGTCGTAATTGGGGAAATATACTGACATAAGCAGTGTTGGCAAAGGGAAAACTGTTATGGCCCGTGCCTGGTAGCAGGCATCTCGGAAAAAGCGAAGCTGGTCGGCTGCTGGCGTGCTGCTGTTACGAGCGCCTACTGAAAGTGGGTGAAGGACGCGAAACCACGAGGATGCGGCAAGGTTTTGGACGTCCACGCTTCATCACAGAACGTGTTGGTCGGAAGCTTGCTCCCGCTGTGAAACAGCATAGGCGGACGTCTGTGGCAGATCTGAAGACAGCGTGCAATGTTGGTGTAAGCACGTTTTGGAGCACACCATTCACTGCTCATTGCTGGACACGGGGATCCGCAGCAGACGAAACCTACGTGGTCTCATGCTAAATCAGCGACACGTCAATTACAACTGCAGTGTGCCAATGGAAATATGTCACCTGGTCAGATCATTTATGTTTGTTGCTACACCAAATCTGTAGCTGTGTCCGAAAACGCCATCTTCCAAAGTAACGACTGCTCGAAAAATTCAGCCAACAACGGACGGGGTCCAATGGGGCAGTATTAGGCTATGGGGGACATTCACTTAGGATTCCATGGGGCCTATGACAGGAATCGAAGGCACCATGACGTTTGTGGACTACTTGAAAATTATTTCGTACTACCTGCATCCCTTCACGTATGATGGCATATCCCAGCAAGATAAACGTCCATGGCACAAGGCCAGAACCGTGCTACTGTGGTTTGAGGAGGATGATACTGAGTTAACGTTGATGTTTTGGTCGCCAAATCCGCCTGATTTGAACTCGATGGAACAGAACTGGGACGCTATCGGTCGCCAGATCGCGCACCCAACCCACCGGTCCGTAATTTACTGGAAAAGGCATGACCTTGTGCGAGGACATCTGGTATCACATACCTCCGGAAAACTACCAAGGATTTTTCGAATCCCTGACAGGCAGAACAGGCTGTGTTGCGTTTCAGAGGTGGACCATCACGCTGTTTGACTGCTCATCATTGTATTTGAAATCTCTACTTTCCATTTCTTTTCTTCTGGTTACCCCAACTTTATTAATCAATGATGGAAGCAAATAGGATAAATCATTAAAATAAAAAGTCTCAGACTGATGTGTGAAATGCTACTAGTACCGCACTGCACCATTGTGAACGTTGTAATCATACCTCAAGCAATAAATAATGTTGTTGTTATATCAGAAGATATTGGTCGTACTTTCAGAATTATCAGGTTGCTGCATAAGTTCGTAGCGTTTTTCAATGAGGTAATAAACACTACAGATGCGCATAACGACTTTAGTCATCAATAATATATTCTCCTTTTACATTTGCGACTGTCTTCCAACGCTGTGGTAACATTTCGATTCCACGACTGTTGAAATTATGTGGTTTTGAGGCGTAGAACTCGTCGAGCCATGTTCGGAGCGCATTTTCCTTCGGAAAGGAAGCTCCTTGAAGGTTGTTCGATAGAGAGCGCAACAGCTGAAAATCTGAGAGCGCAAGATGAGGTGACTAAGATGGGTGCGGAATGGCTTCCCAACACAACACCTGTAGAGTGCATTTTTTGTCAAGCTAGCAAAATGCGGGCAGGCATCACTTCTGACAGTCTTCCTAGCCGTTGTTCTTGGATTGGGTCTACAAGACATATCAGTTGTCGACAACAAATGTCAGCAGTGATGGCTGCACCACGGGGAAGCAATTCGTAGTACGCCACACCGTCGCTGTTCCACCAGATGCGTAACATTATCTTTTGGCGACGCACTCAGGTCTTTATACGGGGACTTGGTACTTTGGTTTGGCTCAAAAATTGCTCTGAGCACTATGGGACTTAACATCTTAGGTTATCAGTCCCCTAGAACTTAGAACTAGTTAAACCTAACTAACCTAAGGACATCACACACATCCATGCCCGAGGCAGGATTCGAACCTGCGACCGTAGCAGTCCCGCGGTTCCAGACTGAAGCGCCTAGAACGGCACCGCCACCGCGGCCGGCGTTTTGGCTCAACCATTCCTTTCTTTTCCTTATGTTAGAATGTAGTTGTTGTTGTGGTCTTCAGTCCTGAGACTGGTTTGATGCTGCTATTTATTCTACTCTATCCTGTGCAAGTTTCTTCATCTCCCAGTACCTACTGCAACAACATTCTTCTGATTCTGTTTAGTGTATTCATCTCTTGGTTCTCCCTCTACGATTTTTACCGTGCACGCTGCCCTCCAATGCTAAATTTGTGATTCCTTGATGCCTCAGAACATGTCCTACCCACCGGTCGCTTCTTGTTGTCAAGTTGTGCCACAAACTCCTCTTCTCCCCAATTCTGTTCAATACCTCCTCATTAGTTATGTGATCTTCCCATCTACGGCATTCTTGTGTAGCACCACATTTCAGAAGCTTCTATTCTCTTCTTGTCTTAACTATTTATCGTCCATGTTTCACTTCCATACATGGCTACACTCCAACAAATACTTTCGTAACCACTTCCTGACACTTAAATCTGTACTCGATGTTAAGAAATTTCTCTTCTTCAGAAGCGCTTTCCTTGCCATTGCCAGTCTACATTTTATATCCTCTCTACTTCGACCATCATCAGTTATTTTGCTCCCCAAATAGCAAAACTCCTTTACTACTTTAAGTGTCTCATTTCCTAACCTAATTCCCTCATCATCACCCGACTTAATTCGACCACATTCCATTATCCTCGTTTTGCTTTTGTTGATGTTGATCTTATATCCTCCTTTCAAGACACTGTCCATTCCGTTCAATTGCTCTTCCAAGTCTTTTGCTGTCTCTGACAGAATTACAATATCATCGGCGAATTTCAAAGTTTTTATTCTTCTCCATGGATTTTAATACCTATCTCCGAATTTTTCTTTTGTTTCCTTCACTGCTTGCTCAATATGCAGATTGAATAACATCGGGGAGAGGGTACAACCCTGTCTCACTCCATTCCCAATCACTGCTTCCCTTTCATGCCCCTCGACTCTTAGAACTGCCATCTGGTTTCTGTACAAATTGTAAATAGCCTTTCGCTCCTTGTATTTTACCCGTGCCACCATTAGAATTTGAAAGAGAGTATTCCAGTCAACATGGTCAAAAGCTTTCTCTGAGTCTACAAATGCTAGAAACATAGGTTTGCCTTTCCTTAATCTGTTTTATAAGATAAGTCGTAGGGTCAGTATTGCCTCACGTGTTCCAACATTTCTACGGAATCCAAACTGATCTTCCCCGAGGTCGGCTTCTACCAGTTTTTCCATTCGTCTGTAAAGAATTCGCGTTAGTATTTTGCAGCTGTGACTTATTAAACTGATAGTTCGGTAATTTTCACATCTGTCAACACCTGCTTTCTTTGGGATTGGAATTATTATATTCTTCTTGAAGTCTGAGGGTATTTCGCCTGTCTCATACATCTTGCTTAGCAGATGGTAGAGTTTTGTCTGGACTGGCTCTCCCAAGGCCGTCAGTAGTTCCAATGGAATGTTGTCTACTCCCGGGGCGTTATTTCGACTCAAGACACTATTTCTCCTGACCAGAAACCATACAAGGCAGGAATGGTCCGTGTTGTTCACGACCAAATTGATGAGGAGCAAGCAGAGATGTACATATAGCTATCCGCTGATTTTTGTGATTTTGGCTTAGAGCATGCAGTACCCGCACACCCGACTTTCGAACCTTTCCCATTGCATGCAAATGTCGCACGACGGTGGAATGATGACAGTTCATCACATTCTCCAGTTCTCGAGCACACTGACGTGGATCAATGTGGATCAATGCGCTTAAACTATTTTCATCAAACCCTGAAGGTCTTCCTGAACGAAGGGAGTCACTAATGTCAAAACGATCCTAACATAAAACGAGAAAACCATTTTCTTGTCGTGATGTGTCCACGGCCCTAATGTGTCTGGCTACCTCCGTTATTGTCACCCCTCTACTGAATTCAGACAGAAGGATATGTCGGAATTGTTCCAATTTGTCACTTGGTACTCCATTCTCTAGTGTCCACAGCTCCATTCACTATCTCCAAACGTAAAAATGACAACATATAAACTCAAACTGCAACAGTGAACTATAAATAATAAATGACAATCGATAAACAAACTCATGGCATCCGAAATACCAACATGCAAAACAAAAACTCTACGAACTTATGCACCAATTAGAAAGTTACGGACGAGACATTCTTACAAAGAATGGTGGCTCAACTGAAAAACTGTCAGTCACTCGCTTTGCAAAGCTTTACACATAATCTTTGAAGTGCTTTTACACGATTAAGACAACACAGTAATCTTAGTTGAGATGTTAAGGCATGACATTACTAGTGTTAGGAACTGGTTTTGTGGGTGTATCCAAGCGACCAAGCACTGTTCTATGTTAATTAAAAGCTGTTGGCGTACACAGATTGCTAGATTGCCATTGCACATATTTAAATATTTTACGTAATGCTATTTGATGACACTATAGAGCGTGTTTCACAAGTGATACACATGACAGTCAGTGTCAGTTTGTTTTCTTGCTTTTCTACAGAGAGACTCGCATAAATTTATGCACGTTTTCTTCTCGCAATACCAGAAGGAAGTGTGAAAGATTTATAGTCACAAAAATGCTATGATTTTGCTTAATTTACTGTTGGGGAATATTAGATAAATTGGAAAGAAAGTTTGTGGCTATGTGGCCAAGTACGATTGCTCACAACAATAATAACAATATAATTATGAATGTGGTTCACGCAGAATATAAATAGCAAAAATAATATTGATTTTTGTTACTTTTAAAAAAAATTAGTAACATAGACGACAAAGAGTTATTTTTGCCCGCCCGGTTAGCCGTTCGGTCTAACACACGGCTTTCCGGACTGGGAAGGAGCGCCTGGTCCCCGGCACGAATCCGCCCGGCGGACTTGTGCCGAGGTCCGGTGAGCCGGCCAGTCTGTGGATGGTTTTTAGGCGGTTTTCCATCTGCCTCGGCGAATGCAGACTGGTTCCCCTAATTCCGCCTCAGCTATACTATGTCGGCGATTGGTGCGCAAACAAGTTCTCCACGTACGCGTGCACCACCATTACTCTACCACGCAAACATAGGGCTTACACTCATCTGGTGTGAGACGTTCCCTGAGGTGGGGGTGGGGGAGGGGGGGGGGGTACCGGGGCCGAACCGCTCAATAACCCTGGGTTCGGCGTGGGGCGGCGGAGGGGTAAAGTGGACTGCGGTAGTCGTCGTGGGGTTGTGGACCACTGCGGCTGCGGTGGGAACGGAGCCTCTCCGTTGTTTCTAGGGCCCCGGTAACACATAATGCAATACATATGATATCTTCACTCATTCTTATCTTCCGCGGAGCTTCTGTCATTTGTGAATAGAATGTCATTTGGCTTGTCTCCTGCAGTAGAGTCGCCGTACGGTGGATAACAATTGCCCGCTCCGCGTGGTTGTAGCTAGAGCGCTGGGTGTCGGCTCTGCGGCCGAGAGACATGTAGCAGTAGCGCGAGGTCGGAGAGCATGCCTGAATGACGTCACAAAGTTCCCAGAAGGCCGCGCGGGGGAGTCCCCCGGGCTGTTGGTGCGGGCGCCGCGCGGGGCAGGTAGCCAGACAGCTGCCGGCTGCGGCTGCATCCAGCTTCCAGGAACTGTTTTCTGCCGAGTTACAGCATTGGCGGCGCGCGTCCGCCAGACGCCCTGCAACATCTCTGTGACCTGATAACACGCAAGTGGGATGCACGAACTTCTCTGTTCGAAACGTACACAGATGGAAATTGAAAGTGTTACACTGTGAACCACCAGTCCGATACTTATCACTGGGTAGATAGTCATCTCATAACAAGTTACATTCTGTTCGAACTGATGTCTGTCAGGTGTGGCTCCCACGGGGTTGGAATACATTCTTCCATTCTTTTTTCGTTATGGCATGGAAAGCTGACAATTTCCGAATGTCATGTAGAGGAATTTCTTGGCATACTTGAAATACATACCGCGTCTCTAAACGAACACTGCTGCTGAAACCTGATATGAAAGTATACCTTTTCCCTTCACATAGCATGGGAAAGGGAAAGGAACAAAAAAAAAATGGCTCTGTGCACTATGGGACTCAACTGCTGCGGTCATAAGTCCCCTAGAAATTAGAACTACTTAAACCTAACTAACCTAACGACATCACACACATCCATGCAGGATTCGAACCTGCGACAGTAGCGGTCGCGCGGTTCCAGACTGTAGCGCCTAGAACCGCTCGGCCACTCCAGCCGGCAGGAAAAGGAACCAGAGACGCCTTCGGCATGGTGAGGATTTAATCGGACAGAGCTATGGCTGTTAATGAAGTAGTATGCACTCGTTTTATAGCATGAGATAAGGCCTTCGACAGAGTCAATGGACAAAACTGATGAACAACCTCAAGCAGATAAGAATCAACTGGAGAGACCAGGGAATAATTCTCAACTTGCGCCTGGCACAGAGAATAAAGGCGGCTCTGGACTACAGAGAAACAAACATCATGTAAATAGGAACATGAATCAGACAAGGATATTGTCTGTCGCCGAGTCTCTTCAAATTATACGGAGAATGGCTGCTAAGAGAATCTTTGAAAGGATGTGGAAACTCTAGAATAGGACGACGACTCATCAATGCCATCAGTTATGCAGATGACCTGGTAGTGCAACACATGATGAACTGGGTGGTAGACACTGAAGGAGATATGGCACGGAACTTAAAGCTGAGCAATCAAAATTCACACGGATATCAAAACGACAGAAATCTTTGAGGACAACTGTCGCCAATCGAGATCTGGAGAAAGTGGTGCAGTTCAGATACTTGGGCCGCTTGGTGACAAAGGATGCCTGCTGCATAAGCGAAATTTCTATGACCAAAGCCACATTCAACAAGAAGAGGACTCTGCAGTCCAGCAAGCTGAGCTTGGAACTAAAGAAGAAACCTGCTAAGTGCCACATCTGGAGCTTTGCACTGTACGGAGCAGAGACGTGCCCCACGTGGAAAATAGAGAAAAAATACCTGGAAATGAAATGTTGTGTTGCAGAAGAGTACAGAAGATGAGCAGGACACATCGGGTGACAAATGACAATGTAGTGAGAAGAGTAGGAAAGAAGAAAACTGTTCTGAATACAATTCTTCAGAGAAAGGCCAACTGGGTCGGAGTCATACTCAGGCTCATACATGACGTCACTGAAGGGAAGATCAAGGAACCACAGGATGAGGAAGAAGAAGAATTCAGCATCTGGATGACATGAAAAATGGATAGTGATACAGCAGACTGAAGGAAAAAGCTGAAGGCAGGGAACATTGGCTTCAGAAATTCTCCGTATGAAGAGACTGGGGCCAGTCAAGAACCCATACATTCCTCAAAGTGTTTGTGGTGCCAACTGCAGTGTTCGGTCCTGCATAATTCTGCAGCAATATGCCATCTGATTTACTGGTCGTGCAGAGTATGTACACAGTTTTTATCGTTTTAACATCACCTAACTTGACAGATGTGAGGTGGCAGTTGTTAGACATTACTAATATCTTGAGTTACTGCATTCAACCAAGTGATGTTGTTAACCATTTGCCGGTTCTAGGTGCTACAGTCTGAAACCGCGCGACCGCTACGGTCGCAGGTTCGAATCCTGCTTCGGGCATGGATGTGTGTGATGTCCTTAGGTTAGTTAGGTTTACGTAGTTCTAAGTTCTAGGGGACTGATGACCACAGCAGTTAAGTCCCATAGTGCTCAGAGCCATTTTCTTGTTAACCATTTCGTGAGAACAAGCTCCCATCTTCAGGATAACAGGTTTTCCTCCCTTAAAATATGTCCAGCATGATGTCTTTGTCAACTGTCCAGGAAACAAAAATTGTTCAATCAACACATTTGCCTATGGGGGTTGGACAAAAATATAGAAAAAGCGAAAGCGCAACACATCAGCACGCCTAATACGGTGTAGGAAACCTGATGGTATTCAAATTAGCTTCCAGTGGTCTCCAAATGGATAAATACATGTCTTGTTTTCAAGGAATACTACTGTATACCGTTCTTCCTGCAAAATAGTGGTAAGTTTAGTTAACAATGCTGGAGGTGGATTACGGTTATGCGCTCTTCTCTCCAAACTAGACCACAAAGGCTAAGTAATATTTAGATCTGCTGACTGTGGTGGCCACGGGAGATATGACAATTCATCCTCATGCTCACAAAACCAGTCCTGGACGATGCGAACTCTTTGGACACAGGCCTTGCCCGCTTCAAAGACAGCATCACCACTAGGGGGCAGACGTTGCATCATGGTGTATGAATGCATGGTTTTGGGGCTATATGAATTAATAAAATCCGAGAGGTACTTACGCCTACGCTATCCAGAAAAATCAGCCGTGCCAGAATGCGTCTTAGAAAATGGACACCGAATTCTATTCGACGAAACATCTGTCGTTATGAGGACGAAGGGATTTTGAGATAGCGTCATAAAAGAAGCTATTGAAATAAAAACCTCTGAAAACACCATCAACAAGGACGGCGGTTTGCAGCTCAGCACAGCCTGGGACCCGGCCATGGCGTTGTCGAAACGGGCGCAAGAGACGCAGGATGAAAACATTACCATATATGGTGAGGAAGAGAGCGCTAGTGACGTCACAGCCAGGAGCACGGCTATATAACGACGTGGCCACGGTGATACAGCAGTCAGTCTTACCACTTGACAACGACTGAGGAGAGCTGGGTCGAAAGCTCGTGGGATTTTAACCATCTGACGCGGCTGGAAGCCCGAGAAAATTTTGTTAATTGCATCATGGGATGAACGTGATCAGCCAAACTCGTCACCTAATCCTTGGCAATAACGCGGCCTACCAGAGTAACCAAGGTTCCCATGGAGCACCACGATATGGTCGCCCGAATCATCACCGAACCCACACCATGTTTCACTCTTGGGGCGTAAACTCCACCAGAAGTTGGAAACTCACCCGGCAAACAGTCACCCGGTTAAACTACGTTGTCATAGTAGAAGTTTTGTGGCTTGAGTACTACGTTGTCCTGTTATGGGCATTTGCATCACTGATGAGTAGTTTTAGAATTGAAGTTCACCCTGCAAGTTTCTCTTTATGGAGCTCTCTTAGAGTTGCTTTTAGGCTAACAGTATTCGCGAGTGTCACATTCAGTTCTGCAGTGACTTTTGGAGCTTTCGTCTGCTCATTTTTCGTCACAATCTTCTCCAACGGCCGTCCTTCACGATCACTCGGCATACACTTCCGACAGCTTTGTGACTTTTTTCCGCTTTCCCAGTATGCGATATAAATCTTCTACACTGTGCCTCTTGACACAGCTGGCCCGCTTTGTGCATGATATACAACAGGCTCTAGATACCGGCTCCCACGTTGATGCCATATTCCTCGACTTTCGAAAGGCGTTCGACTCAGTTCCACACTGTCGCTTGCTCCAAAAAGTGCGAGCTTATGGTCTATCCGATGACATATGCGGCTGGATACAAAGTTTTCTAACAGACAGAGAGCAGTATGTCGTCCTCAAAGGGGTGACTTCAACAGAAATAAGCGTAACTTCAGGTGTGCCCCAGGGCAGCGTAATAGGTCCGCTGCTCTTTACGATTTACATAAACAATCTGGTTGATGTTATTGACAGCGGCATTAGACTGTTTTCCGATGGTGCTGTCTACAGGAAAGTAGTATCACACGAAAGCTGTGAACAAATTAGTGAGGATTTGCAGAAAACAAATGTGTGGTGTAATGACTGGCAGTTATTTCTCTATATTAGTAAGTGTAACCTACTGCGTATAAAAAAGCGTAAATCCCCATTAATGCACGAGCACAAAATAAATGCCCAGACTTTGCTAGCGGTAACATCCGTCAAGTATCTGGGTGTGACTATACGAAATGATCTCAAACGGAATGATCAGATTACACAAGTAACGGGTAAGGCGAACTCTGGATTGCCGTTTATTGGTAGAACCCTGAAGCGATGGAATCCTCACAACAAAGGAAACTGCTTACAATACGTTAGTTCGTCCAGCCTTAGAGTACTGTTCGTCTGTATGGGACCCTTACCAGTTGGGTCTGATTCAAGAGATTGAGAACGTCCAAAGAGGAGCGGCAAGATTCGTGACGGGTACATTTAGCCATCGCGAGAGCGTTACAAACTTCATAGAAAGTTTGAAGTGGATCATACTTGCAGATAGACGACGCGTTAAACGGAAGGGGCTGCTCACTAAATTCCAAAATCCGATCTTCGCCGAGGATGTAGAGCATATATTATTACTACCAACTTTGAAATCGCGCAATGATCACCATTCAAAGATAACGGTAATTAGAGCTCATACTCAGGCGTTCAGACAGTCGTTTTTCCCTCGCGCATTCCGCGAGTGGAACAGAGGGGAGGAAATATGACTTTGACGCGAATAGTGCCCTCCGCCACACACCGCTCGGGGGCTAGCGGATTGTATATGTAGATGTAGATGTAGAAACAGCGAACACGTCGGCTCCCTTGTTCACGGAAGCACCCACCATTCGAGCACCAGTAATTTGCCCACGTTCGAATACACCGAACTCTGAAACAATGCATTCACAACTACAGAGAACACTGATCTAACGACGACTTATACCTGCAACGTATTGAGGACACTGCGTAGGTGCCATTCATGGCCAAATATAAGCAGCGCAACACGCAGACTTGTCTAATACACAACTGGCCATTAAAATTGCTACACCAAGAAGAAATGCAGATGATAAATGGGTATTCATTGGACAAATATATTATACTAGAACTGACATGTGATTACATTTTCACGCAGTTTGGGTGCATAGATCCTGAGAAATCAGTGCACAGGACAACCACCTCTGCCGTAATAACGGCCTTGGTACGCCTGGGCATTGAGTCAAACAGAGCTTGGATGGCGTGTGCAAGTACAGCTGCCCATGCAGCTTCAACACGATACCACAGTTCATCAAGAGTAGTGACTGGCGTATTGTGACGAGCCAGTTGCTCGGCCGCCATTGACCAGACGTTTTCAATTGGCGATAGATCTGAAGAATGTGTGGGCCAGGGCAGCAGTCGAACGTTTTCTTTATCCAGAAAGGCGCGTACAGGACCTGCAACAAGCGGTCGTGCATTATCCTGCTGAAATGTAGGGTTTCGCAGAGATCGAATGAAGGGTGGAGCCACGGGTCGTAACACATCAGAAATGTAACGTCCACTGTTCAAAGTGCCGTCAATGCGAACAAGAGGTGACCGAGACGTGTAACCAATGGCACCCCATAGAATAACGCCGGGTGATATGCCGGTACGGCGATGACGAATACACGTTTCCAATGTGCGTTCACCGCACTGTCGGCAAACACCTATTTGACCATGATGATGCTGGAAACAGAACCTGGATTCCTCCGAAAAAATGACGTTTTGCCATTCGTGCACCCAGGTTCGTCGTTGAGTACACCATCGCAGCCGCTCCTGTCTGTGATGCAGCGTCAAGGGTAACCGCAGCGATGGTCTCCGAGCTGATAGTCCATGCTGCTGCAAACGTCGTCGAACTTTTCCTGCACATGGTTGTTGTCTTGCTAACTTCCCCATCCGTTGACTCAGAGATCGAGACGTGGCTGCACGATCCGTTACAGCCATGCGGATAAGATGCCTGTCATCTCGACTGCTAGTGATACGAGGCCGTTGGGATGCAGCACGGCGTTCCGTATTACCCTCCTGAACCCACCGATTCCATATTCTGCTGACAGTCATTGGATCTCGAGCAACGCGAGCAGCAATGTCGCGATATGATAAACCGTGAAAGGTGGCTACACTGAGCCACTGCGCCAGAGATTGCGCCTAAGAGTATTATTAAGCCGCCTCCACAGTGCTTGTTAAGAGCTCGTAGTAGTCAGTGCTAGGAGAGAACTCGTAGCAGTCAGTGCCTGTTAAGAACTCGTAGAAGTCAGTGCTTGGAGAGAACTCGTAGAAGTCAGTGCTTGTCGAGAGCTCGTAGAAGTCAGTGCTTGGGGAGAGCTCGTCGGAGTCAGTGCCTGTCGAGGTCTCGTGGTAGTCTGTGCTGAGATGTTGTAGCAGAGAGTGTTTGTTGAGATGTGCTATTAGGCAGTGCTTTCTGAGATGTGATATTGGAGAGTTCTGGTTGAGATATAATGTAAGGATTAGAGTGATTTTCATCAATATAAATGAGGTAACTAACTCCGTTTGTTTTTAATTTCAGTATCCTAAATAATGCGTCATCACAGGTTCAGTCAACAAAGCATCTGGCGTGTGTTCTTGTATTAGAGTGTAGTTCTGCTTTCCTTACGCAATTATCGTATTTCTAATTTTCTTTTATCACGTCAGTAAAATTGGTATTTAAAAATTCTTGTCTTGTTGAAGAAGAACCGTGCCAGATGTCCGTTGAGTCATACTTCCACATACAGAACAGTTATACTTATGCTTTGGTTTCGTAGGTTTCATAGTTGCTGGGGACTTAATTAATTAATTGTGTTAACGAAAAATTTCATTTCATTCTTGTTGTTGTTCTTTGCAGTCAGATAGCGTAATAATACTAGTCAGGGCCAACCGATTACGAGACTCAGCGTAATCGGACATACAGCTACGAAAAACTAAAAAAAAAATATTTTCAATCTTATATTTAATTAAGCCCCCCTGCCAGGATCGTCCCTTGGAATTCTTCTGATTGTAAAAATAGTAGACAGTAGTATTGTTGTAGTAATTTCCAGTTTAGTAATTGTAGCCTATTTTGCATGTGTAGATTTGGTAATTGGCATTCTTCTAATGGTATTTTTTTTCAGAATTTGATTTGTTGTCTTGTATACGCGTTTGACAATTTAGTGCAATTATTTCAATTGTTCGTTAATCGTGTTTGAAGGAAACATTTCGTGTGAATAGTATTGTTGGAGATAAAGTTTCATTGTGTGCAATTTTCATATAGTGACGAGTTTTGTATATTTGGTAAATGATTACACGATCGATGAAGAAGGCAAAAATGATGAATAGTGAGAATAACGAAATTGTTAACATGGCGAACTCGCCAACAGAGGAAAACAGTGTCATGAATAATGTAGTGGAAAACAATTTAATAAGTAGGGAAAATAGTCCGGAAACAGTTCAAAATTTTTCTCAATCAGAAAATTCACAGATTACGTGGTTAACGACAGAAGAAACGGAGCTGTTGATGAGTACAATATTAAATTTGGGATCTGAATTAAGAGCAATGACAACACGGTTGAGCTAAAAAATAGGAACAATTAAAACCGAATTAAAAACAGTGGGATCACAGTTACGATCTGAAATTAAAACTGATATGGGAACAATGGAAACACAGTTAGGCTCACGAACAGGGACATGTTTCAAATACATGAAAGACGAATGAAATAAAGAAATTGGAGAAGAAGTACAACCGATTTTGAAGGCTCACAATAATAGCTTAATTTCAACAGAAATCAGACAAGAGGAACAGGGCAGGGAACAGGAAGAAAAAGATCGCGTGATAGTACAAAAATTTTCAGAGTTAAATGTACAACGTGCACACGATAAGGAAGAAATAATTGAAAGAACCGAAGAATCCGTACCAAATGACAGAATAAATAACTTAACGCAACAGTGTGAACAGTTAACTACTAAATGTGACAACACCGAAATCCGAGTCGCGACATTTACAGAAGACGTAAATAAACAGAAAGAACAATTAGGTGACTTATCGGAAAGAGTTGAGGAAATTTCAGATAAACTGACAAATCTTAGTTTACATGGGGACAGAGATTCGGATGATACAGCACCATTGTCATTTGCAGAAACCGAAGAGTATCAGAACATAAATAAACATGTTGAAAATCAGGGAAAATTTAATGAACGCGTTAAAAGGGAAGTTGAGGCATTACGAAAGCAAGTCAAGCAAATCGAAGGCGAAATTGTAGGAAAAGACAGCAAAAGAAATTTGGAATCACAGATAGCAGAGGGGTTTGAAGAAAATAATTTGTTTCATTTACGGGATGCAACAAGAGAGCGCCAGGCGCGCGAACTTGACAATAATCGTCATTGGGACTGGGACAGACGCGGTAGGTCTTTGTCACCACGAGGCGAAAACTTTGACTATAAACACTTTTTGACTGTTCAGAAATTTAAGATCTTCCGCAATTCTAAGAATGACATACATCAATGTTCATGGTTAGATCAATTTATGTACGCACTTCCGCCAAATTTGCCACTAAGACACAAACTGGAAATTATGTGCGGCTATTAATGTCCTCAGGGGATTCACTACTCTAAGTGAATATGTGCCGTAGCGAGCATAGGGCCCCGAGCTGTAGTGGTGCTATTTCTCTTAGTTTTCTGTACCGCTGCCTACTCTTTTACTATTCTTTGCATCTGTCAAACCAACTCTTCGACTATCAATCTATCTAGTGAGTAAGTAAACAATAACCGGATTTGACTAATTTACCCAAAAGTGATTTCGGAAATTACCATGTGGAGTTACTGTACCTTCAGCAGCATTCATTCATAGCTTAAATGAAATTTTACCTGTTTATCTTTGTGACAATATTACTTTATATGTTGACGATATTATTATTGCTAAACATTCTTGGAGTGAACACAACAAAATTTTGGATTCATTATTAAGTATCTTTGCAAGCGTTGGCATTACTGTGAACTTAGAAAAATCTGAATTTGGTCGTTCACAGGTGAAATTTCTCGGCCACATTATTTCTACAGAAGGTATTCATCCTGATCCAGAAAAATTAGACGCTATTCGTAATTATGCTGTTCCTTCCACAAAACGTGATGTTCGTAGTTTCCTTGGTGTCTGTAATTTTCTTAGACGCTTTGTTAGATTGGACGATTTGGCCACACCACGTTTTTGCGAACTGCCTGAAAAATTCTTTTTAAACGAAAATTGGTCGACAACTCTGTTTGGTTAGTTTGTATTCCTGATGAGTGGGTCAATAAATTGATTTGGTATACGCATTTCAGTTATGCACACTTTGGTCCCAGAAAATGCTTTCATAGGTTACGAGAAAATTGTTACTTCAGTAATATGGAAAAACGTATTCGATCTATTCTGGTCAAATGCAAATTATGTCAAAAGGCTAAGCCGCCAACAGTTTCTCACAGAGCACCGTTGTTTCCTATCATTCCAGCGAAATTAAAGGAGATGGCTGCAGTCGATTTGTTCGGTCCAGTGGTTCGTTCTACTAATGGTTTTGCGTACATTTTCGTAGCAGTGGAGTTGACGTCAAAATATGTGTGTTTTACACCTATACGCAAAGCAACAGCTCGTTCAGTATCTAACGCTTTCATCAAACATTTTCTTAAAGAAGTTGGTCATGTTGATAAGGTTATATCAGATAATGGATCACAGTTTCGTTCTAAAATTTGGCTTCGTACTCTACAGCGTCGTAAAATTAAACCAATCTTCATTTCACTTTTTCACCCTGAATCTAACGCTTCAGAGAGATGGATGAAGGAAATCAATAAATTGTGTCGTCTTTATTGTCATCAGAATCACAGAACTTGGGATCAGTATCTTCATATTTTTCAAAACATTCTGAATGAACTTCCTAATGATTCAACTTCTTTACCGCCTTTTCTGATATTAAAAAACAAAGCACCGGCAAATCGCATATCTGAAATCGTTCCTTTTCCGCCTTCACGGAAACTGCGGCATTCTGAAGTTGTCAACCTGGCTCTACGAAATATTGCATCTGCGGCTGCTAGAAGAGAGAGATCAGCTAAACGTCCTGGTCGTTTAAAAATCTTGTCATTTGGTAAGAAGGTGTTAATTAAGTCCCACCGTTTGTCTCACAAAGGAAAAGGCTTGTGTCGCAAATTTTTTCTGCTTTATAACGGTCCATATAGAATTCGCAAAATTATTCATGATAACACTGTCGAAGTAGAAACTCTTAAATCTCGACGCCCTAAAGGAATACATCATATATCTAACGTAAAAAATTGTTGTGGATTGATATACTTTTGAGAAACCAACAGCTAGATGTAAACATGCGGAGAGTACAAGGATACCGCGCTGTGTTTTGGCGGCGGCACATACTCAAAGCAACAGTCAAGTCTGCGCGCCGCACAAGGCAGTCGTTGACCGCGAACAATTGCTTCCTACGTCACGCGCCTACAGCTGATCGAGCGCTCAGTGCGAATGCACTGACAGCCGTAAACAAATACACAGTCTAATTTCTCCGACTAAATTCAGTATAAAGCTATAGTGACTTGATGAATTATGTTATTAACATTCAGTATTTTTCAGGATACGGTTGTATAAAATATTTAAGGACTTCAGGTAAATTCTGTGTGTCACCGACGTTAAGAGGACTTGCTATCGAGAAATTTTCAGGAAGAATGTAATTTCGAAGAAGAAACTAATAAACTAAAAAGGGTAACTATTAATTGAGTTTATTTTTCAGGTAACATATTTCCACTTAGGTACGTACTTTAGACGTAATTTGCTGCTCGCGATTACGTGATTCATACTTTGTGCTAATTTCATGTTCTATGAATTTACTTGTGAAGCGACGTGCTTGCGTACGTTAACTGATTTTGACAATGATTATTAATGAATAGTATTGTTATTTGTGTATATTATGCATCGCTTAGCTGCACTGCTTTTTCACTGATGTCATATTTTTTTAATTATGTGCCTGCTGTGCTTATTTATTTAAATTATAATTGTCACCTGATTAGTTGTGCTGATATGTATGTAAGTTATACTTTGTGATTTATCTGCTTGCGCCTTCATGTTTACTTATTAAGAGGACATATGAACATTTATTTGCTTATGCTGATATGATGCTAATGACCTGTTTGCTGCTATGCCTATGGATTGCATATTTATACATTTCTGTTTGTTGTCACAACTACTCTTTAATTTGGTATATAGCAATGCTGATGTACAGTGTACTAACATAGAGTTTAGGTTACAGTATGGTGTTAATTATAGATTGTTTGCTTGGCAGAGCCTCGTTGTAAGAATTGTGCTGCATCCACTTGTTGACATTCTGTCCTCTACTGGTATATTTACTCGCTATTGCTTGTTTTGCTTACGCTCAGTGCCTTATATTTTTAAGATAAGAAAATGAACTGCTATAATTCGACGAACGACATTGGTACAAAGAACTTCGTTGAAGTCACATGAGCTGAGGTTTTATGGAAGCTGTATAAATTTATGCTAATAGGAAGGAGGCTAACGACATGACATACCAAAAATAGGTTTAGACCATTGACAATTGTTACACTGCATTTTTCGTGAGCAATTGAAATAGGAAGTGACACTTGACACAAGAAATACTCCACATGTTTGCTTCTGTTTGCCATAATTCTTGAAGTGGTGTACACACTGTGAAATATTGTGATCATTCACATTCCGTAATCGTACTTAATTACTGAGAGTTATTCGAACTAAGTCTGTTAGAGGTCATGTATGCATTTCTTTGTTTATAATTCATAATGAGTAGAAGATTTGGCTCAGATGGATTACACAGAGATTGTGTGTTGACAATGTGTCTTCGGATTGTATGGGATGATGAGGTTTGCATTAGGATTTTATCTGTACTTGTTCGAGGAGACTGACTAGAGGAAAGAGTTGTTATGGAAGTGAAATGAGATTGGTAATAAGGTTTATATGTATCGACGTATTGAAGAGGTATTATTGAGGTATTATTGAGATTGTGTGAAGTTGATGATTATTGGAGTTTTGGTGGATAAGAGGTAAAGTAAGTGAGGAGCATATATTGGCAATAAGGTTTATATGTATCGACGTATTGAAGAGGTATTATTGAGGTATTATTGAGATTGTGTGAAGTTGATGATTACTGGAGTTTTGGTGGATAAGAGGTAAAGTAAGTGAGGTGCATATTTTTTTTGTTGGTCTTATGGAACAAGGAGGATGAAGATAGCAGACTAGAACACTAAAGTAGAAGGAAGATAGTCTATACACACACTTTGTTAAATCACTAAGCAGTATATATTTTTTTTGAAGAGAGGAAGTATTTGCATATCTTGGCTCACTGACAGTTGTTCAACAACAGTACATTTGATCTGGCTTGGCAAACATTGGTCTTGACATGATGACTATGACGTTGACCTAACTATTATTGACTGTTATACATTGCTGCCACTACTACTTGATACACATGATGAACATCAGATTTTGACAGAATTACATTTACCCAGTTAACACCATTCAATTACACAGTAGTACTTAATGTGGATGAAAGATGAGTGAGTGTGTTTTGTGTGTTTTCCTTTCCTAATCCCACCCACCTATTTCCTAAATATTATTTTATTTGTTTGTTGTGGCTTGCACTGACACCCATAAATATTATAGGTTTACTGATATTTGAGTATTTGTAATAGTTAATATGAAAATTATCTGACATCATTTGTGTGTTTGTTATGATTTGTATGTTTAGTGTAAAAGCATTTGTATGTGCATTCAAACTATTGTTCCTGCCTGAACTGTCTGATTAGTGATGGTAAATATTATGAACTGTTACCAGCACTTTTTCAACATAATGTGTGACACTTAGGAATGTTTAATTTCTGCTGATGAACTGTCTGATTAGTGATAGTGAATATTATGGACTGTTACTTGTACTTTTTCTACATGCTCGGTGCCACTAGGACATGTTTAATTTCTGCTGATGATCTGTGTGATCAGTGATAGTGAATATTATGGACTGTTACTTGTACTTTTTCTACATAATTGGTGCCACTAGGACATGTTTAATTTCTGCTGATGAACTGTGTGATCAGTGATAGTGAATATTATGGACTGTTACTTGTACTTTTTCTACATGATTGGTGCCACTAGGACATGTTTAATTTCTGCTTATAAAAACTGATGAACAGTTTGATCAGTGATAGTGAATATTATGGACTGCTGTCTGCACCTGCTCAACATTACTGGGTGCAAGATGAAGCTACTTCTATGGAAATGATGTCACTTGTTGGTGTCTGCACCTGCTGTCAACATTGCTGGGTGCAACTGATGGACTGTTTCTACTGAAATGATGTTACTTCTTGCTGTCCGCACCTACTCAACATTGCTGGGTGCCACTGATGGACTGCTTCTACTGAACTAATGTGACTTGTTGCTGTGTGTACCTCTTCAACTTTACTGGGTGCCACAGATGGAACTGCTTCTACTGAAATGATGTCACTTGTTGGTGTCTGCACCTGCTCAACATTGCTGGGTGCAACTGATGGACTGCTTCTACTGAAATGATGTCACTTGTTGGTGTCTGCACCTGCTCAACATTGCTGGGTGCAACTGATGGACTGCTTCTACTGAAATGATGTCACTTGTTGGTGTCTGCACCTGCTCAACATTGCTGGGTGCAACTGATGGACTGCTTCTACTGAAATGATGTCACTTGTTGGTGTCTGCACCTGCTCAACATTGCTGGGTGCAACTGATGGACTGCTTCTACTGAAATGATGTCACTTGTTGGTGTCTGCACCTGCTCAACATTGCTGGGTGCAACTGATGGACTACTTCTATGGAAATGATGTCACTTGCCGGTGTCTGCACCTGCTCAACATTGCTGGGTGCAACTGATGGACTGCTTCTACTGAAATGATGTCACTTGTTGGTGTCTGCACCTGCTCAACATTGTTGGGTGCAACTGATGGACTGCTTCTACTGAAATGATGTCACTTGTTGGTGTCTGCACCTGCTCTAAACATTGCTGGGTGCAACTGATGGACTGTTTCTGCTGAAATGATGTCACTTGTTGGTGTTTGCACCTTTTGACCATTTTTGGGCTGGAATTATCAACTATTTGTTTTTTTTTTTTTTTGAATAATTAAAAGTATTTTATGTGAACATTTGTATAAACTGATTTTTTATGTATTGTGTAAACTATTATGTAAAGCCACATGTATGGAAAGAATTTGTATTGCCTACTGTATTTTATATATTAGGTTATTGAAAGGTCAGTGCAAAGCCAAAATTTTAACTAATTATGTGATATTTAGGTATTAATATTATCTTTTATTTTTGTCTGTATTTTTGTGGACGAATTTGGTGGTATTTTCACCACCAATGCTGGCAAAAATACCATCAAATTCTGGCCTGTGGAGGAGGGGCATATGAAAGGTGGCTACACTGAGCCACTGCGCCGGAGATTGCGCCTAAGAGTATTATTAAGCCGCCTCCACAGTGCTTGTTAGGAGCTCGTAGTAGTCAGTGCTAGGAGAGAACTCGTAGCAGTCAGTGCCTGTTAAGAACTCGTAGAAGTCAGTGCTTGGAGAGAACTCGTAGAAGTCAGTGCTTGCCGAGAGCTCGTAGAAGTCAGTGATTGGGGAGAGCTCGTCGGAGTCAGTGCCTGTCGAGGTCTCGTGGTAGTCTGTGCTGAGATGTTGTAGCAGAGAGTGTTTGTTGAGATGTGCTATTAGGCAGTGCTTGCTGATATGTGATATTGGAGAGTTCTGGTTGAGATATAATGTAAGGATTAGAGTGATTTTCATCAATATAAATGAGGTAACTAACTCCGTTTGTTTTTAATTTCAGTATCCTAAATAATGCGTCATTACAGGTTCAGTCACCAAAGCATCTGGCGTGTGTTCTCTATATTAGAGTGTAATTCTGCTTTCCTTACGCAATTATCGTATTTCTAATTTTCTTTTATCACGTCAGTAAAATTGGTATTTAAAAATTCTTGTCTTGTTGAAGAAGAACCGTGCCAGATGTCCGTTGAGTCATACTTCCACATACAGAACAGTTATACTTATGATTTGGTTTCGTAGGTTTCATAGTTGCTGGGGACTTAATTAATTAATTGTGTTAACGAAAAATTTCATTTCATTCTTGTTGTTCTTTGCAGTCAGATAGCGTAATAATACTAGTCAGGGCCAACCGATTACGAGACTCAGCGTAATCGGACATACAGCTACGAAAAACTAAAAAAAAAATATTTTCAATCTTATATTTAATTAAGCCCCCATGCAACCGCAATCGCGATAGGCTATAATCCGTCCTTGATCAAAGTCGGAAACGTGATAGTACGCATTTCTCCTTCTTACACGAGGCACCACAGCAACGTTTCACCAGGCAACGCCGGTCAACTGTTGTTTGTGTATCAGAAATCGGTTGGAAACTTTCCTCATGTCAGCACGTTGTAGGTGTCGCCACCGGCGCCAACCTTGTGTGAATGCTCTGAAAAGCTAATCATTTCCATATCACAACATCTTCTTCCTGTCGGTTAAATTTCGCGTCTATAGCACGTCATCTTCGTGGTGTAGCAATTTTAATCGTCAGTAGTGTATTAAAAGCGATGCCTTGTTTTTATTTAGCCTCATTGGTGCAGATATTTCGTTGGATAGATTAATGAGGAAGCTGAATGAATAGGTGATAGGTATTGCGATTACATAATTACCCATAATATACATCCGGATAAGCAAAGATTGCCTCTAACACTGTTTCTGCTCCATAACCGTAACAGTTATTATCGCATATTCGGAGCAAGAAGACCTTTCCCTTACTTCGGGAAGGTGTAAGTGGGCTGCTTCTGTGTTGGCAGCGCTGCGTAGCGCTTTGCATTGGATCTCTGACTGCGCTTTCTTTGTAAGAGACCCTGTTGATGGTTGGACTCGTTGTTGGAAGTTAATCGCCAGTAGTGTTGGGCAGTTGGAAGTTAGTCGACAGCAGTGAAAGAAGTACTGTTGGGCATTTGGAGGTGAACAGCCAGCAGTGATGGATGTTAGATGTGAGAAGTTAGCTTTGATGGAGGGTAGAGGTCTGAAGTGTTAGCGTAGGCTAACAACCTGTACATGTTCGACTTGGAGACTGAATATTATTCATCATTATATCACTTTGTACTAGATGTCAATGACGATTTATATTCGTGTTTGAACTGGATTATTAAGGTAAGAAATACATTATTTGGTTTGAAACAAAATTTTTCCTTCGGTAACCACATGCCTGTTAGTAGTTAGTGGCTTTAGTAGTCAGAATCTTTTATTTAGCTGGTAGTATTGGCGCTCGCTGTTTTGCAGTAGTTCGCGTAATGAAGATTTTTGTGAGGTAAGTGCTTAATGAAATGTATAGGTTATTGTTAAGATTTGTTTTTAGTCAGGGCCATTCTTTTGAATTAATTATTTGAAGTCAGGTTGTAATTTTTTTGAGTAGTCAGATTGCGTTGCGCTAGAATATTGTGGGTCGGTGCTGACATGATAAGAAAAAGTAAATACGAAGTTGGATCAGTACGTTCAGTTTCACTCAGCTGTTTCAGAATCAAATAACGTAGAAGTTTCAAAGGGAAGAATATGACGTGCAAGTGCAATGGCCGAGCGGACCTCACGGGACAAACTCAGCCCTAGCTAAGAAAAGCAAGAGGTCCGCACGACCTTACGGGAAACTGCCTACGAAATTCCTTTGCTTGTCTACTAATTTTGCTACCAAAAATATTTTTCTACTCAGGGCTTTACGAGCTATTCTTATGAGGGAGGATGGTGTGAATTTTAATGAAAGAAGGAAGGCAGATTGAAATTATCCTTACGTTATTACAAAAAAAGGCAGATAAAATGAGTTCTTTAGAAATAGCATCAGCAGTCTACCCTCTCCACAATGACGAGGAGTAAGAGATGGTTGGAAAGGAACGTGGAAACTGATCGCTGTCGCAAAAGGTTACAGAACTCCTTAGTAAGAGAGTGGGATTAGCAACATACAACAGCTACTACTGCAATATAGAGAGAACAAGCTATGAATGCTTGAAAAGAAAAAGCCGAAGTGGCCTCCCATCCGAAAATCAAGTAACTGTCATTAATTCCTGTGATCATTATTTGCGTCGAAATCAACGGGATCTATTTAGTGCGAAACCATGGCTACGAAATCATCATACTGTGGGACCAACCGCTCGCCACGTGGTTGCGTGGCCCAGTACAACGGATCCTAAGTCCGTTCCACGAAAGTGACAAGTTCATAAATTTTAACTTCGCACATATATTACGATAAAACAAGAGGAAAGGCACCGAAAGCGACAGTATGATTCTACAAGTGGTAGTTCTTATCCTAATATGAGCTATGATCGACTTCGGGATCCTAAGGGACAAGAGACAGACACACCCTTTACATTTACGGGATAAAAAAAATTGCACAAAAACGATACTATTAATGCGCTCTTGTTGTGTACATAGTTCCGCGTAGTCAGCGCGTACACAACTTTCCCACTAGAGCGCGCCCCGCTAAGCACAACAGTGCAGGCGCAGCGCTCGTCCGTCTCCGCACTACGAGATGGCGCTGTCTTAGAGACGGACCAAATTCTGCTTCCGCCGATCCGCGTATTAATATGTAACGCAGCCAATGAGAGTGCTGCTAACGTAGAACCTTTTCTCCTCGCGGATCACACTCGCGCAGTGATACCTGAATGCTCGAGGTATTACAACGAGTGTAGAGACACCTCCGACTAGTCAGTCTGCATTAGTCTGTGCCTAATAAAATTACCATGTTCCTGTACATAGCCATGAAGATAAATGTATAGACACTTTGTCAAGTATCAGAGATATGTGAGAATAAGATTAACGTACCAAGACGAAAGGAACATCAGATTGTCAGTTGTAAACAGTATCCAGAAGCAAGTTACGTAATGTCAATGATTTTTATTATTTTAATAAATGTGTGTGAAAATTAATCAAGTTCTGTTTAAAGTTGATCACCATCAATCTGCGACTCTAAGTGTGCAAGTGGCATTTCTATCGTCTGACCTAACGGCAGAAGATAAACACGCCACGATAAGACCACGAGACATATTGCTAACACTCGCCTACTTTCGTTAGAGCGACGAGTCAAATAATCTGATGGTGTGTGTACCGAAGGTCTTACAGTACGCACACCACAGCTCTAAATGGCAAAGTTCCTCCGCTCTTGCTGCCTTACAGGTACCGAAGTCGGTTCTCACAGAGAACACACACGCTTACCTACAACAGGAACTCAGAACTATGCTACCAGCCACGGGCAACAGTAGACTAGACGCGACCAAGATCTCTTGCCTCGCGAGGGGAGCCGGGATCGTTGGGCAGCGAAGCGGGCGCGCTTTTAACTAGCCAATCAGATCGACCGAAACAGCCGCGGAACTGACAGGGAGGCTACTTCGCGCAGTTAAAAGAGAGTGAAAAGTGAAGTTTCACAGTTGGTGGTACTACTTGTGAGACTAGGAAGAGGGACACCTTCGGCCTCTAGAAACTACTCAAACTGGTAGCCCACGCCCAACAAAAGCAACGATCTTGGCGGGAAAGGGAAACCAACATGGATATGCACTGGAGACTGCTATTATTAATCAGCTTGATCTCAAAGTGAAGGTTTATCACAGCAACTGAGGCATCCCAATGCAAATATAATATTATTTCGCTATTAAAAGAATTAAATATGAAACGCATGCTAGTGAATGAGAAAGAAACGCACGTCTTTCAACATTTTCATTTATTGTCAAGCATGCGTTTCCCGTGAGATTTCCATATTTTTGTCCAGCCTGTGTATAGCACAGTGCAACCAAAGTTAGTTAACAGTCTTCCACCACTAAAACGTATCCAACATCATGTCTACGTCACCTGTCCCACGAAGTATTAAAAGTTCTCTCGTCCACATCATTACAATATTTTTGATCCCCATACACCAGATGGGCTACTACATTTCTTCTTTCTCTTCTCCCTAGCATTTTTCCCATCTAGTATAGGATCCGCTTTTCCAGGATTTGGCGAAGTTCATTTTGTTATTTAACTTTGTTTTCAGATGACCTTTCTGACGCCGCAGTCATCAAAGTAACAAAAGTAGGTGGTGTGGTGGGGGAAGGGGGAGAGGGGAGGGCAAGCAGTGTGCACCAGCTGTCTGCGAATCGTGTGAAATTTGTTATGTGCGTTATCGCATTTTAACTATTTGCACTTCGTATTTTCTGAGGTGGAACCAGGGGACCAGCCTAGCATTCACCTAAACGAGCGCGAGAAACCGCCTAAAACTACATTCAGGCTGGCCAGTGTAGCAGACCACGTAACATACTACAACGCTTCCATAAAGCAATTCAGAAATCGATCGCCTCCATTTACACTTTGTTCACTCAGAACGTAGTCATACCTTGACTTACGAATCACGATTTTTGTCTGCTCCTATAGTCCCTTCTTCCTTTCTTTCTCCACCGTAAGTAGAATTGTTAAATCTTCTTCGATATTTTTGAGTCTGTATCCTGTCGCGTATATATGTCTGGCCACAAATGATTCCTCGTAACTTGCAAGACGGCTCGCATCTCCGTGGTGACAGTATCTTCTTAGAAAGATAATTCCAGTCTGACCTTTTATGTACTAGATTTTCAGTCCCAACACAGCATTTTATACCCAACACTTCCTAAATTCACTCAACCCTTCGCAGTTAACAAAACCAAGTTATGCTTACTTGGTTGAAGTACATGATTCCCTGTGGATATTTTTCTACTCCTCCCGTGTGTCTGCCCTCTTCCTTCTCCTTCCTTTTTCGCCCATCAGTCGATTCACAAAAACTTCCCTGTAACCGTTCGCTTTCGCTATTTTATTAATTATATTTATCTCATCATAGTTTTTTCTCCATCGTTTATCGGTGTATTCCCCATCCCGCGTAACGTGGCTTCTTCGTGAATCCTAGGATGACAAGGATGGTTATCGATGAACATGTCTGATCTTGTTGGCTTTCTATGAACACTAGAAGCGTGTGCACCTTATTGTTTCTGCATTTGGATGGCAGAGAAAAGGTGCCTAATGTGAGACACACTTTTGTAAACCCATTTGAAAGACCTAAAAGTAAGTGTAATTGCATTTTTTATGATGGTAATAATATCTTGCATTATTTAATTTTATCATACAATTATCTTATTTGCAATAATAAACAATCTTTCAGAGTAGTTATTAAATCTTTACAAACAAGGCATTTCGTTGAAAAGACATCAAGGTTTCCTAATATGAGACAGTAATAATACACTCCTGGAAATGGAAAAAAGAACACATTGACACCGGTGTGTCAGACCCACCATACTTGCTCCGGACACTGCGAGAGGGCTGTACAAGCAATGATCACACGCACGGCACAGCGGACACACCAGGAACCGCGGTGTTGGCCGTCGAATGGCGCTAGCTGCGCAGCATTTGTGCACCGCCGCCGTCAGTGTCAGCCAGTTTGCCGTGGTATACGGAGCTCCATCGCAGTCTTTAACACTGGTAGCATGCCGCGACAGCGTGGACGTGAACCGTATGTGCAGTTGACGGACTTTGAGCGAGGGCGTATAGTGGGCATGCGGGAGGCCGGGTGGACGTACCGCCGAATTGCTCAACACGTGGGGCGTGAGGTCTCCACAGTACATCGATGTTGTCGCCAGTGGTCGGCGGAAGGTGCACGTGCCCGTTGACCTCGGACCGGACCGCAGCGACGCACGGATGCACGCCAAGACCGTAGGATCCTACGCAGTGCCATAGGGGACCGCACCGCCACTTCCCAGAAAATTAGGGACACTGTTGCTCCTGGGGTATCGGCGAGGACCATTCGCAACCGTCTCCATGAAGCTGGGCTACGGTCCCGCACACCGTTAGGTCGTCTTCCGCTCACGCCCCAACATCGTGCAGCCCGCCTCCAGTGGTGTCGCGACAGGCGTGAATGGAGGGACGAATGGAGACGTGTCGTCTTCAGCGATGAGAGTCGCTTCTGCCTTGGTGCCAATGATGGTCGTATGCGTGTTTGGCGCCGTGCAGGTGAGCGCCACAATCAGGACTGCCTACGACCGAGGCACACAGGGCCAACACCCGGCATCATGGTGTGGGTAGCGATCTCCTACACTGGCCGTACACCACTGGTGATCGTCGAGGGGACACTGAATAGTGCACGGTACATCCAAACCGTCATCGAAACCATCGTTCTACCATTCCTAGACCGGCAAGGGAACTTGCTGTTCCAACAGGACAATGCACGTCCGCATGTATCCCGTGCCACCCAACGTGCTCTAGAAGGTGTAAGTCAACTACCCTGGCCAGCAAGATCTCCGGATCTGTCCCCCATTGAGCATGTTTGGGACTGGAGGAAGCGTCGTCTCACGCGGTCTGCACGTCCAGCACGAACGCTGGTCCAACTGAGGTGCCAGGTGGAAATGGCATGGCAAGCCGTTCCACAGGACTACATCCAGCATCTCTACGATCGTCTCCATGGGGCAGACATTGTGCATGCTCTGTTGCCTGTGTCTATGTGCCTGTGGTTCTGTCAGTGTGATCATGTGATGTGTCTGACCCCAGGAATGTGTCAATAAAGTTTCCCCTTCCTGGGACAATGAATTCACGGTGTTCTTATTTCAATTTCCAGGAGTGTATTTTGCTTTAATTATTTTATTACAGAATAATGACATATGAATATACAAATTTTGTATGTTCATTCATTTCTGTTATCCTTCACTCATTTCACACTACTTAGGTTTATATTTACGACATCCGGGGCAAACAGTATTGTCTTCTGTAACATCGCACTCTTCATGAGCCCAGCGACAGCATTTCGTGCACTGTGCCCATTTCTCCCCGTGTTTGCCTTCAGAAAAGCGCCCAGTACAGAACAGACGCTCTGCGTCATCGTCATCACTGCTGTCTAAACCCCCACTGTCATCGAGATTGACATCGGATGCTGAGTCACTAGACGATTCTTCTGCTTTACGTCTACGATTTGAAGGTTTTCCACTCTTCTCCCCAAATAACTTTCTGGCTGCTTTCTTAGCTTCAGCCTCTCATTTCTTCTCTTTAGATTCTTGCAATTGCTGCACATAAGGAGTTGACGTTAGTAACGCAGCAGAGCACGAACGCGATGTTTGACGTATTTGACTGTCTCCAGGTGGTTTCGCGATGTGTGGGAGAGGTCTGATGTCTGCTGGGCTGACAGCTTGACCATCGCCACCAGTAGTTTCATTTTCGTTTTTGTCATCTCTTTCATGAAGAGCGTCAGCATGGCGATGAATTGAAAATTCATGTTCCCTAAAGATGTTTCTGTTGCATATGATGAGACCTGTTTTTCTGAAGGCATTCACAGATGCTTCCATTGCTGCTGCTCGGTTGTAAGCTGCCCAAATAACCTGGCTATTAATAACGGGGTGATAACATGACCTGGGTTTCTTGCCAACCACGTTTCTATTTCTTGGGAATAGTAGGTTTTCAAAGGCCCCCATAAATCCGACGTCAAGTGGCTGCATTTTATGCGTTGAGTGAGGTGGAAAACATGCGATATGAACATTGTTTTCACATGCTTTCTCTAACACATCGAGATTCTTTGTGTGGGAATAATGCTCCCTCAATATGCGATAGGTATCGTAATATGCGACACTGTCGCATATTTGGTTCCCCATACTATCGCATATTAGGAATTTCGCCATCTTACACAAAGAATCACTCACTTCTTAACAACGTTTGTTGAAAAATGAACCTAATTGTCAATAATTATAGGTAATACAGTCACAAATAACAACAATAAAAGAGTGCAGTAGTATCTACTCATCTTTAAGCTGAAATATTGTCTTAACACCGATGTCGCACAAACTCCAAACACAAGTAATTTTGTATCAGCCTCTACGTACTGTGTCCGGCTCAACTATGGCGTCCTACTCGCTGTGTCGTCGTCTGGCACGCAATAGACGTGTTTAAGAAACTCTCCGCCAGAGTGCAACCCCTAACATGAGCACGGTTGGGGTGTTTCATATTAGGGAACTATCGCATAATAGGCACCTTCCCTCTACTATTATTTCCTTTCTTCATAGTCAACTTCATTTTCCTATGTACCTTGTTGAAACTCTGCACTCCTATGCCTACGTCTTAATCATTGCTCGCACATTAAAATGAAGTTATGCAATGCAAGTTTACTTTTCCTTTTTCGTGTCCGGAAACCAATCCATAGTCTTTCAGCCAGTATTGGGCCACGTCCAGAACTTCTTTCTTGTACAATCAGTAATCGTCGAGATTGCATGTATAGGGACAATGCCAAAGAGAGGATGCTGATCAACGTCGGTTTGTCTGGGCCTCTCTCTAAATTCCTCAGATGTTTTTCGGGATATGGGACTCGCAAGACTAGCAGCTCTGTAAAGTTTAGGTAGTGGCATGGGTTCCATACACCATTAAGACTTACGCCGACTTTCTTGGACCCGTTGACCTGGCCCATACCAGGAGGCGCATTCGGCAAATAGAGAAGAACTGTACTTGAGCGATCGTCCTCAGGATAGTAGGTTTTGCTTCCCATTTTCTGTTTACGAGTTTTCGCAAAATACTATTTCTGGAGGTTACTTTCTGGGATCTTTTCAAAGTGGTGTGTGGGTGTCAGAGATCTACCCAACGTCACAATCAGATACACTGGTTTATCTGTGTGTTCCAACAAGGCATTTTTCGGGGTAACAATGAGCTTTCGCTTTTGCTTGTCGAGATCGAAGATTGAAGGCGATTACTTGAGTCTTCGAAGGATTCGGTTTAAGGGAGTTATTTTGATAATATTCTTTGAGTGCTTTCTCCAGCTTCCGCCCTACATTCTCGAAAGTCCGCCCCTGAGTTATAATTTTCAGGTCATCTGGATATAGGAAATGCCTAATATGATTAGGTGTTGGCTGGTCGTTAGTGTATATGTTAAAAGAGGAGGAGGCCAAACCATTTCTTTGCTTCCTCCAACGATCTTAACAAAGTGGTGATATCCGAGTTCATTATAGAGTTGCTGGAAGAGCAACCTATGGTTGACTGAATCGTATTCAGAGCTGAGGTCCAACAATGCTAGCCCTGTAACCTTTTTATTTTCATATCCTTCTTCATATGTTCCGTCAGGCACAGAATTGGCTGGTTCAAATGGCTCTGAGCACTATGGGGCTTAACTTCTGAGGTCATCAGTTCCCCAGAACTTAGAACTACTTAAACCTAACTAACCTAAGGAGATCACACACATCCATGCAAGAGGCAGGATTCGAACCTGCGACCGTAGCGGTCTTGCGGTTCCAGACTGTAGCGCCTAGAACCACTCGACCACCCCGGCCGGCCACAGAATTAGGCTGGTGCATAATTTGACAGGTCTGTAACCAGCTGGTTGAGGGATAAGTTTCAAATCGATAGAGTCTGCCATACGATTCAAAATGAGCCACTTTCACAATCTGTACATGTAACAAGGAAGTGATATAAGCCGGTAGTTCTTTGTAGTGTGTGGTTCCCTCCCAGGCTTCAGCAACGCACTGTCCTTACATTTCTCTATATCTTCGGCATCTTATAAGTTTCGCGGCAGTAGTTGAAGAGGCCCAGGATCCACATTTTGGCACCTGGATCAAAATGTTTTCTCTTCCGTGCACATATCATCCTCCCAGGCCGCTTCGTCGTTTTCCATAGTATGGAGGCCCTGATTGAGTTCTTTCACTGTGAAAGGCCCTAAGAGCGTGTAGGTTTCGGATCGTAGAAATCGGCTGATTTTTTTACTTCTAGCTGTTTTGTATTGGATTTTCCAAAATCATGACCTTGTGGGTTAGCCCCGAAAAGTCGCAGCATTACAATCAACTGTCTGTGCGATATGTTGGTATGATGCGCTGTGTCGCCCTGTACTGAAACTAGTCTGACTACATCATGTTCTATGTACCAAGTGTAACTTCCGATACAAGATGTTTTATCACCCTTTTGTAATACTCTTTTTTGTCATGAATTTTGAAAATATGTCTTATAAAAAATTGTCTTGATTATTTTGATGAATGTAAATGTCAGAGAGGTGTGTAAGCATGGATAAATTTAATAATCTTTGATCAATGTGTTGCTATCTTTGTATTTAACCACCTATGGTCTATCAGCGGGTAAACTAAGTTAGTTGCTGTGGAGTAGTTTACCGAGAGAAGTTGTGAATGGCCGCATGTGGTCAAAGTTGGGTGAGCGTTGCCCATTATGTCTGAATAAATAACGATGCTCAAAAGTGTCTTTTTATAACTGTGAACCACAAAGAAAAAGTGCTGGAGGTGATAGCCTACGCGGATGACCTCCTCTTGTTGGTTGGCGGCCGAAGCCGAGAAGGCATAGAGCCTAAAATAGAAAGGGCCATAGGAAAACTACAATTATGGTGCCAAAAACACGAAGATGACAATATCACCGCGCAAGTCGACATATCTTTTGCTGAAAGGACAGCTGATAAGGAATCCCATCGTGAGAATTGAGGGCTCACCATTTATTCGGCGACGCGAGACGCGTTACCTGGGAATCATCATTGACGAAAGGTGGAACTTCGGAAAACACATTCAAACCGTAGCCCAGAGAGCCCTGCAAGTACTTAACAGTCTTATCTCCATAGGTCATAAAAGATTTCATCTTCCTCCTCATCTCATAAAACTATACCACAATAGCGTTTTGACGTCAATAGTGGGTTACGGCTCGGGAGTCTGGGCGCACGGGTTCACGAGGGTTGTGCGTGCCATGGCAGTGAGAAGAGTGCAGAGGAACATTATATTAGGGTCTGTGGAGGGGAGCCTGTTAGTTATAATGGGGCTCTGTCCTCTGGACATCAAAATTAGAAAACAAGCAGCATGGTACTGGGACAAAAAAGGGGATATCATGAAAACAGGGGACATACTGGGCGTTAGGGATGAGGACAAGGGGGCGGTAAGGAGAAGAGGTATAGAGTTGTGGCAGGAATCATGGGAAGCGGAAGAAACTGGCCGAAGAATGTTTGAATTTTTACCGGATGTGAAGGTGTGACCTCCCATTCTCTCTTTGCTCCCGTTTCTTTCGCTGATCTTTCCTCTTATTTCTTCCTTCTTCGTACCGCGGCTATATCTCAGGGTTTTCAGTGCAGAAATGTAGTGAGAAGGGGCCACATGTGTGTGGTGGTTCACGATATCGTAGTGCTGTGAAGGAGCATCATCACTCCTGCCTCTGGTTTGAGAAGACTGACGACTGAAGTACGAAAATTTCTCAAAAAAAAAAAAAAAAAAAAAAGGTATGTGCTCCCTTTTCTTTTAAAACTATCTATAAATAGTAGTGCAGCTAGTACTATCTATCGTTATACTAAACTGAATGAGCGAGACACCATTCATGAAGTTTCAACCTCGAAAGAAGTTTATTAACATCAATTAGCTGAAAAAAACTCATCCAATCCAGAAGTCACTCACTGTTAGAGTAATTAGTTTCTGATGTGTGTGTTGTGGTCGTTAATACTTAAAAGATCCTTTCAATAATTCTATCACTGTCCGTTTATGAGTTGCTAAGCAACATATCAACAAGCTATGCAATGATTAATATTTGTCGTATCCCGACAGTAATTCGCTTCTAGCTTGCTTTAAGCATCAAGACGATTACTATGCCGCTCATATAAGTCTTTGATAGTTATTATCAAGTCAACGTCCGTAAATTGCGGTTAATGGTACTGAATCACAACGCGACGATAACGCCCGATATCCAGCCTCGTATCTTAAACTCCGCGCCTATATTTGAGAATTCGCACACGATTTGTTTGCACACAAAGTCGAGCCGTGGTTCCCTAGCATAATTTTCAAATCAACTCCGGGATGTAAATTAACAATTCTATGCTCATTCATGAAAGTTACATAGGATCCGCACTCGACGACTACTAGGTCGCGCACTTGAGCAACACGGAAGTTTTTTGTTCTTACACAGAGAAAACTTATCATGCATAATGCAACAAGGTGATTTGCTATGTCAAAACATATTTATATCTATCTCATTAAAACTCATTATCCACTAAATGTTGCACGTAATTAAATTCTTTACTCTGTAAATAATCAATAAAATTTAGAAATGAATGATATGTATAAAAAAATCTCAAGTTGTTATGACGTCATGGGTCACTACTGGTTTCGACTCCCCTGAACTCACGTGACGCAAAGTAGATCCGACTATATATGATATATTCGTGTAATGTTACAAAGGAACGACTAGGTGTGAAGTACTTCGAGCCAACCTCGGGATTGTTCCACTTTCTCACTGGTCATGGGCCCTATCCGACATACCTATTTCGGTTTGGAAAAAGGGCTACGCCAGCGTGTGACTATGGTTCATCGGAAGGTACTCCCGACCATGTGGTTTACGAGTGCCCCATTTTCAATGATGTAGCAACCACTTTACGAGGCCAATTACCAAACAATGCCACTTACCACTTACTGAGACATGAAGATACATTTCAAACTCGGAACATTTCGGCAAACGAGGTATCAAGGAAAGTATTGGCAGAATATCTGAGGGATATCCGTGATTAATAAAAATAAACACCAAATGTGTCCAGTGCCCTAATCCTTTACCGCCTGTGCGTTGACAGGCCGACTTACATCATAGTTGGAATCCGCCACGTGCAGGAACAGGGAAAGTGGGGTACAATAACACCGAATTATAACACTAACCGAAGATGACACAGAACAGAACTCTAGTTAGTAGGACTTAGAATTAGGAAATTAAAATAGGAACCTTCAGTGATAGACATCCTCAGCCTGCCTAGTGTCAGGGGCACGCTCATTGGGGTTAGCTCGATGAGCAAGGCTGCACAGTAGGTTTATATACTTGCTGACACACCTGTGACGCTGCAGGCAGCAGTGATTAGATATAAGTAGCCATTACAAAGCAGAGTATTAATAGCAATAAAGTTGCCCATTGTAATTCTGTATTGGCTGTAGTTCACTTGTTAAACCTGTAAATTAGCTGCAGTTATAATGGCTCAAATGGCTCTGAGCACTATAGGACTTAACATCTGAGGTCATCAGTCCCCTAGAACTTAGAACTACTTAAACCTAACTAACCTAAGGACGTCACACACATCCATGCCCGAGGCAGGATTCGAACCTGCGACCGTAGCGGTCGCAGCGGTCGCGCGGTTCCAGACTGTAGCTTCTAGAACCGCTCGGCCACACCGGCCGGCGATGCAATCTGGAAAAGGCAACAGGGAATTATAATGATTTGTAACATCTAAGGACCAACTAATCATATAAGATGGTGGGTTACATTGTAAAGTTATAACGGTTATGTGAATAAAGAATTTAAAAAAGAAAATAAGAAGTTTCATTTAAGATCTCTGGAATGATTTCAAGAATATATCAACGAAGTGAAAACTGAAACGTGCTCGATGTTTTGATTAGAACTGATACAACAAGGCCAAACACGCGAACTCCTGCAAATCCAAATGTTTTGCCAATATTCTACAGGAAAACGAGAAAAAAGACCCCTAGACGTGATCCACGAAAGAGGGACGAAGAAGAATTTAATCAGCTAAGTACCAATTATTTTGATCAATCAACATTTCTAAACTTTCCATCCTGTTTGCTCAGTGAGCTGCTACGAAGGACGAAGTATATGTCCTGAAAATGACCATAGATAGAATTCAAATAATTAATTTGAATTAATAATTATAGGATGTGGGATCAAACTCCTCACAGTGATTCGACCTATCTCAAAGTACGAAAGACCGCTGGCGATAAGTTGCATGCTCACCGCTTATGGACATGCTGTATTGCAGCCTGCACTTGGGAAGTTCCAGTAACGTTAGACACACTCAGTGGGTATCACACATTCACTCCAGCCTTCATCTACATATACATACATACTCCGCATGTAACCTTACGGTGTGTGGCGGTGAGCACTTTGTGTACCACTGTCACTGCTCCCTTTTCCTGTTCCAGTCGCGAATGGTTCGTGTGCAGAGTTGCTGGTAAGCTTCTGTGAGGGATCGAATCTCTCTAGTTTTATCTTGATGGTCTTTTCACGAGATATAAGTAGGAGGAGGTAGTACATTGTTTGACTCTTCCTGGAACATATGCCCTTGCAATTTTAACAGTGATCGCACAATGATGCAGAATGCCTCTCCTTCAGCTTCTGCAACTAGGGTTGGCTGAGCATCTCCACGACATTTTCGTGCTTATTTAATAAACCTGTGATGAAACGTGCCGCTCATCTTTGGATCTTCTGTAGTTCCCCTATCATTCCTAGCTGCTGCGGGTCCCAAACCGAAGACATCGGGGTTACCAGTAAATTCCAGTGGCACCAGAGGTGTCGTAGCTTTTGCCAAAGGTGCAGCTTCTGTTTTTTTTATAGACACAGTCCAATTCAGCTTGTGCAGACTCACAAGAAATATAGTCTCTATCCATCACCCGCAATAGCCACTGGAAAGAAAAGGAAATAAATGGGAAAAAGTAAACTGTCTGTTATAAAAAAGTAATCGCCATAAATGTTGATACATTTATCGTACTGGGAGACAACATGGCCAATGCTTTTGTGTATATACCTTTGTAGTTTGACCCTGGATGTACCCATGCATGCACCTCTTTCTTTGCAGTAAATAGATGGACTTGAATGTCTTCCTTCAGGGTTCCAAAAATATAGAAATCACACGGGGAGAGATCAAATTGTACGTAGGATGTGTAAGGGCTTCCCAGCGAAACTTCTACTACGTAGTCGCAACAGCCTTGGTAATATGTGGGCCGGCGTTACCCTGCAACTGAATGATGCTGTCTGTCAACATTGAACTTGATGGTGAGTTTCAATTTTTGTTAAGTGTCCACATGGAGATAGTGAATAGTGATGGTTCACTAAAATACGCATTGCGTTACTGTTCGGCTATTGTTTGGTCATCCATTGTGTGTTCATGTTATAGCAAGGAACCGCAAACATTTTTCTATGAACGCGCTGACCGTCTTGTCTCACAGTGGGATAAATGTATTAAGAGTTATGGCGATTACTTTTGAAACAATGAACAGTTTACTACCTTTTTTCCATCTGTCTCGCTTTCATTCGATTTGCTAATCAGTCAGTCAGGGATTAATTGAAAGAACAACTAGGAGACAATATTGGTCGCAGAATCAAGTAAATGAAGAGACATTAACCTTACACAGCGAAAGTTACAGTACAAAGTTAACTCACTTTACGCTAACGATCGCAAAATCCTCAAACTCTCAAAATAAATAGCACTACCAAAAACATAAATAAACAGTTGTGATTCACCTCTACCCAGAGACACGAAAGAATGCTAGTGAACGAAACGACGTATATCAACTGTGAGCTGGTGGTGCTGACCACCTCCCTGCTCTACGACTAGAGCTCCCATCGGCAACTTTGGACACAGAAGTGGAGTAACTTATGTGTTACGACATTAGAGATATGGGGATGTGCGTTATCATGTAGCAGCAGCACCTCTTGGTGCTCCAACGTTGGTTTTCGACAGACATGCTGTCCCGTACACATTCATTCTCCGATGGATATCTACCAGTGTTTGTCCTTCGGCACCCAAGAACAGAATACCAGCACGTTGGCCTCGTTTGGACACAATTCGTAGTAACATCGCCATAGACCACATTTTCGCATTTACCGTATGCGCGTCGGAAAGACACGAATACCTTGTCTACATACTGGTACTTAAAGAATAAAACCTTGCTTCACAAAGCACCTAGCATCCAGCGAACGTTGGTCTATCGATTATTCACATTACTTTGAAACGCATCTCTTTTGGATTTTGAACATTTCTGAACACATTCTCAGTTCATTTCTGAACGAATCGTAAGACGCTTTTTGAATGCGTGCATAGTGTTGCAAGTTCGTAGATAAAATTATCATTAAAACTCAAAGTATCTAACCAAAATTGTTTCCTTTTTAATTAGTGGAAGTGTCAATGATAAAATTGTTCCAAATTAATTATTCAACAAACCTGCATCTGACTCCGTCTGGTCCAGCGGACCAGGGGTTATGAAAGGTATGTACTATGGTCTGATCAGGGTAGATCCAGAAAATAAAGTCGGTAGTTGCCAACCGCAAGGTGGAATGAGTATAATATCTTTGAGTAGGTGGATCTTTGATGGTTTAGAGAGCCGGGCGAGCGCAGTAAAGAAACTCGGGAGTCGCAGCTACCTGTAGGTGCCCAGAGGAAGCAGACGTGTGGTGACAGCTTTAAGGTAGGGCTCGCACTGCACAATTACACTGAGCAAACTTTAGCACATAAATGAGAGAAGATATATAATGATTTCAAAATGGTTTTTGTTAGATAATGTTCAGAGTTAGGATTTGTATGTCCAAGGTTTGACACAGTAAGCGTTTTGTAAATTTATTTGTAAGAGTGATTCGTGCTACAAAAATGTTGGAAATGGTAGTTTTTGTGTATGACTTAAAATTTTAACAATATATATATTGAGATCAACATTGTGTTTAAATCTAACAACCTGAATCATAATCCACATCCTTTGCTTGTATCGAATATGAAAATGAGTAGTAAAGTAAAGTTACCCACCAATGAAAGAACGTAAACAAAATGAGGCCTCTATGCAATATATATGTGCAGTTCATGGTGTGAAATCGATTTTGGTATAACTAAAGTTATCAGAGCAATGTTATTTCAAATAACTAATTTTATGTCATTGCACAACTGGCATTATTCAAGTCAAGATATAATTTCAGTAAGTAAACATCAGGGCCACAAGTTAAATTTTCAGTACCATCTTAATGCCATCGCACAAACGGCATTAGCCTCTCAAACTTGATTGCTGAGTCAAATACATGTTTCATTACTGGCAAAAATGGAGAGTGCAAGAAACAAGTTCGCAGACGCAGTCAGATGCAGGTTTGTTGGATAATTAATTTGGAAAAATTTTATCATTGATACTTTCACTAATTAAAAAGGAAACAATTTTGGTTAGATATTTTCACTTTTAAAGATAATTTTATCTATGATACTTTCAGTGTCACATTGTACATTATGTTTCTGCCATGAGAATCCTCGTCGCATCTAGAAAAAAAAAAAGACCTTTACCACAGACAAAAAGGGTCGGGGCTATAAAAGTTGAGCCGAATAAACCCGAAGGGGTGAATGGCAATCACTGTTTGTTTATGTGGTTGACAGGGTGTGCGAATGATAAGCGTTATTATAATTACTAGCGAAATCCATAGATTGAGATTACCAGAGTGGAAATAAAGTTCTAAGAGGAATAATGGGTATGAAAGATTATGTATTACCTTCATAGTGAAACCAAGAAAATGAAATGCTGACAGAAACTTTTTGTCAAATCGCTACAGTAATAAGAGCCAGTTTTACAGTCCCTGGTTAGCAGCTGCTTAAGTTCTGTTCTTGGAATAATGCCTAAACGAGGACTAACTACACTGGTGATTCTGACGGGGTTAGTGAATTTAATCGGAGAATAACTTTTGACAATGGTGTAGTTACAGAATTAGTGATGACAAGATTGTTTGTTAGAACGAGGAAGGATAAGAAACGAAGACATCACACAAATTATATGGAAGTATATGACGACTCCAAATTTATATAAAAATTTCGTACTACTGCTTTGAAAAACTGGAGCGTATGAACGGTAGATAAAAATGACCATTTGTGCCCAAACAGTCTCCCTTATTTGGCGTATGTTACAATTGCTGCAATATTAGAAAGACCTATTTCGTTTTATCTAGGAAACACTGACAAAATAGACGTAACCAAATCAGGAAACCATTCTAGCTTTATCAGTATTAGACAACGACATTTTGGTTTTTCACGTAGCAAAACGTTTGATAGATTTTGATGAGGTAATAGATTCTTTCGCAGAAAGGAAAGCACGACTTGTAAAGCTGTAGTGACATTAGAGAGAAAAAATTCTGAGAAATGTATACTGTCTTTCTTGTCTCTTGTCTTTATTGGTTTTATGTTTCCTATATTTAATTTTATGTCACATAAAAGTGAAAGTTATTAGCTATTAGGCAATAAAGAATGCAAGTTTTCTGAAGAGTTCTTACTCTCACGGTTACAAATAGAGGGCACCACAGAACATTTTAATTTTTACTGTCCTAAATAAGGGTTTGATGACTTCCATTTCAAAAAATACACGTTTGAATTCCACAGAGCAAAATACAGTGACGTGTGACAGATGAATGCTGTGGGAAGAGGCGTGGCACTTTGACACACTCAAGACAATTAGCATGTCTTACATTTCATCGATAAATCAAACTCTTCAGAAATATGTGTGCTACGAAATGAACATATTTTTGAATAATCGATTTTTTGATGTCACGTCATATCTCAAACGCTCAATTTGGCGCTCGGAAAGGGGGAGGGGGATCGCCGCTATAAAGTTTTCCCCCAGTTCGGAAATATCGTAGATCCGGAGCTGCATCGGAGTCGCACTACGTTACGTATACGCTGCACCAAAGCCCTCAAACGGAGACTGTTCTATCGACCCTCATAGAACTCTTTTAACGCAGCTGAGTGGGGCAAGATGACTCTGACGCCTTCGCCTTCTACCGAGCATTGATTATTTCTAAACAGTTATTGTTGGCAAGGCAATCCATGGGTTTAAACAATATCAGGTCGAGCCTTTTCATCCTTTTGTGTTTAATAAGCATCGTTTAGCTGTGATGAAAACAATAGATGGCGTTCTTGTTACGGACCTCACCGAAACTGGGAAAACGCTTGCCTTGACAGCAACACCTGAAGGTCACCCCACAGAACGTAATCGTTCTTCTAATGAATTTCAGGCAGAGCATAATGAAAAGTCGGGATCTTCAGGTAATGATGCACACTTAAGCGAAAACATTGCTAATGTATTCTACATTTCGACCCATTGTCTACAAAAAAACCATATATGAAAAAAGTGGGAACTTAGAGCACGCTATTAAATTAATGTTGGATGATGAAGAAGCTCACAATGTTGAGCAAGAACAATTTAAAAAAAATATTTTCAAAGAAACTAGTTCAGCGTCCTCCGTGTGATGAGATCTACCCTGACCTTTAACCAGAAGGCAGAATACAATGTTGTATAAATTCAACACATGGGATGAAGACAGCTCAGATTTTAAAAAAAAATTAATTGTATTTGATGGAAAAGACTGAGCTAGAGTTATATTGGTTTCCAACACAGTAATCCTTTTATTAAGTACTATTCAGTAAGAAAGACACAGCGATGTACTGTCTTACACATTATACGAATAAAAATGTATTTAACGCTTATCTGTAACGTCATTTTACCCCATAGTCGAAGTCATTAGTCTTTAAGATTGCCAAAATAATTGTGATTCTTTTGAAACAAACATGTATTCAACTAGGTACAATAAATAAGAGGCAAGTTCTTAATATATGTGAAGAAAAAAATAGTTATCTCCATAAATGTGTTTGTTAAGAATGGTTAAATGCCAACTAAGTCATTTTCGCACGATCTCCCCTAGTATGCGCCATGTGCCTCCAGCTGTCCACACGTTAAGGTTTCTTTTGGTATTTCATTCTCATTTTGCGCATGTGGTGCAAATTAATGTACAGTACAAGTAGTAAGTAGTTCAGGTCCTATTGGCGCAATTAATAGCACATATACATCTTTCAGTATCATCACTATAAATTCTAAGACGTTTCACACAAATTTGTGTTCCTATGTTTGCAGTACTCTATTATAGATTATTTTCATTTACGCCAATTTATTTTTAAATATCATCATTATCTCATCATCTTCACTTCAAGCATTAGCCCTTTTTTGTTCTGTCTGTTTTACGGTAGCCATCGCTTCCTCGATTTTCCTTGACTTCTTCTCCCAACTGGATTAACTCTTCTTACGTGGAGCGGTGTCCATATCATTTTGTCGACGAGAGACTACCATACGCTTTGTTTTCTCACCTTTGACCAGTAACCCTAGTTTGCTCGCTTCAAGCATAAATCGAGAGTTATTTGCTGTCACCTCACGTAAGTTTCGCCCACAGTCACCACATATCTGCAAATGCAACGGTCGTATCACTTCCAGCCATCTCCATCACCCTATTATGGTCAATAGTATAGACGGTTCCAATTTTGAAAGAGTTGAACAATTCAAGTGCCTGGGGTCAGTATTGCCGAATAAAGGTGAGATAGAGAAGTAAATTTGACAAAGAATAGTAAGTGTGAACTGGGTGTACTACAGTTTAAACCACCTAAATTTGTCACGCATCGTAACCCACAAAAGCAAGCTACAGCTGTACATGTCATTAGTGCGACCGATTTCATTGTATGGTTGCGGGACATGGACAAGTTTACAGACAGTGGAAGGGAGGATTCGGGCGTTTGAGTGGAAGATTTTAAGAAAAATAGAAAGAAGAAACAGCAAGATGGGAAAGGAGGCATAATGAATATCTGCATCGGCGGTTAAAATAAGTTGATACTGGGAGAGTGATTGCGAGAAGAAGGCTGCAGTGGGCAGGACATGTTCTACGAACAGAGGGCAGTCTCCCTAACAGAGTACTTCTACACCAGCCAGCTGGTAGACGTCCAAGAGGTCGTCCACGAGCGAGCTGGAGAGACAGGACCTTAGTGAGCCTGGAAGAAGATGATCCAACAGCCAGCACTGAAGATGGACCAGACAGAAGTAAATGGGCAAAAAATGTAACAAATTTCTGTGATGTAACATCTGTTTTGTCATGATTGGTGGACTTGATGCGTTGATCGTTTCAGTATCTTCTGTGTATGTCTTCTGGCAACGGCCTTGTCGCAGTGGATACACCGGTTCCCGTCAGATCACCGAAGATAAGCGCTGTCAGGCGGGGACGGCACTTTGATGGGTGACCCTCCGGCCCGCCATGTGCTGTTGCCATTTTTCGGGGTGCACTCAGCTTCGTGATGCCAACTGAGGAACTACTCTACCGAATAGTAGAGGCTCCGGTCAGAGATCGGGACAGCAGTGTGCTGACCACACACCCCTCTTATCTGCATTCTCAGCTGAGGATGACACGGCGGTCGGATGGTACCGATGGGCCACTTCTGGCCTGAAGACCGAGTACTTTTTCATGTATGTCTTCTGTTTGTATATTTTCATCTTTCTGCCATGTGCTAAATGGCCTATGTATGTGCAATAAATGATTATGATGGTGATCTGCAGAGATAATCTTTCTCCACTCATTTTTAGAGACGTTCTTTCCAGTGTCCCCTATTTCACTGAGGACTTTAAATATATTCAGTTCTTCTCTAACTCCCGAATTTCAAAATAGGTCGTCTCTTGTGCATAACTTCTCCCAGATATCTCGTTGCCGTTGCTTGCATGCAGAAGTCTCAATGTTGTTGCTTGTATGCGACTTTCACTTCTATAAACAAGTATTGGGACTGTCGTTGTCTTATAAAAGTCAATCTTGTTTCTTTCATCGTTTTATTTTTAGACACCTGTTTACTGTTCTGCGTACGTTCCCAAACTTGCAAATTTCTTCCCAGTGTCTCCAACATACTCACATGTGGCATCGTAACCTAAATAGCTAAAATGGTTGACCTGTTCTATTTATTGTTATTGGTAACTTTTATCCATACAGGGTGTTTTCCATTAAAAGCCATAATTTTGTCTTCTTTTCTGAAATCGTCAAATAATGCTCTTGATAAATCTCATCTCATAAATGTATTCGCCTTGGTCGGTCGTCTTCATTCTCCGCTTGCAGTGTGGCGTCCACTGCATATAAAAGGCAGTCCAAGAGGGAATTGCTGTTAATTGTTAATTCCCTGTTTCCTTTTCCAGATTGCATCGCCGGCCGGTGCGGCCGAGCGGTTCTAGGCTCTTCAGTCTGGAACCGCGCGACCGCTACGGTCGCAGGCTCGATTCTTGCCTCGGGCATGGATGTGTGTGATGTTCTTAGGTTAGTTAGGTTTACGTAGATCTAAGTTCTAGTGGACCGATGACCTCAGATATTAAGTGCCGTAGTGCTCAGAACCATTTTTAGCAAGATTGCATCATTAAATAATTAACTACTTTGTTTGTGGCTATAGGCTGTGTTATAATACTATATATATCTGAAATTTCAGTAGTGTGTTTGTAGAGACTCTGCTGTTGTTGTTGTGGTCTTCAGTCCTGAGACTGGTTTGATGCAGCTCTCCATGCTACTCTATCCTGTGCAAGATTCTCCATCACCCAGTACCTACTGCAGCCTACATCCTTCTGAATCTGCTTAGTGTATTCATCTCTAGGTCTCCCTCTACGATTTTTACCCTCCACGCTGCCCTCTAATGCTAAATTGGTGATCCCTTGATGCCTCAGAACATGTCCTACCAATTGATCCCTTCTTCTAGTCAAGTTGTTCCACAAACTCCTCTTCTCCCCAATTCTATTTAATACCTCCTCATTAGTTATGTGATCTACCCATCTAATCTTCAGCATTCTTCTGTAGCACCACATTTCGAAAGCCTCTATTCTCTTCTTGTCCAAACTATTTATCGTCCATGTTCCACTTCCCTGTAGAGACTTTATAAAACATTTATTAGTTGTTGTGGATGTCATCTTTTCCTCACAAGTCTCTTTCTATCAGAATTATCGAATGCCTTGGCATGAAAAAATGTAAAATGAGTTTCCACATTATTCTCTCTCTATTTTTCGATTGTTGTGTTGTTGTGGTCTTCAGTTCGAAGACTGTTTGGTGCAGCTCTCCATGCTACTCTATCCTGCGCGAACCTCTTCATCTCCAAATAACTAACTAACTAAATAACTAAATCTGCTTACTGTATTCATCTCTAGGTCTCCCTCTACGATTTTTACCTCCAAAGCTTCCCTCCAGTACTAACTGGTGTTCCCTTAATGTCTCAGAATGTGCTTTATCAACCTATCCCTTCTTTTGATCAAGTTGTGCCACAAATCGCTTTTCTCCCAAACTCCTTCAGTACTTCCTCATTATTTACGTGATACAGCCATCAAACTTTCAACGTTCTTCTGTAGCACCACATTTCGAAAGCTTCTGTTCTCTTTCTATCTAAATGTTTATCATCCATGTTCCACTTCCATACATGGCTACACTCCAGACAAATACCTTCAGAAAAGGCTTTCTCACAATCAAATCTACATTCGATGTTAAAAAAATTCCCTGCATAAGAAATGCTTTTAGTGTCATTGCCAGTCTGCATTGTATATCCTCTATAATTCATCCATCATCAGTTATTTTGGTGCTCAAATAGTAAAATTCATCTACCGCTTTAAACGTCTAGTTTCCTAATCTGATACTCTTAGCATCAATTGATTTAATTAGACTAAATTCCATTATCCTTCTTTTACTTTTATTGATGTTCATCTTATATCTCAGTTCAAGACATTGGAATTTTTCGATTACTTGATTATTTATGAATACTGTATCTGTTGTCGAACTCGGCCTCCGAAAAACAATTTGTTCTTGGCCTAGTAAACTCTCGGCTATAGCCTTCACTTTCTCGTTTACTGTTCTTGCATAAACTTTGTATGTGGTGTCCAGTAAGCTTATTCCTCTATGGTTCTCGCAGGTATTGTGATCTTCCTCTTTAAACAATGATATTACCTTTGCTTATGACCATGCTTCTGGAATTGCATCATTTCATCAGTACATACTAAATGACTGTAGTAGTCTTTTACGAAGTAGAGTAGCAGTTCAGTGTTTATGTCGTCCATACTAGTAGCTCGTCTGTTCTTTGTGGAGCTGAAGGCTTCTCTTAATTCATCCACACGTAAATCATCTACATATCCTATTTAAATTTCATCCTCTTTATTCTCTTTGGAGCATGTGTCTTCATATCAAAAATCCTAGTAATGTTCTAACAATTTTGCTTGTGGAATTTTATTTGTGTGAGCATCTTCTTCTTCTACTTGATTGGGCATTTTCATTCTTCTATAACCTATCATTTTCCTTCTGTGGTTAACGTTTTCTACCACGCTTATAAACCCATCCTAAAATTCCTAACGAATACGTTTCACCACTCGATTTGATGCATTTCTCTCCTGTACGAATATTTGATATTTATCCTCTGTTGGTTTATTGAGATACTTCAGATAACCTTCTTGTTTTCTCTTTACAGCTTAATCTAATTTTTGTGTCCACATTTTTAACTCTTTTTCCCTTCTTATTTTTTTCTTTTTTCCTATGGTTTCTTTGGCTGCTTTCTAACTGGAATTTCTATACTTCTTCAATACTGCTCTATTTATTCCGATTGTGCTTTCTGCTCCAGTTCTTGATGAAGTCTCCTCTGGTAAAAAAAGTCGTATGTTCAGTTCGTAAGATCACTGTGTGATCAAAAATATCGGCACCCCCCCCCCCCCCCCCAAATACATACGTTTTTCATATTAGGCGCATTGTGCTGCTACCTACTGCCAGGCACTCCACATCAGCGACCTCAGTAGTCATTAGACATGGTGAAAGAGCAGAATGGGGCGCTCCGCGGAACTTAAACGGACTTCGAACGTGGTCAGATGGTTGGATGTCACTTGCGTCATACGTCTGTACGCGAGATTTCCACACTCCTAATCATCCCCAGGTCTACTGTTTCCGATGTGATAGTGAAGTGGAAACGTGAAGGGACACGTACAGCACAAAAGTGTACAGGCCGACCTGTGGTTGACAAGAGACCGCCGACAGTTGAAGAAGGTCGTAAGGTGTAATAGACAGACATCTAACCAAACCATCACACAGGAATTCCAAAGTGCATCAGGATCCACTGCAAGTAATACGACAGTTAGGCCGGAGGTGAGAAAACATGGATTTGCCAAACGACGCCGCGCTTGGTGTAAGGAGCGTAAACATTGGACTATTGAACAGTGGAAAAACGTTGTGTGGAGTGGCGAATCACGGTTCACAATGGGGCGACCCGATGGCAGGTTGTGGGTATGGCGAATGCCCGGCGAACGTCACCTGCAGCGTGTGTAGTGCCAACAGTAAAATTCGGAGGTGGTGGTGTTATGGTGTGGTCTTGTTTTTCATGGAGGGGGATTGCACCCCTAGCTGTTTTGCGTGGCACTGCCACAGCACAAGTGTACATTGATGTTTTCAGCACCTTCTTTCTTCCCACTGCTGAAGAGAAATTCAGGGATATCGATTGCATCTTTCAACACGATCGAGCACCTGTTCATAATGCACGGCCTGTGGCGGAGTGATAATGGACTGGCCTGCTCAGAGTTCCTGACCTGAATCCTATAGAACACCTCTGGGATGTTTTGGAACGCCGACTTCGTGCCAGGCCTCACCGATCTACATCGATACCTCTCCTCAGTGGAGCACTCCGTGAAGTATGGGCTGCCATTCCCCAAGAAACCTTCCAGCACCTGATTGACCGTATGCCTGCGAGAGTGGAAGCTGTCATAAATGCTAAGGGTGGGCCAACACCATACTGAACTCCAGCATTACCGATGAAGAGCGCCACGAACTTGTAAGTCATTTTCAGCGAGGTGTCCGGATACTTTTGATCACGTACTGTACATTTTGTAGATTCTACCTTCGGCTTTTCTTCTGTCAGCTCTTTGCTCTTTCTCCATGTGGTGTACACATCCATTTGAGATATCACCAAGAAATAGTCATCATCCGTACACACGCGTCACTCACCTTATCTTCTAATTTTTCGTTGATGATAATATATTCGATAATAAACTTAAATCCTCTAACTGACCATTGTGTTTATGGATATATTTTTGCGGAAGAAAATAATAGTTATCTTTAATTTGCTAAAAGAAAGAACATCTCCAAACAATCTCCCAGTGTTGTTTATGATGTTTTCTCCCATCGTTCTTACAGTATTTGGAATAAGATTATCCCTACTCTTGCGTTAATATTTCCTGTCAATGTTATTTGATGTTTATTTTTATACTTGCACGAAACTGATTGCAGCAGTTTTCACAGAAAACTATAAACTCACCTTTTTCTCAGGCGTGTAAAACGCAAAGAAGTCATGTTCTGTTTCTCTTCTTTGACAAGTAAAACTATAATTCTTTCATTTGTATAGCTATAGCCTGCAACTGAATGGATCGACGGGAGAAAGAGTTAACCAACAATGTAATAAGGATTAATCTAGTCATGTTATCTATCGTGCTACCGAATATACCACATGCTGGTAATAAATAGTTCCACATGTACCTCTAGAAATCGTCTTCGACTATACAGAAGTTTCATCTTTTTGTATTAATATTCTTGTCTTTGAATTCAATCGAACATTTTATTTGCAATAAATCAAAATATCCCCTTTCACCGACCCCTTCAGTTCTCTTATCCCATCTCTTACGTATGTAAACAGCAAACCGTTTGCTTGCTCTCTCCTATATTTCTGTTCCACTATGCAGCTTTGTGTATTCTCGTGGATACCGTTATCATGTAACTTTATTTCTTTTATGGAAATTATATCTACCTTGGCCTTGTTAAAAATTTAGCCCACGGTTCTTCTTCGTATGATAATCCTCTCATATTCTAAGTTGCTACCTTAACTGTATTATCAACTCATTTATTCTTAACCTTTCCCACCGCCGGGTTCGTCATCGGCATATCTGACCTCGATCACTGACTGTTTTTGGTGCTAGCGGCAACTCTAAAAATTCATCTGGGCCCCTCCCAAGGGCTGCACGAGTATAGCTGGGCAGTGGGGCTGCTACTTTGCTGCCTTCCGATTTGCCCGGTTTTCTTTCAACGGTTTATTCCTCTTGTAAGTTGCTTTTCCTATGCCGAAGAATACCCCAACCCTTTGCTTATAATGGAGATGGCGAGAAAATGATGTGATAAGGATAGGCTTAGGTTGCTAGAAGGTTATCAATAGGCCTTTGTAGGACACAGCTCTTCTGTGTCCGCATCTCTGCCCCCCCCCCCCCCTTCCCTTTTGCCTGACGGTTTCCGTGAACCTTCTGGTAGCTGAGCTCCGAATCCAGAGCCATGTCACCCGAGGAGGATATTTTTAAATATAAAAATATATAATGTATTAACAGCAAATTCTTTCAACTATGGGCACAATGTCATTATCAACTCAACACCCAACAAGTGATCCCCTTACACATGCAGGCACACACATATGTCGTTATACGGAGCGCCACGAAAAGATGCAGACGAGTTCCCAACCTTAGTGGTACACGTGTCACAGTGATGGTGGTAGTAGCTCAGTGGCGATCTGTCAGACACGTCAGCCTTCCTGTACGTCTCACTAGCAGAGGAAGGCGGTAAATTATTGTCGGCTCACGCTACTTGTAAATTAGATGCTCAAACTCAGGGCGCCAAACTGGTAAAAAAGGGAGACACTCTTCCCGTCGGAATACAATCTTGACTATACACTCCATTTCCGGCGTGCATCTTTTAAGAGTCGTACTGCACGAATGCCTAGGGATTTTACATTTAACAACCACGTTCAACACACTATAGACAGATTTAAGGCTATAATTAACTCTCTTTCAAGATCAGCTATTCGCAAATTCGACAAGCGACTGAGCAGTCCGGTCGAACTGTTTATGAAGGAGCGGTATTACCTGTTACCGTAGGCCTCGCCGGATGTAGAAGCTCTATAGCAGTGGTTCTCAGCTTAACGGTAACTACCTCCTGAGGGATACAATGAAATTTTCTGAGGGCTAAAAACTAAACGATTCTATTCTGTTTCAGGTACGGAACTAAATTATTTTCAAAAGATCATTACTACTATCACAATTTTGTAAGATTCTAACCTTCATCATATAAGAGTTATCAATAATTACTATTTCTCAATTTGTAGCATTAATATGAGCCGGTCGGCGTGGCCGAGCGGTTCTAGGCGCTACGGTCTGGAACCGCGAGACCGCTGCGGTCGCAGGTTCGAATCCTGCCTCGGGCATGGATGTGTGTGATGTCCTTAGGTTAGTTAGGTTTAAGTAGTTCTAAGTTCTAGGGGACTGATGACCTCAGAAGTTAAGTCCCATAGTGCTCAGAGCCATTAATATGATGGAGGCTACAGGTTCTCCACATAGCCCACTCCTCTATACACACATGTTGTGCTCTGTCCCGTTCATCGCTGATGAGAAAAAATGAGACGTATACTTAACAAATGATAAATATCTCAAGAAAATGTCTTCTCCAAGTTTGTAGACAGTACCAGTAGTAGTGTAAAAATTTCTTCATAACTAGCTTCTAAACAGAGAACTGAATTAGTTGACAGCACGACACAGCAGTAACAACACAAGGGCTATCATAGTGCCGTACACAGTATTATCATTATTATTATTATTATTATTACTATTACTATCAGTAACTGTGGTCAGACACAAAGCTTTAACGGCCGGAGTGGCCGCGCGGTTCTAGGCGCTACAGTCTGGAGCAGCGCGACCGCTACGGTAGCAGGTTCGAATCCTGCCTCGGCCATGGATGTGTGTGTTGTCCTTAGGTTAGTTAGGTGTAAGTAGTTCTAAGTTCTAGGGGACTGATGACCTCAGCAGTTAAGTCCCATAGTGCTCAGAACCGTTTGAACCATTTGAACAAAGCTTTAACCTTTCGGTTTCTGCCATTTCAGAAGTAATGAGTGCAGCAATCAAGTGATTTACGAACAGTAAGTATAATGCACACATTTTAATTTAGTAGATTTTAAACGGGGTTCCAGTGCGCAGGTCAAGCAAGTGTCACAACGAAGAGGAGTAATGCAGGGTAAGTACGTTTTGTAACAAGTGTCTATCCTCACTGTGGACAGAGAAGGAGTTGTGTGCAGCACGTGCAATGCACCACGAATTCCTTCGTCATTCATTCTAAAACACACACACACACACACACACACACACACACACACACACTAAATATCATTCATATACATCTTTTTTAATCATTTTAAAAATAAAAGTTTTCAAAGAAAAGTCTTTCATTTTCAATGTAGTTGGGTGCTAAAAATGGTGATAATATGGGAGAGTGGGTCGGCAACAGACGGTGGGTGAGACGGGGGAGGGGGGGAGGGGGGGAGGGGGGGGGGGGGGAAGGTCGAGGGTACTAGCTAATGTCTAATTGCATTCATGGGTACTGGTCTAAGAAAGGTTGGGAATCACTGCTCCAGAGCGACAATAAACCCGAATCATAATTAATACAGCACAAAGATTAATCACTTTAAAGGTAGAGAAAGATTACATAAAGACATGCAATGAAGCGCTACGTTTTAGAAAATCTGACGCCCACAACTATAAGATATGAGGTATAACCAAGTACTCTATCCTAAAGACGGCAAGTAGACTGCTGACATCGCCTTAGCGTACAGAAGTTGCCCACACCTAGCAGACTCTTTGATAGTAACTGAAAAGGAAGCAACTAAGTGTTGCTCTGTTGAAACATACACGGATGAAAGTGAATAAGAAGATGAGAAGCTTACTCATCAATTACAACTTAAAAAGGGATAATGAGTGCTAAGATAACCAAACAGAACAATTTACCATTCTAAATATGCTTGAGTCAACGCCCAATCTAAGAGATATTGACAGAGTTGCTGTAATAAATACTGATAGCAGGATAACATTGGACTAATCAAGAAATTCAAAGAATCATAGTTGCTTCATTGAAGAAATACTGTCAAAAATCAGAAAATTACAGAAGCACGACTGACGTATAGATTTCAAGTGGATTAAAGCCAACACAGCGGTATGGGACAACGAACTAGCTGATAATCTAGCTAAGAGAGCAGCTAGAGCACAGAAAACAATCAGCTACAGCAAAATACCTGCAAGTGTAATAAAAACACTAAGACAAGAGTTTCAAAACAAATGGGAAACGGAATGCAGCGAATTATAAACGGTACAAACATGAAACTGTGTTTTCAATGATCCGTCAACTTTTAACGATTAAGCTACAACTATCACGGAATTTTAAAACTATGTTAACAGGTCATGGAAAATGAAAGCCTACTGCAAACGATTCAAAATAACTGACGTCGTACGGTCCACGTGTAACGGAAAAGATCAAACTATTTATCAGCTACAGTAACTTCACGAAAGAAAGGGAAACTCTAAGGAAACAAATGACTGGAAAAGTAGGGCGATTGCACATCAACAAATCGGAATTGGTTCATATATCCACAACATATTTTTACGCCTTTTGCGGTTCAATAAGATTCTCACCTGTGTGAGAATCCCTTGGTGTCAACTATAAATTCATACATACCCAGAAAACCATGACGTATGCTATAAGCCTAACAAATGTGTACTCCTAACTCATACAGTCATTGACACAGTTATTTGATTGTTCACAACACAAAGTGAATATATTCATACTTCAAAGATCATTTAAATATTAAACATCTTGGAGACTCAGATCTGTCCACGTCGATATAACTGTGATGTTTAAGCTGACTTTTAAATTTTGAAAAAAATGTCCAAATGTGTGTGAAATGTTACGGGACTTAACTGCTAAGGTCATCATCCCCTAAGCACTATTTAACCTAAATCATCCTAAGGCCAAACACACACACCCATGCCCGAGGGAGGACTCGAACCTTCGCCGGAACCAGTCGCACAGTCCATGACTGAAGCGCCTGAGACCGCTCGGCCAACCCCGCGCGGCTAAATTTTTACACATTCCAATTTCTTATTCAGAAATTAAGGTACTTGATGTAACCGCATTAGTTGCATTATTTTTGTTGATCTAAAATTCTATGTATAAGATTTAAAGTTTGCTTTCCGACATGCAATATTATAAGAAATGTACCCCCAGTTGCACAAGAGCTACCTTGTAGCAAAATGATGGTGAGACAACGTAACACCCAGTACTCCCCGAACGGAGAAAAGCTCTAACCCGGCTCGAATCGAACCGGGACCAGCCGATCATTAATCTATCCGACTCATGGCCAGACCCAAACTTCCACATGTCGTCAACTGTGTGTCTACAACACACAGTTTTACATTCATTACCGTCATTCCGTCATGCAACTGATGGCTGTCCACGCTCGCAACTGCGAATACGTATCACGGCTGTAGTCGACGCAGTGCGTGTTCCTTCGGACATACATGCGTACCTGAAGGGACATTACCTCGTATATCTGAACGACATATGCAGTGCAGTATCATACGCAATATTACATTTAATTGAACAACTTGAGTAAATAAATAAATAGAATAGCGATGTTCCGGTGCTAGTTTCGATACAGTATTTGGTATCGATATCAACATCTACAAATGAATCGATATTTTGAGTCTACCGGAAGAAAAGTACCAACACTGGTAGTATCGCAACTTAAGCATTTATCAGTTTTTCTTGAAAAGAAAGGGACTTATCTACACTCATGCTCATAAATTAAGGATGCTGATACATGGTGAAATAATGCTCTGGTGGGCGGTTTGTGGGTTTAAATCACCTCGGGGTATGACCATGCGGTGCATTTGACCTGCGGTCGTCGCACGTGGCGGTAGCAGCAGTCCACATATGCAGTGGTGTGTTGGTACATGTCAGAGTACGGTGCAGCGAGTGAGTGTGCAGACGTTTCCAGACGTGTCAATGGTGACTGTGTGTTGAAAATGGCTCAAAGAACACATATTGATGACGCTATGAGGGGTAGAATACTAGGGCGACTGGAGGCTACTCAAACACAGCAGGTCGTAGCACGGGCCCTCCGTATGCCACAAAGTGTGATCTCAAGATTATGGCAACGATTCCAGCAGACAGGAAACGTGGCCAGGCGCTACAGTACGGGACGTCCACAGTGTACAACACCACAAGAAGACCACTATCTCACCATCAGTGCCCGCAGACGGCCACGGAGTACTGCAGGTAGCCTTGCTCGGGACCTTACCGCAGCCACTGGCACAGCTGTCTCCAGACACACAGTCTACAGACGACTGAACAGACATGGTTTATTCTCCTGGAGACCTGCAAGGTACATTCCACTGATCCCTGGTCACAGGACAACCCGTAAAGCCTGGTGTCAAGAACACAGAACATGGTCATTGGAACAGTGGTCTCAGGTTATGTTCACGGGCGAGTCCAGCTATAGTCTGAGCAGTGATTCTAGCGGGGTTTTCATCTGGCGTGAACCACGAACCAAATACCAACCCCTTAATGTCCTTGAAAAGCACCTGTATGGAGGTCGTGGTTTGATGGTGTGGGGTGGGATTATGATTAGTGCACGTACACCCCTGCATGTCTTTGACAGACGAACTGTAACAGTCAGGTGTATCGGGACGTCATTTTGCACCAGTATGTCCACCTTTTCAGGTTTGCAGTGGGTCCCACGTTCCTCCTGATGGATGATAACGCACGGCCCCACCGAGCTGCCATCGTGGAGGAGTACCTTGAAACAGAAGATATCAGGCCAATGGAGTGGGCTGCCTGTTCTCCAGACCTAAACCCCATCGAGAACGTCTGGGATGCTTTCGGTCAACGTATCGCTGCACGTCTTCAAACCCCTAGGACACTTCAGGAGCTCCGACAGGTTCTGGTGCAAGAATGGGAGGCTATACCCCAGAAGGTGCTCGACCACCTGATCCAGAGTATGCCAACCCGTTGTGCGGCCTGTGTTCGTGTGCATAGTGATCGTATCTCATATTGATGTCCGGGTACCTGTCCAGGTAACAGTGGCGTTTTGTAGCACATGTGTTTCTGGACGGCTTTCTTAACTTATCACCGATACAGTGGAGTTACAGATCTCCGCCGTGTGTGATCCCTATGTGCCTAAGCTATTAGAGCCAGTTTTGTGTAGTGCCACGTTGTGTGGCATCACATGCTGCAATTATACTTAATTTATGAGCATGAGTGTAGATTATCTCACTTTAATCCTTCTCGGTATATTGCCAATGTATTTTATAAAATACTTAAATACACCGACATTTCGGGCGAGTTACGGCGGCTTCACTCTGAACGAGCTTGTTTCATCGCATCAAGAACGATATTACCTTTAGTATTTTAAATATTTTACATTGCCCGAAAATAAAAGTGAAGCATCCATAAGAGAAGGAGGGAACGAAATGAAACCTCACGGGTTAAGAGAGTATGTGATGTTATTTCAGTGATTACAACCTTCTCTCCATCCACATCTTCCTCATTTCCCAATATTCTTTGCTGGTGCAGTCTTCCTAAATTTTATTTCCCCAGAATTCGCTACATAAGGAAACATCTGCATCTACAATAACATCTCTATGCGTACTCCGCAAGCCACCGTATGGCGCGTGGCAGAGGGCACCCTGTACCACTGCTAATCATTTCCTCTCCTGTTCCACTCGCAAACAGAGCGAGGGAAAACAACTATCTATATACCTCCGTACGAACCCTAATTTCTCTTGTCTCCGTTGTCCTTACGCGTAATGTACGTTGGCGGCAGTAGAATTATTTTGCAGTGACCTTCAGATTCCGGTTCTCTAAATTTTCTCAGTGGTGTTCCTCGAAAAGAACATCGCCTTCCCTCCAGGGACTCCCGTTTGAGTCCCTGAAGCATCTCCGTAATACTTGTGTGTTGTTCGAACATACCGGTAACAACTCCAGCAGCCTGCCTCTGAATTGCTTCGGTCTTTTCCTTTAATTCGACCTCGTAAGGGTCACAAACACTCGAGCAGTGTTCAAATGTGGGTCGCACTAGTGTCGTATATGCCGTCTCCTTTACAGATGGACCAGACTTTCCCAAAATTCTCCCAAAAAACCGGAATCGACCATTTGCCTTCCCTAGAATAATCCTTACATGCTCGTTCCATTTCATATCACTTTATTTCTTTTGATATGTGCCACTAGCTTTATTATTATTATCGTCATTATTATCATTATTATTACAGGGTGAGGCAAAAATCTAGATTCACCCCTATAATCTGTGTGAGGAATATACTGGCTTCCGGTATGATGTGTCTGTAGGTGGGAGCTCAACTTATAGGAGATATGGCGACAGCGGCGGCCATCTTAAAATATGCCATCGTGGATTTGGGTTACCTTTTCCATATGGAAAGAGCGTCCTGTGGCACATGATGTTCAACTGTCTCTTTCTCAGGAATACACATGTGGAATCTGTTTCTAGATATCTTTATTTGCGTAGGAGTTATGAACTGTTTAAGTTTAGGACACTTGTTGGCATTTCGGCATATGCTCAATATGAGCTCCACTGCGCTGGACAGAAAATCTATGGCTTTTTTGCCAAACCAGTTGCACACTTCACAGAGTCTGTGGGCCAACAGAGCCACACACCTCTTCAATACGCCGGAAAAGATGGGTTATATTGTTGATTTTTAACTCATATACAACTGATTTCAAATACCCGCACAGACAAAGCTCAAGAAACGCAAGATCAGGGGACCGTGGTCGCCGCTCTATAGGACCCCTTCTACCTATCCACTGACCTTCAACATATTCAGCCAGAAACTGTTGGACTTCGCAGCATAGCGGGGATGTGCATGGTCTTGTTGGAAGAAGGTTGGGATATCACCCTGCGGATTCAACCAGCGTTGGAAGCACATACTCGTGGGGCATGTTTAGATACACTACTGGCCATTAAAATTGCAACACGAAGAATAAAACCCAATTATAAATGGGTATTCAATGGACAAATATATTATACTATAACTGACATGTGATTACATTTTCACCCAATTTGGGTGCATACATCCTGAGAAATGAGTACCCAGAACAACCACCTCTGGCCGCAATTACGGCCTTGATACTCCTGAGCATCGAGTCAAACAGAGCTTGGATGGCGTGTACAGGTACAGCTGCCCTTGAAGCTTCAACACGATACCACAGTTCAACAAGAGTAGTGACTGGCGTATTGTGGCGAGCCAGTTGCTCGGCCACCATTGAGTAGACGTTTTCAATTGATGAGAGATCTGTAGAGTGTGCTGACCAGGGCAGCAGTCGAACATTTTCTCTATCCAGAAAGGCCCGTACAGGACCTGCAACATGCGGTCGTGCATTATCCTGCTGAAATGTAGGGTTTCGCAGGGATCGAATGAAGGGTAGAGCCACGGGTCGTAACACATATGAAATGTAACGTCCACTGTTCAAAGTGCCGTCAATGCGAACGAGAGGTGACCGAGACGTGTAACCATTGGCACCGCATACCATCACGCCGGGTGATACGCCAGTATGGCGATGACGTATACACGCTTCCAATGTGCGTTCACCGCGATGTCGCCAAACACGGATGCGACCATCACGATGCTGTAAACAGAACGTGGATTCATCCGAAAAAATGACGTTTTGCCATTCGTGCACCCAGATTCGTCGTTGAGTACACCATCGCAGGCGCTCCTGTCTGAGATGCAGCGTCAAGGATAGCCGCAGCCATGGTCTCCGAGCTGACAGTCCATGCTGCTGCAAACGTCGTCGAACTGTTCGTGCAGATGGTTGTTGTTTTGCTAACGTCCCCATCTGTTGACTCAGGGATCGAGACGTGGTTGCACGATCCGTTACAGCCATGCGGATAAGATGCCTGTCATCTTGACTTCTAGTGATACGAGGCCGTTGGGATCCAGCACGGCGTTCCGTATTGCCCTCCTGAACCCGATTCCATATTCTGCAAATAGTTATTGGATCTCGACCAACGCGAGCAGCAATGTCGCGATACGATAAACCGCAACCGCGGTAAGCTACAATCCGACCGTTATCAAAGTCGGAAACGTGATGATACGCATTTCTACTCCTTACACGAGGCATCACAACAACGTTTCACCAAGCAACGCCGGTCAACTGCTGTTTGTGTATGAAAAATCGGTTGGAAACTTTCTCATGTCAGCAAGTTGTAGGTGTCGCCACCGGTGCCAACCTTGTGTGAATGCTCTGAGAATCTAATCATTTGAATATCACAGCATCTTCTTCCTGTCGGTTAAATTTCGCGTCTGTAGCACGTCATCTTCGTGGTGCAGCAATTTTAATGGCCAGTAGTGTACCTCTTCTCATTCAACGTCCCATCAATAAACACTGGACCCACGATTCTTATGTCTTAAACCGCACACAAAACCATCACTTTTTCACCAACATCACTTTTACAGGGAAACACCCTCGAAGGGTTTGCATCTGACCAGTAACGATGATTCTGTTTGCTTACTTCTCCTTGCACATAAAAATTATCTTCGTCAGTGGAGTCACTGTCGTGTAAAGCTTGGATTCTCGTACACTGATCCAGAGCCCTTCCTGCCAACTGCACCCGCCGATCAGGGTCACCCTCCGAGAGATGATGCTGCAACTATAACTTGTGCGGATGCCGTCGGTGTGTTTGAAACACATGCTGGTTTGAACGCTGGCTGATACCGGATATTGCTAATAATTGACGCGTACTGCGATGTGGACTTCTCACAAACGATGTCATTATTGTTGCTGCAGTCCCCTCTTCGGTGGCTTTTCCTGGACGTCCACCACAGAACCTGTTGGACGAAATTTGTCCAACAACTTTAATACCGCCATGTGTGTAATGTCATTTCCATCAGGATTGCAGGGCACTGAAGGCAGCAGCAATCACTCTAGTACTTCGTCCACTACTCATTAACACAATTTCAATGCGTTCCTGCTGTGTGCGGTCGCAGGTTCGAATCCTGCCTCGGGCATGGATGTGTGTGATGTCCTTAGGTTAGTTAGGTTTAAGTAGTTCTAAGTTCTAGGGGACTTATGACCACAGCAGTTGAGTCCCATAGTGCTCAGAGCCATTTGAACCATTTAGCCTGCTGTGTGAGTGAGATTGTGGATCGCCTGTCACAATAGACAGAGGTTACTTCCAATTTCAGATTTAAAGAGGTCATAACTCTTACACAAATATAGACGTCTTAAAACAGATTTCACATGGGTATTCCTGAGAAAGAGGCAGTTCATAATGATGCGCCACATGACCCACTTCCTATTTGAAACACTTAGCCCAGAAACAAGATGGCGGATTTCAAGACGGCCGCCGCTGTCGCAATACATCCTGTAAGTTGCGTCCCCACCTACAGACACTCCATAACAGAAGCCAATATGATACCTGTTAGACTTTTACAGTGTCGTGTACAGACTTTTGTCTCACGCTGTATTATTATTATTATTATCATCATCATCATCATCATTATAGCAGCAGCTGTAGTAGAAGTACTACCAGTATTAACTTTATTAGTTCACACTCAGCATTATTTACGCACATTGTCACTATAGACCTCGAATCATATTACAATTGTTCTTTCTCAGGTAACTGTGATATAAAAGAGGTACGGTATGTGTGAAAATCTGATCCGGCGCAAGAGAGGGTCTAACAGACCTATTCAGATCAAAAAAATGGCTCTGAGCACTATGGGACTCAACATCTTAGGTCATAAGTCCCCTAGAACTTAGAACTACTTAAACCTAACTAACCTAAGGACATCACACACACCCATGCCCGAGGCAGGATTCGAACCTGCGACCGTAGCAGTCCCGCGGTTCCGGACTGCAGCGCCAGAACCGCTAGACCACCGCGGCCGGCACCTATTCAGATCATGTTGAACAAATAAATACAAACTCGTGTAAAATTTACAAAGAAATTAGCATATGTGCCCACTGATCAGGATGACGTTGGATCACCCTCAGGCCTGGATCCATCCAGGATGTCATAAAGCCGTTGTATCCTCTCCTAGGGTAAACTGGCCCACAACGGTTGTAGCTTGATATCCTGGATGCTGGCACTAGGACGACGTCCAAGCCAGCCGCAGTTCATGATCTATCGAGGGCAGATCTGTGAATCTTGAGGGCTACGGGAGTGCCTCAACATCGTCCAGACAGTTTGTAGAGACACGCGCCAAGTTTGTCCGAACATTGTCCTACTGAAAAATAGTGCCACGATACTGTCGCATGATTCGTAACACGAGCTCACTACAACGTACCTTAGTTCTGTCAGAGTCCTCTCAATCACAGCGAGGCTTGGCCTGAAGTCATAACCAATGGATCCCCGCACCAGGACGCTAGGAGTCAGCCTCTCCAAAACAACAGGAGAATGGGACCTCTCTCCAGCTAGCTGCCTATTCGCCGACGACGGCCATTCTGGGCAGTGCGGTATCACTATTCATTACTGAACATAAGGCGATACCATTTATCAGCAGTCCATGCTTCTTGGTCATGACTTTATACTGCGGTGTTACTGCCAGCCTACGAATTGGATGGAAATTCTCTTGTCCGGCTGTTGATAGTCTGCGACCAATAGTGTGGATGGTAAGCGCAGATGTGAACGGCTTAATATGTGACTGATGTACTGTGCTGATGTCTTGTGGTGCTCGGCCGTTTTCGACCAGTATCTTGGCGACGAGCGTTAAGTGTCTTGCGGTCCCCATTGGGCCAGTGTCACATCCGAGTGCCCCACAAATTCGGATATTGCACGATTCGACTAGCGTGCTTAATGGAGACTCAGAATGAGGCATCTTTCAAACTCTGACAGGTGCAGATAACGCTCTCTCACATCAGTATGCAGTATTCCTATGTCCTTCACAATCATCAATTAACATCACGCTCCTTATATGTCCAACGAGGCCTGGTAACAACACTAAATACGTACAACACTCTGGTCGTCGTTCTGCGCTTCTCTGAGAATTAGAATTCACCGATAATGTGTGCGTATACGAAATTACAATAACCTCCAGCTTTGTCCACTGAGTCCTTCTTTTTCTTTTGTGAGGATACGTATAAGGTGGCGCGGCAGTACACCCGGAAGAATTTTAATGAGACTGAGCGGTTTCAGTCTGGATCCGCGCGGCCGCTACGGTCGCAGGTTCGAATACTGACTCGGGCATGGAAGTGTGTGATGTCCTTAGATTAGTTAGGTTTAAGTAGTTCTAAGTTCTAGGGGACTGATGACCTCAGATGTTAAGTCCCATAGTGCTCAGAGCCATTTTTAATGGTTTTGATATCGGTCGCGGAAGCCTACGTATTTACTTAGAACTGGAATCGTCTGCGGTTGAAATTCGACCAACTGCGTCAGTGGACCTCGTCTGTGATAGCAAATGTCATGTACCTTAAAGTGTTTGAAATTTTAGCTGCAGAACTGATCCGTGGCAAATGCTGCATTGTAGCTACATGTATTCTTGAATTAAGTTTTTGATTTCTCTTTAATTATTCGATCATTTGAAGGTAGTCTTTGATACACTGCGTTGAAAAATAAATTCTGTGTTAATAGCGGTAAATGAACTTTTCCCTTATGACAACACAATGTGAATGCCGTTGTATTACCCAAAGTAAACCAGATGCGAAATGATTCACTTTGCAAGATCTGCACTCTAAATTCATCTCAACCTCAATTACCGTTCCAAAAATTATTTGTATGTATGTTCAGTACACGTATATCTGTATTTCAGAACGGAAATAGAATTATCGTTATTAGCATCTGCATTATTCCTGTTACTTGGCTGGAAGGAGCGCCTGGTCCCCGGCACGAATCCGCCCGGCGGATTTGTGTCGAGGTCCGGCGAACCGGCCAGTCTGTGGATGGTTTTTAGGCGGTTTTCCATCTGCCTCGGCGAATGCCTCCTGGTTCCCCTTATTTCGTCTCAGTTACACTATGTCGGCGATCGCTGCGCAAACAAGTTCTCCACGCACGCGTACACCACCATTACTCTACCACCACTCGTGTGGTGCAAGACGTTCCCTGGGGTGTCGACCGAGGGCCGAGCCGCACAATAACCCTGGGTTCGCTGTGGGGCGGCGGAGGGGTGAAGTGGACTTCAATAGTCGTCGTGGGGTTGTGGACCACTGCGGCTGCGGCGGGGACGGAGCCTCTCCGTCGTTTCTAGGTCCCCGGTTAACATACAATACAATACAAAACAATTCCTGTTACTTTCTCTACGCAAAAATTGTATCGCTTAGCTGGGTGGTAACGTGCTCGCCTCCCATGGAAGCGGGTCTGGGTTCGGTACCCGGCCGGTTTGCAGATTTTTCCGCTCGGGGACCGAGTGCTGTGTTGTTCTCATCACCATTTCATCCTCATCGCCGGCGCGCAAGTCGCCCAATGTGGCTTCGACTGAAATAAGACTTGCACTTGGTGGCCGAACTTCCCTGGACGGGACCTACCGGTCAACGATGCCATACGCTCATTTCATTTCGTTTTCATCATTCAGTCCTACCCGTTAACGTTCTTCTTCGGAGCATAAACTGAAACAGTTATAGTTTCCTTATAATAAGGGACGTTGTAGCTAATGAAAATGAAGATACTAAAAATTAGGAACACTCTAAATTTATTGATGACGGAACCAGACGAACACAGATTAGACCAAAACAAGTGAAAAAGCGACATTAAATGGTTCAAATGGCTCTGAGCACTATGGGACTTAACATCTGAGGTCATCAGTCCCGTAGAACTTAGAACTACTTAAACCTAACTAACCTAAGGACACCACACACATCCATGCCCGAGGCAGGATTCGAACCTGCGACCGTAGCGGTCGCGCGGTTCCGGACTACAGCGCCTAGAACCGCATGGCCACCGCGGCCCGCAAAGCGACACTAAAAAAAAAAAAAAAAAAAGTTTATGGTCTCCGACGGCTTCGCTACTACGTTTCGTTTTCCACTGTTGATAACATCAACAACGTAGCAGTTGCGACATTGTAGCTGTCCGGTATGTGTGTGTTACTGAAAATGAACTATCTGTAACATTTCAACACTGAACGTCCCGAGAACGAAACTTCGCCAAACGCTGTTACTTTCGTGTGTCGTTTCTACCACAGCACCCGATCGGTGCACAGGCCAGAGGCTGGTAGATCTTCAGTTTTCGATGTTCAGATATTGAAGATTTTGATGCGTGATAGAGAATGTAACATCAGTATTATTAATGAGAAAGCTTCTACTTCCATTTAACCCTCTTAAGGGTCACATACACACATTAATTTTTTATTTGTGCACATCTGCGGCAGAGTATCTTTCGGATTATGTAAGGATCGTTGACCCCCTTGTACAGTTAATACACTCCTGGAAATTGAAATAAGAACACCGTGAATTCATTGTCCCAGGAAGGGGAAACTTTATTGACACATTCCTGGGGTCAGATACATCACATGATCACACTGACAGAACCACAGGCACATAGACACAGGCAACAGAGCATGCACAATGTCGGCACTAGTACAGTGTATATCCACCTTTCGCAGCAATGCAGGCTGCTATTCTCCCATGGAGACGATCGTAGAGATGCTGGATGTACTCCTGTGGAACGGCTTGCCATGCCATTTCCACCTGGCGCCTCAGTTGGACCAGCGTTCGTGCTGGACGTGCAGACCGCGTGAGACGACGCTTCATCCACTCCCAAACATGCTCAATGGGGGACAGATCCGGAGATCTTGCTGGCCAGGATAGTTGACTTACACCTTCTAGAGCACGTTGGGTGGCACGGGATACATGCGGACGTGCATTGTCCTGTTGGAACAGCAAGTTCCCTTGCCGGTCTAGGAATGGTAGAACGATGGGTTCGATGACGGTTTGGGTGTACCGTGCACTATTCAGTGTCCCCTCGACGATCACCAGTGGTGTCCGGCCAGTGTAGGAGATCGCTCCCCACACCATGATGCCGGGTGTTGGCCCTGTGTGCCTCGGTCGTAGGCAGTCCTGATTGTGGCGCTCACCTGCACGGCGCCAAACACGCATACGACCATCATTGGCACCAAGGCAGAAGCGACTCTCATCGCTGAAGACGACACGTCTCCATTCGTCCCTCCATTCACGCCTGTCGCGACACCACTGGAGGCGGGCTGCACGATGTTGGGGCGTGAGCGGAAGACGGCCTAACGGTGTGCGGGACCGTAGCCCAGCTTCATGGAGACGGTTGCGAATGGTCCTCGCCGATACCCCAGGAGCAACAGTGTCCCTAATTTGCTGGGAAGTGGCGGTGCGGTCCCCTACGGCACTGCGTAGGATCCTACGGTCTTGGCGTGCATCCGTGCGTCGCTGCGGTCCGGTCCCAGGTCGACGGGCACGTGCACCTTCCGCCGACCACTGGCGACAACATCGATGTACTGTGGAGACCTCACGCCCCACGTGTTGAGCCATTCGGCGGTACGTCCACCCGCATGCCCACTATACGCCCTCGCTCAAAGTCCGTCAACTGCACATACGGTTCACGTCCACGCTGTCGCGGCATGCTACCAGTGTTAAAGACTGCGATGGAGCTCCGTATGCCACGGCAAACTGGCTGACACTGACGGCGGCGGTGCACAAATGCTGCGCAGCTAGCGCCTTTCGACGGCCAACACCGCGGTTCCTGGTGTGTCCGCTGTGCCGTGCGTGTGATCATTGCTTGTACAGCCCTCTCGCAGTGTCCGGAGCAAGTATGGTGGGTCTGACACACCGGTGTCAATGTGTTCTTTTTTCCATTTCCAGGAGTGTATATAAAATCGGTTCTTCAATTTTCTTTTCAATGTATTAATTTTATGATACTTTGAAATCATCGAACACATACTAACAATACCGATGTCGTAGATTCTAAGATGTAAGGTCTCGATGTATGGTTACATCAGTAATATCGGAACGCATGTACGAATGCCCCCCGCTACATTACACAGATGGCAGCTGTCGCTCTCAGTGGTTGCCTCGTATTTTTAGAGTATGACTACTGTCAAAACTAGGCGGTGGGTCAACAAAATTTAAAAAGCTGTGTCCACTGACTTTGTTCATTTAAGCGCGTCAACATCAGAGGACACACTGCCTAATACGTCCAAGTCTCCGTCGCTTTTTGGCTTCTGCTTAGTTTTGCTTTAGTTCTCTTGTTCCTATTCTTATTTCACTTTGGAATTCTGGTCACAGAATTTGGCTTGTAGTCGCGCATCTATTGGTCGGTACAGGCCTTTTTGGTAACGAATCGTCAAAACGGTTTTCCAAGCATTTCGCACACATGTTACGACAGGTCCAGCAGTAGATGTATTTACCACCTGTGAGTGAGTGAGTGAAAATACTCACAGACTGCTACTGGAATCACCGACATGGAGGAACAAGAATCGAATGAATAGGTCTTCTTGCGTGCCGTAACATATGAGCGCTGTCAAGGTGAGCCGTAGGAGACAAGCAGATAATTATAGGCCTGTGTCGCTGGTGTCAATCTGTTGTAGAATTATGGAACACATTAGAACTGAGTACTACGTTTTATTCTCGCGTCTTACGAAATTCGTGAAAAACTAAGATCTCCTCCATAAAAATCAACTTACATTCCGCAAAAAGTGATGTTGCCTAATTAAGCTCGTTCTGTTCATGCATAAGATCCAGAGCACTGTAGACAAAGGCACCCAGGTTTGTGTCGTGTTCCTTGACTCGCGGAAGGTATTTGTTACCGTTACACACTATCGTTTAGTGAACAAAATACTAGCTTGCTGAGTATCTGACCGCACTTACAACTGGACTGAGGACTTCGTTGCAGGCAAAGCTCAGACTTGTCACTGGATTCAGGACTTATTTCCAGGCAGAACTGACTTGTCGTTGAATTCAGGACTTTCTTGCACGCAGAATTCAAGTCACTCTTAACAGAACAAAATCGAAAATGTAAAGCTAATTTCAGGAGTGCCCTGAGGAACTGTAAGAGGGTGTTATTATTTATTATATACATGGTGAGTCACTTGCCCCTACCTACGGATTTTATGCACCCCTTAACACCTTCAAAAACCACACACAAGATTTTTCATATTCTCTCGCTCGCTATGCACAAACTATTAGTTCTACAGAAAAATGAATGGGACCGTTTTATAGGAAATTTAATGTAGTTAAATTTTGTACTGCGACACGTTTTCGCCGGAGTCCACGCTTCTCGACTTGTTCAAGAAAAACTCGTTTTAAGATAACTTTTGCAAGTTTTTCTTGAATAATTCGAGAACTACGACCTCTAGCGAAAAGATACCCCACTGCAAAATTTAGCTATACTAAATTTTCTATAAGAAAGTTCTTTTCATATTTCCCTGTAGGACTAATAGTTTGCGCGTAGCTAGTGAGAGAATATGAAAATTTCATTTCTGAAGGCATTGTGTAAAATCTGTAGGTAAGGGTGGCTGAATCACGTTGTGTATAAATCATCTAGCTGATAGCTTCAGATGCTTATAAGGGAGTTCATAGACGAAGCATTTGCCTTTAGGAAGGCTGCCATGTTAGAAGACCGTAGAGAATTACAGGAAGTTCTGTAGCGCATCGTTGGTTGGTGCAGGGACTGGTCTGGCAGTCGACCCTCAAGGTAAATAAACGTGACGTACTCAGCATGAACAGACGGCGTGACCCACTAATGTTCGATACCGTTATTGGCGAAGTCGTACTGGTAACTACCATAAAATACCCAGGGAAAACTATTCAGTGGAATGACCACATAAACCTAGTTGTAGAGAAAACATCTTCCCTGCTGAGATTCACTGGAATAAATAATAAATGAATGTAGTCAATCCACGGAAGAAGTAGCTTAGAAAATACTTGTTCGAACGAGTCTTGGGTATTGCTTATCAGTGTGGGAACCTTACCAAGCAGGTGTTGTAGAATAAGGGTGTGGTTTATCGGACAAACTCTAGTGGCAAATGTTACAAGACGGGCGTTGGGCATCACGAAGGGGTTTACTATTGTAATTTGTAGAGAGTACGTCTCTTGGAAGAACCACAACGATAAAATCAGAGAAAGCAGATCTCATGTGGAGGTTTACCGACAAACGTTCTTCCCACGCACCATTCGCGGATGGAAGAGGGTAGAACGGAACAAATAATCGTACCGGAAGTACTCTACACCACATACGGTTAAGTGGCCTTGCGGAGTGTGAATCATATGTGGATGAAATCAAGCGCATTGCTCTGTAGAGGAAATATTGAACTGAAAAAGATATGTCGCCCAGAAACAAACTACTGACCCGATTATTACACGATTTTAGTTATCTGTTAAAATCCAACAGTTACCTTTCAACGGATTAGGTACAAGTGAAGGAACATATCTGACTTGGAGCCACCCGCTTCTAAACTCTGGTCAGCCGAGTCCCTGATTTGTTAAGCGGTAGACAGACTAAGCTAACAGTCACGTTTGTTGACATCGTCAACTTTGGAGACAAGCGACTTTCGTAGTTCTTATGTTACGGAGTGAAAATCGTCGAAGTCAAGATCACAAACAAATTTTTATTTTGAGTACTTGTTGCAGTTACATACGAGCCTTCTCCAGATCTAAGATATAAAATTGCACTTAGGAATACAGCAACGTACAACGGCGTATAGGAATCAAAAGCATAGGAATCAAAATTATAGGTTCAGAATACAAACTGTACATAAAGTTATAGCGAAGTTCAAAAGCTTATAAAAAGAATTAACTGCAGGATACATACCACACAGACATTTTTGATTAGTGTAATTGCCATAGCGGTTCAAAACATCGTTAAAATCTTTTCAAAAATGGCAACATCCGTAAAGAAACCAGTAGTATCAGAAATTGAGTCCGCCTTGATGCAAAACACCTTGTTATTCGTTTATTTCTTTATTATCCCAAACTAGTTTTGGCGACAAATATCACCATCATCAGTCGGGTTTTTTAATCCTATTTAGTGTATGTTGCAACATGTTTAAAGCAATTATTGGTGCTGTTTGCGACATATTTTTTGTGCTCTTTTTTTCTGTTGCCGTCTTTTTACTTAGCGAACAGCAAGATGGCGTAATATTCTGGATCAGAAACAAAGTGCAAAAGTATTGTTTTTCTGTGTATAAAAGTAGCCACATACCATCCAACGAACATGACACGATGTTAGCTAAGCAAAAAGACGGCAACAGAAAAAAAGAGCACAGAAAATATGTCGCAAACCGCACCAATAATTGCTTAAAACATGCTGTAACATACAATAAATAAAATTTAAAAAAAACACTGATGATAGTGATATTTGTCGCCGAAACTAGTTTGGGGTAATAAAGAAATAAACGAACAACAAGGTGTTTTGTATCAAGGCGGACTCAATTTATGATATTACTGGTTTTTCTATACAAACGTTGACCAAATGGAAGACTTCCAAGATAATATCATTGTCATCCATAGAGAACGTACAGGTAAAATAATTTTACATCGTTCGTAATCAGTAAAGTACAGCGAAGATCATAAAACTGAAAAATGTACGTTAACACAACGAAGAGGCAGTGAAAATAAAAGAACATATCTACATAATCAAAACTATACACTAGAATGAACATATATGAAAAAGATATCGTCTTACGTAAGGCTTTTAAATTTTATTAGAATACTAAGATTGTTCGTCAGTTTAACAGTCGACTGCTAACGTCATCTAGCGATCATCGCCTCAAGCAGCTTCTCCATCGTAGTGGCCGTCAGCCCCTCTTCAATGCAGTACTGGCCACACATGTTTATACGATGTACACAGGGTGTGGCACTTAAATCCGGACAACTTTCAATTTGAATTTCCCGCCATATCGTAGTTACGCCGGAGGTCGCGACTGGCGTTCTTGAAAGCCATAGGCATCTAGTAAATAGTCAGAACCTCACAATGGCCGAGATGTTACGGACAAATGCGAAGCACAGCCGAAGTGCCGCTATTATCGAAAATCTTCGCACTGGGGGTTCGCCCAGTCAAATACTTCGATTCTTCGGGTACCGGAGATCAACTGTTTACACTATCGTGGCCAAGTATAATGCTTCGGATAAGTCTGGGGAAGGTTCTGCTAGCTCTCGAGGAAACCTCATTCGAGGAAATGCGTGTCACGAACTGCGGCAGTCTTAGAAAAGGCTCAGGATCTGATTTCAAAGGACCGGGGCCAATCAAATGGTTCAAATGGCTCTAAGCACTATGGGACTTACCATCCCCAGGTCATCAGTCCCCTAGACTTAGAACTACTTAAACCTTACTAACCTAAGGACAGCACACACATTCATGCCCGAGGCAGGATTCGAACCTGCGGCCGTAGCAGCCGTGTGGTTCCTGACTGAAGCGCCTAGAACCGCTCGACGACAGCGGCTGGCTCCGGGGCAGTCGTTGGCTCAGTATTGAGTGTCTGCGAGCGAACAATGCGTTGGATGACAGAGGAGGACCTCATACGAGCTATGTAGTCCAAACTGGCTCCCGGATAACACTGACATGTTCTGGTCTAAGGAGTTCTGGCCCCCGAATAGCCCGGATTTGTTCCCCTTCGACTACGAAGTTTGGAGCGTTGTCGAAAGAGTTACCAACAAGACGAGGCACACTAACGTCGCACCGCTATAGAAGCAGCATTCGCGAATATGAACAGCGCTGTTTTAAAGGGTGCGTGCGACCGCTTCAGGACAAGATTGAAGGCGGTCACTGCGGCTGAAGGAAATTACATCGAGTAATGCTACTCTTGAAAGATACCACTACTTATATGTAAAAGGATTTTCAATTTAATTTGTATTTTGTTTTAATAAATTTGCTTTAAAAAAAAAAAGTTTCATTTGTACAGATTTAAGCGCTACACCCTGTACTTAAAATGTTGTATTTCCTGATCGTTATAACGGTCACCAGCAATACTATTCTCATATACCAGGTCGTAATAACGTATTCATGGTCATCTCTGCTATGATATAATATAAATACTGATTAAACTGTGACAGTTACTAACCACCCAAGTTTTATCATTCTCTCCAGATCCTGGAACGATCTTCAATCTGTCTTGCTTTCCGCATCCGTTTATTTTCCTCCACATGGATCCTATACCAACTCATCACATTCCCATATCTCCTCACTCACAATGAACACCTCTGAACAATCTACACCATCCGCAAACTCGACTCCAATAATTCTGTTGTTTCCAATCTACTTTCCAATGTCGCGCCTTTAGCAACACATCTCACCAACCCTCCACCTATACATCCTCCACATACTCTCCCAAGGAAACTTCACTTCCAGATCATGAACTTCACACTGACATTTACCCATCCAACCAGCTATAATTCGAACCCACCCATTCCACCTCAAAAGGGCTTCCTCTCCTCACCCCCCCCCCCCCCTCTGATCACTTTTCCTTACCCCCTTTTTTTCCCCATCTGCCTTTCTTTTGCCACTCCCTTTTCCCAAGAGCTATTAGTTTCACCAATTACCCTCCCTACACCTCCTCTTCTGTCGCACCAGCCACCCCAACCCCACCGCTGCTATGCACCAGTCCTCAACCTTATACCACCACATTCCTAACTTTCTCACCGCCCAAGGGCGGCCGAAGTGGCCGTGCAGTTCTAGGCGCTGCAGTCTGGAATCGCGAGACCACTACGGTCGCAGGTTCGAATCCTGCTTCGGGCAAGGATGTGTGTGTTGTCCTTAGTTTAGTTAGGTTTAACCAGTTCTAAGTTCTACGGGACTAATGACCTTAGAAGTTGAGTCCCATAGTGCTCAGAGCCATTTGAACCATTTTTCACTGCCCAAGGCTTTTCTCCTTCAACAACTGACTCCCCGTCCCATGGTAGGTCCTTCAAGTTTCTGGTGACAGCGAAGTGCTTCTTCCAAATACCTGTGTTCCGGAAAAATGTTTTAAATGTGCGCTGGCTGTGTTTTATTTTACCTTTCATCATTAATGCTTTTAACTACCATTGCAAGAAGTCATCTATCGCCTATCTCAAAAATTCATTTTTATTTTTCACCTTTGAAAAGTTACAAATTCAATGTAAATATCTCTGCTTTATGTTGCTTGTTTTTTCATCTAATTTACTTTCTGATTGTCCATTAGCTGAAGAGCGGGTTGCCTGTACCGCTGACAGTCCTCCGCCGCCATCGTTTGGGATGCGGGAGGATGAAATTAAGAAAAAAAAAACCAGTTACTCAGTATTAACGGCATAATGCTTCATATAAGATTACATCTTTCACATGTGCAAGGTGTTTCACCTAAGAGTTGTCAGGCGCATATCCACTGGTATTTCGGCAGTTATTTGCTGTTTAGTTTTTGCACAGTGTGGCTGGAGTCAGTCCAAACAATTCCATCACGTCTTTCATTTCAAACAAAATTATTTTTAAATCGGAATTTTAGGTGCCCTTTCGAAAGAAGTGTTCTAGTTTAGTCCGATATTCATTTTTATCGATATGTGTTAACAGGAACAGAAAACACTAAAACTGCTACTTCGTTGCTGGACTGCAGTTCGTTATTCAAATTCTACTGTCTCTCTTAACTCATATCGACAAACCGAATGTCGGAATGGACAAATTTAGGAGAGCTCTATCGAATGGACATGTAATATTCCGATTTAAAAATCATTTTGTTTGAAATGGAAAACAAACCGACACTTTCCGTCGACACTGGGTATCACATGAAAGACGTGGTGAGCAGTAACTGTCTGAGCTGACTCCATCTACACAATGAAAAAACGAAACTGCAAATATCTGCCGGAGCACCATTCAAAATGCGCCTGACGATCCTTAGGAGAGGCACGCTGTATACTTATTCCGGTGGATAGTTTTGACTAACATAAATATGTTCTCTCTTTTTTCGCTGTCTCTTCGTTATCTTAATGTACATTTTTGAGTTTTATGAACTTAATTCTACTTGGTTGGTTATGAACGATGTAAAGTTATATAACCTATACGTTCGTTCTGTACGGATGTTGCCACTTTAAAAAAGATTTTATCGACGTGTCGAGCCGTTGTAGCAATTACACTACCTGAAAATGTCTTTATGTTATGTATCGTGTAATTAAGTCTTCACTTTTGAACTTCGTTGTAATTTTATGTGCAACCTTTATTTTGAAACTATACTTCTGATTCCAAATATGCTGTTGTTCGTTGCTGTATTTTATATGCAATTTTATATCTTAGATCTGAAGATGGGTGGGGTTTATCTGAAACTAGTAATCAAAATAAAAGCTATTAGTGATGTTGACTTGGAGGATTATCTGTCTTTACTATAAAAGATAATCCGCTAGGAATGTAGATTTCTTGGAATAGTGTTTATCTGATGTCGAGATGGCTATCCGTCCCACCTTCCCAATTACAATTTGTAAGTGCGAACTTCTTTTCGACCAGTTCAAATCGAGTGTTCTGTGGCCTCAAGGTTCCTCGAAGTGCAACATTCTACTTCGCGCAAAAGACCCCACCAAACGTAGGTCTTGCAACATGCCCGCTTGCACGCATTGTTTCTAGACAGGCGTGCCGCCAATTGAATATGTATTGTGTTGGCATCTAGCCATCAGCTACGTACAGTGGTCTACAACCAGCATCCAACTGTGGAAACTGACTGAGCATCAGTGTCGAACAGGTGACATTCTACAAACACGTGCAGTATTGAATAAGTATTGTAAGCCGAGCTCTAAAGTTCAAGTTTCTATGGACTGCCTCGCGTGAGCCACCGCTGAGAGGCGCCTAAGATAAAAAATCCCCCGGAAACATTAATTTTCCAGTGTAAGAAACATGACTGGGATCTAGGATCTTGTCTCACTTCTGTTAATAATGTTTTGCTGTTCAGAGCGCCGCTAAATGCCAAATGTCTCGGGTTCATGTAACAATTAAAGGAAAAGTTGCACTTTCTGCAAAGTAATTGAAAATGAAATGATCTACTGTCCACTTCATTTCGTTTTGTGAGTCTGGTAGTCAAGAGATGACAGAATTCGGTTACGATTGTGGACGGGGCCGTAATCAGTATTGCTTGGCTTTTACAGTTATACACAATTTATTCTAAACCAGTAATACCAAACTCAACAATAAATAAAAATACCATACGTTATTAATGAAGGAAAAACAACTGTGTAATTAATACTGTTTTCAGTGAGTTACCGTTTAGAAAATCACCATTAAATACAGATGCAGAAGATAATGTTTTAAAAGCAAGCCACTGTGATCTGGGCAGAAGGCGTTACAGGCCAGGAATGGCAATAAATTATGAATTGTTAAAAACTCGCTGCAATGTACAACTTATACGTATTGAAATATTAAAGGTAAGTCACCAGAAACACGGTAGACGGCATCAGACGCCAGGAATGGTAGTAAATAAGGTTTTAAGGCTTACTGCTAATATACAAATACCAAATTAGAATTTTAAGGCAGATGACCACAATGACGGCTGAGGGCCTTACACGCCAGGAACGGCAATAATATAAAAAATTTAGAAACCTGCTGTAAAACAGCAGATACACTAGCAAAGGTTAACAAAAAAAAAAAAAAAAGCAACTGATCATCAAACGGGTGAAATAAGATGATAGTGAACTTTTTAACACAACCCTTTAACATCCACTGAACACTACACTGAGAGATTTATTCCAGAAGGCGACCAGAACTATTAACTAGACGTATATAACCTTTAATGCAGGCATTACAAGATATTGTAATAAATAATACAATAATAAAACACAAGAACCAGTACATAAGTTCTTTAAAGGGTACTGAGGCAGATTATACCCGCAGAAGGCGTGGGCTGATGGAGCGTTGCACTGAACTACTGGCCATCAGACTTCCTTTTAGAACACACGTGTCTTACAAGAACCAATGGTCCACAGACAGTGCCGCAGGAATCGACCTCTGAGAAGGTCCGCAACAAACACTTTTTGGGAACGATGAGATAGGCAGCCAAAAGTTGCATTCACTTCACAAGATGGTAACTCAGACTAGTGGCAGTCTAACGAATGACTAATGATAATCTTGCTGAAGCTACCTGACGTCCGATAAACCAAATGCAACGATGGAACAATACGCCAAAGCTGGAACCGGCGTTCTGCACTACGTCCCCAGAATACTGTGTTTGGAGAGCCCGGGAAGAGAAAGGAACCACTACCACCAGAGTAGAAGAATCACCCACCGTCTTACAATCAAGAAAGCTGTATGGCGAGGAAACGTACACTGCCGTTACATACACTAATCCCCATGGCAGGTAACTGGGGCGTTAGAGGCCACCAGGCAAGAAAAATTACCGCTGATTGAACTTAACAAATTGTAAGTTGAACGCAGTAAAAAGTAATAAGAAGTCGACGAAAGCTAGTCAGATTCGCCTTCGGCAATCACTCCACTCCCTGCTCTTTGCCTCGGCGACACTACGAGCAGCAGCACGAACTCAAGTCACTGGAAAATCGCGAGATGTCACAGTGGTGGATGTTTCTCTACTCGGATTGAAATGCACTCATCTTACAGCTTGCTGGATCCAGTTTACGACGAGGTCGTGCACCCTCGTGACCACAGCCCTTCCCTCCGGCAGTCCATGCGTGCTGCTAGCGGTCCCGGCGTGTTCCCGCAGTGTGCGAACCGGGCTGCTCCTGAGTCCCCAATAGATCTGGCCCACTCACACGACCCGGAAAAACAACGACGTCCCCCCAAAGATAGGGCAGCAGTTGCTACATATCGATAACCACCGCTGCTGCCACTAGCGGACAGGCAGCGCTTGCGAAACCGAATGGCGCCAGTCAACACGAGAAGAAGACAAACAACCGCAACCATGCCAACTAAACGATAACGTCTGGCCTCCAACTGAGGGCGTAAACCTACAAAAGGGATCAAAGCGAGCCGTAGCACGGCACAGTAAAAGGCAAACTACTGTGGACAAATACCAGGTTTTCAAAATGAATATGGGAGCTTCAAGGCTTTGTAGTGTTTGTTAATGATCAATGAAATGCATCAGTTGTTATTTATTGTGTTACGACTGATTAGAGGAACACTGCACTGTAGTTCCTTCCCTAGATTGTCGCACAGATGACAAAATGGTAGATATCGAAATAGACGACAGAGGGATAGAGAAACAATTAAAATCGCTCAAAAGAGGGAAGGCCGCTGGACCTGATGGGATACCAGTTCGATTTTACACAGAGTACGCGAAGGAACTTGCCCCCCTTCTTGCAGCGGTGTACCGTAGGTCTCTAGAAGAGCGTAGCGTTCCAAAGGATTGGAAAAGGGCACAGGTCATCTCCGTTTTCAAGAAGGGACGTCGAACAGATGTGCAGAACTATAGACCTATATCTCTAACGTCGATCAGTTGTAGAATTTTGGAACACGTATTATGTTCGAGTATAATGACTTTTCTGGAGACTAGAAATCTACTCTGTAGGAATCAGCATGGGTTTCGTAAAAGACGATCGTGTGAAACCCAGCTCGCGCTATTCGTCCACGAGAATCTGAAGGCCATAGACACGGGTTCCCAGGTAGATGCCGTGTTTCTTGACTTCCGCAAGGCGTTTGATACAGTTCCCCACAGTCGTTTAATGAACAAAGTAACAGCATATGGACTATCAGACCAACTGTGTGATTGGATTGAAGAGTTCCTAGATAACAGAACGCAGCATGTCATTCTCAACGGAGAGAAGTCTTCCGAAGTAAGAGTGATTTCAGGCGTGCCACAGGGGAGTGTCGTAAGACCGTTGCTACTCACAATATACATAAATGACCTTGTGGATGACATCGGAAGTTCACTGAGGCTTTTTGCGGATGATGCTGTGGTATATCGAGAGGTTGCAACAATGGAAAATTGTACTGAAATGCAGCAGGATCTGCAGCGAATTGACGCATGGTGTAGGGAATGGCAATTGAATCTCAATGTAGACAAGTGTAATGTGCTGCAAATACATACAAAGAAAGATCCCTTATTATTTAGCTACAATATAGCAGGTCAATAACTGGAACCAGTTAATTCCATAAATTATCCTTGAGTACGCATTAGGAGTGATTTACAATGGAATGATCATATGAAGTTGATCGTCGGTAAAGCAGATGCCAGACTGAGATTCATTGCAAGAATCCTAAGGAAATGCAATCCGAAAACAAAGGAAGTAGGTTACAGTACGCTTGTTCGCCCACTGCTTGAATACTGTTCAGCAGTGTGGGATCCATACCAGATAGGGTTGATAGAAGAGATAGAGAAGATCCAACGGAGAGCAGCGCGCTTCGTTACAGGATCATTTAGTAATCGCGAAAGCGTTACGCAGATGATAGATAAACTCCAGTGGAAGACTCTGCATGAGAGACGCTCAGTAGTTGTTGAAGTTTCGAGAACATACCTTCATCGAGGAGTCAAGCAGTATATTGCTCCCTCAAAAATGGTTCAAATGGCTCTGAGCACTATGGGACTCAACTGCTGAGGTCATTAGTCCCCTAGAACTTAGAACTAGTTAAACCTAACTAACCTAAGGACAACACAAACATCCATGCCCGAGGCAGGATTCGAACCTGCGACCGTAGCGGTCTTGCGGTTCCAGACTGCAGCGCCTTTAACCGCACGGCCACTTCGGCCGGCTATATTGCTCCCTCCTACGTATAACTTGCGAAGAGACCATGAGGATAAAATCAGAGAGATTAGAGCCCACACAGAGGCATACCGACAATCCTTCTTTCCACGAACAATACGAGACTGGAATAGAAGGGGGAACCGATAGAGGTACTCAAGGTACCCTCCGCCACACACCGTCGAGTGGCTTGCGGAGTATGGATGTAGATTTAGATGTAGATGTCGATTTCGTTTCTTTAAAATCTTCAGATTCCGAAGTTGCGCTGAAGTCAAGACATAGATGGTCTGTTATATGAATATTCATATAATTTATTCGCCTAGAGCAATGGATCCGGATGCACGATAACGTCATGTCTCCTTCGGGAATCTCAGAGTAGCGAACATGAAGGAAATGGGCAGGGATTGAGCGTAGTTGGCACTCGGTGGGAATGTGGGTCGTCCGTGAGGTGTACTGAGCATGTCCGCGAAGTTGAGGTAAACACTGTGTCCCGGGTGGCGTAATAATTAACGCACCTGCCTTAGTAAGAGCACAACTCAGATCTTGGGCTCGAATCCTTATGCGGCACACATTTCCACTCGTCGCCGCTGATTCCATGTAATGTCCCGATGCAGTTGACATCTCCAATCGTTTTTCTTTCTCCCTCTTGTACCTTCAGTTCACATATAGACGGTCTGGCTGTCATATGTGATGTTAAAGACAACATCTAAGAATACTGATCGTAAGCAGACTGTCGAGTGCTTGGCGGAAGTATGCGATGAGCAGAATGTTTATGATCACGTTTTGGTCTTCAACATTAGACACAAGCAGACCATCTACGTCTTGACACAGTACAACTCAGCAACCTGAAGACATTAAAGAAACGAGACCGATCGTAACTCAATAAATGTGTAAAAATACAACTGAGGTGGTTTTTACTAATCATTAAACATCAATGTCAGTTGTGGGCTCAGCATAATTAAGATTATGTAATGAGTATAAAGAACCCGCCTCGATTGCAAATAGAAACCGGATGTTGACCTAGGTTTCGGCGCGGATAACCACGCTTTTTTCGGAACGCACTATATCTACAAACTGCCTAAAGAGGCATGGAGTTTACCTGACAGCCCGCGGCCCACCGAACGTTGACTGGGGTGAGGAAGCACGCTTCTGAAGTTTGAGCTAAGTACAGCTATTGACATGGTACACACGTACCGTTTAGTTTACATTTTATGAGAGTCTTTTGCCCCTTTGGGCGTTTAGTATTGATGTTCGATCATGCCTCTTTAGGCAGTTTGTAGTTTTAGTGCGTTCCGAAGAAGGCGTGGGTTTCCGCGCCGAAACCTAGGTCAACATCCGGTTTCTATTCGCAGTCGAGGCGGATTCTTTATAATCATTAAATTATTCACGATTGCTGACGTGCTGCAATATTAAAAGTTCCCAATTAAGATTATAATTGTGGCATTTATTACGTTCGCGGTGGCCGTGCGGTTCTGGTGCTGCAGTCCGGAACCGCGGGACTGCTGCGGTCGCAGTTTCGAATCCTGCCTCGGGCATGGGTGTGTGTGGTCCTTAGGTTAGTTAGGTTTAAGTAAGTTCTAGGGGACTTATGACCTCAGATGTTGAGTCCCATAGTGCTCAGAGCCATTTATTACGTTCAATTTATACTAAATTTACAACACAACTAGATAAAACATCAAACGAAAGAGCAACTCAAACAACTTTTCTTACAACTGTTCAGTGTGAGAACCATTCGTCACACAGCACACAAGAGTCGACAGGCGTGTTCTTCCCAAATTTTGATCAGCGCGTATGGAGTAATTGTTGCAACATCTGCTTCAATCTGTTTCTTAAGTCGCGTAGATCAGGTGATGGCGAAGGTACATAAAATGATCGTAATGATTTTGCAGGGACCTCCCCCCCCCCCCCCCTCCCAAATCACCTTCAAGGTAAAAATCGCATGGCGTCATATCGGGTAGTGTTGGAGGCTACGCAGTACAAGCACTTTCATCCAGCCCCTTATGGCCAATCCAGAGATCGGGCACAACGTCATTTAACAAAATACGTACTCAGTTATGCCAGTGAATCCGAGCACCATCTTGCTGCCAAATAAAGTTCTGTGTGTTAGCTTCTTTCAGTTGAGGAAAGAGCCATAGTTCCAGCGCATCAAGATACGAAACACCAGTTACAGTTGTTTCACCGAATTAGAAGGGTCCATAAACTTCCGCGCCGGCCGGGCTGGCCGAGCGGTTCTAGGTGCTACAGTCTGGAACCTCGCGACCGCTACGGTCGCAGGTTCGAATCCTACCTCGGGCATGGATGTGTGTGATGTCCTTAGGTTAGTTAGATTTAAGTAGTTCTAAGTTCTAGGGGACTGATGACCTTAGAAGTTAAGTCCCATAGTGCTCAGAGCCTCTTTGAGCCATAAACTTCCGTCTTGCATGGCACGAAAAACATTCAGTTTAGGTGAGTCTCATTGTAACTGTACCATCTTGCGGGTATTTTCTAACACCCAGATGCGAACATTATACGTGTTCCCATTTCCGTTTAGGTGAAATGGCGATTAGTCACGGTCTGGAAAAATCTTCATCGTCATCTAGCAACATTTCGTTTGCGAAGTGGGCGCGTAAATCGTAGTTTGTAGACTTTACAGCTTGTGACAGCTGGAAACGATACAAGCGTAGTTGTAAGTCCCCGTCTCCTTAAAAATCTCCACACGGACGTCGCTTGAATCGCAAATTCGCGACGAGCCTTCCGAACGGATTTCTTGGGGCTAGGCGTGAAAGACACTTACTCGTTCAACAAGTTCTTCAGTCACTCTTGGTCGTCCCGTTCTCTTCCCTTCGCAAAGGGATTCGGTGCCTTCAAATTGATGAAACCGTATACGGATGTTACTGTCACTTAAAGGATTACAACGCATCTTTATAGAGGACTATGTTGCACTGTAACAACAGATTCAGTTCTTGCAAGCTGTGAAAAGTAAAAAGCTTTCTGTTCAGTAATCACCATCTTTGCTATTAGCGCTTTCTAATGTAAGACACAGGAAACAGTGCGTGCGCATTGGTATGCAGTCAGAACTGTTTGATTTGCTCTTTTATTTCCTGTTTTATTTATCATTTTGAGCTGAATTTAATCAACGGTACATTTCCTTAAAACCCCGATATTAATTCTGATAGACCCGGTCGAATATATTCTTTCAACAATATCAAGGGCAGTGCGCCTCGTAGAATTAAATTTCCCAACCGTCTCTTCAATTATCAATGTTAACAGCTATAGCCTTAACATGGCGCAAATATAAAAATCATATCTATCGAAAATGGATTCAATGCTAAGACTGATTATGTAAGGTCCAACTTCAGCTTGCTCCTTGCAAAAAAATGCCGGTTGTGGCTTATGTGCCTCTTGCAGACTGTTCACGTCTTCGCCACCTTCACGTAAGTCAGCAGTCTTCTGAATCTGAACCTGGGTGGCGGTTCGGAAGGTAGCGTGAAATAAATTTTTGCCAAAACTGTTGTGGTGAGCTGTGCAGTATGTAGCGTGGCGCAGCTGCATGGTCTGCTGCGTGTCGCCAATTCAAACCCGACCACTAGCAGCTATTTGTTAATTGGTATGTATTACTTCTAGAAAGTTGTCGATATTTCTTATGTTTCAATATACTGTGTTTGCACAAGTAGCAGCACTCTCTCTCTCTCCAGTAATTCAGTTCTTAATAAACGTGCTTATAGTGCTAAATGTTGCACTTTGTTGAAGACCCTGCTTTCTGGTTTGGACTTGATTCTGGTTACGATGTGACGTCGGGTGCTTCAAAACATGAAAATCACCCTGGCTCCAGGTACGGAAGGTAAAAGCCGTAGCCTTCACGTAAGGGTTGGAATGCAAACACCGCAGTGGCTAGCGTACTGGACTCACGTTTCGGAGGACGACGGGATAAAACCCTGCGCGGTCATTTTGATTTAATTTTTCCTTTATTTTCGGACATTGCTTAAGGAAGATGTAAGGATGGTTCTTTTGAAAGGGTACGCGTTACTTCCTTCCTCATCTTTTGTTACTGCGAGCTAATGACCTCACTGTCGATGGGGCGGTAAACACAGATCTTCCTTACTTCAGAATACGAGCTGTAAATTGTTTCCATGTTCCGTATAGTAAGCAGACTAATGGATTCTAAAACAGCTGTAAGTCAGCTGCACATCACTTATCCATTAGTATTTTCCGGAGACGCCGGTCAGAACCCGATTCATTGGTTGAAATGATTCGACTGAGTCGCCAAATACAACATGTAGAATGTCATGATGTCTTTGGCAAATGCATACCTTCACTTGGACGCTGCAGCCCAGCAGTGGTTCGACAACAACGAAGAGAAGCCCGCTAGCTGAGATAAATTCCAGGCCGAACCGGAGAAAACATTTGGCGTGAATCAGCAACGGATCTGCTTAGTGAAAGAACAATTGCAAAAAGGGTCCAGCGTCGTGGAGAAACGATCCATTGCAACACAAGGAATATTTTGGTCTTACGCCACAGTTTGAATCCGAATATGGGGAAGCTGACACAGTCTTTATGAAAGAGTCACAGAAGGCGTGCATCAAGCTCTTCTGGTAAAGGTTGTTACAACCACAGATGAATTCACTAAGGGGCACCGAATGCCGGACATTTGCCACGCCGGACATTTGCCACGCCGGACATTTTCCACACTTGCCCCTTGCCAGGTAAATTGAGTAGCGATCCCTCAGGTAAGGGACGCCCTTCCTCGTACCTCTTCTGTCCGCTTTCAAATCGCCGTTTCCACTTCTTACTCGATACAACCAGTACATAAGGGACCTTCTTCTTCGACATCTTGGCCAAATACAGAGCTTCTTGTCCAAAATCGAAATATTTATAACTTTTGGGAAACGAAAGCAATACCGACGATTATGTCAGTATGTAATTAGTTCTGCCAAGTATAAATATAGATCCCTCTGTCTGTACGGTAGCTTCCTTTCAGGCTTACTGATTGCGGTAGAAACAGCCCATCGCCACCCATCGCCATGGGAGCAACAAGAAAGGAACGATGTAAAGAGAATGTGAATGTACGCTAATCATTTCTTTTTGATCACTACATTTGTGCCTACTTTAATTACTACAACTGCATGCCCAAAAGACAATAAGGAAAGAAGAAATGGGTATGTGAATATTTGAATAGAAGAATGACATACTTCATATTAATTTACTCTCTAAAATGCGATATCCCTTGCGGCGAAACATTAGTTAATTAAGTGTAGCGGGACAATGTTCAAAACCCGATGAAATACGCTCACTAAATAGAGATAAGAACATCTATGATTGACAAGTCACCTAAAGTCGACGTACGATTTTAAAATGTTAAAAATAAGGAAATGAAGTAATACAGAATGCTATGCTTGTAACGTACGTTGTTGTTCTACATTGTTTAGCTCTGGTATTTACAGGGTCACAGAGAAAGCATCCTAGGTTTTGCAGGGAAAAGCCGTAATTGTAATGATCTGCACTACAACAGAAACAAGAAGCACAACTTAAGGAAAAATAATGCAATGTGTGTTCCAGCTCACAGGCGACGTTGAAGCAGATAGTTCCTGTGACCTAGTATGGGCAGAGGTTATATTCGACAATCGGAATAAATTAATAACTGGCTCCTTTTACCGACTCCTGGTCTCAGATGAATCAGTTGCTGAACAGTTCAAAGAAAACTTGAGTCTCATCACAAACAGGTACCCTACTCAAACAATTACAGTTGGTAGTGACTTCAATCTACCTACTGTATGTAGACAAAAATACATTTTCAGACCCTATTGTAGATAGAAAACAACTTCCGTAATTGTTCTAAATGCTTTTTTAAAAATTATTTTTAACAATTAGTTGACGAGGTCATTTAAATTGCAAATGGTTACGAAAACATACTTGACCTCTTAGCCACAAATAATCCTGAGCATCACGACGGACACAGGGATTACAGTCGTAGCGAAGCTCAATTCCGTAACAAAGAAATTCACCAAAACTAAACGCGAAATATATCTATTTATAAAAGCCACCAAAAATTCGGTTGACGTCTTTATAAGAGACAGTCTCCATTCCTTCTAAACTATGTAAGTGAAGACCATATGTGGCTTAAGTTCAAAGAAATAGAATCAACAGCACTCGAGAGGTTCATACCAAATAAATTAATAAGGGACGGAACTGATCCCCCATGGTACACAAAACACGACAGAAAGCTGCTGCACGAGCACCGAGAAAGGCAACTATAATTTAGACGAACGCAAAATCTCCAAGAATGGCGAAGTTTTACTGAGGCTCGGAATTTGGTGCGGATTTCAATGCGAGATGCATTTAATAGTTTCCACTACGAAACTCTCTCTAGAAATGTGGCGGAAAATCCAAAGAGATTCTGTTTCTATGATATGTAAACCAGCGGAAAGGCTCAGTAAGCGATGAGGAGGAGGAGGAGGAGGAGGAGGGGGAGACAAGGGACCCAATCCTTCGGAGCAGGTAAAATCGTGGCAAATGTCCGGCGTGGCAAATGTCCGCACACAAGGGGCACCAGCACCGAAGGAAAAAAAAATCGGATGAAAGAGATATGAACGACTTCCGAATGTACTCCCTATGGCAGTTGTGGAAGACCACCATGACCTAGCCTCTCGCATAGGACAGGTTGTAGGAGAAGAGATGCAGCACTTAATGGCAGCGAGAACTGTCGGACCGAGTAAGCAAGAGACAGCAGTCCCAATGTGTCAAGAAGTAATAAACAATGTTGAAAAAGATATCGATCTTTGGCGTCAATCCCTGCCACCAGTCGAAAGCGCTAGGAAGAACGGACTCGCCAAAATATTACTTATGGCCAGCCGTCTAACGACAGCCCAGCACGCCACCAAATCAGGTACAAGCAACTGTTTCACCAGTATAACGCCCCGCAAAAGAACAGACATTTGTCAGAGGACAGAGGACAATACGCCGGTGTTTTTCCACTGTGGACGATCTGGACATTTTACACCCTACTGCAGAGAAGGAAGGCGAGTTTTCGACAACTTCTACGCCGGCAGACGTCAACCATCACAACAATTCTCCTCTCGCCAGTCGACTGCAGACGATTATAGGCGACCTACGGAACGAAGCCCATCAACATACTCTGGACAAGGTCCCACCTCAGCTCGCCTTCACCGTTCCCTGCTGCCACACAGACGCATCAGCCGCTCGCCTAGCCGCAGAATACTAAGCGAGGCGGCTATCTATGGAGGCGAGACCGCCACAGGTGAAAATCCTCCATGGACGACAGTCACCAATATGTCACGAAATCTTCCTGACATCATCATCGGAGTCCAACGTGCCTAGGTGCTAGTCGACTGAGGAGCTTCCTTTCCAGTGATGTAGAATGCTTATCGTCGCCTATTAAAGAAGGTTATGTTTCGCGATACGTAAGCGATTATGGGCACAAATGCGAAATACATCTAGCTGATGGGATCATATAATTGTTAATAAAAGAACACAGTCCTTTGAATTCGTCCTTACTTCGGAATGTAGTCATAATGCCCTTGCAGGCGTTACAAGCATAGACTGTGGAACGTCGGGAAACCTGATTAAAGAAGCTATTTCGCAAGCGTACATAACAAAGATTGTTCTGAGCGGTTGTTAGCTGCTGAAGACGACCCGCCGTCACCAACGAGTTCCAGTCGTTCATCCAAATGCTCAGTTAAACTGTGAATTTTTTTTGTTTGTGTGGCCATCCTCCACAGCAAGCATACAAATACTTGTTTTGTAAATAAAACTGCTGCTACTTTTGTAAATCACATTGAACAGATCATTTTCACAAAAATAGTAGCAAAAGAATGCAACATATTATATTGGTTCAGGTATATGGATGACATCCTTTGCTTAATAGATGAACCACAAACAAAAATTGAAAAACTACATACTGACATCAACAGGATACATAAAAATATAAAATTTCCATTTAAAAGAGAACAGATCAACCAAATTAACTTTCTGGACATAACAATCAAAAAACAAAACAATAAGATATGTTTGAAATTCACCGTAAACCCACAGCACCAGACATTATCATTCCCCAATTTTTGAACCACCCACACTCACAAGAGCTCACAGCACATCGACACATGCTCCATACACTCAACAAAGTACCACTCACCAAAGAAAGCTATCAAAAGGAAATGGACATAATAATGCAGATAGCACAAAATAATGGTTACAATAATAACACAGTCACAAAACTAAACAACAAAATTAAAAGTAAAATAAAAGCATAAAGCACCAAACCACAGACAACAACACAACAGACCCAAACACAAACAGGCAGTCCCCTGACAACTACACAGGATAATAAGAAAAAGATGAAAGAAAACACAAGATGGTACACAATGACATACAAAAACAAACTCACCCATAAAATCACCAACATTTTCAAAAGACATGGAGTAAACATAGCATACACATCAGACAATTCTGTACAAAAATACACCTCAAAACTGACAGAAAACAGAGACATAAACCAGAAAGAAGGTATATATCAACAACAGTGTTAACACTTGTGAAGGCAGATACATAGGACAAACAGGTAGAACATTTGATGTCAGATACAAAGAACACTTGCAAGCCTGGAAATATGGTACAAACCACTCCACATTTGCAGAACACCTATGAGAACATGACCTTAGCTCAACCACTAGAGAAGATGACACGAAAATAATTAGAATAAACAATAAAACACACCTCCTAACCCTGCAAGAAAATTACCACATACAGAAAACCAAGGCAGAAAGAAAAACCCTGTTGAATGACCAAGTATACATACATGCCAAGAAATTCATTATTTACACTAACAGATAAAATAATAGAACAATGCTCCCAAAGAGGATTAGTATAATAATACTGTCCAATATAATAATAATAATAGTACCACCCAACATCTTTACACTCACCTATCCATGAACCCCTCCATAGAATATTGAAACGAAAAGTCAGACCAGCTGGCAACAAAGTTTTCAACCACTCGCTAACAGCTAATACATCATACATTTCAAACCACCAATATAAAAGAACCCATCGTCTCTCTCTCTCTCTCTCACACACATACATACACACACACACACACACACACACACACACACTCACGCTCTCTCATACACACACACGAATAGAAGTTAGTCTTGAACAAATACTTTGTACTTCGTTAGGTTGTTAACAAGTAGGTAAACATGCCAAAGAGGAGGAAACGCGTAATGGAGTCACAATATTTACGTTGTGAAAAGCAGTGTCTGGCGAAAAAGTTATATCAAGTGGCAAAAGAACAGTAGTACATGAGAAAAAGAATGAGAAAAATGGTGAACAGGGGGAACAAGGTCAGAACGCAAAGTTGTGCGTATGTGACAGTAATAAAAGTGGTAGTGCAACCTTCAGACCAGATGTGAGGAAACACATATCAGCAAATCATAAGTAATTACTTTTTTACAAAAAATCGATACATGGAGTGTTTAATAATCTAAAACCAGCAAAAATATATTGTTGTAGATCCCACTGATGATGCCTTAGAACAAGATAAGGCGAAAGGCGTATGGGATGAATAAAAGGCAGTTTTATTTACAAAACAAGTATGTGAATATTTTGTTTATATAAAAAAAAGTTACTCATGCTCACTTGCAGTTGGCTGCACCCTGCGTACTTCTCGGTATCCAGAAACATTTGTTCCTCATCTGTAATGACTCCTCCTGGTATGGACATAGAGTGCACGATGGAACTCTTCCCCTCCTTGGCAGCCACATTCCTAAGTGGCCCCTTTACCCGAATGTCATTTGAGTTTCCAACTACCAGAAATCCCAGTCTCCGCAATTGCCCAAATCTTGTGGGCCGAGGGGCTTCGAATGGGACAAGGTGAGTTCTTGCATCTGGCTGATGATCTATGGCAGCCACAGATAGCACCTGTTACCTGTCTGTCAGATGACCTGGGGAGGTCCCATCAAGCAATGCCCTGCAAAGTTTTTCACTGCCTGCTGCGTCTTGAAAAAATCTCCCACTCGACCACTGGTGAAGGGCAGCCATAATCATGGACCAATCAGGGGACACAAAGAATGTGCTGGACGTACCTTGCATCCTTAAGTCCGCCCTCCCACCTCCCACATACACTTTGATGCCCACTGGCAACAGCCTCAAGCTGCATGACCGAAGCCAGCACTGCCTGGAGCTGTGAGCGACGGTCACCAACTCAGCTCACATCTAAACGCAGCAGTCATAGTCCCTATCCAGACTAAATTTGGTGGAATTTTAGACTAGATAGTAATTAAAATGCGAAATTGTGGCTTCTAGATACACAAATATGTAAGATGTAATATTTTAGACAATAAGTGAAAATAAAAATCGCTTCTAGTTGATAGACCCTCGTTACAACTCAAAAACGAAACGCTGGGGTCTGATGCGCTGCTGATGATACGGAAGCTATTGCCTTGTATGTCGCTCAGTGTGTGAGGTGCAGCGCATTGTTACACTGCAACATATTATAACAAATTGCCTCACATGTCACCGTTCATGTGACATGGGGCAAGCTGTTACGCCTTGCCATTGTTACAGATCAGCATTAACTTGCCCTCTCGTAAGACCCCTGAGAACTTCCTGACTAGGCAGACAAACACAGCACAAACGGCAACAACGACACAACATTATAACATGATGAACAAATTAAGGATAAGCAGTAGAATTTGCTATGATCGGCCTATGTGTTCTCGTTTTCCCAGAATGAAAATAATGAAGTCCACCCACAGATAGTGCCAAATCGGTTGTACAAAGTGTTGTGTTGGTAAATGTGCCAACACCTTGTAGATAGAGGAGGCCGAAATCTAACGCAGACGGGCGTGAATTCTGGAACAGGATAAGTAGTGAATTCTAATAAGAAAAGTATGCAGCTCCTCGAATACTTATCTTTATTCCATCCTTGTGGTACATCGCTCTTGATAATACAAATAAGACTATCTTCAGATACGGTTAATGGCGCCTTGCTAGGTCGTAGCCATGGACTTAGCTGGAGGCTATTCTAACTGTCTCTCGGCAAATGAGAGAAAGGCTTCGTAAGTGTAGTCGCTAGCAAAGTCGTCGTACAACTGGGGCGAGTGCTATTCCGTATCTCGAGACCTGCCTTGTGGTGGCGCTCGGTCTGCGATCACACAGTGGCGACACGCGGGTCCGACATATACTAAATGGACCGCGGCCGATTTGAGCTACCACCTAGCTAGTGTGGTGTCTGGCGGTGACACCACACAAAGTTTTCTTGTCAAAGTGCCTTGAACACAAATTAACAAGTACATTATGTTCCACCAAAGATGCAGAAAAAAATTAAATTTCTTCATACATTTCAAACCGTTAATTCGCTTTGAAAGTTCAGAAGTGCTTGTACTGCCTGCAGCAGACAAAAATTACTTAGACTACATTTCAACGTTTTGCCAGAGCTTTCGCATATCGAGCAGGTCCAGGTGCTTTACAAAATTTTTAATTCACGGATGCGGATCAATAACTTGGAGATGCCAGTGCTACTTCACTTGTTCACTCAGACCTTCAGTCATAATGGGAAAGTGCTATATGAATGTAATCATTACATTCATCGGCTTTTGAATGTTATTTAGTTTTATACAGTTGGAATATTTGGCTAAAAGTATACATTTTTGAAAAGCATAAAGTCAAATGTCACGTTAAAAGAAAAAATTTATACTTTTTCAGAAGAACTAGATATATAAGTAGCTTTTTCAAATCTCGACGGCTCTACAGTAATTTTACAGTGTAGGGACAGTATTTGGTTTACTAGGCAATACAGAACTTTGACTACTCGCTAGAAGCGAACATTGGGCAAAATGTATGGGAAGAACGGCCAACAGCCTTGCCGCAGTGGTAACATCGGTTCCCGTCAGGTCGCCGAAGATAAGCGCTGTTGGGCTGGGCTACCACTTGGATGGGTGACCATCCGGTCTGCCGAGCGCTGTTGGCAAGCGGGGTGCACTCAGCCCTTGTGAGGCAAACTGAGGAGCTACTTGATTGAGCAGTAGCGGCTCCGGTCTCGGAAATTGACATACGGCCGGGAGAGCGGTGTGCTGACCACATGCCCCTCCATATCCGCATCCAGTGACGCCTGTGGGCTGAGGATGACACGGCGGCCGATCGGTACCTTTGGGCCGTCATGGCTTGTTTGGGAGGAGTTTATGGGGAGAACACTATAACAATGTGTTAAATTTCTTTGAGCATCAAAGCAAACAACAACAATTATATCCTTAATTTTTTTTATTTTAGAGTGTAAGTTACCAAACTAACTAACAGTTTTCGGCAGGTATCGACACCCTCGGATTATGAAATATGTACATGCTGTAGTTCCGTCCTAGCACTGCCGAAATCATCCTGACAATGAAATAGTCTGAAAGTCGTGTGATTTTGTCGGACAGAAAATTATTAAAAAATCAATCACTGTATTCTAAAACTCGATTAAAATGTCGTTCTGTCTAAAACTGTCAGAATGGTTTGTGGTGTTACCGCAGCGCTGCGCGTCCTCCATGCCGTCTGCTTACAGCACAGACTATCACACGGTGATCGCTGTTTCTCTGTTTTTACAGGGCCATGGCTAGGGAAATATCACCAACAAGACTCCTACCAACACTCAAAGAAAGAATGGTCGAATGCCATTGTAGTCGGCGGCGCAAAATGTAATTTCCCATGATAATTTCCATTATTTTCGAAGGCGAGTTCTACTTTCTGATCGCTAATTCGGTTTTCGGACCCGTCATTGATAAGTTATTTGTTTAGGAAGTGATGGTTCCACAGCTAGTATTTATTGTTTCCATTTTATTTATTTAGTAATACGTCATGTCTTTGCGATTTGTTTTGTAGTCACAGCCACTTCCTAAGTTCTCTTTCTTGTTACCAACGAACCGTGGAGCTGGAACCTGGCATTATCATTCCCGTACATGAAATGTATTCGCAGTTGCGCGTACGAAAACCATCAGCTGTATAAGGGAACGAGGACAATGAAAATTAGTGGCAGACTGGGACTCGAACCCTGATTTCATGTTTTACGCGAACGGTCGCCTTAACCGCTTTGGCTATCCGTTCACGAACAACAGCCAGAACCAAACTTCCACATGTCGCCGTTCAAGCGCCACAGCCTGTACTTGTACACATATTATGTAATTCCTTTAAAGGAGAGGACATTGTAATTGAAAGTCCCTGTCTGGTATCGGGGGATAAATACGGTATTGCAGTCCCTTTGTTGTTAAGAAGGAACAATGCATCGTTCTTCTTAAGAACACAGCCACTGCTGTGTCTTAACTATGATTGCTCACAGTTTTTGACTCATTACAAGAATGGACGCTTGGACTGTTATTTCCAAATCAAAAATGCATACTTAATGCCGAAGTAGAGACGAAAATAAATAACACCAAAACGAAAGACGAAATATTTGTTTCTGTCTTCAAATTTTTCTTCAGATATGAAAATCATGGAATGTTGCCTCCATTCTGTTGCCGCACCGCTGCAGAAATGAGGTATACTAATCAGCAGTAGTGATATTGAATTAGGTTACTCATCAGAGCCCAATGGAGTCACTGCCAGTTACTGAACAGAATTATGAGCTAATAAATTAACCCCATACCTTATCACCATTTACGGCAGAGCCATGCAACAGGGATCTGTTCCCGCGTTTGGAAAAGAAAATTGTGTCACTTCTCTCTACAAAGAGTATTATCAAACATATTCACAGTTAAAAGATAATGATCTGATCGGTACAATCTGACACTCTGGATCGATACCGTAAGGATGAATTACACGAGAATGTCTCCTGATTTTTGCACATCATACCACAAAAATAATGAATACGGAAAATCAAGTGCCTCAGTGTTTATAAACTTGTGAAGCACTATTCGGCGATAACTGCGTACTTTTATATGGACGGAAAATTTCTTGACAACCAAAGTTTAGCACGTTGGCTGGGAAGCAGAGTCTTCCAAAGGCACCAACCCTAGAAAATTGCCATTCATTGCTTACTTTAAAGACTCAGCGCGTAGCATCAGTGGCAACCTAATGCATGTCGCAGATGACAACAATGCCCTATAAAGACTGTAGTTGTGGTGTCACCGCCAGACACCACACATGCTAGGTGGTAGCCTTTAAATCGGCCTCGGTCCGTTAGTATACGTCGGACCCGTGTGTCGCCACTATCAGTGATTGCAGACCGAGCGCCGCCGCACGGCAGGTCTAGAGAGACTCCCTAGCACTCTCCTCAGTTGTACAGCCGACTTTGCTAGCGATGGTTCACTGTCTACATACTCTCTCGTTTGCAGAGACGACAGTTTAGCATAGCCTTCAGCTACGTCATTTGCTACGACCTAGCAAGGTGCCATATTCAGTACTTACTTTTCGTGTCCGGTGATTTGCTTCAAAGCCTTCCAGCCGAATGTCGGGCCAAGTCCAATGTTTCTCTCTTCTCAAGCCATAGTTCGTCAAGGGTACACCTTGTGGGGCAGATGGAACACTGTAGAAGGTGTTCCATATCCTGAACTTCACCACAGTCGCATTTGTTGTCTCCTTTGTCCTTGAAGCCCCATTTGACTAGGTTTGCTTTAACTGGTGCTACGCCTGTTCTGATGCGGTTCAGTGTTCTCCAAATCTTCCAGCTTGATGTACTGCCGCTGGGTATTTCTCGTGAGGCAGGGTAGTCCTTCGAAGGCTCGTTCAATTCACTAAGTTTAGGCTTGCAATCGTCAGAGTTGGCTCTGAGAAGGGCCCATTCTTTTTGCTTTTCCGGTGTTGGAAGGATTGGCCGTTACCTTTTGTTGCAACGTTTCCGTGGGACGCCGGCATTATCTGACAGATGATTCTCGGTCTCTTATCTCAGATAGTGTACGCGTGGAGGCTCCTTCCTTGTCCCCCTAGTACAATGAATGTATCCTGAACAAATAATATTGTGAATCATGTACCGTCAAGAGCAACGTTCATAATTAATGGATTAAAGTTAAGCATCAAACTATTTACGTCCACTGTCTGAATTCTAATGCCTTGTCATGTTCCAGACCTCACGTCAGTATAGTCCTTCCCTCCTCACGCCAGCCTGCGTGAGCTGAAACGCGTGCATTTCTGCCTTCTCTAGTAACACGGTGTTGGCTTTTCTGCCAACACAACAGCAGTAACATCAAGTTAATTCTTGGCCGCGTGCACAGACTAACAACCACCTCTTAAAAAGTAGAATTATCTAAAATTATGGTCAGTACTTCACGACTCGGCACTTACAACTGAGTCACTTAAGGTGTACAAATATCTCAGGGTAACAACGTGTGAAAATATGAAGTAGAACGATCACAGAAGCTCAGTTATGGGTAAAACATGTGGCGTGGTTCTATTCACTATCTAAGGAAGAGTTTACTTACTTCTACAGCCCAGACTACTATGCTGTTTCCGTCGAAAGTTTCTTTCTGACAGAATTAGTCCAAGACAAAAATTATTATCCCTAGTGGACGTTGGTGAACCTGTTTATGTTTTCAACGGAGTAAAGTCGGTTTACTTACTGCCAGTGCAGTATCTCTGGCACCTTAAGCTTTTTCTCTCTCGATCTCTGTCTTCTTTAATATCACCTTCGCGGACTTGACTTGAACAGGTGATTGAGGATTTTTTTAAATTTCTTTTCAGGTTAACACAGGATTACATCAACATAACTATTTATTTCTCTTTTCCTTCATCCTTCTCGAAAACTCTTTCATTTTCTGAGAATGGGCTTTTTCCTCTTATCTGACCATGTGACTCCAGTTGTTTTTCTATTTGCTTTATCTCCGTGCATACGTTTCAAATTCATTGACTTGTCTCTGCTGAGTAGAGTGTCCTGTTCAATCTGCATTTCTTCTAAGTCCTTTTTTGTCTTGCCTCTGCGGGGTCAGGGATTTTCTCTGTCTCGTGATGACTGGGTGTTGTGTGCTGTCCTTAGGTTAGTTAGGTTTAAGTAGTTCTAAGTTCTAGGGGACTGATGACCATAGATGTTAAGTGCCATAGTGCTCAGAGCCATTTGAACCATTTTTTTGTCTTGCCTCTCCACCACACACATTGGTCATTACTTGTGAAATAAACATTACAGTTCTGCATGAAGTTAGTTTGTTTTCTTTGCTTGTGTGTGTGTGCGCGTGTGTGTGTGTGCGTGTGTGTATGTGTGTGTGTGTGTGTGTGTGTGTGTGTGTGTGCGCGCGCGCGCTCATACTGTGAGCACGCACTGCGAGAAGAGAGTGTTGAGTAGGTGTGCCAGTAATGATAGATCAGAGCGTGTGAGAGTGTTCTTCTTCTTCTTCTTCTCCTTTTTGTCATGCTTTATTTAGTCTTTCAGGTTTAAAGATTCTTTGAAATTTTGAAAAAATGGGTTGTTTTCTAAGTCTCTAAGTCTGCTTGTATGATAAGTGTGATGTTCCGCATCCATAATGGATAAAAGTTTTGATGTATGGGTCTTCTTTGTTAATATGTTTTCCTTCATTGTCTCTAGATGTCCATAGAGTGGATCACGTCTTTTCCTCATCTCGTCTGTTATCTTAAGGCAGAATGAGTGTGTTTCCTTATCTGGCCTCAAAAACCAAGTTCTCAGTCTCAAGTCGCACCTGATGAAGGTTACCAGCTACTTTGCCGAAATATCATGCAAGTACGATGCTGATATCCGGCAGGCCACCAGACAAACCAAGATGTCATTAGCTTGCCAGGAAAGCCTGAAGAGTTACAAATGAGTAGTTGCTTGATTAAATAAGAAGCGGCATCACCAGGATTCATCTGTAGCCAACAACTGCAGGCATGATTGATGACATGCTGATCTCATGTACCGCGATCACAGATCGCTCCTCGCGCTGCCTTGTAGCCAGCAGTGGACCAGGCCGAAGGCCTAATCCTTCTGTTTAAGATTCTTCTTTTTTTCTTTCTCAAGCCTTCCATTTTCGTTTTGCATCCAGATAAACGTAGTTCTTCCGACAAATAGAAAACTCATGTTTCTGCTGCTGTATCATTTTGCGTTAATTTAACGTCTTTAGAAAAACACTTTTTGTTGTATTACTGTAGAGATTTCTGTCTCATGTCTGTGCTTTTCATTTTTTCACTTCCGATTTCAACTGCTTCTTTTTTCACTTGTCTTTTTTATATTTTCACTCACTTGTCTATTTCCTTGATTTTGCAGCATTTAGTTTCTAAAATTCTTGATGAGTTACTTTTCAATGATTCTGTAGGGGAAACCAGCGCAGGTTGGTTCACATTTTTTTTTTTTTCGACTTGTATTTTAAATGTTTGTATTGATGAGGAAACTTTGGTACATTGTTTCAGCACCTTTAAAACTAAGTAATTACGGCATCTCCTTATTTGTCGATCCATAAAAAAAGTTAATAGAGTACAGCACATGGGCCAACCTACCCAGCAGCTGAAGCAAGTTCGCCTATGATTTTACCATTTAATTTAGTTACGAAATTGGTTATTTATTTGAAAATATATTGACTTTAATACACACAGTTTATTTTAATACAAATTCATACGACTTTAGAACGAAAACTACTATCATAAATTGTGCTGTCATTGTTATAACAACATTTTGACAGAAAAGTGTGTCCAATATTTTTATCATTCTTTGGCTGAATGCCAGGTAGGATCCACACCGATCAAACATTCGTAAAAAACTTCTTTCACATTATTTTTTACACCTGGCAGATGTTCCCACCACTTATAACTTGTGCATTGAATCCATTCGTCATCTGTACAACTGTGAGAAAAATGTTTAAGACACCTAAGACAGCGGGCATTCTCACATTCTTCATCTTGAAGAACCTCCTGAGCAATGCTTAATTTCTTTCTGTGCTTTATTTGAGGAGTTTTATCGTGTGATTTAGCTTGACCATGGTCACTTATTTCAGTAAATAGGCCTTTACACAAAACATCCAAATTTATCTTTAAAGAGGTTTCCTTTCAGTATGTGCAGGCTTTTTGTTCACATTTTATCAATGCTACTCGTTAGTTACTTCAGGAACATTGTCTCTTTCAGTTTACGATTTATAATTTTGAACTCTCCTAAAAACATTAATTTCAGATTTGTATTACTGTCGTTTTAGTTGACTACTTGACAGCAGTTATGGGTTTTGGAAGGAAAAATTCAAGTATTGAATAGCTGTTACTGGTGTAAAATTGATGTAGTACACAATTTGCGTATGTTAAAGTGGCATTGGATATGATCTAGACTTTGACTACGTTGGACCTATGAATGTTAACAAGATTACTTATAAAAAGTCAGCATGGTAGATTCACCATGTTGATCGACGTGCCCCTATTTAAATGACCCATTGCGTCCCATCTCCAAATTGGAATTATTTTAGTTTTTTTACGAAAACATATTATACATATTTTATCGCCATATGCAGTGTCAAAATAATCATTAAACTATGTACTTTAAACATTGTACTTACCTATTTAGCAAGAGCGTTGTGTTGGAGTACACAGCAAAATTTCTTGAGCAAGCAAAATTTGCTTTCCATAGCAACAAAATATAAAATGCTTGCCCATCTTCGCTCAACAATGTAACTGCACTCCCCCGTTTGTGGAAAGATGACAGTATGGTTGCCACCAATCTCCACGGTAGGTGGCGTATTCTAACGGCAGTTTGGAAAAATGGTACCAATTTCCCATCAGCCCCTGTGTCCAATGTGCTCCGGTTTCCTGTATTCTGTCTTTTCAAAATATATTTGCAGACCTGCCACTTCAGCTGTCTCCTTCAGATGTTTTAGTCTTCTGTTTGTGTTCTCTAAGGTTGCATCTATTATTATGAGATCACCTGCAAAGGCCAAACAATTTATTGCTTCTTTTGATGAACCCAGCTTTATTTAGTTATAAACTCCTTGTTCCTTTCTCTATTTTTTTTATGTTTTCCAGCGCACAGGGAAGTAATAGTGGTGACAAAGTGTCTCATTTCTGACTCTTGAGCCGGCCGCGGTGGTCTAGCGGTTCTAGGCGCTCAGTCCGGAACCGCGCGACTGCTACGGTCGCAGGTTCGAATCCCGCCTCGGGCATGGATGTGTGTGATGTCCTTAGGTTAGTTAGGTTTAAGTAGTTCTAAGTTCTAGGGGACTGATGACCACAGATGTTAAGTCCCATAGTGGTCAGAGCCATTTGAACCATTTTTGATGCAGTTTCGAAGGGACTGGAAGCTGTTCCAAGAAAGTTAACTTTAAATACAGATACTGTGCTTGTAAGGATTTGTTTAGTTACTTACAGTGTTTCCCTATCTCCTGCAAATTCTTTCGTGGTTCTGAGAAAGGAGTCTCTGTCTGCTGGATCATAAGCCTTTTGAAAATCAATAACTGTTAACATTATCCTTATATTTCATAGTTTTATATACCTAATTATTTGTTTAATATTTAGAATTTCCTCTGCAAAGGATCCGCTACTCCTAAATCCCGCTTGACACACTCCAGCTTCTTTTTATCTAACTGACGACTTAATGCTTATTTAAATTCCTCTGTAATTACTGATAGCTGTTTCGTCCCTTTTATTAAAGAGGTGGGTGAGTTAACCCAACCTTCTAGTTTTCTGGAATTGTTTAAGTCTCCCAGATATTACACAGCTTCCTTTTATAATTGTAACGCCTACCTCTTCATTGGCCTTTAGAATTTCTACTGTGAGGCTGTCTTCACCTGCGGTTTTGTTTGTTTTAATTGTTTGATGTAAGTTTTAATCATATCGATGCCTGGTGGATTTGAATTTTCATCTGGAATATTATCATGTAATTCCAGTTGTTTGGTCGTCTTTTCACAATTCAATAGCTTTTCAAAACATGCTGCCAGTAACTTGTAGCCTTCTTCATTATTCAGTGCAATTTTCCATTTTTTTCCTGAAGCATAGTGATTGCGGAATGTACCGAAACATACAGTTCTTGAATGCTCTGTAATAATGTCTTGTCTTCATAGCACTACTTCTTGGCCCTAATGATTTCATTTACTTGCTTCTTATCAGACTGATAGATATTCCAGTTAGTGGTTATTTTCTTGTTATACCTACCGCCTTTTACTGTCTAACTGCTTCTTTACCGTTGTTATTCCACAATCTGTGCTCTCTTTGCTTGTTCTCTGGAGCTATTTCATATTAAATATGTTTAATCATTTCTGTAAAGTTGTTGGCATCAGTATGATATCCTTTGGCATCTTTCGAAAATCACATACATTTTCCCTCAAAGTTTCATTGTTAATTCTCTTTATCCTACAGGTGTATTTCTTGATTTTATGTGTCGGAAGACATCCCATGTGCATATCAGCTGAGTAGTGATTTGAATTCCTCTCTTGACTGTAATGTTTTTGTTATCTTAATTATTGTGCCTCGCGAGATGATCAATTTGAAACTTTCACAAGTTTTGGTTTGGTGAGATTCATGTCTTGGCGCTTTCTAGGTAGTTTTTTTTTAAAGTGTGTTGTCATGCCTTTAAAATTGAAAGACATGGATATATCTACTAACCATGAGCCATTTGTGTCAGTTCTCTTGTGGGCTGGAGAGTTTCCAATAACTTTTCGGAATGATTTCCCCAATTGGGCGTTAAAGTCTCCCTGTCACGATTATTATGTTGTTCTTGTAAACTTTCGACAGCGTGTTTTCTAGATATTTCCAGACGTTTTCTACTTTGTCTCGTTTCTTCTTGTTACTTTCATCTGTTGGTCTTTTTAGTTCGTGTAGCTGGTCTAAGTTTGCTGTGGTGAATAGCGCCGATGATCTATGAATGCCTAACTCTTGATGGCCCCTACACATGCGCGATTTAATCCAATAGGTATCGTGATAAGGCTTTATACAGATAGGGCAGACATGCTTTGTTCACCACACACAATGTGTGGCTTATACATTTTACAATGATGAATGCCTCTAGAGTCTTGGTTTTATTTCCCTAAAAATTGGTTGTTACGTCACTTCATAATCGAGCATAATATCCATAATTTTTATCATCCCTTTGACAGTGAAGTTGGTGACCCTTCTCTGGAAACAAGTGAACCATAGCTGCGTATAGAATGGCTAAAATCAAAGCACAATTTTTGGCGTAATAAATGAAAACTCTCTCCACTACCCAGCCCTTCAAATAGTTAACTCTAACTGATTATTGGTAGTGTAAATGCAGGAGTAAAATATAGCGAAATCGTTCCCGTTGGTTTGGAGAGTATTGATGTAGATATAGATACCATAAGGACTGTGCTTTATTCCCAACAATGGCCATAGTAAGGATGCTGACTCCACGAAGAATAGTTTCTAGGTAGGTAAACTCAGAGACACACACATATCGTACACACACACCCACACGGAGAGAGAGAGAGAGATGATAAACATGTCATATATCAGTTCCTAAAAACATAGCTTGAAAATAAAAAGTTTAATGAAGCGAATTAATAAAACTTATACGGCTGGTGGATCATTAATTTAAAAGTAGTTCATCCAGACGCTCTCCAACACACCAAATCTCTATAAATCTCTAACCTCAAAGGTTAGACTATAATCCGGAAAACATAACATTTTAAAACGAGAATCACAGTTGCGTCGATGTCAGCTAAGACAAAGGTCAGGTTCTCACTTAAATCTACTGCTGTTCACGCGACAGAAAATAAAACGCTTTCATTTAAAATATGGTTTACTGAGGTGCACGCCCACACAGACTTCGTAAACTAACAGTGTGTCCAGCATTGGCACTATGCTTAATAGACGTCACACTCAGTTGCCTGCAAACGGTGGTTGTAGATGTCTGAAGGAACCGTTTATACGTTTCTATTTCATACGCAGTGTCTCAGAAAATTAGGTTTATAATAATACAGTCGGCTTAAGGCCTCGCACTGTGGACTTTTATCTGAAGGATTACTGATCAGAAATGCTCGTTCATGCGCCGTTAGTAATCGAGTACTCAAATGCTTGTATGTGACCTGTTTCGCGGCTGGTAGTAGGTGATGCTGACTACAGATTAGAACTTGTTCCTGAGAGTTAATATAGATCATTACTCGTGACAGGATTTTGTAGATTGACGTTTGATGTGAAGTATAGTGAGTCGCAATAGCGAGATATCCAAAAAAAATTTATTGCAACGACTGACCAGGATGCTGAATCGTTCGATATAATTTGAGAGCAAACACGCTGAGACTGAAATGCACGTTCTGAAGCGATCTGGCGGACCAACACTCACGACACTAACAGAGACATCAAGAGCAACTGTCCACAGCCATCTACTATGACTTTATCTCTTGCGGTCCCGTTTGACAGGTCTGGTCTGCAGCATCGGGCGTTTATTTGAAAAGCTCCGACAGAGCTTGACGTTAACATCTATTATAAATTTAAGTATTAGAAAGTCTTTTATGAAAGTACGTGTTTGGAGTGCAGCCTCACACAGAACTGAAATATGGAATATAAACATTACGGGCAAGAAGAGAATAGAGTTTTTCAAAATTAGTGCTACCGAAGAATGCTGAAGAATGAGTGGGTGGAGCGGACCATCTGCCGAAAAGGTAATGAATCGTATCAGCGAGGAAAGAAATTTACGGCACAACGTAACTAAAAGAAAGAATTGGTCGGTTAGTCACATCCTGACGTAAGTTTGGCAGTCGAGGGATGTGTAAGTGTCAAAAATTGTAGATGATGGTCAAGGCTCGACTACAGTAAGCAGATGTAAGGTAAAGTAGGTTGCAATAGTTATGCGAAAATGAGAAGACCTGCACAGAATAGATTAGCGTGGACAGTCGTATCAAACCAGTGTTTGGACGTAAGACCCCAACAACAAATGTAGTGATGGTGGACAACTGCTGCAGTCTGGTAACCCTTTATCTACCTACATGTTTTTATGATATTTCTCGCCGGCTGGAGTGGCCGAGCGGTTCTAGGCGCTACAGTCTGGAACCGCGCGACCGCTACGGTCGCAGGTTCGAATCCTACCTCGGGCGTGGATGTGTGTGATGTCCTTAGGTTAGTTAGGTTTAAGTAGTTCGAAGTTCTAGGGGACAGATGACCTCAGAAGTTAAGTCCCGTAGTGCTCAGAGCCATTTGAACCATTTTATATTTCTCACCGTTGATCTATATCTTGGAATAGATCCGTAGCGATGGTTTCTGTCCTCAATCCATAATCTGGCATTTGTCGAAAATGCTCTGAGATCTTAATGAAACTCCTGAGAGATCGGATCCTACTGCTGTGGGAAACAGAGCTGAAGAATGTACCAAATTTAACACTTTGATCCACCACATGTGGAGAGGTCAGCTTCGGCCAGCTTCGGCCAGTAGGCTCCAGGGAAGCGTGGAGGGAAGTGAGGTTGAGGTATCCTCGCAACACAAGCTTGGGCGCCCGCAGAAATTTTTCCAAGTAGGTACAAAATTCTGAAGCTGCCATTTTTTATATATCTGCTTCGGCGCAGTGTCCCAAGGACTAAATTTGATAAGGAGTACATAAAACTTAAATCCAGTTAGTATTTTTAAGATACGTTACTTTGCTATCCAACCAGAAAGCATTTCAACTGTACATTAAAGAAACATATTTTTTGTCATTAGCATGAATATTAATTCTTTCTTTTTAATTCAACGAGCTAAAACTCCACCCTCATATGATTAATTCCAGAGAATCCAACGCGTTATGAAATAAAGCTAGAAAAAATTAGCAAACAAATTATTTATAGCCTCATAATGCGATATGAAACGAAAGTTAAGAATCTGAAACGGAAAAAAGTCAGAATTATTGAGGAAACCATGTCGGATAGCAACAGAAATGATCACAGTTAACACTCCTCAAAGTGGAAAAGGAAAATTAAGATTTTAAAAAAGGCTTGTTAGATTTTATGTCATCTCCATCAATTGCTTTGCGTACAAAACACATCTGATGACATTAATGTATTCATTTCATCATTCTCATGCTTTCTGTTTTGTGACTGGACGCTCGAAAACCGAACAAAAATACGCCGGGAGAAACTCAAGAATCACAAACGAACAAAAAGTGTTTGGAGACCACATCTTTTGGCTTCCTCACGTAGTGTAGCTTAGGGCTTGTAACAGATTAAATACCTTCCAAAACCACCGACAAACAGTCCACTAGAATCGACTTTTAACAGCATAGGACTGAACCAAGTCTATCTTCATCTCCCCAGTTTATCTCATTATTGTGCACCCGTTCCAATTAAACTGCATTCATAGCTTTATGACTATAAAAATGGCTCTGAGCACTATGGGACTTAACATCTATGGTCATCAGTCCCCTAGAACTTAGAACTACTTAAACCTAACTAACCTAACGACAGCACACAAAACCCAGTCATCACGAGGCAGAGAAAATCCCTGACCCCGCCGGGAATCGAACCCGGGTTTATGACTATATGTGACGCTGTTGTACACCCCACAAAGCTGAGAATGTTGCAATTTCTGGAGAGGACATCGTTTCGACACTGAAATTTCACTCTTTTCTCTTTTTTTTTTGTAGAGCATAAAACGTGATTTTCTGTTTCTTCTGATGCATGTGGTCTCATAGTTTAAGTACGGATGGGTGTGTTCCTCATGGTCTACGGCAGCAGCTGTGCCGTGTAAATCTGAACGTAGAATTGCAATCCATCACGGGTCTTCTTATGGTAAATTACTACTAGTATCCCGTTCTGAAGCGTGGGTGGAGGCGTCCTTGAGGAAGTTGCAGGCGGATGACAGACACGTACATTGCTGTCATGCTAACGTTGTACTAGAATCCGCGCTTCAGGATACTGGATAGGTTCCTTTCTGCAGCTTGGTAAGGGCTGCACGAGGAGAAGACAGAAAAAAGATAAGTAAGGGTTCGCATCCATCTTGAATGCAGAACAGCGCTGAAGCTGCCACCGCACCACGGTATCAGAATAATTTCCCATAAACGGAATGAAAACCAAAAAAATTCCAAGCCAAATAGTCGTTGCTAAACACACAGCGTTTGTAGAATGAAGGCTTTCACGACCGGGTGACATGGCTGTTGATATACTTTCCGGGATGTGAGGTCGTGGTCCAAGAACTTTTCTGCTCCTTACGTTTCGTCCAGGACTGCGCTGGACTTCCTCAGAGGCGTTGCTCCGCTGAGTCTTGCCGACTGACTGGTCGGGTGTCTGAGAGCGACTTATATATTGTGAGAAAGGGGGGCGTGTTTCAGGTGACACGTGATGAG